>NC_135232.1:1152993921-1153622046 GCF_051348905.1 Ranitomeya variabilis
CCATAGTGTTGTTGTGTTCATCCGTTCAGGTTGTAATCTGTGTTTTGTGGTTGACTATTTCTCCCCCATTCCAAGATCTGGACACTGAGACTTATCCTGGGATTCTCATCATTCAGTGTAATGAAGGCTCAGATATCTGGTTCTACTCCATGTTGGGTTATCTGGGGCTCCTGGCAGCTGTAAACTTTGTCCTGGCTTTCTTGGTGAGGACATTACCGGACAGTTTCAACGAGGCTAAGTACATCACCTTCAGCATGCTGGTGTTCCTCAGTGTCTGGATTTCCATGATCCCGGCTTATCTGAGCACCAGAGGGAAGAACATGGTGGCTGTGGAGATATTTGCAGTGATGGCTTCCAGTGGTGGACTTTTAGGTTGTGTGTTTTTCCCTAAATGTGTTATTATTTTGTTTAAATCTGGAATGAATAAAAAAACGGAGCTGCTCGGAAAAAGAAAGGAATGACCGCACAATATTAGGAACCACTGATAATAATGACTAATTCTGTACATTAGACCCATAGAAACCATTTTAAAGTAAGATGCAAGATTCTCTATCAACCTGTGTATGAAATAAACATATAAAAATGTATTATCCCATTATCTCCAGTAATTGATGTATTTATCAGGACGTCTCATATTTGTATTAGAGTTTGGGAAATGTAGAAATTTCTCTGTGGTTTTGGTAAATGATCTGCTTAATCCTTAAAGAGAATATTGTAGCAGTTTCTCCATGTTAAACTGGACTCATCATGGAATAGCGGCTGCAGAGCTGAACACAACACAGCTTTTATCTTATAATTTCTTATCTCTATTGTGGAGGTATGAGTTTAGAATATAGGTTATAATTTATGAAGAGCACAAATGGGCATCACCAGAGAATATTACCTGGGAGCGTGCAGGAAAAGAAGGAACATGTCTCTAGAATGTTAAAAGAACATGCTTTCTCCTGTGAGCTGTAACTATGTAACTATGTAATGACAGATAGTCCTGCTGTCAACCCTGATCTCTGCCTAAAATCTACTGCAGAGTGTGATTACAAACATCTTTAGTAGGGTTGAGCGACTTTTCATTTTTTGAGATCGAGTCGGGTTTCACGAAACCCGACTTTCTCAAAAGTCGGGTCGAGTGAAATCGGCCGATCTTATTGAAAAGTCGGGGTCGGGGATCGGCCAAAACACGAAACCCAATGCAATTCAATGGGGAAGCATACTTTTTTAATATTTGCTTCAGCGCGATAATGTTGAAAAGCCGGTAATTCAATTGCCAGCTTTTCATTTCTCCTGCCTAAACCCGACATGATATGAGACATGGTTTACATACAGTAAACCATGTCATATACCCCTTTTTTTTTGCATATTCCACACTAATAATGTTAGTAGTGTGTATGTGCAAAATATCGGCGCTGTAGCTGTTAAATTTAAGGGTTAAATCGCGGAAAAAATTGGCGTGGGCTCCCGCACAATTTTCTCCGCCAGAGTGGTAAAGCCAGTGACTGAGGGCAGATATTAATAGCCTGGAGAGGGTCCATGGTTATTGCCCCCCCCCCCCTGGCTACAAACATCTGCCCCCAGCCACCCCAGAAAAGTCACATCTGGAAGATGTGCCTGTTCTGGCACTTGGCCACTCTCTTCCCACTCCCGTGTAGCGGTGGGATATGGGGTAATGAAGGGTTAATGCCACCTTGCTATTGTAAGGTGACATTAAGCCAGATTAATAATGAAGAGGCGTCAATTATGACACCTATCCATTATTAATCCAATTGTATGAAAGGGTTAAAAAACACACACAGATGATTAAAAAGTATTTTAATGAAATAAACACACTGGTTGTTTTAATATGTTATTGCTCTCTCAATCCACCTGAAGACCATCGCTCTGAAAAATAATAAACCAACAATATACATACCCTCTGATGAACTGTCATGTCCCACGAGGTAAATCCATCTGAAGGGGTTAAAATATTTTACAGGCAGGAGCTCTGCTAATGCAGCTGTGCTCGTGCCTGTAAACCCCGGGGAATGAAGGAAATGTAGGTCAATGACCTATAGTTACTTTCATTCGCGGTGATGCGCCCACTGCTGGATGTCCTCATATGACCTCGAGCGTGGGAAAAAGTTCCCAGGCTGCAGTTCATGAGGACATCCAGCAGGGGGCGCATCACCGCGAATGAAGGTAACTATAGGTCATTGACCTACATTTCCTTCATTCCCCGGGGTTTACAGGCACGAGCACAGCTGCATTAGCAGAGCTCCTGCCTGTAAAATATTTTAACCCCTTCAGATGGATTTACGTCGTGGGACGTGACAGTTCATCAGAGGGTATGTATATTGTTGGTTTATTATTTTTCAGAGCGAGGGTCTTCAGGTGGATTGAGAGAGCAATAAAATATTAAAACAACCTGTGTGTTTATTTCATTGAAATACTTTTTAATCATGTGAGTGTGTTTTTTTAACCCTTTCATACAATTGGATTAATAATTGATAGGTGTCATAATTGACGCTTCTCCATTATTAATCTGGCTTAATGTCACCTTACAATAGCAAGGTGACATTAACCCTTCATTACCCCATATCCCACCGCTACACGGGAGTGGGAAGAGAGAGGCCAAGTGCCAGAATAGGCGCATCTTCCAGATGTGACTTTTCTGGGGTGGCTGGGGGTAGATGTTTTTAGCCAGGGGAGCCAATAACCATGGACCCTCTCTAGGCTATTAATATCTGCCCTCAGTCACTGGCTTTACCACTCTGGCGGAGAAAATTGCGCGGGAGCCCACGCCAATTTTTTCCGCGATTTAACCCTTAAATTTAATAGCTACAGCGCTGAAATTTTGCACATACACACTACTAACATTAGTAGTGTGGAATATGCAAAAAAAAGGGGATATGAGATGGTTTACTATATGTAATCATGTCTCATATCCTGTCCGGTTTAGGCAGGAGAAATGAAAAGCCGGCAATTGAATTACCGGCTTTTCACATATATCGTGCTGAAGTAAATATAAATATATATATATGTGTCTCAATGACATATATATATATATATATATATATATAAAAAACGAAACCCGACTTTGGAGCGAAGATCGCCGACGGCCGACCCTATCCCACAGTGAGATCGGTTCGGGTTTCACGAAACCCGACTTTCCCAAAAGTCGGCGACTTTTGAAATTGGCCGATCTGTTTCGCTCAACCCTAATCTTTAGCTTTCATCTCTCAGCAGTGAGTGTGGGAGAAGGAACTACAGCTGTACTGACAGTCCATTGAGGGGAGAGCTGCAACTGCAGAGGTGTTTGTAATCATGACCAGCTCAACTCTACTCCTGTTTCCCCCTCACTGACTGCTGTGAAATGAAAGTTATAGAGGTGTTTGTAATGAGCTTCAGATCTTTTTTATACTCCACAGTATCTGCAGAGATCAAGGCTGAGAGCAGGGCTCCCCATCATTACATCCCACAGGAGAAGGAATGTTCTTCTGACCTTCTGGAGACATGTTCTTTTTACTCGTGCATATCAATCCTGCTTATGATTGCTCAACTTCATGCAGGGGAAAAAGTACAAACCCCCAGAGGGGAATCTCTGCTAATGATCCATTGGGCTTATAATAAATTACATCCTAGTAAGTCCACTCCTAGCAATCGTCCTACACTGTCCAAACCAATGCTGCCTGTGTACCCCTGTTACCCATTATTAACAGCATTGAGCCTACTTTTTTATTTTAGGCCTAGTAAGTCTGTCTGCGACACTCCTACCAATCGTCCTCCGCCTAACAAAACAATGGTGCCTGTGTACCCCTGTTACCCATTTTGAACTGCATTGCGCCTACTTTTTTATTTTAGGCCTAGTAAGTCTGTCTGGGCCACTACAGTCCTAACAATCGTCCTCCGCTTAACAACGCTCTGCCGCCTGTGTACCCCTGTAACCAATTTTAAACTGCATTTAGCCAACTTTTTAAATTTAGGCCTACTACTTGTGTCTATAAATCAAGCCCAAAATGGAGGATAACCATATACACTTTTTCCACATACTCACAACCACAGTGGGAGAGTCTAGCAGAAAAGCATTTTTAGTATCTAAAGGACACTCCTAAAGCAAATATTGATAGAGCAGAAAAAACAGAGTTGATGTCCAAAGAATTACATGATAATTTATTAATTTACAAAAAATACCAATAATTTTCCAACAACATATAAACAATACACTTAGATAAAAATTCAGGCAGTTAAAGGTGGGAAGTAGCACAGAAAAGAGATAACGGTGCAGCACCCACCCCGGATTCTTACCCATGCGCTGGCACCAGGACTGGACCGCACCGTTGCCCCAATCCGGGGTGGGGATTTTTAGTTCTATGAATGAGATAGGAGTCAGTGTACAGGACTCATACATTGCTATATAGTGTTCTATATGCCCCCCGGTTTTCATTACCTGTGTCTCATACTCTGCACTATGCAGGTGATTCTTGTTTATATGGCATCAGCCTGAGTGCTGCACCTTTATCTCTTTTCTGTGCTACTTCCCACCTTTAACTGCCTGAATTTTTATCTAAGTGTATTGTTTATATGTTGTTGGAAAATTATTGGTATTTTTTGTAAATTAATAAATTATCATGTAATTCTTTGGACATCAACTCCGTTTTTTCTGCTCTATCACTACTACTTGTGTCTGTCTGCGCCACTCAATACAGCTGTCCTTCACTGCACAAAGCAGAGCCTCAATTTGCTGCCAATATCACATATTAAAGTGCATTTGGCCTACTAGTTTGGTTGGGCCTACTAACGGTGTCTGCCGCTCATTGGTATTCTCCTGTGTTTTTCTCCTGAGCTTCAATCTTCATGCTTTTGGCCTATAGGAATTTTAAAACTGCATTTGGCCTACTGGTTTGGTTGGGCCTACTAACGGTGTCTGCCGCTCGTTGCTGTTCTCTTCTGAACAAAGCAGTGCTGCCTGTTTACTCCTGTTACCAATTTTGAACTGCATTTAGCCTACTTTATTCTTTGGGCCTATATCTGTGTTTCCTCCTCATCCTGCCCATTGCCCAGCCACTGCTAGATGAGTCTGCCGGTACATTGACCCAGACCACTACATTCCCCTTGCACTCTACATAGCCAGTATCTGACCCTGCAGAAAGTCTGGTTTCCCTTCCCACATACTATACCACCTTACACATGGACAAAGAGGAAGGTGCAGATGAAAGTGCAGGTTCCTTCAACAGGTGGGGGGGCATACTCGTTGGCAACGTCACTGGCACAGGGCCCCTCATAGTATGCAAAAGTGTCTCTGCCGGTGGGAGGCGCCCCCGCCGTCAATCACAATGCCGTACTTTGAGGGGCCCTGTGCCAGTGGCAATGCTGTCAACATTTTTCTATCCCACACCTTTTCATCTTCTGCAGTTAATTTTTTGGACCTTCATGTTCAGTGTCAAGAGGGTATTGTGTTCACATGTCTGTATCTGAAACCAACAGCCACCAACAGTTTTTTGGAATACCGAAGTTTCCACCCTACACACATCAGTTGTTCCGGTTGGTCAATTTTTAAGGGTTATGCGCAATTGCACAGACGAACAAGACTTTCAGAAAGAGGTGTTGGATCTCACTCACAGGCTCAAAAGGAGAAGTTATCCTAGGAAATGCATTTCTCGGGCCTATCAGAGGGCCAAGGCAGAGCACAGGATTCCCTCCTTACCCAAAATAAAAAGGATTCTGACAATCATGTTCGCTTCATCACGAGTTTCAATAATCACTGGAGACAGGTAAGAACAATCTTACAAGAGCATTAGAGAATTTTGACTACTGACTTGCAGACTTCCCAGGTTGTGAGCCAACAGCCAATTCTGACTGCAAGAAGAGCCCCTAACTTAAGGGACATTCTCATGAGGAGTCACTATACGAGGCCCTCCTATAGACTCAATCGGGGCATTATCTTCAAGAGCTCGTTTCCATGTGGTGATTGCAATATTTGTCAATACATGCACCCTACACATGATCTATTTTGCAACCCGTTTGATCAAGCTCAGCACAATCTGAAGGCCTATATTAATTGCAAAATGACCAATGTTATCTATGCCATCATCTGCCCTTGCTCCCTTGTGTATATAGGTCAGATGTCACAAGAACTACGCCGCAGGATCCAGGGACATTTTTCAACCATTAACACAGCTGCCACAGATTGCCGTAAAGGTAAGACGCTCACAACAGTGGCATCCCATTTCTTGACTAATCATGCAGGGAGCTGCTCCAACACCGAGGTAGTCGGATTGGAACACATAAGGGGCTCCGGTAGAGGTGGCTCCTAACATAAGAAATGATTACAGGCAGAATCCCATTGGATTTTTTTGCTTCATTCCATGGCACCGCATGGGATTTTTGTATTATCTGTTTGGTCAGTGTTCGGTCTGGTATTGCAGTATCCGCATACTATTACATGTCTAGATGTACATTTTTTCTGGTTGCCATTTACTAACCTTTCTAGTTTGCACAACTATGCATTGTTATTGTGTGTACAGGAACGGGATTGGTCCGGTGGAGTGTTGTATTGTTTTTAATATTGTTGCCAATAAAGTTTTCCTGTTTTATATTAGATTATCTTGGGTGGTGTGCATACTGTATAGTGGCTTCTTTTTCTTCCCTTTTTGCCAAGAGAACAATTGTTGTCATGGTGACCTGATGTTGTAATGATGACATCCTGGTTAGTAAGCTCATACGCAGTGCCTGATCTACCTGAGCTGTGTCAGTGCAGCACTGACAGCTGTAGAGCATTGCTATACTCCTCATTGCTGTGCTTTATAACTGCGACCAGAGCGCTGAAAATGAAACTCCCCAAGTGGAACTAAATAAAACAATAACAAAAATAACAAAAATTGCATAAATATTTTTTAAATAATCTCAAAATAATAATAAATAAATAAAAACGCATTGTACGTATAAATACATATTTTTATGAAAAATTACCAAACAATAAAAGTACAAATATTTGGTATTGCTGCATCCGGAACAACCCTACCTTCAAATTGTCCCACTAGTTATCCCCTTCAGTGAACACCATATTAAAAATAAATAAAAAATAGCCAAAAAACTATGCTTTTTTCTCATATCGCCAAAAACAAAAAATTTAAATAAAACATGATAAAAATCATGAATGTCAATAAAAATGGTATAGCTGAACATTTGCGGTCAATACTGGAGACTTGTCTCAGAAGTTTTTAGTCTGGGAGCCTGCAGCTGTCTGCCTAGCCTTTGCTGGTTATTAAACAGGCCTAGGCAGGGGACACTTTGTGAGGAGGATGACGTGGAGTCAATGGAGGAGGAAGACATCTGTCCAGAGGAGGGAGTTACACAGTTCTCCAGTAGTCATTGTGTAGAGCGAGGGTGGGGTGATGCAGAGCAGGCAGAGATCACGCCTCAAGCAGGGGACAGCGTTTTTTGGCCAGTTGGAAGACTGCAGCACATGGTTGATTTCATGCTGCAGTGCCTGAGAAATGACCGCTCACATTCTCAACACGGCTGATTATTGGGTGACACCCTCCTAGATCCTCGCTACAGGGACAACTTACAAAGCCTCATAACACCGTTGAACCAGGAGCGTAAAATGCGGGAGAACCAAGACACACTGGTGAATTCCATCATCTTCTCCAGTCCAGCTGAGAGCAGTGCTGCTAGTGCTTTACAAAGCAGCTCAGTGCTTCGAGGCAGTGGAGGAAGTTCTGCACAAAATGGGAGCAGAAGCAGTGCCTCAGCACAAGGCAAGACCAGTATGGTCCAACTGTGGCACAGTTTTGTGTGCCTGCCACAAATGTCTACACCATCACAGACAGCTCCAGTCAGCAGGAGGCAACGTTTCCGTCAGATGGTGACAGACTACATGTCTTGCCCTCTTACTGTACTCCCAGACGGCTCTTCCCACTTCAAGTTTTTGGTCTCTAAGCTGGATACATGGCCAAAGCTTAGCCACTATGCATTGGAGGTGCTGGCTTGCCCTGCTGCTAGTGTATTATCGGAACGCGTCTTTAGTGCCGCAGGTGGTGTACTAATAGACCGTCGCATGCGACTATCCTCCAATAACGTTGACCGGCTATCTTTTCTGAAAATGAACAAGGCCTGGATCTCGCAGGAATTTGCCACTCCTCTTCCAGATTAAATAATTGGTTGGATACAGTATCCAGGTCTCCTGTTGTGTTCATGTTTCTACCACCTGAACTGTAATGTCTGAGCTTCAACACCGCCAGTTGCTGCTCAGAAGTGCCATCTGCACAGTCAACACATGACACAGTGTTATTGGGTTTCAGTAACGTCAGCTGATCCTCAGCTGTGTATCCAGCAATGTGTACAGCTACCTCCATGCTGACACTACACCAGAAATTTAAGGGAACCTGTCCCCCCCAGGCGTTTGTTACTGAAAGAGCCATTACTGCTGCACAAGGAAAAGGTGGCTCTTTTAGTTATGCTCCTTGCACCCGCTGAACTTAACACTTATAAAATGTGTCCCCTTTTACCGATAAACCATCCCGGAGGTGGGACTTTCCTTCGTAATGAGACACAACACAGCTGTCATTCCTACCCCCTTGGCGCTGTGCGCCGCCTCCTCAGCGTTGTTTGAATCTGTCCCGGATCCTGCGCTGTTATGTTAAACCTTGGTCAAGGGAAGGGGTTACATACAAGTTACAGATATCACTTACAGTAAGCAAACTAACAATGACAGACTGATACAGAGGGAAGAGGACCCTGCCCTTGCAGGCTTGCATTCTGCAAGATTATGGGGAAGGAGACAGTAGGTTGAGGGTTGCAGGAGCTCCGGTGTTGGTGAGGCGGTAGCTTCGGTAGTGATGAGGAGGCAGCGGGGTCAGTGCAGGCTGTAGGCTTTCCTGAAGAGATGAGTTTTCAGGTTCCATCTGAAGGATCATAATGTGGTTGATAGTCGGATGTGTTGGGGCAGAGAGTTCCAGAGGATGGGGGATATTCGGGAGAAGTCTTGGAGGCGATTGGATGAGGAGCGAATAAGTGTGGAGGAGAGGAGGTCTTGGGAGGACCGGAGATTACTTGAGGGAAGATATAGGGAGATTAGTTCAGAGATATACGGATAAGACAGGTTGTGGATGGCTTTGTAGGTCAGTATTAGTAATTTGAACTGGATACACTGAGGGAATGGGATACAGTGAAGAGATTTGCAGAGGGGGGAAGCGGAGGAGTAGTGAGGAGAGAGATGGATTAGTCGGGCAGCAGAGTTAAGAATGGACTGGAGAGGTGCAAGGGTGTTAGCAGGGAGGCAGCAGAAAAGGATGTTGCAGTAGTCAAGGCAGGAGATGTTGAGGGCATGCACAAGCATTTTAGTAGATTGAAGGTTGAGGAAAGGACGGATTCTGGAGATATTTTTGAGCTGGAGGTGACAGGAGGTGGAAAGAGCTTCGATGTGCGGTTTGAAGGACAGGGCAGAGTTGAAGGTTACTCCGAGGCAGCGGACTTCCGGTACGGGGGAAAGCATGATGTCATTGATTGCGATAGATAGGTCAGGTAAGGAAGATCTGTGGGATGGAGGAAAGATCATGAGTTCAGATTTGTCCACATTGAGTTTGAGGAAGCGACAGGAGGAGAAGGAGGATATGGCTGATAGGCACTCTGGGATTCTGGACAGCAGAGCAGTGACGTCTGGGCCAGAGAGGTAGATCTGAGTGTCATTGGCATAGAGGTGGTACTGGAATCCATGGGACTGTATGAGTTGTCCCAAGCCAAGTGTATATGCAGTGCCCCAGAGTCCTGGTCGTTGCAGTACTGACGCTCCGCCGCTAAGGGGAGTGATGGTACGTCTGATGGCACTGAAGGGGTTCACCTGACCAGGTATCACAGACACCAATACACTTCATAGTCTGGCCTCCAGGGGGAGCAAAGGGCGCTGTGTATTAGGCCACTCCTCACAATCTGGTATATCTGGGGGTTAGATAGAAAGTTAGTTAGAAGCTGAATGGGTTGGAACCAGGCAACATCCTGTGGCAGAAGGTGTTGCGGGGGAAGATTCAGGGGGGTCCCTGTCAGGGGTGGGATCCTGACAGTGGCCTAGTGAAAAGGAAAGAACGTTAAGGAACCATGCCTGCACTACATCGCGGCGGTATCTCAAGAAAGGACAAGAAGCGAGGTTTATTGTGGAGAGATCAAAGCAAAAAGGAGATAACACCAGTAGGAGTCATGCTGTAAGACCGAGGCAACATCCTACTGAGGCACGTAGCCGGTGGCCGGAACGCCGAGGAAGTATTAGGCTACAAGCATTACTTCAAACCAACGGCAGGACAGTTAATTATAGGTTGGCTGTCTCACCTAAATCAGCTAAGCAGACATAGGGGGCAACTGTGGGAGAGGGGTGACACTAGGGTTCCGGAAGAACTGCAGGCCTACCCGTCATACGGGTGCGTCCTAGCCATATCATCTGGGGGACGGAGAAGAACAGCAGAACAGATATCATTTGTGGGAAAGAACATCAGAAACAGACACAACAGTTGTGAGGACTATCCCGTGGTGCTCAGCAGGGAAGTACTACAACACACAGGCGCTAGAAGGAAGGCACAGATTTCCACCTGCAAAGGGAACTCTGGAGGTGCCATCGGACCGGCCAGTCTCAGACAGCTCTGTTAACCGTACTCTGGATTGAGGATCTTGAAGCCTTCAGTAAAAAGGTAAAAAGACTGCAACCCTGTGTCCTCGTTATTCATCGCGACCTGCACCACACACCACCATCTACAACTTTCATTGGACGCCCCTTAGCAGGGTCACGGACCGGGTCTAGCCACCGTGACATCCCCAGAACTGAGACAGAGAGGCCCGGTACTGGGTACCCCTCGGCCCTGCGTCTGAGGATGCTCCATATAGATTGAGAAGAGTAGGGGTCCTAGAACAGAGCCTTGGGGGACTCCAACAGAGAGAGGGTGGGATGAGGAGGTATTGAGGGAGTGGGAGATGCTGAATGTGCGGTTGGAAAGGTACAATGCGATCCAGGATAGGGCGAGGTCTTTGATGCCAAATGAGGAGAGGATCTGTAGTAGGAGGCAGTGGTCAACTGTGTCGAAAGCAGAGGACAGGTCTAGAAGGAGGAGTACAGAGTATTGTCCAGTAGCTTTGGCGGTAAGTAGTTCGTAAGTGATTTTGGTCAGGGCAGTCTCAGTTGAGTGATGGGGCGGAAACCAGATTGTAGATTGTCGAGCAACAAGTTAGATGAGAGGTGGGAGGAAAATTCAGCGTGGACATGCTGCTCCAGGAGTTTGGAAGCGAATGGGAGCAGTGATATTGGGCGACAGCTTGACATAGCAGTTGGATCGAGGATTGGCTTTTTAAGGATAGGTGTGATTGTGGCTTGTTTGAACGCAGAAGGGAAGGTGCCAGAAGTTAGTGATAGGTTGAACAGGTGGGTTAGGGATGGGATAAGTGTGGTGGTGAGGTTGGGGAGGAGGTGGGATGGGATGGGGTCGAGCGCACAGGTGGTAAGGTGCGATTTGGAGAGGAGACAATTAAGCCCCCCTTCAGTGATGTTAGATAGGGAGGTTATGGGGTTTGGGCATTGGTCTGGTATACAAAGGGCTTGTGGTGGTTGAACAATAAAGACTAGCCTTGTCTGGTCGATCTTATTTTTAAAGTGTGTGGCAAAGTCCTCAGCAGAGATGAGGGATGTTGGAGGGGGCAGTGGGGGGCGGAGGAGGGAGTTAAAGGTTTTAAATAACTGTTTGGGGTTGTAGGATAGGAAAGATATGAGGGTTGTGAAGTAGGCCTGTTTAGCAGAGGTGAGATCAGATTTAAAAGCGAGTGTTGCTTGTTTGAATACAGTGAAGTCATCTTGCGAGTTTGTTTTCTTCCAGCGCCGCTCTGCAACCCTGGACACTTGCCGGAGTGTTTAGTTCTGCGTTTGCAAGGAGCATAAATAAAAGAGCCACCTTTTCTTTGTGCGGCATTAGTGCTGCATAAGTGGCTCTTTCAGTTACAAAAGCCTGAGGGGGTTTAAAGGTTCCCTCTCTGCTTCTCCTGCATTCCCTGGGCTCCCACACCACCAGTTGCTGCTTGGAAGTGCTCTCTGCACAGTCAACACTTGCTACCGTGTTATTGGGGTTCAGTAGCGCCAGCTGCTCCCCAGCTGTGGGTGTGGCAAAACCTCCAGTCTGCTCCTCCTGCATTTCCTGGGCTCCAACAATGCTAGTTGCTGCCCGGAAGTGCTGTCTGCACAGAGAAAAACACAAGCTCTTGTGTTAGTGGGGTTCAGTAACGTCAGCTGCTCCTCTGCTGTGTATCCGGCAATGTGTCCTGCGACTGCCACTCTGACACTACAACAGATATTAAAGAGCACCGGTCCCCTCCCCCCCAACACCGCCAGTTGCTGCCCGGAAGTCCTGTCTGCACAGTCAACAGTTGCTCCTCTGTTATTGGGGTTCTGTAATGCCAGCTGCTCCCCTGCTGTGTGTGCAGCAATCACTCTAGTCTGCTCCTCCTGCTGTCCCTGGGTTCCAGCACCACCAGTTGCTGCCCGGAAGTGCTGTCTGCACAGTCAACAGTTGCTCCTCTGTTATTGGGGTTCAGTAACGCCAGCTGCTCCCCTGCTGTGTGTGCGGTTATCACTCTAGTCTGCTCCTCCTGCTGTCCCTGGGTTCCAGCACCACCAGTTGGTGCCTGGAAGTGCTGTCCGCACAGTCAACAGTCGCTCCTCTGTTATTGGGGTTCAGTAATGTCAGCTGCTCCCCTGCTGTGCGTGCTGCAATACCTCCTATCTGCTCCTCCTGCTGTCCCTGGGCTCTAACACCGCTAGTTGGTGCCTGGAAGTGCTGTCCGCACAGTCAACAGTCGCTCCTCTGTTATTGGGGTTCAGTAACGTCAGCTGCTCCCCTGCTGTGTGTGCTGCAATACCTCCTATCTGCTCCTCCTGCTGTCCCTGGGCTCTGCCAGTTGGTGCCGGGAAGTAGGGTTGAGCGACTTTCATTTTTTTAAGATCGAGTCGGGTTCTGTGAAACCCGACTTTGTCCAGAGTCGAGTCGAGTGCAGTCGGCCGATTATCGCTAAAAGTCGGGGATCGACCGAAACACGAAACCCAATGCAAGTCAATGGGGAAGCATAGTCGGCAGTGAGTGGAGGCCAGGAAAACACCTACAGTGCCCATTTTAATGCCAAAAACATCCATTCTTGTTTCTGAAGCTTGTCAATCTTAATTAACTTTATAATAATAGTTGGGCATAGGAAATTGGGGGTCATTTGGCAAAAGCTGTGGGGGGTAGGGCTGGTTCAAGCCTTTAGTGGGCCCAGGAAACGTGGACTACGTCACGGCAGTGGAGCAGGGAGAGGTAAGTATTTCAACGTTGCAAGTGCTGTGATCCTGAGCAAGCAGGGGGGGCCCACTCGTTCGCATTGGCACTGGCACAGGGCCCCTCAAAGTACGGCGGTGTGTTTGCATGGCGGGGGCGCCTCCCACCAGCAGCGACACTTTTGCGTACTCTGAGGGGCCCTGTGCCACTGACGTCGCCAATGAGTATGCCCCCCCCACCTGATGAAGGAACCTGCACTTTCATCTGCACCTTCCTCTTTGTCCCTGTGTAAGGTGGTATAACATGCGGGAAGGGGAACCTTACTTTCAGCAGGGTCAGATTCTGGCTGTGTAGAGTGCAAGGGGAATGTAGTGGTCTAGGTCAATGTACCAGCAGACTCATCTAGCAGTGGCTGGGCAATGGGCAGGATGAGGAGGAAACAGATATAGGGCCAAAGAATAAAGTAGGCCAAATGCAGTTCAAAATTGGTAACAGGACTAAACAGGCGGCATTGCTTTGTTCAGTGGAGTAGCAAACCCAAGAGCAGCAGACAGTGTTTCAAGGGCCCAACCACACTAGTAGGCCAAATGCAGTTTAATATCTGATACTATAGGCCGAAAGCCAGAAGGTAGAAGCTCAGCTGTATTCAGTTGAGGGCAACACCAGGGAGGGGCAGACACCGTTAGTAGGCCGTAACCAAAGTTGAAGGCCATAAGCAGTTTAATATCTGATACTATAGGCCGAAAGCCAGAAGGTTGAAGCTCAGCTGTATTCAGTTGAGGGCAACACCAGGGAGGGGCAGACACCGTTAGTAGGCCGTAACCAAAGTTGAAGGCCAAATGCAGTTTAATATCTGATACTATAGGCCGAAAGCCAGAAGGTAGAAGCTCAGCTGTATTCAGTTGAGGGCAACACCAGGGAGGGGCAGTGTTATGACCCCAGTGGACAGGGTCTCAGAGGAACGTGTAAGTCTGCGAGATTCAAAAATCCAGCTCATAGGGCTGTGGTAACTGGGTTGACCAAATAGCTACTCCTAACGCCAACACTAGAAGTAGCCGGGGATCATGCCTACGGTGATCTCTAGATGACTCGCGCCAGCCGGAGAATCTAACTACCCCTAGGAGAAGAGAACAAAGACCTCTCTTGCCTCCAGAGAAAGGGACCCCAAAGCAAGATACAAGCCCCCCACAAATAATGACGGTGAGGTAAGAGGAAATGACAAACACAGAAATGAACCAGGTTCAGCAAAGAGAGGCCAGCTTACTAATAGCAGAATATAGCAAGATAACTTATCTGGTCAACAAAAACCCTATAAAAATCCACGCTGGAGATTCAAGAACCCCCGAACCGTCTAACGGTCCGGGGGGAGAACACCAGCCCCCTAGAGCTTCCAGCAAAGGTCAGGATACAGATTGGAACAAGCTGGACAAAAATACCAAACAAAACAAAAGCAAAAAGCAAGAAAGCAGACTTAGCTTGAAATACAGGAACCAGGATCATAGGACAAGAGCACAACAGATTAGCTCTGATTTCAACGATGCCAGGCATTGAACTGAAGGTCCAGGGAGCTTATATAGCAACGCCCCTGAACTAACGGCCCAGGTGAGGATATAGGAAAATACAGAAGCTCCAGAGTCAAATCAATAATGACCACTAGAGGGAGCAAAAAGCAAAATCACAACAGTACCCCCCCCTTAGTGAGGGGTCACCGAACCCTCACCACGACCACCAGGGCGATCAGGACGAGCGGCGTGAAAGGCACGAACTAAATCGGCCGCATGAACATCAGAGGCGACCACCCAGGAATTATCTTCCTGACCATAGCCCTTCCACTTGACCAGGTACTGAAGCCTCCGCCTGGAGAGACGAGAATCCAAGATCTTCTCCACCACGTACTCCAACTCGCCCTCAACCAACACCGGAGCAGGAGGCTCAGCAGAAGGAACCACAGGCACAACGTACCGCCGCAACAAGGACCTATGAAACACGTTGTGGATAGCAAACGACACAGGAAGATCCAGGCGAAAGGATACAGGATTAAGGATTTCCAATATCTTGTAAGGACCAATAAAACGAGGTTTAAATTTGGGAGAGGAAACCTTCATAGGAACAAAGCAGGAAGAAAGCCACACCAAATCCCCAACACGTAGTCGGAGACCCACACCGCGGCGGCGGTTGGCAAAGCGATGAGCCCTCTCCTGTGACAACTTCAAGTTGTCCACCACAAGATTCCAGATCCGCTGCAACCTATCCACCACAGAATCCACCCCAGGGCAGTCAGAAGGTTCCACATGACCCGAAGAAAAACGAGGGTGGAAACCAGAGTTGCAGAAAAACGGCGAAACCAAGGTGGCGGAACTAGCCCGATTATTAAGGGCAAACTCAGCCAACGGCAAGAAGGTCACCCAATCGTCCTGATCAGCAGAGACAAAACACCTCAAATAAGCCTCCAAAGTCTGATTAGTTCGCTCCGTCTGTCCATTAGTCTGAGGATGGAAAGCAGACGAAAACGACAAGTCAATGCCCATCCTACTACAAAAGGATCGCCAGAATCTGGAAACGAACTGGGATCCTCTGTCTGACACAATATTCTCAGGGATGCCGTGCAAACGAACCACGTTCTGGAAAAACACAGGAACCAGATCGGAAGAGGAAGGCAGCTTAGGCAAAGGAACCAAATGGACCATCTTGGAGAAGCGATCACATATCACCCAGATAACAGACATGCCTTGAGACACAGGAAGATCAGAAATGAAATCCATGGAGATATGTGTCCAAGGTCTCTTAGGGACAGGCAAGGGCAAGAGCAACCCGCTGGCACGAGAACAGCAAGGCTTAGCTCGAGCACAAGTCCCACAGGACTGTACAAATGACCGCACATCCCTAGACAAGGAAGGCCACCAAAAGGATCTGGCCACCAGATCTCTGGTGCCAAAAATTCCTGGGTGACCTGCCAACACCGAGGAATGAACCTCGGAAATGACTCTGCTGGTCCACTTATCAGGCACAAACAGTCTGTCAGGTGGACAAGAATCAGGCCTATCAGCCTGAAATCTCTGCAACACACGTCGCAGATCTGGAGAAATAGCTGACAAGATAATACCATCCTTAAGAATACCAACAGGTTCAGCGACTCCAGGAGCATCAGGCACAAAGCTCCTGGAAAGAGCATCTGCCTTCACATTTTTTGAACCTGGTAAATACGAGACAACAAAGTCAAAACGGGAGAAAAACAATGACCAGCGGGCCTGTCTAGGATTCAGGCGTTTAGCAGACTCGAGATACATCAGATTTTTGTGATCAGTCAAGACCACCACACGATGCTTAGCACCCTCGAGCCAATGACGCCACTCCTCAAATGCCCATTTCATGGCCAACAACTCCCGATTGCCCACATAATAATTTCGCTCCGCAGGCGAAAACTTCCTAGAGAAAAAGGCGCAAGGTCTCATAACAGAGCAACCAGGGCCTCTCTGCGACAAAACGGCCCCTGCTCCAATCTCTGAAGCATCCACCTCAACCTGAAAGGGAAGCGAGACATCAGGCTGGCACAAAACAGGCGCCGAAGTAAACCGACGTTTCAACTCCTGGAAAGCCTCCACGGCAGCAGGAGCCCAATTAACCACATCGGAGCCCTTCTTGGTCATATCCGTCAAAGGTTTCACAATGCTAGAAAAGTTAGCGATAAAACGACGGTAGAAGTTAGCGAAACCCAAGAACTTCTGAAGACTCTTAACTGACGAGGGCTGAGTCCAATCAAGAATAGCTCGGACCTTGACTGGGTCCATCTCCACAGCAGAAGGGGAAAAAATGAACCCCAAAAAGGGAACCTTCTGTACACCAAAAAGACACTTTGAGCCCTTGACAAACAAAGAATTTTCACGCAAAATTTTAAAGACCATCCTGACCTGCTCCACATGCGAGTCCCAATTATCAGAAAAAACCAGAATATCATCCAGATAAACGATCAAAAATTTATCCAGATAGTTCCGGAAAATGTCATGCATAAAGGACTGAAAAACTGAAGGGGCATTAGAGAGCCCAAAAGGCATCACCAAGTACTCAAAATGACCTTCGGGCGTATTGAATGCGGTTTTCCATTCATCCCCTTGCTTAATGCGCACAAGGTTGTACGCACCACGAAGGTCTATCTTGGTAAACCACTTGGCACCTTTAATCCGGGCAAACAAGTCAGACAACAGCGGCAAAGGATACTGAAATTTGACAGTGATCTTATTTAAAAGCCGATAGTCAATACAAGGCCTCAAAGATCCGTCCTTTTTAGCCACAAAAAAGAATCCCGCACCAAGAGGGGAAGAAGACGGACGGATGTGTCCTTTCTCCAGAGACTCCTTGATATATGAACGCATAGCGGTATGTTCAGGTATCGACAGATTAAACAGTCTTCCCTTAGGAAATTTACTGCCTGGAATCAAATCTATTGCACAGTCACATTCCCTATGAGGAGGCAATGCACTGGACCTGGACTCGCTAAAGACATCCTGATAATCAGACAAATACTCCGGAACTTCCGAAGGCGTAGAAGAAGCAATAGACACAGGCAGGGAATCCTCATGAATACCACGACAGCCCCAACTAGACACTGACATAGCCTTCCAGTCAAGGACTGGATTATGGGTCTGTAACCATGGCAGCCCCAAAACAACCAAATCATGCATTTTATGTAGAACGAGAAAACGTATCACCTCGCGGTGTTCAGGAGTCATGCACATGGTAACCTGTGTCCAATACTGCGGTTTATTTTCTGCTAATGGCATAGCATCAATACCCCTAAGAGGGATAGGATTTTCTAATGGTTCAAGAATAAAACCACAGCGCTTAGCAAATGAGAGATCCATAAGACTCAGGGCAGCACCTGAATCTACAAACGCCATGACAGGATAAGATGACAGTGAGCAAATCAAAGTTACAGACAGAATAAACTTAGGATGCAAATTACCAACGGTGACAGGACTAACAACCTTAGATATACGTTTAGAGCATGCTGAGATAACATGTGTAGAATCACCACAGTAGTAGCACAAGCCATTCCGGCGTCTATGAATTTTCCTCTCATTTCTAGTCAGGATTCTATCACATTGCATCAAATCAGGTGTCCATTCAGACAACACCATGAGGGAATTTGCGGTTTTTCTATCACATTGCATCACATCAGGTGTCTGTTCAGACAACAACATGAGGGAATTTGCGGTTTTGCGCTCCCGCAACCGCCGGTCAATTTGAATAGCCAGGGACATGGTATCATTCAGACCTGTGGGAATGGGAAAACCCACCATAACATTCTTAATGGCCTCAGAAAGGCCATTTCTAAAATTAGCGGCCAGTGCACACTCGTTCCAATGTGTCAGCACAGACCATTTCCGAAATTTTTGGCAATACACCTCAGCCTCGTCCTGGCCCTGAGACATAGCCAGCAAGGCTTTCTCTGCCTGAATCTCAAGATTGGGTTCCTCATAAAGTAAACCGAGCGCCAGAAAAAACGCATCAATATCAGCCAATGCCGGATCTCCTGGCGCCAACGAAAAAGCCCAATCTTGAGGGTCACCCCGTAAGAATGAAATAACAATTTTTACTTGTTGAGCAGAGTCTCCAGACGAACAAGGTTTCAGGGACAAAAACAATTTACAATTATTCCTGAAATTCCTAAACTTAAATCGGTCTCCTGAAAACAGTTCAGGAATCGGAATCTTGGGTTCAGACCTAGGATTTCTGGTAACATAATCTTGTATACCCTGCACACGAGCGGCAAGCTGGTCCACACTTGTAATCAAGGTCTGGACATTCATGTCTGCAGCAAGCTTAAGCCACTCTGAGGTAAAGGGGAAAAGAAAAAAAAATGAGAGAGGGAAAAAAAAAACTCAAAATTTTCTTTCTTATAATCCCACTTCTGCAATGCATTAAACATTTAATACTGGCCTGGCATACTGTTATGACCCCAGTGGACAGGGTCTCAGAGGAACGTGTAAGTCTGCGAGATTCAAAAATCCAGCTCATAGGGCTGTGGTAACTGGGTTGACCAAATAGCTACTCCTAACGCCAACACTAGAAGTAGCCGGGGATCATGCCTACGGTGATCTCTAGATGACTCGCGCCAGCCGGAGAATCTAACTACCCCTAGGAGAAGAGAACAAAGACCTCTCTTGCCTCCAGAGAAAGGGACCCCAAAGCAAGATACAAGCCCCCCACAAATAATAACGGTGAGGTAAGAGGAAATGACAAACACAGAAATTAACCAGGTTCAGCAAAGAGAGGCCAGCTTACTAATAGCAGAATATAGCAAGATAACTTATCTGGTCAACAAAAACCCTATAAAAATCCACGCTGGAGATTCAAGAACCCCCGAACCGTCTAACGATCCGGGGGGAGAACACCAGCCCCCTAGAGCTTCCAGCAAAGGTCAGGATACAGATTGGAACAAGCTGGACAAAAATACCAAACAAAACAAAAGCAAAAAGCAAGAAAGCAGACTTAGCTTGAAATACAGGAACCAGGATCATAGGACAAGAGCACAACAGATTAGCTCTGATTTCAACGATGCCAGGCATTGAACTGAAGGTCCAGGGAGCTTATATAGCAACGCCCCTGAACTAACGGCCCAGGTGAGGATATAGGAAAAGACAGAAGCTCCAGAGTCAAATCACTAATGACCACTAGAGGGAGCAAAAAGCAAAATCACAACAGGGCAGACACCGTTAGTAGGCCCTAAACACCAATTTTTTTTTAAAAAAAACAGCACTTAATGAGAGCCAGAAGGTAGAAGCTCAGCTTTATTCAGTTGAGGACAAACACCAGGGAGCAGCAAACAGAGGTATTAGGCCCCATCCAGCAATTTAAAAAAAAAAAAAAAAAAAAAAAGCTTAATAAGAGCCAGAAGGTAGAAGCTCAGCTTTATTCAGTTGAGGACAACACCAGGGAGGGGCAGACACCGTTAGTAGGCCCTAAACACCTATTTTTTTTTTAAAAAAACAGCACTTAATGAGAGCCAGAAGGTAGAAGCTCAGCTTTATTCAGTTGAGGACAACTTGAATTAGGGACTGCAGACAGACTTAGCAGGCTGTCCCCTGTGTGGACCATGCATCCAATACATTAACCCATTGCACCATAAAGGACACGTAACCTTCCGTGGCCATGCCTACAGGTCCATGTGTCTGTTGTCAGGTGTACCTTTGGACTCACAGATTGACAGAATGCATGGACAATGCGGTCTTTTACATGCTGGTGGAGGGGTGGGATGGTTTTTCTCGCAAAAGAATTGTCAACTGGGTAGCTCATAGCGTGGTACAGCGTAGTCCATCATGGCTTTATTAATATTAAATAAAATTAAAAAATAGGCTCTATGCACTGTAAAATAGGTTCCAGGGGTAAACGGGCAGCATTGGTGTGGTCAGTGGAGGAGGATTGCAAGGAGGCACCGCAGACAGGCTTACTAGGCCTAAAATACCTAAAAATACGCTCAAGGCAGTTTAAAATAGGTTACATGGATACACAGGCAGCTTTGTGGTCAGCGGAGGAGGAGTATTGAAAGTAGGGACCGCAGACAGGCTAACAAAGGCCTAAAATAACAAAACATAGGCTCTTGGCAGTTTTACATCGGTTACATGGATACACAGGCAGGCAGCATTGTGGTCATGGAGGAGTATTGCAAGGAGGGACCGCAGACAGGCTATCAAAGGCCTAAAATAACAAAACATTGGCTCATGGCAGTTTTACATCGGTTACATGGATACACAGGCAGGCAACATTGTGGTCAGTGGAGGAGTATTGAAAGTAGGGACCGCAGACAGGCTAACAAAGGCCTAAAATAAAAAAACATAGGCTCTTGGCAGTTTTACATCGGTTACATGGATACACAGGCAGGCAGCATTGTGGTCATGGAGGAGTATTGAAAGTAGGGACCGCAGACAGGCTATCAAAGGCCTAAAATAACAAAACATAGGCTCTTGGCAGTTTTACATCGGTTACATGGATACACAGGCAGGCAGCATTGTGGTCATGGAGGAGTATTGAAAGTAGGGACCGCAGACAGGCTAACAAAGGCCTAAAATAACAAAACATAGGCTCATGGCAGTTTTACATCGGTTACATGGATACACAGGCAGCATTGTGGTCAGTGGAGGAGTAATGCAAGGAGGGACCGCAGACAGGCTATCAAAGGCCTAAAATAACAAAACATAGGCTCATGCAGTTTTACATTGGTTACATGGATACACAGGCAGCATTGTGGTCAGTGGAGGAGTAATGCAAGGAGGGACCGCAGACAGGCTATCAAAGGCCTAAAATAACAAAACATAGGCTCATGGCAGTTTTACATCGGTTACATGGATACACAGGCAGCATTGTGGTCAGTGGAGGAGTATTGCAAGGAGTGTCTGACCCAGTACTCCCAAAATATAAATAGATGTTAATGTCTCGCAAAACAACGAAAAAAAATTAAAAAGGGTGGCATACTTAGGTACAGGGGTGGGCTCATCTGCTGAGTTTCTGACATAGTAATTTGGCAGTAAATTTTTAATGGTGCCAATATAGGACACTGACCCAGACTACTTTAAGTAGCATCATAGATGTCTACAAATTGGTATTGTCAGTGCCAGGCACTGAATGATGTCAGCGAATAGACTAAACATTGGTGGAGCTGTGCGAGATAATTTTGCACGTGGTAGAGCACAGTTTGACCTGGGGGGGAACTCTCTTGTGGCCGGCGGTACTGCCCCAGGGCCCCTCATGTTACAACGGTGTGTCTGACGTTGGGGGCGCACCACCACCGCCAGAGACACTACATTGTACTATGAGGGACCCAGTGGCAGTGCCGTCGACCAAAAGCGGGCACACCCACCTCTTCAGACAAACAGCTCTGTAACGGGTGCTTGAGCCAAGTGGCGAGACCACGGCCTCGTGGGGGGAGTTTTCACATTGCGGGAGGTGTAAACATGTCGTATGCTGGACAAACTGCTGCTGCAAATTAACAGATTGGAACACTCAGTAAGACCAGTCCACAAGCAAGCACTTTTTATAGGAAAGCTAGGTGTCAGCCGGGAAAGGTGGGGCAAAATAATTTGAAATCCAGGAGTGGTTCATTTTAATGAAGGTGAGATCATCCACATTTTGGGTCGACAGACGAGTCCTTTTTTCGGTTAATATTGAACCAGCAGCACTGAATACTCTTTCTGATAGCACACTAGCTGCTGGGCAAGCAAGCTCCTGCAACGCATATTCTGCCAATTCAGGCCAGGTGTCTAATTTTGATGCCCAGTAATCAAATGGGAATGACGGTTGAGGGAGAACATCGATAAGGGATGAAAAATAGTTAGTAACCATACTGGACAAATGTTGTCTCCTGTCACTTTGAATAGATGCTGCAGTACCTGTCCTGTGTGCGGTCATTGCAAAATCACTCCACAACCTGGTCAGAAAACCCCTCTGTCCAACGCCACTTCTGATCTGTGCACCTCTAACACCTCTGCCATGTAGCCCCCTGCAGCTTGTGTGAGAACCATCACCGGCGCTGTGTGCTGGGAATGCCTGAATCAAACAGTCTACAAGAGTAGCTTGTTTGGTTGCTAAGATTTGTTCGAGGTTCTCATGTGGCATAATATTTTGCAATTTGCCTTTATAGCGAGGGTCAAGGATGCAGGCCAACCAGTAATCATCATCGCTCATCATTTTAATAATGCGTGTGTCCCTTTTGAGGATACGTAAAGCATAATCCGCCATGTGGGCCAAAGTTCCAGTTGTCAAATCTGCGGTTGTGCTGCTTGGAGGGGCAGTTACAGGTAAATCTACGTCACTTGTCTCCCTTAAAAAAACAGAACCCGGCCTTGCAACTCCACTAATTTCTGTTGTCCCAGGAGAAGCTTCCTCATTCAAAAAGTACTCATCCCCATCATCCTCCTCGTCCTCCTCCTCCTCCTCTTCGCCCGCTACCGCATCCTCTACATGGCCCTGACTGTCATGATCTCAATGGCGAGAGAACATAGCATCAGCATATATAGGAACTAGCTCTTGGAAGATGGGAACTGAGCTGACCATGAACTAAACCTACAGCACAACTAGCAGTGGCCGGGTAGCATGCCTACGTTGATTCTAGATGCCCAGCACCAGCCGGAGGACTAAATAATGCTAGCAGAGGAAAATATTAGTCCTAGCTCACCTCTAGAGAAATACCCCGAAAGGAGACAGAGGCCCCCCACATGTATTGGCGGTGAATTAAGACGAAATAACAAACGTAGTATGAAAATAGGTTTAGCAAATTTGAGGTCCACTTACTACAAAGCAGAAGACAGAAAGGACACTTTCATGGTCAGCTGAAAACCCTATCAAAACACCATCCAGAAATTACTTTAAAACTCTGGCATTAACTCATAACACCAGAGTGGCAATTCCTGTTCACAAGAGCTTTCCAGACACAGTAACGAAACTACAGCTGTGAACTGGAACAAAAATGCAAAAACAAACATGGACAAGAGTCCAACTTATCTAGTAGTTGTCTAGGAGCAGGAACAAGCACAGAGAGGCTTCTGATAACATTGTTGACCGGCAAGCAACTAACAGAGAAGCAAGGTTATATAGCGACTCCCACATCTTGATGGGAACAGGTGAACAGAGAAGATGAAGACACCAGTTCAATTCCACCAGTAGCCACCGGGGGAGCCCAAAATCCAAATTCACAACAGTACCCCCCCCTCAAGGAGGGGGCACCGAACCCTCACCAGAACCACCAGGGCGATCAGGATGGGCCCTATGAAAGGCACGAACCAGATCAGAGGCATGAACATCAGATGCATTCACCCAAGAATTATCCTCCTGGCCGTATCCCTTCCACTTGACCAGATACTGGAGTCTCCGTCTGGAAACACGGGAGTCTAAGATTTTCTCCACAACGTACTCCAACTCACCCTCAACCAACACCGGAGCAGGAGGCTCAACGGAAGGCACAACCGGTACCTCATACCTGCGCAATAATGACCGATGAAAAACGTTATGAATAGAAAAGGATGCAGGGAGGTCCAAACGGAAGGAAACAGGGTTAAGAATCTCCAATATCTTATACGGGCCGATGAACCGAGGCTTAAACTTAGGAGAAGAGACCCTCATAGGGACAAAACGAGAAGACAACCACACCAAATCCCCAACACAAAGCCGAGGACCAACACGACGGTGGCGGTTGGCAAAAAGCTGAGTCTTCTCCTGGGACAACCTCAAATTGTCCACCACCTGCCCCCAGATCTGATGCAATCTCTCCACCACAGCATCCACTCCAGGACAATCCGAAGATTCCACCTGACCAGAGGAAAATCGAGGATGAAACCCCGAATTACAGAAAAACGGGGACACCAAAGTGGCAGAGCTGGCCCGATTATTGAGAGCGAACTCCGCCAATGGCAAAAAAGCAACCCAATCATCCTGGTCAGCAGACACAAAACACCTCAGATATGTCTCCAGGGTCTGATTAGTCCGCTCGGTCTGGCCATTCGTCTGAGGATGGAAAGCGGACGAAAAAGATAAATCTATGCCCATCCTAGCACAGAATGCCCGCCAAAATCTAGACACGAATTGGGTCCCTCTGTCAGAAACGATATTCTCAGGAATACCATGCAAACGAACAACATTTTGAAAGAACAGAGGAACCAACTCGGAAGAAGAAGGCAACTTGGGCAGAGGAACCAAATGGACCATCTTAGAGAAACGGTCACACACCACCCAGATGACAGACATCTTCTGAGAAACAGGCAGATCTGAAATAAAATCCATCGAGATGTGCGTCCAAGGCCTCTTAGGAATAGGCAAGGGCAACAATAATCCACTAGCCCGAGAACAACAAGGCTTGGCCCGAGCACAAACGTCACAAGACTGCACAAAGCCTCGCACATCTCGTGACAGGGAAGGCCACCAGAAGGACCTCGCCACCAAATCCCTGGTACCAAAAATGCCAGGATGACCTGCCAACGCAGAAGAATGAACCTCAGAGATGACTCTACTGGTCCAATCATCAGGAACAAACAGTTTATCAGGTGGGCAACGATCCGGTCTATCCGCCTGAAACTCCTGCAAGGCCCGCCGCAGGTCTGGAGAAACGGCTGACAATACCACTCCATCCTTAAGGATACCTGTGGGCTCAGAGTTACCAGGCGAGTCAGGCTCAAAACTCCTAGAAAGGGCATCTGCCTTAACATTCTTAGAACCCGGTAGGTATGACACCACAAAATTAAACCGAGAGAAAAACAATGACCAGCGCGCCTGTCTGGGATTCAAGCGCCTGGCGGTCTCAAGATAAATCAAATTTTTGTGGTCAGTCAATACCACCACCTGATGTCTGGCCCCCTCAAGCCAATGGCGCCACTCCTCAAAAGCCCACTTCATGGCCAAAAGCTCCCGATTCCCAATATCATAATTCCGCTCAGCGGGCGAAAATTTACGGGAAAAGAAGGCACAAGGCCTCATCACGGAGCAGTCAGAACTTTTCTGCGACAACACTGCCCCAGCTCCGATCTCAGAAGCGTCGACCTCAACCTGAAAAGGTAGAGCAACATCAGGCTGACGCAACACAGGGGCAGAGGAAAAACGGCGCTTAAGCTCCCGAAAGGCCTCCACAGCATCAGGGGACCAATCAGCAACATCAGCACCCTTCTTAGTCAAATCGGTCAATGGCTTAGCAATATCCGAAAAACCAGCAATAAATCGACGATAAAAGTTAGCAAAGCCCAAAAATTTCTGAAGACTCTTAAGAGAAGAGGGCTGCATCCAATCACAAATAGCTTGAACCTTGACAGGATCCATTTCAATGGAAGAGGGAGAAAAAATATATCCCAAAAAGGAAATACTCTGTACCCCAAAAACACACTTAGAACCCTTCACACACAAAGAATTAGACCGCAAAACCTGAAAAACCCTCCTGACTTGCTGGACATGAGAGTCCCAGTCATCCGAAAAAATCAGAATATCATCCAGATACACGATCATAAATTTATCCAAATAATCGCGAAAAATATCATGCATAAAGGACTGGAAAACTGACGGAGCATTTGAAAGACCAAAAGGCATCACTAAATACTCAAAGTGGCCCTCGGGCGTATTAAATGCGGTTTTCCACTCATCCCCCTGCCTGATTCGCACCAAATTATACGCCCCACGAAGGTCAATCTTAGAGAACCACTTGGCCCCCTTTATGCGAGCAAACAAATCAGTCAGCAACGGCAATGGGTATTGATATTTAACAGTGATTTTATTCAAAAGCCGATAATCAATACATGGTCTCAAAGAGCCGTCTTTTTTTGACACAAAGAAAAAACCGGCTCCTAAGGGAGATGACGATGGACGAATATGTCCCTTTTCCAAGGACTCCTTTATATATTCTCGCATAGCAGCATGTTCAGGCACAGACAGATTAAATAAACGACCCTTTGGGTATTTACTACCCGGAATTAAATCTATGGCACAATCGCACTCTCGGTGCGGAGGTAACGAACCAAGCTTGGATTCTTCAAAGACGTCACGATAGTCAGACAGGAAGTCAGGAATTTCAGAGGGAATAGATGATGAAATGGAAACCACAGGTTCATCCCCATGAGCCCCCTTACATCCCCAGCTCAACACAGACATAGCTCTCCAGTCGAGGACTGGGTTGTGAGATTGCAGCCAAGGCAATCCTAGCACCAAATCATCATGTAGATTATACAGCACCAGAAAGCGAATAATCTCCTGGTGATCCGGATTAATACGCATAGTTACTTGTGTCCAGTATTGTGGTTTATTATTAGCCAATGGGGTGGAGTCAATCCCCTTCAGAGGAATAGGAGTCTCCAAAGGCTCTAAATCATACCCACAGCGTTTGGCAAAGGACCAATCCATAAGACTCAAAGCGGCGCCAGAGTCAACATAGGCGTCCGTGGTAATAGATGACAAAGAGCAAATCAGGGTCACAGATAGAATAAACTTAGACGGTAAGGTGCAAATGGAAACAGATTTATCAAGTTTTTTAGTGCGCTTAGAGCAGGCTGATATAACATGAGTAGAATCACCACAATAGAAACACAACCCATTTTTCCGTCTAAAATTCTGTCGCTCGCTCCGGGACAGAATTCTATCACATTGCATACTCTCTGGCGACTTCTCAGTGGACACCGCCAGATGGTGCACTGGTTTGTGCTCCCGCAAACGCCTATCGATCTGAATAGCCATTGTCATGGACTCATTCAGACCCGCAGGCACAGGGAACCCCACCATAACATCCTTAATGGCATCAGAGAGACCCTCTCTGAAAGTCGCCGCCAGGGCGCACTCATTCCACTGAGTAAGCACAGACCATTTACGGAATCTTTGGCAGTAAACTTCCGCTTCATCTTGCCCCTGAGATAGGGACATCAAAGTTTTTTCTGCCTGAAGCTCCAAATGAGGTTCATCATAAAGCAACCCCAAGGCCAGAAAAAACGCATCCACATTGAGCAACGCAGGATCCCCTGGTGTCAATGAAAAAGCCCAGTCTTGAGGGTCGCCCCGGAGCAAGGAAATCACAATCCTGACCTGCTGTGCAGGGTCTCCGGCAGAGCGAGATTTCAGGGACAAAAATAATTTGCAATTATTTCGAAAATTCTGAAACCCAGATCTATTCCCCGAGAAAAATTCCGGCAAAGGAATTCTCGGCTCAGATACAGGTGCATGACAAACAAAATCTTGCAAATTTTGTACCTTCGTGGCGAGATTTTTCAAACCTGCAGTTACACTCTGAAGATCCATTACAAACAGGTGGACACAAAGCCATTCAAAGGAGAAAAAAAAAAAAAAAAAAAAAATCTCAGCAGACTTCTAATTTCTCTCTTTTCTCAGCCAAGGATTTTAACCCTTTAGTAGGCCGGTCAAACAGTCATGATCTCAATGGCGAGAGAACATAGCATCAGCATATATAGGAACTAGCTCTTGGAAGATGGGAACTGAGCTGACCATGAACTAAACCTACAGCACAACTAGCAGTGGCCGGGTAGCATGCCTACGTTGATTCTAGATGCCCAGCACCAGCCGGAGGACTAAATAATGCTAGCAGAGGAAAATATTAGTCCTAGCTCACCTCTAGAGAAATACCCCGAAAGGAGACAGAGGCCCCCCACATGTATTGGCGGTGAATTAAGACGAAATAACAAACGTAGTATGAAAATAGGTTTAGCAAATTTGAGGTCCACTTACTACAAAGCAGAAGACAGAAAGGACACTTTCATGGTCAGCTGAAAACCCTATCAAAACACCATCCAGAAATTACTTTAAAACTCTGGCATTAACTCATAACACCAGAGTGGCAATTCCTGTTCACAAGAGCTTTCCAGACACAGTAACGAAACTACAGCTGTGAACTGGAACAAAAATGCAAAAACAAACATGGACAAGAGTCCAACTTATCTAGTAGTTGTCTAGGAGCAGGAACAAGCACAGAGAGGCTTCTGATAACATTGTTGACCGGCAAGCAACTAACAGAGAAGCAAGGTTATATAGCGACTCCCACATCTTGATGGGAACAGGTGAACAGAGAAGATGAAGACACCAGTTCAATTCCACCAGTAGCCACCGGGGGAGCCCAAAATCCAAATTCACAACACCTGACCAGACAATGGCTGACTGTCATCAAGGCTTTCCTCTTCCTCGGCTGCAGACGCCTGCTCCTTTATGTGCGTCAAACTTTGCATCAGCAGACGCATTAGGGGGATGCTCATGCTTATTATGGCGTTGTCGGCACTAACCAGCCGTGTGCATTCCTCAAAACACTGAAGGACTTGACACAGGTCTTGTAGCTTCGACCACTGCACACCTGATAACTCCATATCTGCCATCCAACTGCCTGCCCATGTATGTGTATCCTCCCACAAAAACATAACAGCACGCCTCTGTTCGCACAGTCTCTGAAGCATGTGCAGTGTGGAGTTCCACCTTGTTGAAATGTCGATGATTAGGCGATGGGGAAGGTTCAAAGACCGCTGATAGTTCTGCATACGGCTGGAGTGTACGGGCGAACGGCGGATATGCAAGCAAAGTCTGCGCACTTTGAGGAGCAGGTCGGGTAAGCCCGGGTAACTTTTCAGGAAGCACTGCACCACCAGGTTTAAGGTGTGAGCCAGGCAAGGAATGTGTTTCAGTTGGGAAAGGGCTATGGCAGCCATGAAATTCCTTCCATTATCACTCACAACCTTGCTTGCCTCAAGATGTACAGTGCCTAGCCATGACTGAGTTTCATTCTGCAAGAACTCGGACAGAACTTCCGCGGTGTGTCTGTTGTCGCCCAAACACTTCATTGCCAATACAGCCTGCTGACGCTTGCCACTAGCTGTCCCATAATGGCACACCTGGTGTGCAACAGTGGCAGCTGCGGATGGAGTGGATGTGCGACTGCGGTGTGTGGACGAGCTCTCGCTTCTGCATGAGGAGGAGGAAGAGGAGGAGGGGGGGCGAACGCCTACAGCCAACTCTTTCCTTGACCGTGGACTAGGCAAAACTGTCCCAATATTGCTGTCCCCTGTGGACCCTGCATCCACCACATTCACCCAGTGTGTCGTGATGGACACGTAACGTCCCTGGCCATGCCTACTGGTCCATGCATCTGTTGTCAGGTGCACCTTTGTAGTCACAGACTGCCTGAGTGCATGAACGATGCGGTCTTTAACATGCTGTTGGAGGGCTGGGATGGCTTTTCTAGAAAAGAAGTGCCGACTGGGTAGCTCGTAGCGTGGTACTGCGTAGTCCATCAGCGCTTTGAAAGCTTCGCTTTCAACTAACCGGTAGGGCATCATCTCTAACGAGATTAGTCTAGCAATGTGGGCGTTCAAACCCTGTGTACGCGGATGCGAGGATGAGTACTTCCTTTTCCTAACAAGAGTCTCATGTAGGGTGAGCTGGACTGGAGAGCTGGAGATCGTGGAACTAGCGGTGGTGCCGGTGGACATGGGTGAGTGAGAGAGGGTTGGAGATGGTATTCTTGCCGGTGTCCTACATGCAGTGTTTTCTACTGCAAACCTGGTGATTCCCTGACTGCTTTGGCCTGGCGACGAAAGCTGCACAGATACTGCCGGTGGTGCGGGAAATGGTGGGTTTACAGTGAGGGAAGGGATGTAGCGTTGCTGACTAGCTTCATTGGCCGAGGGTGCTGCAACCTTTAGGGACATTTGGTAGTTATTCCAGGCTTGCAAATGCATGGTGGATAAATGTCTATGCATGCAACTTGTATTTAGACTTTTAAGATTCTGACCTCTGCTTAAGGTAGTTGAACATTTTTGACAGATGACTTTGCGCTGATCATTTGGATGTTGTTTAAAAAAATGCCAGACTGCACTCTTTCTACTATCGGATAACGTTTCAGGCATTGCAGACTGAGCTTCTTTACCCGGATGGCCACGCTGTCCTCCAACAGGTTTTGATTTTGCCACGCGTTTTTGGCCAGATACGGGCCCGGTAGATGGAACCTGTTGTGATGTTGATGCCTGCTGCGGCTCCTCCTCCTCCGCTTCAGAGCTAATGCCGCCTGCACCCTGTTCCCCCAATGGCTGCCAATCGGGGTCAACAACTGGGTCATCTATGACCTCCTCTTCTATGTCGTGTGCAACTTCGTCTGTGTCACCGTGTAAGCCGGTGGTATAGCGTTCGTGACGGGGCACCATAGTCTCCGCTGGGTTTGATTCTGCCTCAGTACACAGCGAGGGCAATGTTCTGGTCTGAGTCAAAGGAACAGCATAGTAATCTGGCTGTGGCTGTGCATCTGTGCACTCCATGTCCGATTCAACTTCTAATGGGCATGGCCTGTTAACTGTTTCACTGTCTAACCCAGGAACGGTATGTGTAAAGAGCTCCATGGAGTAACCTGTTGTGTCGACTGACGCATCCTTCACTGTTGTTCTGGGTGAAGGACACAAGGAAGCGACTTGTTCCTGACCGGGAGCATCCACTGATGATGCACTGCTCTGACATTTGGCACTTTCGGAGGAGGAGGCAAAAGAGCTAGAGGCTGAGTCAGCAAGGAAAGCCAAAACGTGTTCTTGCTGCTCCGACTTTAAAAGCGGTTTTCCTACTCCCAGAAAAGGTAGCGTTCGAGGCCTTGTGTAGCCAGACGACGTTTTTGGCTCAACAACTCGAGACTTAGGTGCTGTACTGCTTTTACCACGACCACCTGATGCTCCACCACCACTACTATCATTACCAGCTGACAATGACCGCCCACGGCCACGACCTCTTCCACTAGACTTCCTCATTGTTTGCAAAACGTAACCAAAGTAACGCTATTTGTTACTGTAAAACAACTTATAAGTTGAACTCAAACTTCTGTAGGATTTATATACACCTTTATAGGTGCCTGACACTGAAAGGAAAATCAGGCCCAATGTTACACACTAGGTTTTCTGTGCCCCAATAATTTGAGACAGATGGCACACACAGGAGCAGCACTCACGCAGACTTGCCAATATTTATCTCCCACTAATATTTTTTTTTTTAAAGGGAGAATTTACCCCCCAAAAAACAAAAAGGCCCAGTATTACACAGTGCTTTTCAATGGCACACAATGAGAGACAGATGCCACACACAGGACTGGCACGGAGGCAAACTTGCCAATATTTATCTCCCACTAACTATTTTTTTTTGAAAAGGGAGAATTTACCCCCCCCCAAAAAAAGGCACAGTATTACACAGTGCTTTTCAATGGCACACAATGAGAGACAGATGCCACACACAGGACTGGCACGGAGGCAAACTTGCCAATATTTATCTCCCACTAACTATTTTTTTTTGAAAAGGGAGAATTTACCCCCCCCCAAAAAAAAGGCACAGGATTACACACTGCTTTGCGGTGGGACACAATGAGAGACAGATGCCACACAAAGGACTGGCACGGAGGCAGACTTGCCAATATTTATCTCCCACTAATATTTTTTTTTTTTAAAGGGAGAATTTACCCAAAAAAAACAAAAAGGCCCAGTATTACACAGTGCTTTTCAATGGCACACAATGAGAGACAGATGGCACACACAGGACTGGCACGGAGGCAGACTTGCCAATATGTATCTCCCACTAACATTTTTTTTATTTTAAAGGGAGAATTTACCCAAAAAACCCAAAAAGGCCCAGTATTACACAGTGCTTTTCGGTGGCACACAATGAGAGACAGATGCCACACACAGGACTGGCACGGAGGCAGACTTGCCAATATTTATCTCCCACTAACTACTTTTTTTTTGAAAAGGGAGAATTTACCCCCCCCCCAAAAAGGCCCAGTTTTACACAGTGCTTTTCGGTGGCACACAATGAGAGACAGATGCCACACACAGGACTGGCATGGAGGCAGACTTGCCAATATTTATCTCCCACTAATATTTTTTTTTTTTAACCCCTTTCTGTCATTAGACGTACTATTCCGTCCATGTGGGGTGGGCCCTACTTCCCAAGGATGGAATAGTACGTCATACGTGATCGGCCGCGCTCACGGGGGGAGCGCGGCCGATCGCGGCCGGGTGTCAGCTGCATATCGCAGCTGACATCCGGCACTATGTGCCAGGAGCGGTCACGGACCGCCCCCGGCACATTAACCCCCGGCACACCGCGATCAAACATGATCGCGATGTGCCGGCGGTGCAGGGAAGCATCGCGCAGGGAGGGGGCTCCCTGCGGGCTTCCCTGAGCCCCCCGCAGCAACGCGATGTGATCGCATTGCTGCGAGGGTCTTACCTCCCTCCCTGTCTGCTCCAGACCCGGATCCAAGATGGCCGCGGATCCGGGTCCTGCAGGGAGGGAGGTGGCTTCACAGAAGCCTGCTCACAGCAGGCACTGTGAAGCAGCCTGCACTTCTCGCAGATCGGTGATCTGTCAGAGTGCTATGCAAACTGACAGATCACCGATCTGTATTGTCCCCCCCTGGGGCAAAGTAAAAAAGTTAGAAAAAATTTTTCCAAATGTGTAAAAAAAAAATAAAAAAAAAATATTCCAAAATAATGAAAAAAAAAAATATTATTCCGATAAATACATTTCTTTATCTAAATAAAATAAAAAAAACAATAAAAGTACACATATTTAGTATCGCCGCGTCCGTAACGACCCGACCTATAAAACTGGCCCACTAGTTAACCCCTTCAGTAAACGCCGTAAGAAAAAAAAAAACGAGGCAAAAAACAACGCTTTATTATCATACCGCCGAACAAAAAGTGGAATAACACGCGATCAAAAAGACTGATATAAATAACCATGGTACCGCTGAAAACGTCATCTTGTCCCGCAAAAAACGAGCCGCCATACAGCATCATCAGCAAAAAAATAAAAAAGTTATAGTCCTGAGAATAAAGCGATACCAAAATAATTATTTTTTCTATAAAATAGTTTTTATCGCATAAAAGCGCCAAAACATAAAAAAATGATATAAATGAGATATCGCTGTAATCGTACTGACCCGACGAATAAAACTGCTTTATCAATTTTACCAAACGCGGAACGGTATAAACGCCTCCCCAAAAAGAAATTCATGAATAGCTGGTTTTTGATCACTCTGCCTCACAAAAATCGGAATAAAAAGCGATCAAAAAATGTCACGTGTCCGAAAATGTTACCAATAAAAACGTCAACGCATCCCGCAAAAAACAAGATCTCACATGACTCTGTGGACTCAAATATGGAAAAATTACAGCTCTCAAAATGTGGTAACGCAAAAAATATTTTTTGCAATGAAAAGCGTCTTTCAGTGTGTGACGGCTGCCAATCATAAAAATCCGCTAAATAACCCGCTATAAAAGTAAATCAAACCCCCCTTCATCACCCCCTTAGTTAGGGAGAAATTAAAAAATGTATTTATTTCCATTTTCCCATTAGGGTTAGGGTTAGGGCTAGAGTTAGGACTAGAGTTAGGGCTAGGGTTATTGCTAGGGTTAGGGCTAGCGTTGGGGCTACAGTTAGGGTTGGGTCTAAAGATAGGGTTAGGGTTTGGATTAAATTTACGGTTGGGAATAGGGTTGGGTGTGTCTGGGTTAGAGGTGTGGTTAGGGTTACTGTTGGGATTAGGGTAAGGGGTGTGTTTGGATTAGGGTTTCAGTTATAATTGGGGGGTTTCCACTGTTTAGGCACATCAGGGGCTTTCCAAACGGGATATGGCATCCGATCTGAATTCCAGCCAATTCTGCGTTGAAAAAGGAAAACAGTGCTCCTTCCCTTCCGAGCTCTCCCGTGTGCCCAAACAGGGGTTTACCCCAACATATGGGGTATCAGCGTACTCAGGACAAATTGGACATCATCTTTTGGGGTCCAATTTCTCCTGCTACCCTTGGGAAAATACAAAACTGGGGGCCAAAAAATAAGTTTTGTGGGAAAAAAAAGATTTTTTATTTTCACGGCTCTGCGTTGTAAACTGTAGTGAAACACTTGGGGGTTCAAAGTTCTCACAACACATCTAGATAAGTTCCTTGGGGGGTCTAATTTCCGATATGGGGTCACTTGTGGGGGGTTTGTACTGTTTGGGTACATCAGGGGCTCTGCAAATGCAACGTGACGCCTGCAGACCAATCCATTTAAGTCTGCATTCCAAATGGCGCTCCTTCCCTTCCGAGCTCTGTCATGCGCCCAAACAGTGGTTCCCCCCCACATATCGGGTATCAGCATACTCAGGACAAATTGGACAACAAATTTTGGGGTCCAATTTATCCTGTTACCCTTGTGAAAATACAAAACTGGGGGCTAAAAAATCATTTTTGTGAAAAAAAAAAAAGAATTTATTTTCACGGCTCTGCGTTATAAACTGTAGTGAAACACTTGGGGGTTCAAAGCTCTCAAAACACATCCAGATAAGTTCCTTAGGGGGTCTACTTTCCAAAATGGTGTCACTTGTGGGGGTTTTTAATGTTTAGGCACATCAGGGGCTCTGCAAACGCAACATGGCATCCCATCTTAATTCCAGTCAATTTTGCATTGAAAAGTAAAATAGCGCTCCTTCCCTTCCGAGCTCTGCTATGCGCCCAAACAGTGGTTTACCCCCACATATGGGGTATCGTCGTACTCAGGACAAATTGCACAACAACTTTTGTGCTCTAATTTCTTCTCTTACCCTTGGGGAAATAAAAAAATGGGGGCAAAAAGATCATTTTTGTGAAAAAATATGATTTTTTATTTTTACGGCTCTGCATTATAAACTTCTGTGAAGCACTTGTTGGGTCAAAGTGCTCACCATACATCTAGATAAGTTCCTTAGGGGGTCTACTTTCCAAAATGGTGTCACTTGTGGGGGGTTTCAATGTTTAGGCACATCAGGAGCTCTCCAAACGCAACATGACGTCCCATCTCAATTCCAGTCAATTTTGCATTGAAAAGTCAAATGGCGCTCGTTCCCTTCCGAGCTCTGCCCTGCGCCCAAACAATGGTTTACACCCACATATGGGGTATCAGCGTACTCAGGACAAATTGCACAACAATTTTTGGGGTCCAATTTCTTCTCTTACCCTTGGGAAAATAAAAAATTGGGGGCGAAAAGATCATTTTTGTGAAAAAATATGATTTTTTATTTTTACCGCTCTGCATTATAAACTTCTGTGAAGCACTTGTTGGGTCAAAGTGCTCACCACACATCTAGATAAGTTCCTTAGGGGGTCTACTTTCCAAAATGGTGTCACTTGTGGGGGGTTTCAATGTTTAGGCACATCAGGGGCTCTCCAAATGCAACATGGCGTCCCATCTCAATTCCAGTCAATTTTGCATTGAAAAGTAAAATGGCGCTCCTTTCCTTCCGAGCTCTGCCATGTGCCCAAACAGTGGATTACCCCCACATATGGGGTATCAGCATACTCAGGACAAATTGTACAACAAATTTTGGGGTCTATTTTCTCCTGTTACCCTTGGTAAAATAAAACAAATTGGATCTGAAATAAATTTTGTGTGAAAAAAAGTTAAATGTTCATTTTTATTTAAACATTCCAAAAATTCCTGTGAAATACCTGAAGGGTTAATAAACTTCTTGAAAGTGGTTTTGAGTACCTTGAGGGGTGCAGTTTTTAGAATGGTGTCACACTTGGGTATTTTCTATCATATAGACCCCTCAAAATGACTTCAAATGAGATGTGGTCCCTAAAAAAAAATGGTGTTGTAAAAATGAGAAATTGCTGGTCAACTTTTAACCCTTATAACTCCGTCACAAAAAAAAAATTTGGTTCCAAAATTGTGCTGATGTAAAGTAGACATGTGGGAAATGTTACTTATTAAGTATTTTGCGTGATATATGTCTGTGATTTAAGGGCATAAAAATTAAAAGTTGGAAAATTGCGAAATTTTCAAAATTTTCGCCAAATATACGTTTTTTTCACAAATAAACGCAATTTATATCGAAGAAATTTTACCACTATCATGAAGTACAATATGTCGCGAGAAAACAGTGTCAGAATCGCCAAGATCCGTTGAAGCGTTCCAGAGTTATAACCTCATAAAGGGACAGTGGTCAGAATTGTAAAAATTGGCCCGGTCATTAACGTGCAAACCACCCTTGGGGGTGAAGGGGTTAAAGGGAGAATTTTCCCAAAAAAAACAAAAAGGCCCAGTATTACACAGTGCTTTTCAATGGCACACAATGAGAGACAGATGCCACACACAGGACTGGCACGGAGGCAGACTTGCCAATATTTATCTCCCACTAACTATTTTTTTTTTTAAAGGGAGAATTTACCCAAAAAACCCAAAAAGGCCCAGTATTACACAGTGCTTTTCGGTGGCACACAATGAGAGAGAGATGCCACACACAGGACTGGCACGGAGGCAAACTTGCCAATATTTATCTCCCACTAACTATTTTTTTTTTAAAAAGGAGAATTTACCCCCCCCAAAAAAAGGCACAGTATTACACAGTGCTTTTCAATGGCACACAATGAGAGACAGATGCCACACACAGGACTGGCACGGAGGTAAACTTGCCAATATTTATCTCCCACTAACTATTTTTTTTTGAAAAAGGAGAATTTACCCCCCCAAAAAAAGGCACAGTATTACACAGTGCTTATCAATGGCACACAATGAGAGACAGATGCCACACACAGGACTGGCACGGAGGCAAACTTGCCAATATTTATCTCCCACTAACTATTTTTTTTTGAAAAAGGAGAATTTACCCCCCCCAAAAAAGGCACAGTATTACACAGTGCTTTTCAATGGCACACAATGAGAGACAGATGCCACACACAGGACTGACACGGAGGCAAACTTGCCAATATTTATCTCCCACTAACTATTTTTTTTTGAAAAAGGAGAATTTACCCCCCCAAAAAAAGGCACAGTATTACACAGTGCTTTTCAATGGCACACAATGAGAGACAGATGCCACACACAGGACTGGCACGGAGGCAAACTTGCCAATATTTATCTCCCACTAACTATTTTTTTTTGAAAAAGGAGAATTTACCCCCCCAAAGAAAGGCACAGTATTACACAGTGCTTTTCAATGGCACACAATGAGAGACAGATGCCACACACAGGACTGGCACGGAGGCAAACTTGCCAATATTTATCTCCCACTAACTATTTTTTTTTGAAAAAGGAGAATTTACCCCCCCCAAAAAAGGCACAGTATTACACAGTGCTTTTCAATGGCACACAATGAGAGACAGATGCCACACACAGGACTGGCACGGAGGCAAACTTGCCAATATTTATCTCCCACTAACTATTTTTTTTTTGAAAAGGGAGAATTTACCCCCCCCAAAAAAGGCACAGTATTACACAGTGCTTTTCAATGGCACACAATGAGAGACAGATGCCACACACAGGACTGGCACGGAGGCAGACTTGCCAATATTTATCTCCCACTAACTATTTTTTTTTGAAAAAGGAGAATTTACCCCCCCCAAAAAAGGCACAGTATTACACAGTGCTTTTCAATGGCACACAATGAGAGACAGATGCCACACACAGGACTGGCACGGAGGCAAACTTGCCAATATTTATCTCCCACTAACTATTTTTTTTTGAAAAAGGAGAATTTACCCCCCCCAAAAAAGGCACAGTATTACACAGTGCTTTTCAATGGCACACAATGAGAGACAGATGCCACACACAGGACTGGCACGGAGGCAAACTTGCCAATATTTATCTCCCACTAACTATTTTTTTTTTGAAAAGGGAGAATTTACCCCCCCCAAAAAAAGGCACAGTATTACACACTGCTTTGCGGTGGGACACAATGAGAGACAGATGCCACACACAGGACTGGCATGGAGGCAAACTTGCCAATATTTATCTCCCACTAACTATTTTTTTTTTTTTTGAAAAGGGAGAATTTAGCCAAAAAAAAAAAAAAAATGGCCAAGTATCACACAGTGGTTTTTTCGGTGCCACACAATGAGAGAGAGATGCCACCCACAGCAATGGCACGGAGGCAGACTTGCCAATATTTATCTCCCACTAATTTATTTTTCGGGAAAAGGGAGAATGTAGCCAAAAAAAAAAAAAAATGGCCAAGTATCACACAGTGGTTTTCGTTTTCGGTGCCACACAATGAGAGAGAGATGCCACACACAGGACTGGCACGGAGGCAGACTTGCCAATATTTATCTCCCACTAATTATTTTTTTTTGAAAAGGGAGAATTTAGCCAAAAAAAAAATAAAAATGGCCAAGTATCACACAGTGGTTTTCGGTGCCACACAATGAGAGAGAGATGCCACACACAGGACTGGCACGGAGGCAGACTTGCCAATATTTATCTCCCACTAATTATTTTTTTTTGAAAAGGGAGAATTTAGCCAAAAAAAAAAAAATGGCCAAGTATCACACAGTGGTTTTCGGTGCCACACAATGAGAGAGAGATGCCACACACAGGACTGGCACGGAGGCAGACTTGCCAATATTTATCTCCCACTAATTATTTTTTTTTGAAAAGGGAGAATTTAGCCAAAAAAAAAATAAAAATGGCCAAGTATCACACAGTGGTTTTCGGTGCCACACAATGAGAGAGAGATGCCACACACAGGACTGGCACGGAGGCAGACTTGCCAATATTTATCTCCCACTAATTATTTTTTTTTGAAAAGGGAGAATTTAGCCAAAAAAAAAAAAATGGCCAAGTATCACACAGTGGTTTTCGGTGCCACACAATGAGAGAGAGATGCCACACACAGGACTGGCACGGAGGCAGACTTGCCAATATTTATCTCCCTGCAGTAATCTCAGAAAAGTATGGCAGGCAGCTATAAAAAGGACTGCTGCACACAAAAGTGTGGACAAACACACAAGATAGCTGTGCAGAAAGGAAGGAAATACAGGATTTGTGCTTTGAAAAAAGCAGTTGGTTTGCACAGCGGCGTACACACACAGGCACAGCAACGCAGCTATCAGGGTCAGGGAGCCTTCTAGGGCAGCCCAATGAGCGACAGCACTGAGGAAAAAAAAATTTAGCTTCCACTGTCCCTGCAAACAAAAGGTGGTGTTGGACAGTGGAAATCGCTACAGCACAAGCGGTTTGTAGCTTTATGTACCCTGCCTATCACTATCCCCTGCTTCTGAAGAAGTGGCAGCAACCTCTCCCTACGCTCACATCAGCAGCAGTAAGATGGCGGTCGGCGGGAACGCCCCTTTATAGCCCCTGTGACGCGGCAGAAAGCAAGCCAATCACTGCAATGCCCTTCTCTAAGATGGTGGGGACTGAGATCTATGTCATCACGCTGCCCACACTCTGCGTCCACCTTCATTGGCTGAGAAATGGCGCTTTTAGCGTCATCGAAAAGCGACTTTGGCGCGAAAGTCGCGTACCTCATGGCCGATGCAACTCTGGGATCGCCTCGGTTTCATGAGACGCCGACTTTGCCAAAAGTCGGCGACTTATGAAAATGAACGATCCGTTTCGCTCAACCCTACCGGGAAGTGCTGTCCGCACAGTCAACAGTCCCTCCTCTGTTATTGGGGTTCAGTAACGTCAGCTGCTCCCCTGCTGTGCGTGCTGCAATACCTCCTATCTGCTCCTCCTGCTATCCCTGGGCTCTAACACCGCCGGTTGGTGCCTGGAAGTGCTGTCCGCACAGTCAACAGTCGCTCCTCTGTTATTGGGGTTCAGTAACGTCAGCTGCTCCCCTGCTGTGTGTGCTGCAATACCTCCTATCTGCTCCTCCTGCTGTCCCTGGGCTCTAACACCGCTAGTTGGTGCCCGGAAGTGCTGTCTGCACAGTCAACACATGCTGCTGTGTTATTGGGGTTCAGTAACGCCAGCTGCTCCCCTGCTGTGTGTGCGGTAATTGCTCCAGCTCGATACAAACTCACACAACTTAAGAAATTAAACTTGCTCCATTTAGGCTTCGGGCTACACTCTTTTTTTCTGTAATCCCTGGGCTTCAACACCGCCAGTTGCTGCCCGGAAGTGCTTTCTGCACAGAGAAGAACACTAGCTCCAGTGTTAGTGGGATTCAGTAACGCCAGCTGCTACCCTGCTGTGTGTGAAGCAATCACTCAAGTCTGCTCCTCCTGCTGTCCCTGGGCTCCAACACGCCAGTTGCTGCCCGGAAGTGCCGTTTGCACAGTCAACGCTTGCTGCCGTGTTATTGGGTTTCAGTAACGTCAGCTGATCCCCAGCTGTGTATCCAGCAATGTGTCCTGCGCCCTCCACAATGTCACAACAACAGAAATTAAAGGGAACCTGTCCCCCCCAGGCGTTTGTAACTAGAAGAGCCACCTTGTGCACACGCTGAAGTTAACACTTATAAAATGTGTCCCCTTGTACTTTCAAACCGTCCCGGAGGTGGGACTTTCCTTCTTAATGAGATGCAGCACAGCCATCATTCCTACCCCCTTGGCGCCGTTCGCCGCCTCCTCAGCATTGTTTGAATCTGCCCCGGAGCCTGCGCTGTTATGTTATCCAAGCACAGTTAGTGCTGCCCGTCTTCTGACATCATTTGGTGTCAGGCTGGCTGTGCCTGTGCGGCCACCCTGCTTGAGATCACGCCCCGCAGTGTCTTATTTATTCACACTGCGGGGCTGGGATTCATGGGCATGCGCAGTGCATATCTTTGCCTCTCACTCATCTCCTTCTTCACACTGTGGCATGTGATTAGGGATCAGCTGACGCTGCACAGTCTGAAGAAGGCGGAAGGAGATGAGTTAGAGAGGCAGTGTGAATAAATCAGAAGACACTGTGGGGCCTGATCTAGGGTAGCGCGACCGCACAGGTGCAGTCAACCTGACATTAAGTGATATCAGAAGATGGGCAGTGCTAACTGCGCATGGCCAAGTGATAACATAACAGCGCAGACTCCGGTACACAAACAAACAACGCCCAGGAGGCTGCGCCCGGCGCCAAGGGGGTATGAATGGCAGCTGTGCTGCGTCTCATTAAGAAGGAAAGTCCCATCTCCGGGACAGTTTCACGGTATGAGGGGCCCAATTTTGTAAGTGTTTTGTTCAGCGTGTGCAAGGAGCATAATTAAAATAGCCACTTTTACTGCTGCACAAGATGGCTTTTCTAGTTGCTAATGCCTGGGGGGGTTAAAGGTTCCCTTTCAACTTGCTCCAATTAGGCCTCAGCCTACACTCTGCTTCTCCTTTATTCCCTGGGCTCCAACACCACCAGTTGCTGCTCAGAAGTGTCTTTGGCATAGGTACTCCCTCCTGCCCAGCCCGGTTCCAGCACGCCAGCTGTTTCCGGGTAGTGTCAAGGTCACTTTGCCACCAATACATTGTCCTGTCGTGTTGCGGTCGGGTTAGCTGACTCTATGGTGCCTGCAGTTTAGGTGTTTTCTATGTGGGCTGCGGGAACTGGCAATCAAGGCTGCTTCCGTAGTGCCAATAGGACAAGCTGTAGGACTGTGGATTTTTGGTAACTACAGCCGGCTCGCGGCCTAGCAACTTTTGTTTTTACTGTGGACCTTCTGCTGCCTTTCTGAGTTCCAGCACCATTAGCTGGTTCTTAGGAAGACAATCTTGAATAGGTCCCCCTGGTTCCAGTACCGTCTGCTACCCATCCAGGTTCCAGTTCCATCAGCTGGTTCTCAACAGTGCCTTTTGCTCTTGTACCTTCTGCTCTCCATCCTGGTTCCAGTGCTGGTTCCGGGCAGAGCCTTTGGCTTAGGTGCCTCCTTCTGGGTATCTGAGTTCCACCAATGTCAGGTGGTCCTTGGTAGTGCTTTCTGGCACGGGTACCTCCTGCTTAGTAACCGGGTTCCAGTAATGTCAGCTGGTCCTAGGTTGCTCCATTGGCTCTTGTACCTTCTGCTACCCATCTGGTTTCCAGTACCATCACCTGGTTCTGAAACAGTGTATTTTGCTCTTGTACCTGCTGCTCTCCATCCTGGTTCCAGTACCGTCAGCTGGTTCCGGGCAGAGCCTTTGGCTTAGGTGCCTCCTTCTGGGTATCTGAGTTCCACCAACATCAGGTGGTCCTTGGTAGTGCTTTCTGGCATGGGTACCTCCTGCTTACTAACCAGGTTCCAGTACCGTCAGCTGGTCCTCGGTAGTTCCATTGGCTCTTGTACCTTCGGCTACCCTTCCGGGTTCCAGTACCGTGAGCTGGTTCTCGGCAGTGTCTTTGGCTCTTGTACCTTCTGCTCCTCATCCTGGTTCCAGTACCGTCAGGTTCAGACCACCCTGAAGACGACGACCCCGGAGATGACGACTCTGGAGATGACGACCCTGGAGATGACGACCCTGAAGACCGAGAAGCAGAAGAACAAGAAGCTGCAGAAAAAAGAGCAGAAGAACATTAAGCATAAGACTAAAAATCAGAGCAAAAGATAATATCTAAATTATAAGCAGAAGAAGACTAAGCAGTGTATGGGGGTGAGTCCGTTCCTCCTTGTGGTGCCCCTGGAAAAAGCCTGCTGCTGCAGGCCAAACTGAACACGGACAAATCCTGTTGTAACTCTTTTGTGACAGGCAAAACGGAAGGTGTAATCTTCAAACTTTTATAGATAACAACTACAGGAATGCCTGTCACAAATAAGAATATGATAAAGAAGTAGAATATGAAGAAGAATAATAGTTTAATAAAAAGAATATTAAGAATGTAACAAAAAAGAATAATAGGAAGACGGTTAAGAAGAAGATGAATAAGGTGAAGAAGAAGTTGATGTAAAAGATGCTGCTGCTGAGGATGATGAAGAAGAAAGTCTTGGACAATTGAAAAAGAAGGTGAAGAGCATGAAATTAGTGAAACATCAATATCTGACGAAATATAAAAAATCTTAACATAGTCAATACCTTTGTAACTCCGAACGTCTTAAAAAAAATGTAATTCCTGCTATTCCATTTCATTGGGCTAAACCTCTATGCCTTTAATGTCTCCTCCACGTCCCCCGATACATCCTACATTATTCTTAGTTGTTTTCCTTCATGTAGAATGAACCTACAAGGAAAGAAAGGGTTTATTTTAATTCTGATATTTTGGTCCCATTGACTTGCATTGGTATCGGGTATCGGTATCGGCGATATGCAATATTTTTTGAATATCAGCCGATCCAATCCGATACCGATACTTTTCAATATCGGAAGGTATCGCTCAACACTAATTATCATCTATTTGGAGCATTTCTTAGATTCATGTAAGAACATATACAGAAAGAAAGACATGAAACAGTAACATTTTGGTACATCAGAGATTAATAGAAATGGAATCAAAATGATTTCAACATTTTGAACCCTTAAACTGTTTTATTAAATGTGTAAGTTTACAGATGATGTAAACATACACAAATCACCTTCCATATCTTTATTGTTGGGTTATATATTTCATAAATGAAAGAGAAGATCCTGCCATCACATCATGTCCTTGGTAGATGTGCACTTTTCCAACATTGACAATGATCCAAAGCACATATGTAAGGCCACTAGTGATGAGCGAGCACTAAAATGCTCGGGTGCTCGTTGCTCGGGTCGAGCAGATTGGAATACTCGGATACTCGGACAGAACAACAAGCCCAATGTAAGTCTATGGGAGACCCGAGTATTTTTACCGTGATCCTCCCGGGGGTCCTTTTAAGGTCTAAAAACGTCTAAAATGATGAAAACACTGCTCAAATGACACAGGAACATCATGGGGATCATCCCTGGAAGAATTCATGACTCCTAGTTCACAGCTCTAATCATTTTATCCGAGATTCATGCCATTTTTCCCGGTGCCACAAAAAACAAACTAAAATTAATCCAAAATGAGTTTTGCTGGGAAATATGTCAAGGTCCATCCTTTGCAGGTTAATGACTTGCCTGAAAGGCCAAATATTTCACCCCAACCTGAAAATTTCCTCCCCCACTAAGACTTAGTTCAGACGCTGCGTTTTTTAACCATTTTTCAACTTTAACATTGCTTTCAACCACTACAAATGCATTCACTGGGAAATGTCATTGAAACATGTAATAATCCCTAGCTGGCCATGTGATGTGTGACACATACGCAGACCCATCTTGTTTCATTTATAAAGGAGCGACTCTTAAAGTCACAGAGCCTATTTTAACTGGTGCATCAGGTGGCATTAATCTTCTTAAAGGGCCATTATTAAACAGTGGGTCTCCTAAGCTGCATCCCAATAAAGGCCTAAATAGAAGGCACTTCCATGTGCACACAATATATCAAAGAGACAAACCGGAAGCTTAGTTGCCAGTAAAAACTGTAATATTTTATTGATTACAAACAAATATAAAAACATGTGATAAATACAATAACAGACAGTGGAGATACCGTAACAGAATATACTGTCTGCATACACTATTGGTACGCCTATAAACCATCAAGTGATCCCAAGCTAAATGCTTAAACAAGCTCAATAATATATCTATTCAATGCACAAAGCCCATCATGTATAAAAAGGATGGCAGCTAATTGATAAGGTACAATAAATCCTAATTGGATATAATATGTCACAGTGGAAAAAATACACATTAAGCGCTAGAGGTAAGTAACGAAGAAAGGGCCATAGGGATAATGCTGTGCCTAGAGCATATTGTAAGCCATAAAGAATGCCTCAGCTATAAATAAACCAATCACTGCAATGTACAGTAGCTGAAAAGTGCATCCGGTGCTAAAGTGCAAAGCTTAGGAGAAGGCATCAGTATATTTACCTATAAACCAATCACTGCGATGTGCAGTAGCTGAAAAGTGCATACGGTGCTAAAGAGCAAAGCTTAGGAGAAGGCATCAGTATATTTACCTATAAACCAATCAATGCGATGTGCAGTAGCTGAAAAGTGCATCCGGTGCTAAAGAGCAAAGCTTAGGAGAAGGCATCAGTATATTTACCTATAGACCAATCACTGCGATGTGCAGTAGCTGAAAAGTGCATCCGGTGCTAAAGAGCAAAGCTTAGGAGAAGGCATCAGTATATTTACCTATAGACCAATCAATGGGATGTGCAGTAGCTGAAAAGTGCATCCGGTGCTAAAGAGCAAAGCTTAGGAGAAGGCATCAGTATATTTACCTATAGACCAATCACTGCGATGTGCAGTAGCTGAAAAGTGCATACGGTGCTAAAGTGCAAAGCTTAGGAGAAGGCATCAGTATATTTACCTATAGACCAATCAATGCGATGTGCAGTAGCTGAAAAGTGCATCCGGTGCTAAAGAGCAAAGCTTAGGAGAAGGCATCAGTATATTTACCTATAGACCAATCACTGCGATGTGCAGTAGCTGAAAAGTGCATACGGTGCTAAAGTGCAAAGCTTAGGAGAAGGCATCAGTATATTTACCTATAGACCAATCAATGCGATGTGCAGTAGCTGAAAAGTGCATCCGGTGCTAAAGAGCAAAGCTTAGGAGAAGGCATCAGTATATTTACCTATAGACCAATCAATGCGATGTGCAGTAGCTGAAAAGTGCATACGGTGCTAAAGTGCAAAGCTTAGGAGAAGGCATCAGTATATTTACCTATAGACCAATCAATGCGATGTGCAGTAGCTGAAAAGTGCATCCGGTGCTAAAGAGCAAAGCTTAGGAGAAGGCATCAGTATATTTACCTATAGACCAATCAATGCGATGTGCAGTAGCTGAAAAGTGCATCCGGTGCTAAAGAGCAAAGCTTAGGAGAAGGCATCAGTATATTTACCTATAGACCAATCAATGCGATGTGCAGTAGCTGAAAAGTGCATACGGTGCTAAAGTGCAAAGCTTAGGAGAAGGCATCAGTATATTTACCTATAGACCAATCAATGCGATGTGCAGTAGCTGAAAAGTGCATCCGGTGCTAAAGAGCAAAGCTTAGGAGAAGGCATCAGTATATTTACCTATAGACCAATCAATGCGATGTGCAGTAGCTGAAAAGTGCATCCGGTGCTAAAGAGCAAAGCTTAGGAGAAGGCATCAGTATATTTACCTATAGACCAATCAATGCGATGTGCAGTAGCTGAAAAGTGCATACGGTGCTAAAGTGCAAAGCTTAGGAGAAGGCATCAGTATATTTACCTATAGACCAATCAATGCGATGTGCAGTAGCTGAAAAGTGCATCCGGTGCTAAAGAGCAAAGCTTAGGAGAAGGCATCAGTATATTTACCTATAGACCAATCAATGCGATGTGCAGTAGCTGAAAAGTGCATACGGTGCTAAAGTGCAAAGCTTAGGAGAAGGCATCAGTATATTTACGTAAAAACAGGTAATAAAAACACCACTAAATAAACCATACATTAAAGGAAGGGGGCAAAACTAAGCACCTCATTCAAACCAAATGGTTGAACCGAATTACCGTATATACTCGAGTATAAGCCGAGATTTTCAGCCCAAATTTTTGGGCTGAAAGTGCCCCCTCGGCTTATACTCGAGTCATGGTCGGCGGGTGAGGGGGAGAGGGCGCTGAGGCATACTTACCTGCTTCCGGCGCTCCTGGCGCTCCCCCTGCCCATCCCACGGTCTCCGGGTGCCGCAGCTCTTCCCCTGGTCAGCGGTCACGTGGGACCGCTCATTAGAGAAATGAATATGGACTCCACTCTCATAGGGGCGGAGCCGCCTATTCATTTCTCTAATCAGGGGTAACGGTGACCGCTGACAGACGAAGAGGCTGCGGCACCGAAGACCAGCTGTCCGGGGGAAGGAGCGGGACGCCGGGAGCAGGTAAGTATTACATATTTACCTTCCCTCGTTCCACACGCTGGGCGCCGCGCCATCTTCCCGGCGTCTCTCCGCACTGACTGTGCAGGTCAGAGGGCGCGATGACGCATATAGTGTGCGCGACGCCCTCTGCCTGATCAGTCAGTGCGGAGACGCCGGGACGGGACGTGAGGAGCTGCAAGCAAGACAGGTGAGTATGTGGTTTATTATTTTATTGCAGCAGCAGCAGCAGCAGCACAGCTATGGGGCAATAATGGTGCAGAGCACTATATGGCACAGCTATGGGGAAATAATGGACGGTGCAGAGCACTATATGGCACAGCTATGGGGCAATAATGGTGCAGAGCACTGTATGGCACAGCTATGGGGCAATAATGGTGCAGAGCACTATATGGCACAGCTATGGGGCAATAACGGTGCAGAGCACTGTATGGCACAGCTATGGGGCAATAACGGTGCAGAGCACTGTATGGCACAGCTATGGGGCAATAATGGTGCAGGGCACTGTATGGCACAGCTATGGGGCAATAATGGTGCAGAGCACTGTATGGCACAGCTATGGGGCAATAATGGTGCAGAGCACTATATGGCACAGCTATGGGGCAATAATGGTGCAGAGCACTATATGGCACAGCTATGGGGCAATAATGGTGCAGAGCACTGTATGGCACAGCTATGGGGCAATAATGGTGCAGAGCACTATATGGCACAGCTATGGGGCAATAATGGTGCAGAGCACTATATGGCACAGCTATGGGGCAATAACGGTGCAGAGCACTGTATGGCACAGCTATGGGGCAATAATGGTGCAGAGCACTGTATGGCACAGCTATGGGGCAATAATGGTGCAGAGCACTATATGGCACAGCTATGGGGCAATAACGGTGCAGAGCACTGTATGGCACAGCTATGGGGCAATAATGGTGCAGAGCACTGTATGGCACAGCTATGGGGCAATAGTGGTGCAGAGCACTGTATGGCACAGCTATGGGGCAATAATGGTGCAGAGCACTATATGGCACAGCTATCAGGAAATAATGAACGGTGCAGAGCACTATATGGCACAGCTATGGGGCAATAATGGTGCAGAGCACTGTATGGCACAGCTATGGGGCAATAATGGTGCAGAGCACTATATGGCACAGCTGTGGGGCAATAATGGTGCAGAGCACTATATGGCACAGCTATGGGGCAATAACGGTGCAGAGCACTGTATGGCACAGCTATGGGGCAATAATGGTGCAGAGCACTGTATGGCACAGCTATGGGGCAATAATGGTGCAGAGCACTGTATGGCACAGCTATGGGGCAATAATGGTGCAGAGCACTGTATGGCACAGCTATGGGGCAATAATGGTGCAGAGCACTATATGGCACAGCTATGGGGCAATAATGGACGGTGCAGAGCACTATATGGCACAGCTATGGGGCAATAATGGTGCAGAGCACTGTATGGCACAGCTATGGGGCAATAATGGTGCAGAGCACTATATGGCACAGCTATGGGGCAATAATGGTGCAGAGCACTATATGGCACAGCTATGGGGCAATAACGGTGCAGAGCACTGTATGGCACAGCTATGGGGCAATAATGGTGCAGAGCACTGTATGGCACAGCTATGGGGCAATAGTGGTGCAGAGCACTATATGGCACAGCTATGGGGCAATAATGGTGCAGAGCACTATATGGCACAGCTATGGGGCAATTATGAACGGTGCAGAGCACTATATGGCACAGCTATGGGGCAATAATGAACGGTGCAGAGCACTATATGGCACAGCTATGGGGCAATAATGGTGCAGAGCACTGTATGGCACAGCTATGGGGCAATAATGGTGCAGAGCACTGTATGGCACAGCTTTGGGGCAATAATGGTGCAGAGCACTGTATGGCACAGCTATGGGGCAATAATGGTGCAGAGCACTATATGGCACAGCTATGGGGCAATAATAAACGGTGCAGAGCACTGTATGGCACAGCTATGGGGCAATAATGGTGCAGAGCACTGTATGGCACAGCTATGGGGCAATAATGGTGCAGAGCACTGTATGGCACAGCTATGGTGCAATAATGGTGCAGAGCACTATATGGCACAGCTATGGGGCAATTATGAACGGTGCAGAGCACTATATGGCACAGCTATGGGGCAATAATAAACGGTGCAGAGCACTGTATGGCACAGCTATGGGGCAATTATGGTGCAGAGCACTGTATGGCACAGCTATGGGGCAATAATGGTGCAGAGCACTATATGGCACAGCTATGGGGCAATTATGAACGGTGCAGAGCACTATATGGCACAGCTATGGGGCAATAATGGTGCAGAGCACTATATGGCACAGCTATGGGGCAATTATGAACGGTGCAGAGCACTATATGGCACAGCTATGGGGCAATAATGGTGCAGAGCACTGTATGGCACAGCTATGGGGCAATAATGGTGCAGAGCACTATATGGCACAGCTATGGGGCAATTATGAACGGTGCAGAGCACTATATGGCACAGCTATGGGGCAATAATGGTGCAGAGCACTATATGGCACAGCTATGGGGCAATAATGGTGCAGAGCACTATATGGCACAGCTATGGGGCAATAATAAACGGTGCAGAGCACTGTATGGCACAGCTATGGGGCAATAATGGTGCAGAGCACTGTATGGCACAGCTATGGGGCAATAATGGTGCAGAGCACTATATGGCACAGCTATGGGGCAATAATGGTGCAGAGCACTATATGGCACAGCTATGGGGCAATAATGGTGCAGAGCACTGTATGGCACAGCTATGGGGTAATTATGAACGGTGCAGAGCACTATATGGCACAGCTATGGGGCAATAATGGTGCAGAGCACTATATGGCACAGCTATGGGGCCATAATGAATGGTATGGAGCATCTATTTTTATTTTTGAAATTCACCGGTAGCTGCTGCATTTTCCACCCTAGGCTTATACTCGAGTCAATAAGTTTTCCCAGTTTTTTGTGGCAAAATTAGGGGGGTCGGCTTATACTCGGGTCGGCTTATACTCGAGTATATACGGTAACTTTAGAGATCCACCGAGCTTCCATTTGTGCCAGGGTCTTTTTCCAATTTCCTCCTCTTTGGTCCACAAACACTTTGTCAATACCAATAACCCTGAGAAGGTTTGCATTACAGTTATGGTGAGATTTAAAATGTCTTGGTACTGGTTTGAGCAGGGACATATAATCGATTCCCCCTGCGTTAATGATGTCCCTATAATGTTCCCTCACTCTTGTTTTCAGTGCTCTAGATGTTAGTCCCACATAAATCTTGGGACATGGGCACTGTGCATAGTATATCACACCCGTTGTATTGCAGGTAACATGCTGCGTTATAGTGAAAGTTTTTTTTACCATCACTGGAGGAAAATGTCGATGCGGGGACAATGTTAGGGCAAGCGATACAATTTTTGCAGGGGAAACAACCCCACTTCTGCCCTTTAGATCCAAATGATTTTTGTATATTAGGACCTGCATAATAACTGTGTACCAGTTGGTCTTTCAGATTGCTTGATCTTCGATATGTGATGGATGGATGGACAGGTAGATATTTCATCAATTCCCTATCAGTTTGTAGCAAAGGCCAGTACTTTCTCAATACATCCCTCATCATGTTCCATTGTTCGGTGTAGGTGGATATAAATCTCACCTTTTGTTCTGCCATTGGTTTGGCTTTAGTTTTCATCAGTGTGGAACGAGTCATTCTAGTCGCTTTGTGGAGTCCTCTTTTTGTGCGTCGTCTCGAATAACCTCTGTCCTCAAACCTCGATGAGAGACTCTCTGCCTGTTCAGAGAAGAATTGGTCATTAGAACAGATTCTTTTAATCCTGATAAATTGCCCAGTTGGTATACCTTGGATTTGAGCTTTAGGGTGGGAGGAGGAAGCATGTAGCAGAGAGTTCACTGCCGTTTCTTTTCTAAATACATTTGTCTCCAAAAAACCATCAGATCCCTTAGTGATCTGGATATCTAAAAAATCCAACGAGACTTGACTATACTTACACGTTAGCTTGATGTTCATATTGTTGTCATTGAGGACATCACGGAAGGCGAGAAGGTCCTGTTCTGAGCCCTGCCAGATCATAAGAATGTCATCAATGAAACGAACCCAGAACAGGACCTTCTCAATGTACGCAATGGGGTTGACAACGAATATCTTTCTCTCCCAATTACCCATGAATAAATGTCTGTTATTGTATTTATCACGTTTTTATATTTGTTTGTAATCAATAAAATATTACTGTTTTTACTGGCAACTAAGCTTCCGGTTTTTCTCTTTGATATATTGGGTCTCCTAAGCTGTTGTAGTCTACGCTGTGAGTGGATGGGCTGACAAGAATTACGACACACCACAATACCCCTGTCATAAGATATCCGGGGGGGACTCCAGAAAAAATGTTGCATTGAATGCAAGGAAAGCCCTGCTACCAATTAATATGCACCCCAATAAGCCTTTGAACCCACATACTGGATGGGCCCCTGAAAATCCACTTCACAATATTCATTTTGTACTCCCGTACTCCTTTGTTTTACACATTGGCAGGAAGGCCAGCCCTGCTGCATAGTCATATGCACCCCATTACGCCTTGGAACCCATAAAAATCCACTTGTATTTTTTAATGGCATGATGGTTCCCTCTTTGCAGAATTATTTACAGGAGAACTTGGCAATTTCATTTGCCATGCTTTTAACACTAAGGTTCAGATATGGCTTTATAGAAGGCTAATACTTGCAATACAACGCAATTTTATTGCAAAGTACAAAATTCAAGGAATAGTATGATTGAATAGTGTGAGTACACTTTTGATATGTTAACATACAAAGGTTAATAAGTACATATAAGGATTAAATAAATATAATGATTACGTATATATGAAGATTAACTACATACAGTATACTTACATCATCAACAAGAGGCTTTTAAACTTTATCCGCCTGGAATATCAGAGAAGCAACCCCAAGACAGAGAACCCCTGGGAGATTACCTACACTGCACGGGCGTCCCCAATCATGCAGGTATCAGCACACTTTACATGTACAGGTACCCCAGTTTTGGCATCTGTCTTAGTGTTGTTTCTCTGGTCTTATATAGTGATTTACACTATGTAGTAACTCTAGTTTCACCCAGACCTTCACGTGGCCACTTTTCAAGGTTGTATGTAAATGAGATATCATGGAGTCATCAGACGAGGGGCCATAAACCTCTAGAATATAAAAACCACAATAATTTAGATCAAACCACCACCGGCAGTGTTTCAGTAAACCTTAATGTTTTACGATGACAAACCGCAAACATATAGAGGCTTAGAACTGTTTGTGAAGTGAATTAACAAACATTTCTCAAGATTGTGTCACTATGAGCATTGTCTGTCACATCTGTAAATGTTTTACAAGAAATGCAGCTATGTCATTGTCTGAATGCAGTATTTTAATCTGGATTCCAAATCGTCATTTGTATATTCGCCATTTGTACATTTGATGCATCCAAAGTTATGGCTCTCAAGGAGAGAAACTAACATAGTGGACAAAGAAATATTTGTAATGAATTACTGAGCCAAACTAACAGCATTGCTTTATCAAATTTATATGAAGTGTATTGTGTCCAATGTGAACAACCAGGCAACACAAAAAGGAGCTTTTCAAGTGAGCTCTTTATGGTACACAAATGTTATGAAGTCTTTGCCATCAAGAATATGGTTTCCCCAATGAGGGGTACCTTTTTTAAAAAATATACTATTGCCATCACAGCCCCTTTTACCTAACATTCACCAGCCTATATCAGTGCAGAACACGTTCACCCAGGTTATGTACTTGGAAATAAGGAAGTGACATTGCAGGAGACAGAGTAAAGAAGTAGGCCCAATGTAGGGGTGTGGGTCTCTGAGACTTGTAATGGAGGGTATGAGCTGTCAAACAATTCCCCAATGGGGGGTCCTTTTTTTACTAAATAAAACAGTGCCATCACAGCCCCATTGCCCAAAATTCACCGGCCTATATCAGTACAGGACACGTTCAACCAGGTCATGTAATTGGAGATAAGGAAGAGACATTGCAGGAGACAGAGTTAAGAAGTAGGCCCAATGTAGGGGTGTGGGTCTCTGAGACTTCTAATGGAGGGCATGAGCTGACAAACAATTCCCTAATGGGGGTACCTTTTTTTAAAATATACTATTGCCATCACAGCCCCTCTTGACCAACATTCACCGCCCTATATCAGTAAAGGACACATTCACCCAGGTCATGTAGTCGGAGATAAGGAAGAGACATTGCTGGAAAATTAGTTAAGAAGTAGGCCCAATGTAGGGGTGTGGGTCTCTGAGACTTGTAATGGAGTGCATGGCCTGACAAGCATTTGCTCATGGGTGGTGAATTTTTTGGAAATATTTCATGGCATCATAAACATCCTTGCCCAAAAATTGACTGTCTGTAGTAGCATGGAACACGTGAACCCAGGTGATCTAGTGGTGGAGAATGATGAGAGGTGGAGGAAGGCCTCATTAAAACCTAATCCTAATTTAAAGGAGCAGGTCTCCTACACTTGTAATGCCCATACACTAAGTGCAAGGGCTGTCAAACATTTCCCCATGGGGGTGAATTTTTTTAAATAATTGTTTAAAAGTCTCTTGGTGATGATGTAAGTATACTGTAAATAGTTAATCTTTATATATCCTTAATCATTATATGTATTTAATCCTTATGTGTACTTAACCTTTGTATGTTATCATATACAAAAGTGTACGCACTCACACTATTCAATCATACTATTCCATGAATTTTGTACTATTAAATAAAATTGCATTGTATTGCAAGTATTAGCCTTATTTAAAGCCGTATCTGAACCTTAGTGTTAAAAACATGGCAAATAAAATTGCCAAATTCTCCTGTAAATCATTCTGTAAAGAAGGAACCATCATACCATTAAAAAATACAAAAAGTTGATCGTCCTTCAATGTAGTGCATCCTGCTCTCAACATATTGTCGGGATTCCATTACCATTTGAAAACCAAGAAAAGGTTTGACAGTAGGGTTGAGCGACTTTTACTTTTTCAGGATCGAGTCGGGTTTTATGAAACCCGACTTTGTCAAAAGTTGGGTCGGGTGAAATCGGCCGATCATTGCGAAAAGTCGGGGGCCGACTGAAACACGAAACCCAATGCAAGTCAATGGGGAATAAAAGTCGGCAGTGAGTGGAGGACAGGAAAACACCTACAGAGCCCATTTTAATGTCAAAAACATCAATTAATGTTACTTAAGCTTGTCAATCTTAATTTGCCTTATAATAATAGTTAGGTATTGAAAATTGGGTGTCATTTGGTAAAAGTTGTGGGGGGGAGGGCTGGCTCAATTTTTTCTTGGGCCCAGGAAATGTGGAATACGTCACGGCGGTGGAGCAGGGAGAGGTAAGTATTTCAACTTTGCAAGTGCTATGATCCTGAGCAAGCAGGGGGGGCACACTCGTTCGCATTGCCACTGGCACAGGGCCCCTCAAAGTACGGCGTTGTGTTTGACGGCGGGGGCGCCTCCCACCGGCAGTGACACTTTTGCGTACTATGATGGGCCCTATGATAGTGACATCGCCAACGAGTGTGCTCCCCCCACCTGCACTTTCATCTGCACTTTCCTCTTTGTCCCTGTGTAAGGTGGTATAGTATGCGGGAAGGGGACCTGACTTTCAGCAGGGTCAGATTCTGGCTGTGTAGAGTGCAAGGGGAATGTAGTGGTCTGGGTCAACGTACCAGCAGACCCATCAAGCAGTGGCTGGGTAATAGGCAGGATGAGGAGGAAACACAGATATAGGCCCAAAATAAAAAGGCTAAAAGCAGAAAAAATTTTGTAACAGGACTAAACAGGCAGCATTGCTTTGTTCAGTGGAGGACAACAACAAGCAGCAGCAGACACCATTAGTAGGGCTCAACCAAACTAGTAGGCCAAATACAGTTTCAAATTCTCAATACAGGCCGAAAGCCTGTAGATTCAAACTCAGCTTTGTTTCTTTGAGGAAACCAAGAGGCAGCAGCAGATGTCACTAGGCCCAAACCAAGAACCAGGCCCAATGCAGTTTCATATTGTTGATAGAGGCCGAAAGCCTGTAGATTCAAACTCAGCTTTGTTTAGTAGAGGTAGAGTGGGCGCACCCACCTGTCCAGGCAAACGGCACTTGCACGGGTGCTTGCGCCAAGTGGTGACCACGGTCCTGTGGGGGGAGTCAGCCCATTTAAGGAGGTATAAAAATGGCCTATGGTGGAAATTCAGCAGCTGCAAATGGAGGAATTGGCAAAGTCAGTAAGAGGAGGGCAAAAGCGAGTCATTTATCACCCAAGCTACGTGTCAGCAGGGGAAGGTGGGGCAAAAGAATTGGCAATCCATGATTGGTTAATTTAATGAAGGTTAGATCATCTACATTTTGGGTAGCCAGACGTGTCCTTTTTTCAGTCAGTATTGAACCAGCAGCACTGAAGACTCTATCTGAAAGCACACTGGCAGCAGGGCAAGTGAGCTCCTGTAATGCATATTCTGCCAATTCGGGCCAGGTGTCTAGTTTAGATGCCCAGTAATCAAAGGGGAATGACCTGTGAGGGAGAACATTGATAAGGGATGAAAAATAGTTTGTAACCATACTGGACAAATGCTGTCTCCTGTCACTTTGAATAGATGCAGCAGTCCCTGTTGTGTCAGCGGTCATTGAAATATCACTCCACAACCTTGTCAAAAAACCCCTCTGTCCAACGCCACTTTGGATTTCAGCACCTCTGTCATGTTGCCCCCTACGGCAAGTGTGAGGACCATCACAGCCTCTGTGTGCTGGGAATGCCTGAACCAAGCGGTCTACAGCGGAGTTGCTTGTTTGGTAGCCAATATTTGCTCAAGGTTCTCATGTGGCACGATGTTTTGCATTTTCCCTTTATAGCGTGGATCCAGGAGGCAGGCCAACCAGTAATCGTCATCGGTCATCAGTTTGACAATGCGGGGGTCCCTTTTTAGAATACGCAAGGCATACTCAGCCATGTGGGCCAATGTTCCTGGTGTCAATTTACTGGTCCTGCTGGGTTGAGGAGCACTTTCTTGGAAATCCACATCACAAGTGTCCCGCAAGAAACCTGTACCTGACCTTGCAATGCCACCAGTTTCAAGTGGCCCCTGAGAAGCATCCTCCTCCCATACATAGTCATCCCCATCATCCTCCTCCTCCTCCTCTTCGACCGCCACCTCGTCCTGGACAGTTCCCTGACCAGATAATGGCTGACTGTCATCAAGGATTCCCTCCTCCTCGGCTGCATACGCCAGCTCCTTGATGTGCGTCAAACTTTGCATCAGCAGACGCATAAGTGGGATGCTCATGCTTATGATGGTGTCGTCTGCACTTGCCAGCCATGTGCATTCCTTGAAACACTGAAGGACTTGACAGAGGTCTTGTAGCTTGGACAACTGCACACCAGACAACTCCATGTCTGCCATCCAACTGCCTGCCCGTGTATGCGTATCCTCCCACAAATACATGACAGCACGCCTCTGTTCACACAGCCTCTGAACCATGTGCAGTGTGGAGTTCCACCTTGTTGCAAAGTCGATAATTAGGCGGTGCTGTGGAAGATTGAGCGATCGCTGATGGTTCAGCATATGGCTGGAGTGTTCGGGTGACCGGCGGATGTGCGAGCAAAGTTTTCGCACCTTCAGGAGCAGGGCTGGTAACTCCGGATAATTTTTAAGAAAGCACTGCACCACCAGGTTCAAAGTGTGAGCCAGGCAAGGTATGTGTTTGAGTTGTGAAAGGGCTATGGCAGCCATAAAATTCCTTCCATTATCACTGACTACCTTGCCTGCCTCAAGATGTACACTGCCCAGCCATGACTGAGTTTCTTGCTGCAAGAACTCGGCCAGAACTTCCGCGGTGTTTCTGTTGTCGCCCAAACACTTCATTTCAAACACGGCCTGCTGACGCTTCCCACTAGCTGTTCCGTAATGGGACACCTCGTGTGCAACACTGGCAGCTGCGGATGGAGTTGTCGTGCGACAGCGCTCTGTGGATGAGCTTTCGCTTCTGGAGGAGGTGGGGTGGCGAACGTCTACAGGCAACTGTTTTCTAGATCGTGGGCTAGGCAGAACTGTCCCACTATTGCTGTCCCCTGTGGACCCTGCATCCACGACATTAACCCAGTGCGCCATGATGGACACGTAATGTCCCTGGCCATGCCTACTGGTCCATGCATCTGTTGTGAGGTGCACCTTCCCACTGACAGACTGCCTCATTGCATGGACAATGCAGTCTTTGACATGCTGGTGGAGGGCTGGGATGGCTTTTCTCGCAAAGAAGTGGCGACTGGGTAGGTCATAGCGTGGTACTGCGTAGGCCATCAGGGCTTTGAAAGCTTCGCTTTCAACCAACCGGTACGGCATCATCTCTATCGAGATAAGTCTGGCAATGTGGGCGTTCAAACCCTGTGTACGCGGATGACAGGATGAGTACTTTCGTTTCCTAACAAGTCTCTTCTAGGGTGAGCTGGACTGGAGAGCTGCCTATGGTGGAACTAGCAGTGGTGGTGGTTGTGGACATGGCAGATTGAGAGTGAGTTGGTGATGTTGGCCTACACACAGTGCTTCCTACCAATAACCTTCTGACTCCCTGACTGCTTTGGCCTAGCGACGATCCCTCCACATTTGCTGCTGCTGGTGTCATAACCGGTGGGCTTACAGTGAGGGAAGCAATGTTGCGGTTCTGACTACCTTCATTCAGACCTGGTGAACCAACGGTACGGGACGTTAGGTAGTTAGTCCAGTCTTGCAAGTGCATGCTGTTTAAATGTCTACGCATGCACGTTGTATTTAACCCTGCTGTTCTTTTTAGATTTCACATACACTTGTACTGTTCCCGGTCATTTTTGACCGTCCTTATAAAATAATCATTTTTAGCTAATCTAAGTGGTTTTTTTAAACAGTTTTTGCACTATTATATTGCTTGTGAAGATGGTTGTTCAAATACCAGAAAAAAATATAAATACAAAGCTTGTTTTATATTTTTTTTATATCCAAAAGGGAACATGGTATTTTTTCGATTTTTGTAAAAATTGATTATTTTTGCAGATAAAAAAAAAATCTTGATCTAAATGTTAACTATAAGTAATAATATCAAACATTATGTAGATATACTTTTTTCAAAGGCAAAAAAAAAAACAAACTTTTTTCTCTATAAAATGACAAAAAACGTTGTTTTTTATACACTTATACTGTTCCCGGTCATTTTTGACCGGACCTAACAAAGTTGTGATTTGTACCTAATTCAAGTGTTATTTGATTACCTGTTGCATTGTTTTACTGTATGTGAACATGGTTTTCAATAATCAGATGAAAAATTAAATCAAAAACTTTTATTTTTTGAATCAAATAAATTAACATTTTTTGCAATATTTGCTTCATATTGCACATAAAAACTTTTCTTTATTCTAAACTATATACAAACTTTTCAAAAAAAAAAAGGTTTTTTGTCAAAAACAAATGATAAATGCGATCAATGTATTACTTGCATTGATCACATGTATAATTTAAATGACGCTTGCACAAGTATTTTGCACATTTGCAACACATAATATTAGATTTATGGTTACTGGACGTTGGACAGAATGAGCATCTTTTTCGCTTGCAGCTGGTTGCGATGGTGGAAGCCGTTTCAGTATCAGTGGTGGTCGAAGCTGTTGGCTCGCCGTCTCCACCATGCTCTCGAATTTGTCGGGCCACTTTTTCTGCACTCTCATTTCTTGGATTTTGTGGCCGTGTTTTTACATATGGATTAGTGAGAGACTTCCCCAATTCCTCAATAAAAAGCCGTCGTTTGTGTAATTTTTTTTCTTGCCATTTGGGGTTTATTTCCCGCCACAATACAAAGGCATTATAGGCAGATACATCGATCAGGTTGTAAAAGAGAATCATAGGCCACCTATTTGTTTTTCTTTTACATGTATACGTGCCTACAAGCTGGTCTAATGTGTCAACAGCACCTTTAGTGGCGTTATAGTGAAGAATCATGTCTGGCTTTCTGTCATCTCTCTCACTTATTTTTGCATCATGGTGCATGGTGCTCATGAGGATAACTTTTTTATTTTTTTTGGGAACGTACGACACTACCGTAGTGTCCTTTGTAAAATAAAACATTGAACTGTGTACGTCTCTCTTATTGAGGATACCCTGTGGAAGTTCAGGTTTATTTTTTCGTACAGTACCCAGCATAGTTATATTGTTTTTTTGTAACATCTGCCCCAATTGGTAGGATGTGAAGAAATTGTCACAGGTAACGTTTCTCCCTTTGAGTCCATGGGTCAAGTCCAAAACTACCCTCATGCCTTGGTTTTTTTCAGGTCTTTCTAGAGGGTTTTTTCCAATATATACTTGAACATTTGCAGCATATGATGTTTTACTGTCACACAGAGTCCAGATTTTTATACCGTATTTTGCTGGTTTACTTGGAATGTGTTGCCTGAATGGGCACCTGCCTCTTAATGACACCAGCTGCTCACCAACAGTGACATTTTCTACGGTATTATAACATTTTGGGAGTATCTCGACCCATTTACTCCACAAAGGGGCAAGTTTATCTGTGCTTCTTCTTTCAGATCTATCCGTTTTGTCATCAAACCGTAGAACTCTGGAAATTTCGTGGAATCTTTCTAAAGACATGGTGGCCCTAAATATATGGCGCCCCGTTTCCGAATTCCACAAACTTTTAGTGGACTCTCCATATGATTTGTATACTCCAGCTAATAGAAGTAACCCGATGTAAGCATTCATAGCCGTCACATCGAAGTTCTTCCATTTATCGCCATAAACCTTTTTTCCCTCAATGTTTGTCATTTGGATAAGTATATTTTGCATGGCTATATTTATGAATAATAGGAATGCCGATTGAATGTCATCAATTCTAGCAATTGCATATCTAGTGGGACCTGGAGTATCTGTGATGACATTTGATGAAGACCTTCTACCAGTTGGAGCAGGAGGCTGCAATTTCCAAACGATATCTTTGTTTTTTGAATTGATTTCTTGCGTCCGACCGGTTGTCGGGGTTTCCACATCAGATTCACCCTCAGAATCCGAGTTCTCGGCAATATCTTCATCCTCACTAATGTTGTCCTCCTCTTCGGAGACATTTTCAGGTGGGACATCCTCGTCTGTATCGGAGTCGTTTATAAACTCCTCCAATTCAGCTTGGGTGAAGTGTCTTCTTCTCATGCTGTAAGGCATCACTGTTGAATGAAAAAATAAAATATATCCATAAACAATGAATGAAAAAAAAAATCAAAACAATTTCGCAACAATACACACAATAACGTCCCGTCACACATTGAGATATGCCCTGTGATTATGGTGCTGGAGCGTCGCAAACAAAAATGAGGCATGCACTCATTCTATCACAGCAGTGAGAATATGTACTCATAAGCAGACATTGAGTCTACACAACCCTAATGCTAACCCCCTATCATCCATTCTATCACAGCAGTGAGAATATGTACTCATAAGCAGACATTGAGTCTACACAACCCTAATGCTAACCCCCTATCATCCATTTTATCACAGCAGTGAGAATATTGAATAATTTTAGAATAAAAGAATAATTTATCTGTAACATACCTGTAAAAATGGGACTTCAGAGCTCTGACGTCTGAACCTCTGCTCACTCTGTGTTGTCTCCAGCTGAACTGAAACTCTACACTGCTATGTTATCTGTCTACAGATAAGATCAGAGCAGACACCACCCTGCAGCAGGAAAAAGCTCACAGTACAACACTTTAGGTGAATTCTGCTTAGGACAGCATTGCACAGTGTAATACTGTACAACCAGCAAACACATGGAAAATCAGAAAATCATGATTTACAATATGAAATGTTGACAACTGAATGGAACTAGATCTATATGAACAGCAGGGTAAATAAAAACCAGTGAAATAAATTGCGCATAGCTATACTGGAAGCGAATCCGTCGGCTGTATCGCAACTTGAAAATGTTGGTATGTGTAAATCTGTTCTGACCAAAAGTAGTCAGATACATTGATAAATAGTAGTAGATGCAATATATAGTTCAAAATGAGGTGATAGCACCTTTATTTTTGTCAAAAATTGTCTGGAGAGCTGAATAAAGGCCTATCGGTCATTTTTGACCGAACAGTACAAGTGTAAAAAAAATTGTACCAAATAAAGTAAACAAAAATTAAAAAAAAAAAAAATTCCCACAGAGAGTACCCCCCTAATGACGAAAAGTCAGGGAGCCTCAAGTCTCAGAATCACACGCTGAATTTTTATAACATTATAGAATTTCAAAAACGGTCATTTTTGACCTAACAGAACAGCAGGGTTAAATTGTTAAGAATCTTCCCTCTGCTAAAGGTCTTTGAGCATTTTTTACAGATCACTTTTGACTGATCATTGGGATCTTGGTCAAAAAAATGCCACACTGCACTCTTCCTACTATGGAATTCCTTTTCAGGCATTGCACACTGTGCAACTTTCACAGGATGGCCACGCTGTGCTAAAACTGGTTTTGTCAAATGTTTTTTGCCTGATACGGGCCTGCCAGATGACAGCTGTTGCGATGTAGATTGGTGCTGCTGCGGATCATCCTCCTCGGCTTCTGAGCTAGTGGCAGCGGCACCCTCTTCCCCCAATGCCTGCCAATCTGGGTCAACAACTGGGTCATCTATCACCTACTCCTCCTCAATGTCATGTGCACCTTCCTCAGTGTCACCGTGTAAGGTGCTATAGCGTTCGGGACAGGGCACCATAGTCTCATCAGGGTCAGATTCTGGCTCAGCAAACTGCGAGGGCAATGTAGTGATCTGACTCAATGCAACAGCATCATAAACTAGCTGTGGCTGTGCATCAGTGCACTCCATGTCCGATTCTTCTTGTAATGGGCAGGGTGCAATTTCCCTTTCTAACCCAGGCACGGTATGTGTAAAGAGTTCCATGGAGTAACCTGTTGTGTCGTCTGACGCATCCTTCACGTTTGGTTTGGGAGAAGGACACAAGGAAACGTCTTGTTCCTGACCGGGAGCATCCACTGACGACTGGCTGCTGTGACATTTCGAACTTTGGGAAGAGGAGGCCAAAGAGCTAGAGGATGAGTCAGCAAGGAAAGCCAAAACTTTTTCCTGCTGCTCCGGCTTTAAAAGCTGTTTTCCTACTCCCAGGTAAGCGAGCCTTTGAGGCCTTGTGTAGCCAGATGATGACGCAGGCTCAACACCTCCAGCATTAGGTGCTACTGTGCTTTTGCCACTACCACCAGATGCAGCACCACCATCAGTACCAACTGACAACCCCCGCCCACGGCCTCTTCCACCAGACTTCCTCATTTTTTGGGGGGAGACACAGAACCACAACTCTGGCCCAGTGGTATAACTGTAAACTATGAACGTGGCAGAAAGTGGCTGCCTGATATATAAGAGACACTAGCAGTACAGCAGAATATGCACTGTGTGCGAATTTTAATGTCCCTTTTTTGGGGGGGAGACACAGAACCACAACTGTGGCCCAGTGGTAAAACTGTAAACTATGAACGTGGCAGAAAGTGGCTGCCTGATATATACGACACACTAGCAGTACAGCAGAATATACACTGTGTGCAAATTTTAATCTCCCTTTTTTTTTGGGGGGGAGACACAGAACCACAATTCTGGCCCAGTGGTATAACTGTAAACTATGAACGTGGCAGAAAGTGGCTGCCTGATATATACGACACACTAGCAGTACAGCAGAATATACATTGTGTGCAAATTTTAATCTCCCTTTTTTTGGGGGGGAGACACAGAACCACAACTCTGGCCCAGTGGTATAATTGTAAACTATGAACGTGGCAGATAGTGGCTGCCTGATATATACGACACACTAGCAGTACAGCAGAATATACAATGTGTGCGAATTTTAATGTCCCTTTTTTGGGGGGGAGACACAGAACCACAACTCTGGCCCAGTGGTATAACAGTAAACTATGAACGTGGCAGATAGTGGCTGCCTGATATATACGACACACTAGCAGTACAGCAGAATATACAATGTGTGCGAATTTTAATCTCCCTTTTTTTGGGGGGGGAGACACAGAACCACAACTCTGGCCCAGTGGTAAAACTGTAAACTATGAACGTGGCAGAAAGTGGCTGGAATAATTATTTAAAAAAAAAAGAAAAAATAGGAAGCTCCCTACAGTGAGCTCAGGACAAGTATGGCAGCAATAAAAAGGACTGCTGAACACAAAAATGTGGACAAATAAACAAGATAGGTAACTGTGCAGAAAGGAGCAACAGGAATTTTGCTTTTAAAAAAGCAGTTGGTTTGCACAGCACTGTGCACACAGCTATGCAGCTGCTGCACTAAAAAACGACCTCCACTGTCCCTGCACAAAAAGGTGGTGTGGGACAGTGAAAATCGCTCCAACACAAGCGGTTTGGGGGGTTTATATTTCCTCCCTAACTCTGTCCCTGCTTCTGACTAACTGCAGCAACCTCTCCCTATGCTCAGATCGGCAGAAGTAAGATGGCGGTCGGCGTGCACGCCCCTTTATAGCCCCTGTGACGCCGCAGAAAGCAAGCCAATCACTGCCATGCCCTTCTCTAAGATGGTGGGGACCAGGACCTATGTCATCACGCTGCCCACACTCTGCGTCCTCCTTCATTGGATGAAAAACGGCGGTGACAGCGTCATACGAAACGCGACTTTGGCGCTCTGATCGTGTACCGCATGGCCGATCCCACACTAGGATCAGTTCGGGTTTCATGAAACCCAACTTTGCCTAAAAGTCGCCGATTTATGAAAATGACCGATCCGTTTCGCTCAACCCTATTTGACAGATTGAGGTTTCATGGGCACAATTTTTTTATTTTTTTTTCAAACTAACAGTCTCCTGTCTCCAATCTCGTCATTCAGACTGCATGTTGGGTATTCTCAAAAGCTTAACTGAAAACAGACATCATTTTGTGTCACATTAGTAAACTTTCTAGTCTTGCAAGGATTCTAAGTAATCAGTGTCACTCGCTTTTGGACTGATTGGTGATATTTTCATCAGCCACAACTCTGAAGTGTTAGCAAGTTTTGGAGGAAGAGATGCAGATTCTTTCCTTTTTTTCGGTGCAGTCAGTTCTCCTTAACTCTGTGTGATTTTATATGTGATCTCTTATTTGAACATTGAGAAATTGAGAAACGGATTTTGTAGGGGGAGAACGCACTTTTCAGACATTTGATAAAAAACTTTTGGAACCATGCCTTGTTTAACGTCCACCATCTTGCAATGTACGATCTTTGCCTACAGTTTAACAGTTCACTGACTGCTTTTCTTTGCCATCAGAAGACGATTTCAGGGAAGCGACATTATTTTCTTTATCTGATACAATAACAGTCGAAAAAAATGTAATCATCTTCAAGTGTTTCTGTGGAGAAAACGCACACTTTGCATGGAGGTGTAATTATCTTTTTTGGCGTGGAAATGCCATTTACTTTTATATGTTGAAAAACTTGCACTGAAGCCCCATTAATAATCACTTCAGTAGATTAAGTTAGACCTTATATGTCTATCATTGGCGACACATGGATGTAGAAAATGCATATTGCAAAGTGGATTTTCATGGGCCCATCCAGTATGTGGGTTACAAGGCCTAATGGGGTGCATATGAATTGGTAGCAGGGCAGGTCTTGCATTCAATGCAACACTTTTTCAGGAGGCCCTCCTGGACATCTTATGAAAGGGCTATTGTGGTGCATAGTAATTCTTGGCAGCCCATCCACTCACAGCACAGGCTACAACAGTTCTCAGAAAAAATTGTTTACAACTGTGAACTAGGAGTCAGAAATGCTTCCAGGGGCGATCCCCATGATGTCCCCGTGTAATTTGAGCAGTGTTTCCATCATTTTCAGATGTTTTTACACCTTAAAAGGACCCCCGGGGGATTGCTATAAAAATACTCAGGTCTCCCATAGACTTACATTTTGCTTGTTGCTCGGGTCGAGTACCCGAATATTCAAATTTTCTCGACCCGAGCAACAAGCACCCGAGCATTTTAGTGCTCACTCATCTCAAGTATTCTCATGCACCTTTTCACAATCACACACGGGTATACGCTTCCAGATTTGGTCTGTTTGTTGTTATCCTCCTCCTTATCCTCATCCTCATCATCCACAACCAGTAGAACACCAGGGTGAACAGATTTTGTGATGCAAAAGTCACTAATTTTTTTGTGCAAGGGTGTTTTATGATGCGCGTTACCAATTGGAAACCAAAACAAATGTTACTCTCCGAAGGGGAAATGTCATAAAAATTAGATGTATGGCTTTTCTTCCCATTTATTCTAATATTTTCCAGTTTTCCTACCTCTGGACAGTCCTCTAATGAGGTAGCATAAACCTCTACAATATAAAATTATTCAAATACTTTTATATTATATTTTTATTTATATCCCTTTCTCTGAGCTGTTGCTAGGGACAAACATATCTTGTTGGACACATTCTGGCTTCATATTTATGAACCTGTGTTCCCCCTTCATTTTTGTTATTTTCACATTTTTTATTTCTTTAATTTCAGTATGATTTATCTTATGTCTCTTCATTCAAATTTACCCCATGGGGAAATGTTTGTCAGCCCATGCCCTTCGTGTATGGGCAATAAAAGTCTAGGAGACCAACTCCTTTACATTGGACCTATTTTTTTTAATAAGGCCTTCATCAATGTTTCCTCATTCTCCACCACGAGATCAATAGGTTTAACGTGTTCTGTGCTGAAACACCAGTGCAATTTTTGGCAAAAATGTCTATATGATGCCCGTTACCAATTTGAAACCAAAAGAAATGTTACTCCCCCAGGGGGGAATTTTTTTAAAAAGGAGATATACGTATCTTCTTCCTTACAGTGTCTCCCCTTTGAGAATGCTGGACCGCGAAACGCGCGTCAGGGGCGCCAGGGAATCCGTGGGACTTACTTTTCTACATGGGTAAGCATTCATAATCACACCGGTGTACCTTGTGGCTGGCTGTATCATGACCAACATTATGTGGCTACGGATTTGATGACATGCTGTGCCTCTTTCACTGTGTACACTGTGTACACTGGGATATGTACTGGGCTTTTACCATGGTATAATATACTCTCTTTGTGTTCCCATGAACTCTCTGCCATACCACTAGTCTGTTCCTTGGATTGTTCCTGTGTGCAATGTATTATGTTGATATGATATAATTGTTCTTTGATATTTATTTAATAAATTGATTATTTTATAATGATTTGTGAGATTTTGTGCTTACTCCATTTTGTTGGTTTGGAGTTCTTATATCTATCACTGTGAGTTGTACGCCACACCCATAGCATATCATTGCGCTAAATATCTTATAATTTTAGTACTCCATTTTTATTTTAGTGTCATAGCCAACTGTTTGACACAATTTTGGTGTGCCAAAAAAATCAAGGCAACATTTTGATCAGTCTGTTATCTCTGGCTGATGCCTGGTGTATCAGTGAGTTCAAAATACATGCTTTGCTGGCATGCGTTGTATTTTTTGGTCTGCTAGCCTTGGTCTACTCATTATTTTTTGGTTTAAAAAATTTTTTAAAAATAAATAAATGTAGGTTATCACCATCATACGCTCGGTGTATCTGTCGTCTCTAAATACTTGCTTTTCAGGTATACTGATCACATATCATTTTTCTCCCAATAAATCCATTTGTATTGAGGTTTACAAATATTTCAGGAGTCCATTTAAAATGGGCAAGACAAGGGGAAAGGGATGGGGAAGTGGACGTGATACTGATGATGCATGCAGAGGAAGAGGCCGTGGCCAAGCTAAATGTGGGCCACAACAAAGACTCACATCTAATCGCTCGACCTTCCTGTCCCAGTTTCTAGGGGACCACAGCACACCACTATTGAAGCCAGAGCAGTGTGAAACGGTTGCTGGTTGGATAGCGGATAATGCTTCCAGTCACTCAGCCACCACCACCACCATGTCTTCCACACAGTTGTTCCATTTTCCCTGTCTCTGGACGTTCCTCTTATGACCTAGTGTATACCTCTGCAATCTAAAAATGTTTATTTGTATCTTTTATACAATTTATAAAAAATTTTATATTTTTATTTGTATCTCTGTGTCTTAGCTGTTGCAAGTGACAAACATATCTCTTTGGACACATTCTAGCTTCATATTTATGTACAGTATCTGTGTTTGCCCCTCCCTTTTGTTATTTTCTTTCATAGGTGCATTCACATTTTTTATGTATTTCTTTGATCTCAGTATGATTTATCTTATGTCTCCTCATTCTCCACCACTAGATCACTAGGGTTAACGGGTTTTATGCTACAGCCAGTCCAATTTTGGCAAGGGTGTTTATGATGCCCATAAAATAATTTAAAAACTTTAACTCCCATGGGGAAATGTTTGTCTGCCCCTTCACTTAGTGTATGGGCACTACAAGTCTAGGAGACATGCTCCTTAACTTTGGGCCTAGTTTTTAATGAGGCCTTCCTCAACATATCATTTGCCACCACTAGAACACCATGGTGAACGTGTTGTATGCTGCTACAGCCTTTCAATTTTTGGCAAGGGTGTCTATGATACCCATAAATAATTTTTTTAAATTGTATCCCCCAAGGGGAAATGTTTGTCAGCCCATGCACTTACTGAATGGGCATTACAAGTCAAGGAGACCCGCTCCTTATCATTGGACCTAGTTTTTAAAAAGGCCTTCCTCCACGTATCATCATTCTACGCCACTAGAACACCATAGTGAACGTGTTCTGTGCTGTTGCAGCCATTCAAATTTTAAGCAAGGGTGTTTTTAAGATGCCCGTTAATAATTTGAAACCAAAAATGTTACTCCCCCAGGGGGAAATGTCATAAAAATGAGATGCATGACTATTCTTCCCATTTATTCTTATATTTTCCATTTTTCCTATCCCTGGACCAACCTTTTATGACCTAGTGTATACCTCTCCAATATAATTTTTTTTTAAATACTATTATATTTTTATTTATGTACCTGTCTCTGAGTTTTTGCTAGGGACCAACATATCTCGTTGGACACATTCTTGCTTCATATCTATGAACCTTTGTTTGCCCCTCCCTTTTGTTATTTTCTTTCATAGGTGGATTCAGATCCTTTATTCATTTTTTGTATTTCAGAATGATTGATCATTCATTATGTCTCCTCATTCTACGACACTAGGTCGCCAGGGTTAACGAGATCTGTGCTGTTACAGCCAGTCCAATTTTTGGAAAGGGTGTCTGTGATGCTCATAAAATATTTTAAAAAAATGTACCCCCCCCCTCGTGGGAATGTTTGTACAATTTTAGTACTCCAAATATTTTATTTTAGCGTCATAGCCTACTTATGGACACAATTTTGGTGGGCCAAAAAAAATCAAGAGCACATTTTGATCACTCTGTTATCTCCGTCAGATGCAAGGTATAATTGTGGTGTCCAAACCCTTGCTTTCCAGGCAAACATTGCATTTTTTGGTCTTCTAGACTGCTGCCCTTGGTGTATGTTATGACCTGGTGGTTAAGGAGCCACACTGATATGACCTGGTGGCTAAAAGGCAACATGGGACGAGCTCTGAGGAGGTGGTATCTCTACTGACCGCAGTTCCTAATCCTAACAACAACACTAGTAATAGCCATGGGATGTTCCTGACTCTCCCTAGACACCTCGTCACAGCCTAAGAACTAACTACCCCTAAAGAAGGAAATAGAAAGCTATCTTGCCTCAGAGAAAACCCCAAAAGGAAAGATAGCCCCCCACAAATATTGACTGTGAGTGGAGAGGGAAATAACGTACACAGAAATGAAATCAGATTTTAGCAAAGGAGGCCAAAACTAAACTAGATAGACAGAATAGAAAAGGATACTGTGCGGTCAGTATTAAAAACTAAAAATCCACGCAGAGTTTACAAAAAATGAACTCCACACCGACTCACGGTGTGGAGGGGCAAATATGCTTCCCCAGAGCTTCCAGCTAGCCTGAATATAACATAATGACAAGCTGGACAAAAAGAGACATATTTACTGAGCAATAGAGTCCAAAGCAATGAACAACCAAAGAACTAGCAAAAACTTATCTTTTGCTGAAAAGGACAGGCCATATGAAAAATCCAAGGAGAGAACCAAATCCAACCAAAAACATTGACAGCTGGCATGAACTAAAGCCCAGAGCAGGTTTAAATAACAAACCCAGGCAAGGCGATTAGTGAAGGCAGCTGCTACAGCTAACCTCAAGGAGCAGCAGTTCCACTCGAAACCACCAGAGGGAGCCCAAGGGCAGAACTCACAAAAGTACTATTAACAACCACAGGAGGGAGCTCCAGAACGGAATTCACAACAGTACCCCCCCCCTTGAGGAGGGGTCACCGAACCCTCACCAGAGCTCCCAGGCCGATCAGGACGAGCCAAATGGAAAGCATGAACCAAATCGGCAGCATGAACATCGGAGGCAACAACCCAATAATTATCCTCCTGGCCATAACCCTTCCACTTGACCAGATACTTAAGCTTCCGCCTCGAAAAATGAGAATCCAAAATCTTCTCCACCACATATTCCAATTCCCCCTCAACCAACACCGGAGCAGGAGGATCAACGGAGGGAACCATAGGTACCACATATCTCCGCAACAAAGATCTATGGAACACATTAGGAATGGAAAAAGAAGCTGGAAGGGCCAAACGAAAAGACTCCGGATTGATAATTTCAGAAAACTTATAAGGACCAATAAAGCGAGGCTTGAACTTAGGGGAAGAAACCTTCATAGGAACATGACGAGAAGACAACCAGACCAAATCCCCAACACGAAGCCGGGGACCAACACACCGACGACGGTTAGCAAAACGTTGAGCCTTTTCCTGAGACAACGTTAAATTGTCCACCACATGAGTCCAAATTTGCTGCAACCTGTCCACCACAGAATCCACACCAGGACAGTCAGAAGGCTCAACCTGCCCCGAAGAAAAACGAGGATGAAAACCAAAGGTACAAAAGAAAGGCGAAACCAAGGTAGCCGAACTAGCCCGATTATTAAGGGCAAACTCGGCCAACAGCAAAAAGGTCACCCAATCATCCTGATCAGCAGACATGAAGCATCTCAAATAGGTTTCCAAGGTCTGATTGGTTCGCTACGTTTGGCCATTTGTCTGAGGATGAAATGCTGAAGAAAAAGACAAATCAATGCCCATTCTAGCACAAAAAGACCGCCAAAACCTAGAAACCAACTGGGAACCTCTATCAGACACAACATTCTCCGGAATACCATGCAAACGAACCACATGCTGAAAAAATAATGGAACCAAATCAGAGGAGGAAGGCAACTTAGGCAAAGGTACCAAATGGACCATCTTAGAAAACCGGTCACAAACCACCCAGATGACAGACATCTTCTGAGAAACAGGAAGATCAGAAATAAAATCCATGGAAATATGCGTCCAGGGCCTCTCAGGGATAGGCAAAGGCAAAAGCAACCCACTATCATGGGAACAGCAAGGCTCAGCCCGAGCACAAGTCCCACAGGACTGCACAAAAGAACGCACATCCCGCGACAAGGAAGGCCACCAAAAAGACCTAGCAACCAAATCTCTGGTACCAAAAATCCCAGGATGACCAGCCAACACCGAACAATGAACCTCAGAAATTACCTTGCTAGTCCATCCATCAGGAACAAACAGTTTCCCCACTGGACAGCAGTCAGGTTTATCAGCCTGAAACTCCTGAAGTACCCGCCGCAAATCAGGGGAGATGGCAGAAAGAATCACCCCCTCCTTGAGAATACCAACCGGCTCAAGGACTCCCGGAGAATCAGGCAAAAAACTCCTAGAAAGGGCATCAGCCTTCACATTCTTAGATCCCGGAATATACGAGACCACAAAATCAAAACGGGAGAAAAACAGAGACCATCGAGCTTGTCTAGGATTCAACTGCTTAGCAGACTCGAGGTAAATCAGATTCTTATGATCAGTCAAGACCACAACGCGATGCTTGGCTCCCTCAAGCCAATGTCGCCACTCCTCAAATGCCCACTTCATAGCCAACAACTCGAAATTGCCGATATCATAATTACGTTCAGCAGGCGAAAACTTTCTGGAGAAGAAAGCACACGGTCTCATCAAAGAGCCATCAGAACTTCTCTGAGACAAAACGGCCCCTGCCCCAATCTCAGAAGCGTCAACCTCAACCTGAAAAGGGAGAGAAACATCTAGCTGACGCAACACAGGGGCAGAAGTAAAACGACGTTTAAGCTCCTGAAAGGCCTCAACAGCCACAGAGGACCAATTCACCACATCAGCGCCTTTCTTCGTCAAATCGGTCAGAGGCTTCACCACACTAGAAAAATTAGCAATAAAGCGGCGATAAAAATTGGCAAAGACCAAACATTTCTGAAGGCTCTTTACAGATGTGGGTTGAGTCCAATCATGAATAGCCTGGACTTTAACAGGGTCCATATCAATAGCCGAGCGAGAAAAAATGAAACCCAAAAAAGAAACCTTCTGAACTCCAAAGAGGCACTTAGACCCCTTCACAAACAACGCATTAGCACGAAGGACCTGATATACCATCCTGACCTGCTTCACATGAGACTCCCAAACATCGGAAAAAAACAAAATATCATCCAAATATACAATCATGAATTTATCCAGATAATTCCGGAAGATATCATGCATAAAGGACTGAAATACCGATGGAGCATTAGAGAGCCCGAATGGCATCACAAGGTATTCAAAATGTCCTTCGGGTGTATTAAATGCTGTTTTCCATTCATTACCCTGTTTAATACGAACAAGATTATACGCCCCTCGAAGGTCGATCTTAGTAAACCAACTAGCACCCTTAATCCGAGCAAACAAATCAGAAAGCAAAGGCAAATGGTACTGGAACTTGACCGTGATCTTATTGAGAAGGCGATAATCTATACAAGGCCGCAAGGAGCCATCCTTCTTGGCAACAAAAAAGAACTCCGCTCCCAACGGTGACGAAGACGGGCGAATATGCCCCTTCTCCAAGGACTCCTTTACATAACTCCGCATAGCGGCATGCTCTGGCACAGACAGATTGAAAAGTCGGCCCTTAGGGAACTTACAGCCAGGAATCAAATTAATAGCACAATCACAGTCCCTATGAGGAGGCAGGGAACTGGACTTGGGCTCATTAAATATATCCTGGAAATCAGACAAAAACTCCGGAACTTCAGAAGAAGGGGACGAGGAAATTGACATCAAAGGAATATCACTATGTATCCCTTGACAACCCCAATTAGTCACAGACATAGATTTCCAATCCAGCACTGGATTATGTACCTGTTACCATGGAAAACCCAGCACAACAACATCATGCAAATTATGCAACACCAAAAAGCGAATATTTTCTTGATGTGCTGGAGCCATGTACATGGTTAACTGTGTCCAGTACTGAGGTTTATTCTTGGCCAATGGCGTAGCATCAATCCCCCTTAAGGGAATAGGGCTCCGCAAAGGCTCCAAGGAAAAACCACAGCGCTTGGCAAATTCTAAGTCCATTAAGTTCAGAGCAGCGCCAGAATCCACAAATGCCATAACAGAAAAGGACGACAATGAGCAAATCAGGGTAACAGACAAGAGAAATTTAGGCTGTACAGTACTAATGGCAACAGACCTAGCGACCCTCTTAGTACGCTTCGGACAATCAGAAATTGCATGAGTAGAGTCACCACAGTAAAAACACAGCCCATTCTGATGTCTGAATTTCTGCCGTTCTGCTCTAGTCAAAATCCTATCACATTGCATAGGCTCAGGACTCTGCTCAGAGGACACTGCCATATGGTGCACCACCTTGCGCTCGCGCAGGCGCCGATCAATCTGAATGGCCAAAGACATTGATTCATTCAATCCAGCAGGTGTGGGAAACCCCACCATAACATGTTTAAGGGCTTCAGAAAGACCCTTTCTGAAAATCGCTGCCAGGGCATCCTCATTCCATTTTGTGAGCACAGACCACTTTCTAAATTTCTGGCAGTATACTTCTGCTGCTTCCTGACCCTGACACAGAGCCAGCAAGGTTTTTTCTGCCTGATCCACAGAATTAGGCTCATCATACAGCAATCCAAGCGCTTGAAAAAATGTGTCTATATTAAGCAATGCAGGATTTCCTGGCTCAAGGGAGAATGCTCAGTCCTGCGGGTCGCCACGCAGCAAAGAAATAACAATCTTCACCTGCTGAATGGGGTCACCAGAGGAACGGGGTCTCAGAGCAAAAAACAATCTGCAATTATTTTTAAAGTTCAAAAATTTAGATCTATCCCCAGAAAACAAATCAGGAATAGGAATTCTAGGCTCTAAAACCGGAGTCTGGACAACATAATCTTGGATACTCTGTACCCTTGCAGCAAGTTGATCCACACGCAAGGACAGACCCTGAACCTCCATATCAGCACCAGAATCCTGAACCACCCAGAGATTAAGGGGAAAAAAAGACAAAACAAGCTACAAAGGAAAACAAAAATGACTCAAAACTTTCTTTTCCCTCTTTTGAGATGCATTTAACACATTGCGGGCCAGCTGTACTGTTATGACCTGGTGGTTAAGGAGCCACACTGATATGACCTGGTGGCTAAAAGGCAACATGGGACAAGCTCTGAGGAGGTGGTATCTCTACTGACTGCAGTTCCTAATCCTAACAACAACACTAGTAATAGCCGTGGGATGTTCCTGACTCTCCCTAGACACCTCGTCACAGCCTAAGAACTAACTACCCCTAAAGAAGGAAATAGAAAGCTATCTTGCCTCAGAGAAAACCCCAAAAGGAAAGATAGCCCCCACAAATATTGACTGTGAGTGGAGAGGGAAATAACGTACACAGAAATGAAATCAGATTTTAGCAAAGGAGGCCAAAACTAAACTAGATAGACAGAATAGAAAAGGATACTGTGCGGTCAGTATTAAAAACTAAAAATCCACGCAGAGTTTACAAAAAATGAACTCCACACCGACTCACGGTGTGGAGGGGCAAATATGCTTCCCCAGAGCTTCCAGCTAGCCTGAATATAACATAATGACAAGCTGGACAAAAATAGACATATTTACTGAGCAATAGAGTCCAAAGCAATGGACAACCAAAGAACTAGCAAAAACTTATCTTTTGCTGAAAAGGACAGGCCATATGAGAAATCCAAGGAGAGAACCAAATCCAACCAAGAACATTGACAGCTGGCATGAACTAAAGCCCAGAGCAGGTTTAAATAACAAACCCAGGCAAGGCGATTAGTGAAAGCAGCTGCTACAGCTAACCTCAAGGAGCAGCAGTTCCACTCAAAACCACCAGAGGGAGCACAAGGGCAGAACTCACAAAAGTACCATTAACAACCACAGGAGGGAGCTCCAGAACGGAATTCACAACAGGTGTATACAGTATTTTGTGGTTTTGAAAATTAAAAAAATTCATCCCACATATTGAACCAGTCTGTTATCTCAGTCACACGTCTGGTCTGTCAGTCGTCTTCAAATCTTGGCTTTTCAGACATACATTCCAGTTTTTGGTATAATATCCTTGATGTATACAGTATGCTGTGGTTTCTAAAATTTTTAAAAATACATCCCACAAATTGAAACAGTCTGTTTACTCAGTCACACATCTGATCTAGCTGTGGGCTTCAAATCTTGGCTTTTCAACCATCATTCCAGCTTTTGGTCTGATACCCTTGGTTTATATAGTATTTTGTGGTTTGAAAATTTTAAAAAATACACGCCACATAATGAAGCAGTCTGTTATCTCCATCCGAGGGCCGTTTTATGTGTGGTCTAAAAATAGTTGTTTTTTTCATGCATACATTCCATTTTTGGTCTGTCTAATACCCTAGTTCTATACACTATCTTGGTTAAAACAAAAAAATGTTACAGTGTGGCAGTGCCGTGACACTCCTCATCTATCTGTGGGTTACAAAGTGTGCTTTTGAGGCTTCCATTCTCTTTTTTTGCTGTGTGTTACCCTAGCTCTAAACAGTAAACAACACTATTTTGTGAATTTTTTTTTTTATTTACCCCCCATGGGGAAATGTTGGTCAGTCCATACACTTAGTGTATGGGCAGTACGAGTCTAGGAGACCTTCTCCTTGGTAATGAGACAGTTTGGTTTAGGAGGCCCTTCTGCATGTTTCTTCCAAGGTGGGATTGGGGTGTGTGCAAATTTGGGTCAAGGTGGCCCTTGCATTCAATGAATAAGGAAACTGTATGGCAGAACCAACTGAAGACTGTGAACTGGGTCTTCCTGTGGCCTTCCAGTATCTGAGTTCAAAGGCTTATTGGGGTGCATATGACTTGATAGCAGGGCAGGCCTTACATTCAATGCAAGATTTTTTCAGGAGGCCCTCCTGTACCTCTCGTGAAAGGGGTATTGGGGTGCATTGTAATTCTTGACAGCCCAGCCACTCACTGCATAGGCAATAAGAGCATAGGAGACCCACTGTTTAATAATTGCCCTTTAAGAATATTAATGCTGCCTGATGCCCCTCTAAAAATGTGACTTTAAGAGTCCCCTCTTTAGAAATGAAACAAGATGGGTCTCCTTTTGTGTCACACACCACATGGCCAGTTAGTGTTATTGAATTTTACAATGATATTTTAAAGTGAATGCATTTGTATTTGTTGAAAGCAATGTTAAAGTTGAAAAACACATAAAAACCGCTGCGTGTGAACATAGCCCAAGTGGTGGAGGAACATTTTGGTCAGGGGTTAATTATTTTGCCTTATATACAAGTCATTACCCTGGCAAGGATTTACTTTAACATATTTTCCAGCAAAATCCATTTTTGTTTCGTTTTTGTATGTTTTTTGGTGCACCTGTAAAAATGGCGTGAAACTCTGACAACATTGCTTACAGCTGGGAGCTAGGAGTCAGAAATGCTTCCAGGGGCGATCCACATGATGTTCCTGTGTCATTTGAGCAGTGTTTCCATCATCACCTTAAAAGGGCCCCCGGAGGATTGCGGTAAAAATACTCGGGTTTCCCGTAGACTTACATTGGGCTCGTTGCTCGGGTCAAGTACTCGAGTATTCCAATTTGCTCGACCTGAGCAATTTAGTGCTCGCCCATCATTAAACATCACTGCTAACTATCTTAGTAGCCATTATGAAAGTATACAAAAGGGTGCAGAGATCCTTCATCTCTGTCCAATATGCAAGTGTGAATTCCAGCACGTCCATACTGCGTTGTGCCAGGCTATGAAAAATATTATCCTGCATCAGTTCTCGGCGCTGCTGCCACAGTCACTGCAACATGTGCATAGTTTAATTTCACGGTGTGGTCATATCACTTATCAACCGATTAAACGGTAGTCCAAAAGATCTCATTTCCAAGATGAAGTGGAATGGTGAAAAGCAGCACAACAGTGGTTTCTGCAGCAGTGCATCAAGGCTGTGACAGTGGCTGAGGAATTGCTGTATCATCAGGTTGAGTATTCGAACCATGCAAGGCACGTGTGTAAGGTTGGCCCAGTGTAGGGCCACCACTAGGTTTGCACAGCTATTGAGCATGACCAGTCCGGGGTGGTAGATTTCCCGCTTGTGTTTCTCACTCAGGCGGCCCGGGCACAGTTGTGCCCAGTGCGGTTTGCAGTAGTCTGTTCCCAGAGCAACCTGCACGTGTCTCAGAATAATGAAAAGGGCATCGGTTCTCCCCCGGCGTCTGTATCTGTTTTTGTCCTTCTCATGTATTGCTGCTTTAAGTGATCACAGTTGTAAGTGCATACAATTGTAAAGGAAAGTTTTTTCTCTTTTCTGAACTTCCCCTCCTCCACGCTGCTAGCAGAGATATATCCATTGTAAATCACACTGTCACATCTGTTTTTGCAAAGTTTCCTGTTTCTGCATTCTGAGTGTTATGGTTCTCAATGGCAAGAGAACATAGCCCAGCATACATAGGAACTAGCTCTTGGAAGGATGGAAACTTAAACTGACCATGAACTAAACCTGCCGCACAACTAACAGTAGCCGGGTAGCGTAGCCTGCGTTTTATCCCTAGACGCCCAGCGCCGGCCGGAGGACTAACTAATCCTGGCAGAGGAAAATATAGTCCTGGCTCACCTCTAGAGAAATTTCCCCGAAAGGCAGACAGAGGCCCCCACATATATTGGCGGTGATTTAAGATGAAAATGACAAACGTAGTATGAAAATAGGTTTAGCAAAATCGAGGTCCGCTTACTAGATAGCAGGAAGACAGAAAGGGTACTTTCATGGTCAGCTGAAAACCCTATCAATACACCATCCTGAAATTACTTTAAGACTCTAGTATTAACTCATAACATAAGAGTGGCAATTTCAGATCACAAGAGCTTTCCAGACACAGAAACAAAACTGCAGCTGTGAATTGGAACAAAATGCAAAAAACAAACAAGGACAAAAGTCCGACTTAGCTGGAAGTTGTCTGGTAGCAGGAACATGCACAGAAAGGCTTCTGATTACAATGTTGACCGGCATGGAAGTGACAGAGGAGCAAGGTTAAATAGCGACTCCCACATCCTGATGGGAACAGGTGAACAGAGGGGATGATGCACACAAGTTCAATTCCACCAGTGGCCACCGGGGGAGCCCAAAATCCAATTTCACAACATCTGAGTAGTGCTACAGTGTAGCAATTTTTGAAGACGTGAAACTAAATGGTATCTATCATTTTTGCTGTGACATACTTGTTTTCAGATACATGATTTTAGCGGCTTTAGATACAGCAGCATATGTAAAGGGGAAGTGTGTGTGTCTGACTGCGTGTGAGCACAGACAAAGTATAAGGGAAGCTGTTCCTTTTTCTCACTCCTCACCTCCTCTTCCTATACACCTTTCATCAACCCCTTCTTCTTCTTCTTCTTCTTCTTTGGCTGAGCCAACGCCCAATTCAAACAATTCTATGTCCCTGGCACAGTCCAGCCATTTCCAGTTGTGATATCGGGGAAAGAAGGTGAAAATCCCCCTACACACAATGCAGTAGGCAACCCCCAGACACATCAGGCAGCAGACAGCTCAGCCCTGGGTGCAGAGGGGGGATGACTGACATCACCATCTGCTGATAATGTACAACTTCAGCACCGGTCAGAGCTGCCTACATTCACACCAACATAGAACTATAAGCCTAATCCATCACAGCTTCAGCAAGGGGGGAGACATCCTCACATAAAAAGGCAACTTCTAAGTCCAAAATCAGCCAGTGTATGACCCCAGCACACGCTATCACAACTATTCCTCTGATGAAGATGAGGAGGGAACATCATACATACATGCTGTCCAGTACTAGGAAAGGAAACCCACAGGCACCAAGAATGCAGGGGCAGATAGAGGCACCACCATTACACTATGTGCACTTCACCCCAAGTCAGGTGGCAATCTTCCAGACCCAGGGATGCATCCCATGCCATTTTACCGAAGAATGTAGCAGAACCAGCGAACATATGCAGCCACCTGGAATGATCTCTGGGCTATAAATGGAAATAAAAGCAGGTGATGCACTCTGGCCAATCATGAAGGAACAATTCAAACTTGCAACAGAATTAGATATATACGCTTGAGAGTCAGGGCCACAGCTAATTGAACAGCTCAGAGAGTGGGCCAAAGGCAAATTGGCAGGACAAGCCCTCAGCTTACATGACATGAGCCAAGACAAGACAGAGTCTGTAAAGAAAGAAGTTTCATGGCAGAGTAATGCAAGTATTCCAAGACATGGGCTTCACCATTCATGACCAGATACACAGGCAAATGTCGGCACAGGCCTTTATGCATGGACTGAAACAGCCAATCAGGAAACCACTGATAGTGGCTAGGCCCGAGAACAGGTCAATTGCATTGGACTGATCCAGCAAAATGGGTTATATGTGCCTAGGAGACTGTTTATTGCCAATTTTCGCCAAAACTGCTGCCATCATAGTGCCACAAAGAATGCAAAGAAGGAAACAGTTGCCGCGCTGCTGAGAATGCGGGAAGGGGAGCCTGAAGTGAGACGATGCAAAGTGCCGAGCAACACACCGGAAGAACCACTACAGACTCCGGAGAGGAGATACCAACCTCAATAAGGTTAGCAAAGGGGAGAAGCTATGTCAGACCAGGGGGAAGAAGTGCTGGCAGATGCAGCCGCAGCCCTTGTAATGCCCCAAGACCTTGGGTTGGATGCAGCCGCCGGTCTCATGGCACCCCCAGGCCTCACCACGGATGCACCTGCAGGCCCCATCTTACCACCAAGCCCCGTAGGGCCTGCAGCTTCAATCAGCAGGCTGGACCCCACTGCTGCTACAGTGCCCATCATGCCGTTGTCCACAGTAGCCAAAGGGATTGAGTCCCAACCAGGGGTGCAGAAGACAGCCCCTCTCATGGTGACCACTGACCTGGAAGAGCAACCACCCTACAAAAACTTCCTTCCCGACTCCACATTCGGCAATCAGACTAGTTCCATGGATCAACGCCTTATCAAGGAATCTAGTATATATACCCTGTAACATTATACTTTTCCAGAAAGGCATCCAGTCCCCTCTTAAATTTAAGTAATGAATCACTCATTACAACATCATACGGCAGAGAGTTCCATAGTCTCACTGCTCTTACAGTAAAGAATCTGCGTCTGTTATTATGCTTAAACCTTTTTTCCTCCAGACGTAGAGGATGACCCCTTGTCCCTGTCTCAGGTCTATGTTTAAAAAGATCATCAGAAAGGTCTTTGTACTGTCCCCTCATATATTTATACATTAACATAAGATCACCCCTTAGTCTTCGTTTTTCCATACTAACTAGCCCCAAGTGTAATAACCTATCTTGGTATTGCAGACCCCCCAGTCCTCTAATAACCTTGGTCGCTCTTCTCTGCACCCGCTCCAGTTCAGCTATGTCTTTCTTATACACCGGAGACCAGAACTGTGCACAGTATTCTAAGTGTGTGATAGAAATATATATATCATGTAGATCTCACTTGCATGTATACTCCTCTATAATCAAATATATACTTATATGCTCACAGCTAATATATACATTATAATCAATGGTTTAAAATGGCTGACACAAACTAATATAACCTAGACAGATCATAAAATGGCTGACATGAACTAATATAAACCAGACAGATCATATGGGGTTTTCCATCCCTAAAAGCGGAATAATGTCAGATGTCTGATGACTAGTGTTGAGCGATACCGTCCGATACTTGAAAGTATCGGTATCGGAAAGTATCGGCCGATACCGGCAAAATATCGGATCCAATCCGATACCGATACCCGATACCAATACAAGTCAATGGGACTCAGGTATCGGACGGTATTCCTGATGGTTCCCAGGGTCTGAAGGAGAGGAAACTCTCCTTCAGGCCCTGGGAACCATATAAATGTGTAAAATAAAGAATTAAAATAAAAAATATCGCTATACTCACCTGTCCGACGCAGCCGGGACCTCGGCGATTGTAAGCGGCAGCGTTGTTTCTTTAAAATTCGCGCTTTTACTTGCTTACGTGAATTCCCGGCTTCTGATTGGTCAGGGCGGCCATGTTGCCGGGACTCGGACCAATCACAGCAAGCCGTGACGAAATTACGTCACGGCTTGCTGTGATTGGTCCGCGTCCCGGCAATATGGCGCCGTGACCAATCACAAGCCGTGACGTCACGGGAGGCTGGACACGCGCGCTTTTCAAAATAAGCGCGTGTCCAGCCTCCCGTGACGTCACGGCTTGTGATTGGTTAATGGCGGCCATGTTCCTGGGACGCGGACCAATCACAGCAAGCCGTGACGTAATTTCGTCACGGCTTGCTGTGATTGGTCCGCATCCCGGCAATATGGCGCCGTGACCAATCACAAGCCGTGACGTCATGGGAGGCTGGACACGCGCGCTTTTCAAAATAAGCGCGTGTCCAGCCTCCCGTGACGTCACGGCTTGTGATTGGTTAATGGCGGCCATGTTGCCGGGACGCGGACCAATCACAGCAAGCCGTGACGTAATTTCGTCACGGCTTGCTGTGATTGGTCCGCGTCCCGGCAACATGGCCGCCCTGACCAATCAGAAGCCGGGAATTCACGTAAGCAAGTAAAAGCGCGAATTTTAAACAAACAACGCTGCCGGTTCCTTCGCTGAGGTCCCGGCTGCGTCGGACAGGTGAGTATAGCGATTTTTTTTATTTTAATTCTTTCTTTTACACCTTTTTACATTAATGTTGTTTCGATACCGATATCCGATATTACAAAAATATCGGATCTCGGTATCGGAAATTCCGATACAGCAAGTATCGGCCGATACCCGATACTTGCAGCATCGGAATGCTCAACACTACTGATGACTGCTGATCAGATGTCTCAGCTTAATCAGCAGTCATATGAGCATTAATCACAATATTCCATATATGTTTAGATAACCAATGACAGAGGAGCTAGACAATATGGTAATTAACTAACCACCCCTGACAACCCCTAACCACTCCTTTCTATGTGAAAATATAAAACTATGTATGTACAATAAAGTATCAGTATTGATGGAATGTTGTTCTGACACAATGGTGTTGCAGTCTCATTCCTTTGAGCGCTCAAAATACTCAGTCTAATTGGGAGCGGCCACAGCACACACAGGGATATATTTATCCAACCCTAATATTTCCATAACAGAATGGCCCCCAACAGCGAGGCACGGATGAAAGCACGGGATCCTTCTAACCGGAGATACGGAAGTGTAGCGGTGGCCTTGGCACAGGGGCAGGAGACTGCGCAGCTCCATAAGTAAGGTAAGAAAATGTTATCATCTTACCTGAAAGTCCCCTGTGCCCAGTCCTTGTCTATGCCTCTTGCCGGTAAGATGTGGTCACAAATTCCCAGGTAGTGTAAAAAATCCGTAGCCACGAATCCACCCTGGGAGGTGTCTGCTGTGTACCGTGTATATGTATTTGTGTAAAATCCGAGAGAAGAAGGAAAAAGTGACTTTTGTTTGTGGTTGCTGAGAAACAGACCGCAGGAGGCCAAATCGCTCGATAAGTTATTGCAGGATTCCCGTGCATAGGAGGAACACGCAGAGTTCCGGGGCAGGTAGTCCCATGTTCCAGGCACGGGTAGTGATAACTTAAGAGGGCTACTGCAGATTCCCATAGTGCCGGCGATCCAGTCAGGACGTCCGGACCGGGGTGGTAGATTTCCCGCTTGTTGTGCTTCTCAAGCACTCAGGTGGCCCGGGCGCAGGTGCGTCCAGTGCGATTGGCAGTAGTCTGTTCCCAGCGCAACCTGCATGTGTCACAGAATTTAAAAGGGCATCTCTCGGATTGTCTATCTGTCTGTTTGTGTCATGTACTATTGCCGCTTTAAGAAGCAGAAATAGTTCTCTTGTCCGAACTTCCTCTTTCTCCATGCTGTTTAGCAGAGAGATATGCATTGTAAATCAAACTGTCACATTTTTTTTCCGGACTGTTTTCAGCTGCAGTGCTGGGTATGTGTAGTTTTTTTTTGTGAAGAAGTGAAATTTAAGTTGTATCTATCATTTTTGATGTGACATAAGTGTTTTCAGAAACGTGATTTTAGTGACATTTGATATTATTGCAATTTCATACGGAATAAAGAGGAAGTGTGTCTCTGACTGACAGCCGTTTTAATTTTTAATTTTTTTTTTACTCTCTTAAAGGGTCTTTCTTTTTGCGGCATTTTAAAGTTTTTAATTAAGTTTTCCTCAATCTTCAATCTCTTTACCTTTTTATTTTTTATTTATATATATTTTTGAAAAAGTTTTTTTTTTCTTTACTATTGTATCAAAGTTTTGAGTTTTTGGTTGTGAACTAAGTTTTTGACGGTTTTTCTTATCGTTTTGGGTTTTACTTAGTGTTTTATATACTCATTTTTAGAAGTTTTTTTTAGTACTGTTTTCTTTTCTCATTTTTGTGTGTTTTTCATTTTCATTTTTTGCTTTTGCCATGGGGAATAGAGTGGCCGAGCAACAGGAAAGTCAGTAGATAGTGACAGAATACGAAGGTGTTAAGTATGTGAAGATTTTTGGAAGGTATAAAGTACGTGAAATTCATTAGAATGGCAGACTTCAAGCTGCGGAGTGGCATGACGTAGAAAGGAAAATAAGGGAAGTTAGCTGATGTTAGATTGCTGAATACTAATACATGGTATGAAGTGGCAGCAGAGCTTACATCGTTTAGATGGTACAGAAAGTTATGTGAGCAAACCAGGAAGTGATTTTTGTGGGTATGAGACGGGAGAATCTGCGCAGTCTGCTTTTAGCAGAATCCATGGTATAGGTAGTTATTTTTGCACAGTATGTGGTGCGCCCCGTCTCTCCCTACAGGAAGAAGGCATAATTGCTCCTCTCTATTATTCTTGTTATTCTAATCTATCCTCTTTTTCCTCTGTCAGTCTTTTCCCTCCCTCTCTCTCTCTCTCTCTCTCTCTCTCTCTCTCTCTCTCTCTTCCCCTCTTTCTCCACTCCTCTCTTATTCTCTCTCTCTCTCTCTTCCCCTCTTTCTCCACTCCTCTCTTATCCTCTCTCTCTCTCTCTTCCCCTCCTTCTCCACTCCTCTCTTCTCCTCTCTTCTCTCTCTCTCTCTCTCTCTCTCTCTCTCGCTCTCTTCCCCTCCTTCTCCACTCCTCTCTTCTCCTCTCTCTCTCTCTCTCTCTCTCTCTCTTCCCCTCTTTCTCCACTCCTCTCTTATCCTCTCTCTCTCTCTCTCTTCCCCTCCTTCTCCACTCCTCTCTTCTTCTCTCTCTCTCTCTCTCTCTCTCTCTCTCTCTCTCTCTCCCCTCCTACTATTCCTTTGTCTCACTCATCACCCCCTCCTCCTTCTTCTTCCTCTTTTTTTTTCCTCCGTGTTGCCGGCTGGGCCAACGCCCAATTCAAACAATATGGTGCTTACAGCACAAAGTGTCCCTGGCACAGTCCAGCCATTGCCAGTTGTGATATCGGGGAGAGAAGGTGAAAGCCCCCCCTACAGTGGGCAGCCCCAGACACGTCAGGCAGCAGTCAGCTCAGCCCTGGGTGCAGAGGGGGGAGGAATGATATCAGAACGAGCTCACTGACAGATCCTCCGTTACCTCATTTCACAGTCAACAATATTGTAACCCTTAAGGTTTTACATGAACTTTGATATCACCATGTATTGATAATGTACAGCTTCAGCACCGGTCAGAGCTGCCTACATCCACATTCACACCAACATGAAACTATAAGCCTAATCCATCATAGCTTCAGCAAGGGGGGAGACATCCTCACATAAAAAAGCAACTTCTAAGTCCAAAATCAGTCAGTGTACGACCCCAGTACAAGCTGTCACAACTATTCTTCTGATGAAGATGAAGAGGGAACATCATACATGCTGTCCAGTACTAGAAAAGAAACCCACAGGCACCAAGAATGCAGGGGCAGATAGAGACACCACCATTACACTATGTGCACTGCACTTCAAGTCAGGTGACAATAGTCCAGACCCAGGGATGCATCCCATGCCATTTTACCGAAGAATGTAGCAGAAGCAGCAAACATATGCAGGCAGCTGCAATGATCTCTGGGCCATGAATGAAAATAGAAGCAGGTGATGCACTCTGGCCAATCATGAAGGAACAATTAAAACTTCCAGCAGAATCAGACATACACGCTTGGGAGTCAGGGCCACAGCTAATTGAACAGCTCAGAGAGTGGGCCAAAGGCAGATTGGCAGGAGAAGCCATGACAGGAGCCAAGATAAGACAGAGTCTGTAAAGAAGTTTCAGTGCAGAGTAATGCAAGTATTCCAAGACTTGGGCTTCACCATTCATGACCAGATACACAGGCCTTTGGGCATGGACTGAGACAGCCAATCAGGAAACCACTGATAGTGGCTAGGCCTGAGAACAGGTCAATAGCAGTGGACTGACCCAGCGAAATGTTTTATGTGCGCCTAGGAGACTGTTTATTGCTAATTGTTGCCAAAACTGCCACCATTATAGCACCACAAAGAGCACGAAGAAGGAAACGGGTGCCGTGCTGCTGAGAACACCAGAAGGGGAGCCAGATGTGAAGACGCTGCAAAGTGCCGATCAACACACAGGAAGAACCGCTGCAGACTCCAGAGAGAAGACACCGACCTCAATAAGGTTAGCAAAGGGGAGAAGCTATGCCAGACCAGGGGTAAGAAGTGACGGCAGATGCAGCCGCAGCCCCTGTAATGCCCCAAGACCTTGGGTTGGATGCAGCCACCGGTCTCATGGCACCCCCGGGCCTCGTCACTAATGCACCTGCAGGCCCCGTCTTACCACCGCAGCTTCAATCAGCAGGCCGGACCCCGCTGCCGCTACAGTACCCATCATGCCATTGTCCACAGTAGCCAAAAGGATTGAGTCTCAACCAGGGGTGCAGAAGACAGCCCCTCTCATGGTGACCACTGACCTGGAAGATCAACCACCCTACAAAGACAGAAGAAGTGTCAAGGGTTACATCTGTGGCAAGTTTGGCCATTTCCAGAACCAGTGCAAGGCACTCACGCCCCCGAAGAGACTGAACCCATGCAACTCAAGAGTTGGTCCAGAGAAACAGGTCAAGGAGGAAGTGCAGAAAGCAGTGAAGTACCCCGTCCATAGGACAGAGGCAAGCAAGCCAGGTCTGCAAGACACTACGCTCCTGACATGTAAAACTTCATCTGCAAGACCAGTACCTCAAATTACCCTTAAAATGGATGGCGTTGTCAGATCCAAAGTGGTGCAGCCAGAAGTGTGATGACACCTGTGGAACTCGCTGATCCCACCTGCCTATCAGAATTCTCTGTGTCTCGCATGGGCATTGATGGTCAAGTCAGACCTTCTCAGCTTACAAAGCCACTGAGCGTGTGCACTCAGCCAGGACACTCTATCCTGTCCCAGTTTGTGGTGTCAAGGAACTGCCACTCAACCTGCTGGGAGCGAACCTACTGCAGAAGCTGAAGGCAACCACAGTGTTCCAGGAAGATGGGACAGTGACACTTTCTTCATCCCTGACCCAAGAAGAGTCATGCTGGCGGCCCTACAAGAACATTAAGCAACCAATGAGGCCTACTCAAGGAGGTACTGGACATAGTACCAGAAAGTCTATGGTCTAAGGGACCCCAGCACGTGAGAAAACCTCAAGTTGCCCCAGTACGGGTGTCACTCAAGCCATGTACCCCGTACCCTCGTAAGGCCCAGGCCAGGCCTAGAGTCAAGCTGCCTCTGACCAACTGAAGGTCTACCTGGAAATAGGAATCATTGTTCCTCGCAAATCGCCTTGCAATACCCCACTTTTCCCCGTCAAGAAAAAGACTGTAAAAGGAGCGCCAGCCAAGTTCAGAATGGTATATGACCTGAGAGCTGTGAATGACACCACAGTGTTTGAAACTGCAATTATGCCGAATCCGCACACTCTGCTCTCGAATGTGCCTGCCACAGCAAAAGTGTTCACAGTGACCGACCTGGCGAAGGTTTTCTTCAGTGTTCCCCCTCATCCGGAAGACCAGTTCCTGTTTGCCTTAATGCACCAGGGGGGACACCACACATGGACAGTGATGCCACAGTGGGCCCAGAACAGCCCTTCACAGTTCACCAAAGCAATGTCCACAGTTCTCACCAACTGAGTCACAGAACAAGCAGAAGTAACCCTGCTACAATACATGGACAATCTACTCCTTTGTGCAGTTGACTTTGACACGTGTAAAGCCCATTCCTTGTATCTCCTACTCTACCTGGCGGAGCAGCACTGCAAGATCTCAAAGAACAAAGTCCAGTGGTGTCTGAAGCAAGTTACGTTCCAGAGACACTGTATTGCTCACCAGGTGAAACACCTGACAGATGACCGGAAGACCACAGTGGAGAAGATGGTCCCTCCGACAACTCCAAAGGTGCTACAGGCCTTCCTTGGTCTAGTTTCATATTGCAGAGCCTGGATCCCTGATGCTTCCGTCCTAATGCAGCCTCTGTGTGAATACGTCAGTGTGACCCCGTTCCTCCAGACAGATGTGGCCTTCAGTTCGTTCAAAAAGTTAAAAGGCTCTGTAGTCTCAGCGCCAGCACTAGGCCTATCTGACTACAAGAAGCAATTCCGTCTCTACTTGATGAGAAGAGAAGGCCTTGCTACTGGAGTCCTGACACAGCTTTAGGGGGGAAAGCAGAGACTTTCGGACTACTTTTCAGCTTGCCTGGATCCAGTTGCAAGGGAAGCCTCTTCCTCCCGCATGAGAGCAGCAGTTGCAGCACACGCCCTCCTGGACAGGACTACTGACATCAGTGGAAAAAACCATTGGAAATCCTGGCTCTGCATGACATCTCAGCAATCCTCAACCAAACCCAGCTAAAACATCTCTCCACCGCCAGGCATCTTCGCCTCCAGTGCTCTCTACTCCTGCCCAACAATGTCACCATCTCCAGATGCACAGTCCTCAATCCGCCCACTCTACTCCCACTCCCAAGGGGGGATACAGATACGGATCCTCAGATAAAAAGTCTGATCAAAATCTGCATGATACCTTCTGCAGGGATCTGAATTTGCTCCGGACGGATGACCATGATTGCTTCAGCATCATGCAACAGGAAACAGCAGGACTACCCAAGGTGGCAGAAGAGCCACTGACCAACCCAGAGTTGATCCTCTATGTGGATGGCTCCAGATTTGCAGATGATGAAGGAAGATTCCACACGGGAGGTGCAGCGACCAGCAATCAAGAGATCCTGTGGTCCAGAAGTCTGCCGCCCAGTCTGTCAGCCCAGGAAGCAGAACTGATAGCGCTGATGAAGGCCTACCAGATGGCAGAAGACAAGACTGAGAAAATGTTTACCGATTCAAGGTACTTGCATGGCATAGCACATGACTTCGGACCCATCTGGGCTGCAAGGGACTTCCTCACAGCAAGCGGAACAACCGTGAAGCATCAATGGAGCCATTAAGGACCTGCTGAACACACTTCAACTTCCAAAAGTGGTGACAATGCTAAAAGTCAAAGCGCATGGAAAACTGAACACAGTAGGGGCACGAGGCAACAACATGGCGGATATGGCAGCCAAAGAAACAGTCAAGGGAAGACAATATGGACAAGTGGAAGAGGTCGTAGAGCCGGACGGCTACTACAGGACGGCTGAAGACAGGAAACCTGACAAGATGACATCCTGGGATCTGCTCAAAAAAAAAGTTGCAAGAGCAAGCCCCAAAGGACAAGAAGGAATGCTGGGTGCAGAAGTGAGCAACACATGAAGAAGGAAGGGTGTACTAAATGGACTACAAACCCTGTTTACCCCGAAGCATGTACCCTATGGTGGTCCAGTGGGCACATGGGCCCACACACAGATTAAAGACACAGATGAATGATCCAATTGGTGCTTACTGGTTCGCTCCAGAAATCTCCACCCTAACAGCCAAGTTCATAAACAGCTGTCTGACCTGTGGCAAATGCAACCCTGGAAGAATGAAGAAAGTTCCCACACATCAACTTGCCAGACCACTGTACCCCCTTCCAGAGGATCCAGATAGACCACATCCAGATGCCGCCAAGTGGAGGATTCGAATATGCCCTTGTGGCCATGGACATGTTCTCAGGATGACAGCCAGAAGCTTTCCCAGTGAAGAACCGGTCAGCAAAGACTACTGCAAAGAAGCTACTCTCAGAGACGAGATATGCAGCTATGGGGTCCCAGAAGTGATAGAGAGTGACCAGGGACCTGCATTCACAGCAGACCTCACATGAGAGATCTAGTCAGCAGTAGGGTCAGACTTAGGCCTACACACTCCCAATCACACTACTCAGTGTTAGGCACACTCCCAGAGGCCCAGAAAAGCTGTCACCATATTAAATTTTGTTTGTGTCTAGTCCCAGGTTAGGGGTATCCTTTCCCTTAGCAGCTGATTATGCAATATGATACTTTGTCTGCTTATGTAATTGAAATCACCAAGAAACTTGCTAACATCCATTCTTGAGTTTTTTTCTTCATTGCCAGATCCAGATTCAGTGTCCGGTATGCACTCCTAGAAGCCAGGAGACTGGGTGTTGGTGAAAAAGCTTGTAAGGAGAACACCACTCGATCCCAGATTTGATGATCCTGCTCAAGTGCTGCTGATGACACCAAACTCTGTGAAACTGGAGGGAAGACCCGCTTGGATCCACTCATCGCATGGCAAGAAAGCTCCCCTACCAGAAGATGACACCCAAGCCAGAATGATGTCGTGGATGCCCTGCCTGACCGAAGAGATGACCTACCTGATAAATACTGCACATCGCTCACTACACATGCTATTGACTAAGAGACTGATTGCAACGAACCCCCGTTAGGGACAGATCTCCTGACCGCCCATTTGCGAAAAGTCTGTATGGAGTGGGGCACAGGCGTTAGGCTTATGTCAGTTCGCCAACAGCACAAAAGAGTTGCAGCGCTTTGGGACAGGAGGCTAGGATTAGGGCAAGTGATATCTAAGGGGGGCTTGTGATAGAAATATATATATCATGTAGATCTCACTTGCATGTATACTCCTCTATAATCAAATATATACTTATATGCTCACAGCTAATATATACATTATAATCAATGGTTTAAAATGGCTGACACAAACTAATATAACCTAGACAGATCATAAAATGGCTGACATGAACTAATATAAACCAGACAGATCATATGGGGTTTTCCATCCCTAAAAGCGGAATAATGTCAGATGTCTGATGACTGCTGATCAGATGTCTCAGCTTAATCAGCAGTCATATGAGCATTAATCACAATATTCCATATATGTTTAGATAACCAGTGACAGAGGAGCTAGACAATATGGTAATTAACTAACCACCCCTGACAACCCCTAACCACTCCTTTCTATGTGAAAATATAAAACTATGTATGTACAATAAAGTATCAGTATTGATGGAATGTTGTTCTGACACAATGGTGTTGCAGTCTCATTCCTTTGAGCGCTCAAAATACTCAGTCTAATTGGGAGCGGCCACAGCACACACAGGGATATATTTATCCAACCCTAATATTTCCATAACAAGTGTGGTCGAACTAGTGACTTGTGTAGAGGAAATATTATACATAGTTACATAGTTACATAGTTATTAAGGTTGAAGGAAGACTGTAAGTCCATCTAGTTCAACCCATAGCCTAACCTAACATGCCCTAACATGTTGATCCAGGGGAAGGCAAAAAAACCCCATGTGGCAAAGAGTAACTCCACCATGGGGAAAAAAATTCCTTCCCGACTCCACATACGGCAATCAGACTAGTTCCCTGGATCAACGCCTTATCAAGGAATCTAATATATATACCCTGTAATATTATACTTTTCCAGAAAGGTATTCAGTCCCCTCTTAAATTGAAGCAATGAATCACTCATTACAACATCATACGGCAGAGAGTTCCATAGTCTCACTGCTCTTACAGTAAAGAATCCGCGTCTGTTATTATGCTTAAACCTTCTTTCCTCCAGACGTAGAGGATGCCCCCTTGTCCCTGTCACCGGTCTATGATTAAAAAGATCATCAGAAAGGTCTTTGTACTGTCCCCTCATATATTTATACATTAAGATAAGATCACCCCTTAGTCTTCGTTTTTCCAAACTAAATAGCCCCAAGTGTAATAACCTATCTTGGTATTGCAGACCCCCCAGTCCTCTAATAACCTTGGTCGCTATTCTCTGCACCCGCTCCAGTTCAGCTATGTCTTTCTTATACACCGGAGACCAGAACTGTGCACAGTATTCTAAGTGTGGTCGAACTAGTGACTTGTATAGAGGTAAAATTAAGTTCTCCTCATGTGCATCTATGCCTCTTCTAATGCATCCCATTATTTTATTTGCCTTTGTAGCAGCTGCCTGACACTGGCCACTAAATGTGAGTTTGTCATCCACCCATACACCCAGGTCTTTTTCATTGACGGTTTTGCCCAGAGTTTTAGAATTAAGCACATAGTTATACATCTTATTACTTCTACCCAAGTGCATGACCTTACATTTATCCCCATTGAAGCTCATTTGCCATTTATCAGCCCAAGCTTCTAGTTTACATAAATCATCCTGTAATATAAAATTGTCCTCCTCTGTATTGATTACCCTGCAGAGTTTAGTGTCATCTGCAAATATTGAAATTCTGCTCTGTATGCCCCCTACAAGGTCATTAATAAATATGTTAAAAAGAAGAGGGCCCAATACTGACCCCTGTGGTACCCCACTGCTAACCGTGACCCAGTCCGAGTACGCTCCATTAATAACCACCCTTTGTTTCCTATCCCTGAGCCATCTCTTAAACCACTTACACATATTTTCCCCTATCCCCATTATTCTCATTTTTTGTATCAACCTTTTGTGTGGCACCGTATCAAATGCTTTTGAAAAGTCCATATACACTACGTCCACTGGGTCCCCTTGGTCCAGTCCAGAACTTACCTCTTCATAGAAGCTGATCAAATTAGTCTGACATGAACGGTCCCTAGTAAACCCGTGCTGATACTGGGTCATGAGGTTATTCCTCTTCAGATACTCCAGTATAGCATCCCTTAGAATGCCCTCCAGGATTTTACCCACAGTAGAGGTTAAACTTACTGGCCTATAATTACCGAGTTCAGTTTTTGTCCCCTTTTTGAATATTGGCCCCACATTTGCTATACGCCAGTCCTGTGGTACAGACCCTGTTATTATGGACTCTTTAAAGATTAAAAATAATGGTCTATCAATGACTGTACTTAATTCCTGCAGTACTCGGGGGTGTATCCCATCCGGGCCCGGAGATTTCTCAATTTTAGTGATTTTTAGACACCGCTGTACTTCCTGCTGGGTTAAGAAGGTGACATTTAATGGGGGATTTTTGTTATTACTGATCATATTGTCTGCCATGGGATTTTCGTGTATAAATACTGATGAAAAAAAGTCATTTAGCATATTGGCTTTTTCCTCATCCTCATCCACCATTTCACCCAGACTATTTTTAAGGGGGCCAACACTGTCATTTTTTAGTTTCTTATTATTTACGTAGTTAAAGAATATTTTGGGATTATTTTTGCTCTCTCTGGCAATGAGTCTCTGTCTCAATCTTTGCTGCCTTGATTTTCTTTTTACAGAATTTATTTAATTTTCTGTATTTATTTAATGCCTCCTCACTACCTACTTCCTTTAATTCTCTAAATGCTTTCTTTTTGTCCCTTATTGCACCCCTTACAGCTCTATTTAGCCATATTGGTTTCCTCCTATTTCTAGTATGTTTATTCCCATACGGTATATACTGTGCACAGGTCCTATCCAGGATGCTATTAAACGTCTCCCATTTTCTTTGTGTATTTTTGTGTCTCAGGATATCGTCCCAGTTAATTGCACCAAGATCCTCTCTCATCCGTTGGAAATTTGCCCTCCTGAAGTTTAGTGTCCTTGTCACCCCTCTACTACCCATCTTATTAAAGGATACATGAAAACTTATTATATTGTGATCACTGTTCCCCAAGTGACCCCCAACCCTCATATTTGCTATGCGGTCTGGCCTGTTGGTTAATATTAGGTCTAGCAGTGCCCCCCTCCTTGTTGGGTCCTGAACCAGTTGTCAGAGGTAATTGTCTTTCATAGTTGTCAGACACCGATCACCTTTGCTGGAACTGCAGGTTTCTGTTCCCTAATCTATTTCAGGGTAGTTGAAGTCCCCCATAATAATGACTTCTCCTTGAGTAGCAGCTTCATCTATTTGCTTTACGAGGATATTCTCCATTGCTTCCATTATTTTTGGAGATTTATAACAAACCCCTATCAGTAATTTATTATTTTTCCCCCTCCCCTTATCTCCACCCACAGGGACTCTACATTTTCATTAGATTCACCTATATTATTACGCCGGATGGGCTTTAAGGATGATTTTACATACAGACACACCCCACCCCCTCGCTTATCTGTATGGTCATTTCTGAACAGACTATAACCCTGCAAGTTAACAGCCCAGTCATGGCTCTCATCCAGCCACGTCTCAGATATCCCCACCATGTCATAATTATGCTCCAACAACATTAGTTCTAATTCGTCCATTTTGTTGGCGAGGCTTCTGGCATTAGTATACATGCACTTGATGTTCCTCTCTGTACCTCTATTCTTTCTTAAATTATTAACTCTTCTAACCCCACCCCCCATGCCACCGTCACCCCCAACTTCCTTATTAGTGCCCAGATCTCTATCTGCACTATCTTCCCCTCCTATAAAATGAATACCCTTCCCCCATTCCCTAGTTTAAACACTCCTCCAACCTTCTAGTCATTTTCTCCCCCAGCACAGCTGCACCTTCCCCATTGAGATGCTGCCCGTCCCTAGCGTAGAGCCTGTAGCCAACTGAGAAGTCGGCCCAGTTCTGCAGGAACCCAAACCCCTCCTTCCTACACCAATTCTTGAGCCACTTATTAACCTCCCTAATCTCCCGTTGCCTCTTTGGTGTGGCACATGGTACAGGCAGTATTTCGGAAAATACCACGTTGGAGGTCCTTGCCTTTAGCTTGCAGCCTAATTCCCTGAAATCATGTTTAAGGACCTTCCACCTAACTCTAACTCTGTCATTTGTGCCAATGTGCACCATGACCGCTGGTTCTTCACCAACCCCTCCCAGTAATCTGTCCACCCGATCAGCGATGTGTCGGACTCGAGCGCCAGGTAGGCAGCACACCGTTCGACGATCCCTGTCTTGTGGACGATCTATTCCTTTGTGCAGTTGACTTTGACATGTGTAAAGCTCATTTCTTGTCTTTTCTACTCTACCTGGCGGAGCAGCACTGCAAGGTCTCAAGGAACAAAGTCCAGTGGTGTCTGAAGCGAGTTACTTTCCAGGGACACTGTATTGCTCACCAGGCGAAACACCTGACAGATGACCGGAAGACCACAGTGGAGAAGATGGTTCCTTCAACAACTCCAAAGGCGCTACAGGCCTTCCTTGGTCTAGTTTCGTATTGCAGAGCCTGGATCCCTGATGCCTCAGTCCTAATGCAACCTCTGTATGATTGTGTAAAACGTAACCCCGTTCCTCCTGACAGATGCAGCCTTCAGCTCATTCAAGAAGTTAAAAGGCTTGTAATCTCGGCGCCAGCACTAGGCTTACCCGACTACTAGAAGCCATTCTTTCTCTACCTGATGGAAAAAGGAGGCCTTGCTACTGGAGTCCTGATGCAGCTTCAGGGGGGAAAGCAGAGACCTTTGGGCTACTTTTCAGCTCACGTGGATCCAGTTGCAAGGGGAGCTTGCCTCCTGCATGAGAGAAGCAGTTGTAGCACGCGCCCTGCTGGACAGGACTGCTGACATCATTCTTGGGTATCCATTGGAAATCTTGGCTCCGCATGACATCTCAGAAATCCTCAACCAAACCCAGCCAAAACACCTCTCCACCGCCAGGCATCTTCGCCTCCAGTGCTCTCTACTCCTGCAAGACAATGTCACCATCTCCAGATGCACAGTCCTCAACCTGTCCACTCTACTCCCACTCCCAAGGGGGATATAGATATGGACCCACAGATCAAAATTCTGATCAAAATCAGCATGATACCTTCCGCAGGGATCTGGATTTGCTCCGGATGGATGACCATGATTGCTTCAGCATCATGCAACAGGAAACAGCAGGGCTACCCAAGGTGGCAGAAGAGCCACTGACCAACCCAGAGTTGATCCTCTATGTGGATGGCTCCAGATTTGCAGATGATGAAGGAAGATTCCACATGGGATGTGCAGTGGCCAGCAATCAAGAGATCCTGTGGTCCAGAAGCCTGCTGCACATTTTCTGTTAGTACAATAAACCTCATTTCAAGGCAGAAACATTACTGTGTCCAACAGTTATTAGATATATGAAACTGAAATAGCTGTTGCAAAAAAAAAAATTTTTAAAAAACATTAAGCTTAAGATTAATAAGGGTGCCCAAACTTTTTCATATAACTGTATTAGGCCACTGATACGGGCTAGAAATATAAGGAGTAGAGTTGAGTGACTTTTACTTTTGTAAGGATCGAGTTGGGTTTCGCGAAACCCGACTTTGTCAAAAGTCGGGTCGGGTGAAATCGGCCGATTATTGCGAAAAGTCGGGGATCCGACTGAAACACGAAACCCAATGCAAGTCAATGGGGAATCAAAGTCGGCAGTGCGTGGAGGACAGGAAAACACCTACAGTGCCTATTTTAATGCCAAATATACAAAAAAAGGTTGCACTCTATCGTGCCAAAGCATGTCTAATTTGAAATACATGAAATTTGAATAGCAAAATGGCTTTTGAACATTAGAAAAATATTTAAGAGACGCTTTGCACAGAATTTGATTTAATCAAATAGTGTGAGCCCATCAACCATCGTCAAGGTGGTCTCATTAAACTGATGGGTACCTGACCTCCCTGTCCAAATGTGAACACTTACCGAAGGCTAATGTCTGTATGCTTGGGTGAATATGGACACCTCTCTCAGCAAAGCCTACATATGGGTTGGCCGGAACCAAGTGTGACTAGATGTAATTAAAAACCAGATGGTGAGGGGAGGAGTGCTCAGTCAGTAAGCTAACATAGAAATGACAGAAAAAAGACTGGCACATCCAAACTAGTGTGAATAGGTGCATACCAGGAGCAGCTACCTCCATATATAATATACAAAAAAAGGTTGCACTCTATCGTGCCAAAGCATGTCTAATTTGAAATACATGAAATTTGAATAGCAAAATGGCTTTTGAACATTAGAAAAATATTTAAGAGACGCTTTGCACAGAATTTGATTTAATCAAATAGTGTGAGCCCATCAACCATCGTCAAGGTGGTCTCATTAAACTGATGGGTACCTGACCTCCCTGTCCAAATGTGAACACTTACCGAAGGCTAATGTCTGTATGCTTGGGTGAATATGGACACCTCTCTCAGCAAAGCCTACATATGGGTTGGCCGGAACCAAGTGTGACTAGATGTAATTAAAAACCAGATGGTGAGGGGAGGAGTGCTCAGTCAGTAAGCTAACATAGAAATGACAGAAAAAAGACTGGCACATCCAAACTAGTGTGAATAGGTGCATACCAGGAGCAGCTACCTCCATATATAATATACAAAAAAAGGTTGCACTCTATCGTGCCAAAGCATGTCTAATTTGAAATACATGAAATTTGAATAGCAAAATGGCTTTTGAACATTAGAAAAATATTTAAGAGACGCTTTGCACAGAATTTGATTTAATCAAATAGTGTGAGCCCATCAACCATCGTCAAGGTGGTCTCATTAAACTGATGGGTACCTGACCTCCCTGTCCAAATGTGAACACTTACCGAAGGCTAATGTCTGTATGCTTGGGTGAATATGGACACCTCTCTCAGCAAAGCCTACATATGGGTTGGCCGGAACCAAGTGTGACTAGATGTAATTAAAAACCAGATGGTGAGGGGAGGAGTGCTCAGTCAGTAAGCTAACATAGAAATGACAGAAAAAAGACTGGCACATCCAAACTAGTGTGAATAGGTGCATACCAGGAGCAGCTACCTCCATATATAATATACAAAAAAAGGTTGCACTCTATCGTGCCAAAGCATGTCTAATTTGAAATACATGAAATTTGAATGTTAGCTTACTGACTGAGCACTCCTCCCCTCACCATCTGGTTTTTAATTACATCTAGTCACACTTGGTTCCAGCCAACCCATATGTAGGCTTTGCTGAGAGAGGTGTCCATATTCACCCAAGCATACAGACATTAGCCTTCGGTAAGTGTTCACATTTGGACAGGGAGGTCAGGTACCCATCAGTTTAATGAGACCACCTTGACGATGGTTGATGGGCTCACACTATTTGATTAAATCAAATTCTGTGCAAAGCGTCTCTTAAATATTTTTCTAATGTTCAAAAGCCATTTTGCTATTCAAATTTCATGTATTTCAAATTAGACATGCTTTGGCACGATAGAGTGCAACCTTTTTTTGTATATTATATATGGAGGTAGCTGCTCCTGGTATGCACCTATTCACACTAGTTTGGATGTGCCAGTCTTTTTTCTGTCATTTCTATGTTAGCTTACTGACTGAGCACTCCTCCCCTCACCATCTGGTTTTTAATTACATCTAGTCACACTTGGTTCCGGCCAACCCATATGTAGGCTTTGCTGAGAGAGGTGTCCATATTCACCCAAGCATACAGACATTAGCCTTCGGTAAGTGTTCACATTTGGACAGGGAGGTCAGGTACCCATCAGTTTAATGAGACCACCTTGACGATGGTTGATGGGCTCACACTATTTGATTAAATCAAATTCTGTGCAAAGCGTCTCTTAAATATTTTTCTAATGTTCAAAAGCCATTTTGCTATTCAAATTTCATGTATTTCAAATTAGACATGCTTTGGCACGATAGAGTGCAACCTTTTTTTGTATATTATATATGGAGGTAGCTGCTCCTGGTATGCACCTATTCACACTAGTTTGGATGTGCCAGTCTTTTTTCTGTTATTTTAATGCCAAAAACATCCATTCTTGTAACTTAAGCTTGTCAATCTTAATTTACCTTATAATAATAGTTAGGCATTGAAAATGGGGGGTCATTTGGCTAAAGTTGTGGGGGGGGGGTAAGGCTGGCTCAAGTTTTTCGTTGGCCCAGGAAACGCGGACTACGTCACGGTGGTGGAGCGGGGAGAGGTAAGTATTTCAACTTTGCAAGTGCTGTGCAAGCAGGGGGGCCCACTCGTTCACATTGGCACTGGCACAGGGCCCCTCAAAGTACGGCGGTGTTTGACGGTGGGGGCTCCTCCCACCGGCAGAGACACTTTTGTGTACTATGAGGGGCCCTGTGCCAGTGACGTCACCAACGAGTATGCCCCCCCTCACCTGATGAAGGAACCCGCACTTTCATCTGCACCTTCCTCTTTGTCCCCGTGTAAGGTGGTATAGTATGCGGGAAGGGGAACCAGACTTTCAGCAGGGTCAGATACTGGCTGTGTAGAGTGCAAGGGAAATGTAGTGGTTTGGGTCAATGTACCAGCAGACTCATCTAGCAGTGGCTGGGCAATGGGCAGGATGAGGAGTAGTGTTGAGTAGGGTTGAGCGACTTTCATTTTTTTAAGATCGAGTAGGGTTTTGGGAAACCCGATTTTGTCCAGAGTCGAGTCGAGTGCAGTCGGCCGATTATCGCTAAAAGTCGGGGATCGACCGAAACACGAAACCCAATGCAAGTCAATGGGGAAGCATAGTCGGCAGTGAGTGGAGGCCAGGAAAACACCTACAGTGCCCATTTTAATGCCAAAAACATCCATTCTTGTTTCTGAAGCTTGCCAATCTTAATTAACTGTATAATAATAGTTGGGCATAGGGAATTGGGGGAAAGTTGTGGGGGGAGTAGGGCTGGCTCAAGTTTTTCGTGGGCCCAGGAAATGCGGACTACGTCACGGCGGTGTTGCAGGGAAAGGTAAGTATTTAAAAGTTGCAAGTGCTGTGATCCTGAGCAAGCAGGGGGGGGGGGCACTCGTTCGCATTGCCACTGGCACAGGGCCCCTCAAAGTACGGCGGTGTGTTTGCATGGCGGGGGCGCCTCCCACCAGCAGCGACACTTTTGCGTACTCTGAGGGGCCCTGTGCCAGTGACGTCGCCAACGAGTATGCCCCCCCACCTGATGAAGGAACCTGCACTTTCATCTGCACCTTCCTCTTTGTCCCTGTGTAAGGTGGTATAACATGCGGGAAGGGGAACCTTACTTTCAGCAGGGACAGATTCTGGCTGTGTAGAGTACAAGGGGAATGTAGTGGTCTAGGTCAATGTACCAGCAGACTCATTTAGCAGTGGCTGGGCAATGGGCAGGATGAGGAGGAAACAGATATAGGGCCAAAGAATAAAGTAGGCTACATGCAGTTCAAAATTGGTAACAGGACTAAACAGGCGGCATTGCTTTGTTCAGTGGAGTAGCAAACCCAAGAGCAGCAGACACTGTTTCAAGGGCCTAACCACACTAGTAGGCCAAATGCAGTTTAATATCTGATAGTATAGGGCGAAAGCCAGAATGTGGAAGCTCAGCTTTGTTCAGTTGAGGACAACACCAGGGAGGGGCAGACACCTTTAGTAGGCCGGAAAAGCCTATTGCATTTTTTAAAATGGTAATTTGGAGCAGAAGGTTGAAGCTCAGCTTTATTTAGTTGAGGGCAACACCAGGCAGGGGCACACAGACAGACACCTTTAGTAGGCCGGAAAAGCCTATTGCATTTTTCAAAATGGTAATTTGGAGCAGAAGGTTGAAGCTCAGCTTTATTTAGTTGAGGACAACACCAGGGAGGGGCAGAAGCCGTTAGTAGGCCCTAACCACCATTTTTTTTTTTAAAACCACTTAATGAGAGCCGGAAGGTTGAAGCTCAGCTTTATTTAGTTGAGGACAACACCAGGGAGGGGCAGAAGCCGTTAGTAGGCCCTAACCACCATTTTTTTTTTTTAAAACCACTTAATGAGAGCCGGAAGGTTGAAGCTCAGCTTTATTTAGTTGAGGACAACACCAGGGAGGGGCAGAAGCCGTTAGTAGGCCCTAACCACCATTTTTTTTTTTAAAACCACATAATGAGAGCCGGAAGGTTGAAGCTCAGCTTTATTTAGTTGAGGACAACACCAGGGAGGGGCACACAGACAGACACCTTTAGTAGGCCGGAAAAGCCTATTGCATTTTTCAAAATGGTAATTTGGAGCAGAAGGTTGAAGCTCAGCTTTATTTAGTTGAGGGCAACACCAGGGAGGGGCAGAAGCCGTTAGTAGGCCCTAACCACCATTTTTTTTTTTTAAAACCACTTAATGAGAGCCGGAAGGTTGAAGCTCAGCTTTATTTAGTTGAGGACAACACCAGGCAGGGGCACACAGACAGACACATTTAGTAGGCCTGAAAAGCCTATTGCATTTTTCAAAATGGTAATTTGGAGCAGAAGGTTGAAGCTCAGCTTTATTTAGTTGAGGGCAACACCAGGGAGGGGCAGAAGCCGTTAGTAGGCCCTAACCACCATTTTTTTTTTTAAAACCACATAATGAGAGCCGGAAGGTTGAAGCTCAGCTTTATTTAGTTGAGGACAACACCAGGGAGGGGCAGAAGCCGTTAGTAGGCCCTAACCACCATTTTTTTTTTTTTAAAACCACTTAATGAGAGCCGGAAGGTTGAAGCTCAGCTTTATTTAGTTGAGGACAACACCAGGGAGGGGCACACAGACAGACACCTTTAGTAGGCCGGAAAAGCCTATTGCATTTTTCAAAATGGTAATTTGGAGCAGAAGGTTGAAGCTCAGCTTTATTTAGTTGAGGGCAACACCAGGGAGGGGCAGAAGCCGTTAGTAGGCCCTAACCACCATTTTTTTTTTTTAAAACCACTTAATGAGAGCCGGAAGGTTGAAGCTCAGCTTTATTTAGTTGAGGACAACACCAGGCAGGGGCATACAGACAGACACCTTTAGTAGGCCTGAAAAGCCTATTGCATTTTTCAAAATGGTAATTTGGAGCAGAAGGTTGAAGCTCAGCTTTATTTAGTTGAGGGCAACACCAGGGAGGGGCAGAAGCCGTTAGTAGGCCCTAACCACCATTTTTTTTTTAAAACCACATAATGAGAGCCGGAAGGTTGAAGCTCAGCTTTATTTAGTTGAGGACAACACCAGGGAGGGGCAGAAGCCGTTAGTAGGCCCTAACCACCATTTTTTTTTTTTAAAACCACTTAATGAGAGCCGGAAGGTTGAAGCTCAGCTTTATTTAGTTGAGGACAACACCAGGGAGGGGCAGAAGCCGTTAGTAGGCCCTAACCACCATTTTTTTTTTTAAAACCACATAATGAGAGCCGGAAGGTTGAAGCTCAGCTTTATTTAGTTGAGGACAACACCAGGGAGGGGCACACAGACAGACACCTTTAGTAGGCCGGAAAAGCCTATTGCATTTTTCAAAATGGTAATTTGGAGCAGAAGGTTGAAGCTCAGCTTTATTTAGTTGAGGGCAACACCAGGGAGGGGCAGAAGCCGTTAGTAGGCCCTAACCACCATTTTTTTTTTTAAAACCACTTAATGAGAGCCGGAAGGTTGAAGCTCAGCTTTATTTAGTTGAGGACAACACCAGGGAGGGGCAGAAGCCGTTAGTAGGCCCTAACCACCATTTTTTTTTTTTAAAACCACTTAATGAGAGCCGGAAGGTTGAAGCTCAGCTTTATTTAGTTGAGGACAACACCAGGGAGGGGCAGAAGCCGTTAGTAGGCCCTAACCACCATTTTTTTTTTTAAAACCACTTAATGAGAGCCGGAAGGTTGAAGCTCAGCTTTATTTAGTTGAGGACAACACCAGGGAGGGGCAGAAGCCGTTAGTAGGCCCTAACCACCATTTTTTTTTTTAAAACCACATAATGAGAGCCGGAAGGTTGAAGCTCAGCTTTATTTAGTTGAGGACAACACCAGGGAGGGGCACACAGACAGACACCTTTAGTAGGCCGGAAAAGCCTATTGCATTTTTCAAAATGGTAATTTGGAGCAGAAGGTTGAAGCTCAGCTTTATTTAGTTGAGGGCAACACCAGGGAGGGGCAGAAGCCGTTAGTAGGCCCTAACCACCATTTTTTTTTTTAAAACCACTTAATGAGAGCCGGAAGGTTGAAGCTCAGCTTTATTTAGTTGAGGACAACACCAGGGAGGGGCAGAAGCCGTTAGTAGGCCCTAACCACCATTTTTTTTTTTTAAAACCACTTAATGAGAGCCGGAAGGTTGAAGCTCAGCTTTATTTAGTTGAGGACAACACCAGGGAGGGGCAGAAGCCGTTAGTAGGCCCTAACCACCATTTTTTTTTTTAAAACCACATAATGAGAGCCGGAAGGTTGAAGCTCAGCTTTATTTAGTTGAGGACAACACCAGGGAGGGGCAGAAGCCGTTAGTAGGCCCTAACCACCATTTTTTTTTTTTAAAACCACTTAATGAGAGCCGGAAGGTTGAAGCTCAGCTTTATTTAGTTGAGGACAACACCAGGGAGGGGCAGAAGCCGTTAGTAGGCCCTAACCACCATTTTTTTTTTAAAAACCACATAATGAGAGCCGGAAGGTTGAAGCTCAGCTTTATTTAGTTTAGGACAACACCAGGGAGGGGCACACAGACAGACACCTTTAGTAGGCCGGAAAAGCCTATTGCATTTTTCAAAATGGTAATTTGGAGCAGAAGGTTGAAGCTCAGCTTTATTTAGTTGAGGGCAACACCAGGGAGGGGCAGAAGCCGTTAGTAGGCCCTAACCACCATTTTTTTTTTTTAAAACCACTTAATGAGAGCCGGAAGGTTGAAGCTCAGCTTTATTTAGTTGAGGACAACACCAGGCAGGGGCACACAGACAGACACCTTTAGTAGGCCGGAAAAGCCTATTGCATTTTTCAAAATGGTAATTTGGAGCAGAAGGTTGAAGCTCAGCTTTATTTAGTTGAGGGCAACACCAGGGAGGGGCAGAAGCCGTTAGTAGGCCCTAACCAAAGTTGAAGGCCAAATGCAGTTTAATTTCTGATACTATAGGCCGAAAGCCAGAAGGTGGAAGTTCCGATTTAGACAGTGGAGGACAATTTGAATTAGGGACTGCAGACAGGACAGACTTAGTAGGCTGTCCCCTGTGGACCATGCATCCACCACATTAACCCATTGCGCCGTAATGGACACGTAATCTTCCGTGGCCATGCCTACAGGTCCATGCGTCTGTTGTCAGGTGCACCTTTGTACTCACAGATTGCCAGAGTGCATGGACAATGCGGTCTTCTACATGCTGGTGGAGGGTTGGGATGGCTTTTCTCGCAAAAGAAGTGTCGACTGGTTAGCTTGTAGCGTGGTACAGCGTAGTCCATCATGGCCTTATTAATAGTAAATAAAATATATAACTAGGCTCTATGAACTTTTAAATAGGTTCCAGGGGTACACGGGCAGCATTGGTGTGGTCAGTGGAGGAGTATTGCAAGTAGGGGCTGCAGACAGGCTATCAAAGGCCTAAAATAACAAACAGTAGGCAGTCATGGCAGTTTTACATCGGTTACATGGATACACAGGCAGGCACTCCAGGCAGCATTGTGGTCAGTGGAGGAGTATTGCAAGTAGGGGCCGCAGACAGGCTATCAAAGGCCTAAAATAACAACCAATAGGCTCATGGCAGTTTTACATCGGTTACATGGATACACGGGCAGGCAGCTTGGTGGTCAGTGGAGGAGTATTTAAAGTAGGGACCGCAGACAGGCTATCAAAGGCCTAAAATAACAAACAATAGGCTTATGGCAGTTTTACAGCGGTTACATGGATACACGGGCAGGCAGCTTGGTGGTGGTGAGTGGAGGAGTATTTAAAGTAGGGACCGCAGACAGGCTATCAAAGGCCTAAAATAACAAACAATAGGCTTATGGCAGTTTTACAGCGGTTACATGGATACACGGGCAGGCAGCTTGGTGGTGGTGAGTGGAGGAGTATTTAAAGTAGGGACCGCAGACAGGCTATCAAAGGCCTAAAATAACAAACAATAGGCTCATGGCAGTTTTACAGCGGTTACATGGATACACGGGCAGGCAGCTTGGTGGTCAGTGGAGGAGTATTTAAAGTAGGGACCGCAGACAGGCTTCAAAGGCCTAACATAAGAAAATGGGCTGGCTGTAGGCACTTTATAATTGGTTCCAGGGGTACACGGGCAGCAGTGGTCTGGTCAGTGGAGGAGTATTTAAAGTAGGGACCGCAGACAGGCTATCAAAGGCCTAAAATAACAAACAATAGGCTCATGGCAGCTTTACAGCGGTTACATGGATACACAGGCAGCTTGGTGGTGAGTGGAGGAGTATTTAAAGTAGGGACCGCAGACAGGCTATCAAAGGCCTAAAATAACAAACAATAGGCTCATGGCAGCTTTACAGCGGTTACATGGATACACAGGCAGCTTGGTGGTGAGTGGAGGAGTATTTAAAGTAGGGACCGCAGACAGGCTATCAAAGGCCTAAAATAACAAACAATAGGCTCATGGCAGCTTTACAGCGGTTACATGGATACACAGGCAGCTTGGTGGTGAGTGGAGGAGTAGTGCAAGGAGTGTCTGTCCCAGTACTCCCAAAATATAAATAGATGTTAATGTCTCGCAAAACAACCAAAACAAAAAAAAAGGTGGCATACTTAGGTACAGGGGTGGGCTCATCTACTGAGTTTCTGACATAGTAATTTGGCAGTAACTATTTAATGGTGCCAATATAGGACACAGACACAGACTACTTTAAGTTGCATCATAGATGTCTACAAATTTGTATTGTCAGTGCCAGACATTGAATGATGTCAGCGAATAGACTAAAGATTGGTGGAGCTGTGCGACATAATTTTGCACGTGGTAGAGCACATTTTGAGCTGGGGTAGGGGGGAACTCTCTTGAGGCCGGCGGGACCGCCCCAGGGCCCCTCATGTTACAACGGTGTGTCTGACGTTGGGTGCGCACCACCACCGCCAGAGACACTACATTGTACTATGAGGGACCCAGTAGCAATGCCGTCAACCAAAAGCGAGCACACCCACCTCTTCAGACAAACAGCAGTCTCACAGGTGCTTGCGCCAAGTCGCGATACCACGGCCCCGTGTGGGGAGTTTTGCCATTTAGGGAGGTGTAAACATGTCGTATGCTGTACAATCAGCTGCAGCAAATTAGACATTAGAAAAGTAATTCACAGGCAAGAGCTTTTCATAGGAAAGCTAGGTGTCGGCCGGGCAAGGTGGGGCAAAAGATTTCGAAATCCAGTTGTGGTTCATTTTAATGAATGTTAGATCGTCAACATTTTGGGTAGCCAGACGAGTCCTTTTTTCGGTTAATATTGAACCTGCAGCACTGAATACTCTTTCTGATAGGACACTTGCTGCCGGGCAAGCAAGCTCCTGCAATGCATATTCTGCCAATTCTGGCCAGGTGTCTAATTTGGAGGCCCAGTAATCAAATGGGAATGACGGTTGAGGGAGAACATCGATAAGGGATGAAAAATAGTTAGTAACCATACTGGACAAATGTTGTCTCCTGTCACTTTCAATTGATGCAGCAGTACCTGTCCTGTCTGCGGTCATAGCAAAATCACTCCACAACCTGGTCAGAAAACCCCTCTGTCCAACGCCACTTCTGATGTGTGCACCCCTAACACTCCTAGTCTGCTGCCCCCTGGAGCTCGTGTGAGAACGATCACGTGCGCTGTGTGCTGGGAATGCCTGAAGCAAACGGTCAACAAGAGTTGATTGTTTGGTTGCTAATATTAGTTCCAAGTTCTCATGTGGCATAATATTTTGCAATTTGCCTTTATAGCGTGGATCAAGGAGGCAGGCCAACCAGTAATCGTCATCGTTCATCATTTTCGTAATGCGTGTGTCCCTTTTTAGGATACGTAAGGCATAATCCGCCATGTGGGCCAAAGTTCCAGTTGTCAAATCTCCGGTTGTGATTGGTTGAGGGGCAGTTGCAGGCAAATCTACGTCACTTGTGTCCCTCAAAAAACCAGAACCCGGCCGTGACACGCAACCAAATTCCTGTGCCCCCGGGAAAGGTTCGGCATTAAAAATATACTCATCCCCATCATCCTCCTCGTCCTCCACCTCCTCTTCGCCCGCTACCTCGTCCTGTACACTGCCCTGACCAGACAATGGCTGACTGTCATCAAGGCTTTCCTCTTCCTCTGGTGCAGACGCCTGCTCCTTTATGTGCGTCAAACTTTGCATCAGCAGACGCATTAGGGGGATGCTCATGCTTATTACGGCGTTGTCTGCACTAACCAGCCGTGTGCATTCCTCAAAACACTGAAGGACTTGACACATGTCTTGTATCTTAGACCACTGCACACCTGACAACTCCATGTCTGCCATCCTACTGCCTGCCCGTGTATCCTCCCACAAATAAATAACAGCACGCCTCTGTTCGCACAGTCTCTGAAGCATGTGCAGTGTTGAGTTCCACCTTGTTGCAACGTCTATGATTAGGCGATGCTGGGGAAGGTTCAAAGACCGCTGATAGGTCTGCATACGGCTGGCGTGTACAGGCGAACGTCGGATATGTGAGCAAAGTGCACGCACTTTGAGGAGCAGGTCGGAGAACCCAGGATAAGTTTTCAATAAGCACTGCACCACCAGGTTTAAGGTGTGAGCCAGGCAAGGAATGTGTTTCAGTTGGGAAAGGGAGATGGCAGCCATGAAATTCCTTCCGTTATCACTCACTACCTTGCCTGCCTCAAGATCTACTGTGCCCAGCCACGACTGCGTTTCTTGTTGCAAGAACTCGGACAGAACTTCCGCGGTGTGTCTGTTGTCGCCCAAGCACTTCATAGCCAATACAGCCTGCTGACGCTTGGCAGTAGCTGGCCCATAATGGGACAACTGGTGTGCAACAGTGTCATCTGCCGATGGAGTGGTTGGCAGACTGCGTTCTGTGGAAGAGCTGTAGCTTCTGCAGGAGGACGAGGAGGAGGAGGAGGAGGGGGTGCGAACGCCTACAGCCAACTGTTTCCTAGACCGTGGGCTAGGCACAACTGTCCCTAAATTGATGTCGCCTGTGGACCCTGCATCCACCACATTCACCCAGTGTGCCGTGATGGACACATAACGTCCCTGGCCATGCCTACTGGTCCATGCATCTGTAGTCAGGTGCACCTTTGTACTCACAGATTGCCTGAGTGCATGGACGATGCGCTGTTTAACATGCTGGTGCAGGGCTGGGATGGCTTTTCTGGAAAAAAAGTGTCGACTGGGTAGCTCGTATCGTGGTTCAGCGTACTCCATCAGGGCTTTGAAAGCTTCGCTTTCAACTAACCGGTAGGGCATCATCTCTAACGAGATTAGTCTAGCTATGTGGGCGTTAAAACCCTGTGTACGCGGATGCGAGGATAAGTACTTCCTTTTTCTAACCAGAGTCTCATGTAGGGTGAGCTGGACTGGAGAGCTGGAGATCGTGGAACTTTCGGGTGTGCCGGTGTACATGGCAGACTGAGAGACGGTTGGAGACGGTATTGTTTCCGCCGGTGCCCTAGATGCAATATTTCCTCCTACAAAACTGGTGATTCCCTGACCCTGACTGCTTTTGGCTGGCAAAGAAACCTGCACAGATACTGCCGGTGGTGCGGAAAATGGTGGCCTTACAGTGACGGAAGGGATGTTGCGTTGCTGACTAGCTTCATTGGCCGAGGGTGCTACAACCTTGAGGGACGTTTGGTAGTTAGTCCAGGCTTGAAAATGCATGGTGGTTAAGTGTCTATGCATGCAACTAGTATTTAGACTTTTCAGATTCTGACCTCTGCTTAAGCTAGTTGAACATTTTTGACAGATGACTTTGCGCTGATCAGTTGGATGTTGTTTAAAAAAATGCCAGACTGCACTCTTCCTAGACTCGGATCCCTTTTCAGGGATTGCAGACTGAGCTTTAACCGGATGGCAACGCTGTGCTCCAACAGGTTTTGGCTTTGACACGCGTTTTGGGCCAGATACGGGCCCGGCAGATGGAACCTGTTGCGATGTTGATGCCTGCTGCGGCCCCTCCTCCACCTCCGCTTCTGAACTACTGCCGCCTGCACCCTGTTCCCCCAATGGCTGCCAATCGGGGTCAATAACTGGGTCATCTATTACCTCCTCTTCGAGCTCGTGTGCAACTTCGTCTGTGTCACTGTGTCGGTCGGTGGTATAGCGTTCGTGGCGGGGCAACATAGTCTCATCAGGGTCTGATTGTGGATCTGTACCCTGAGAGGGCAATGTGGTGGTCTGAGTCAAAGGAGCAGCATAGTACTCTGGCTGTGGCTGTGCATCAGTGCACTCCATGTCAGAATATACTTGTAATGTGCACGGCCTGTTAAATGTTTCACTTTCTAAGCCAGGGACGGTATGTGTAAAGAGCTCCATGGAGTGACCCGTTGTGTCGCCTGCTGCATCCTTCTCTCTTGTTGTAGTTTTTGCTGAGGAGGACAAGGAAGCGACTTGTCCCTGACCGTGAACATCCACAAGCGACGCGCTGCTTTTACATTTACCAGTTTCGGAAGAGGAGGCAAAAGAGCTAGAGGCTGAGTCTGCAATGTAAGCCAAAACTTGCTGTTGCTGCTCCGCCTTTAAAAGCGGTTTTCCTACTCCCAGAAAAGAGAGCGTTCGAGGCCTTGTGTAGCCTGACGACGAAACTGGCTCCACAGCTCCAGACTTAGGTGGAATATTTTTATCCCCACGACCACCTGATGCTCCACTACCACTACCATCATTACCAGCTGACAATGAACGCCCACGACGACCTCTTGCACCAGACTTCCTCATTGTTTTAAAATCTTAACCAAAGTAACTTTATTTGTTGCTGTCAAACAACTTACACGGTGAGCTATAACTTCAGTATGATTTCAATATCCCTTAACAGGTTGGTGAGACCACAAGGAAAATCAGGCACAATGTTACACACTCTGTTTTCTGTGGCACAAAATCACAGAGATGACACACACGCAGGACTGTCACTCAAGCACTAATGTCAATATTAATCTCCCACCTAATTTATGTTTTTTTTTTTTTCAGGGAGACTTTAGAAACCAAATAATATTAAAAAAAAAAAAAAAAAAAAAAAAAAGGCTTTCTATGGCCCACAATTAGAGAGAGAGAGGTGGCACACCCAGGAGTCAAGACTGGCACACAAGCTGAAAGGGCAATATTACTCTCCCACTGTTTTTTTATGTTTTTTTTGTTTTTTAAGGGAGACTTTAGAAACCCAATAATATTTAAAAAAAAAAATAAATAGGCTTTCTATGGCCCACTGAATGAGAGGGAGAGAGGTGGCACACCCAGGAGTCAAGACTGGCACACAAGCTGAAAGGGCAATATTACTCTCCCACTGTTTTTTTAGGTTTTTTTTTTTTTTTAAGGGAGACTTTAGAAACCCAATAATATTTAAAAAAAAAAATAAATAGGCTTTCTATGGCCCACTGAATGAGAGGGAGAGAGGTGGCACACCCAGGAGTCAAGACTGGCACACAAGCTGAAAGGGCAATATTACTCTCCCACTGTTTTTTTAGGTTTTTGTTTTTTTTTCAGGGAGACTTTAGAAACCAAATAATATTAAAAAAAAAAAAAAAAAATAGGCTTGCTATAGCCCACTGAATGAGAGATAGCACACACAGCAGTGGCACACAAGCCCTGACTGAGGCCAATATTTTTCTCCCACTGATTGATGTAGTGTTTTTGTGTTGAGGTAGAATTTAGAACACAAATCACGGAAAAAATAAATAGGCTTTCTATGGCCCACTGAATGAAAGGGAGAGAGGTGGCACACCCAGGAGTCAAGACTGGCACACAAGCTGAAAGGGCAATATTACTCTCCCACTGTTTTTTTATGTATTTTTTGTTTTTTAAGGGAGACTTTAGAAACCCAATAATATTTAAAAAAATAAATAAATAGGCTTTCTATGGCCCACTGAATGAGAGGGAGAGAGGTGGCACACCCAGGAGTCAAGACTGGCACACAAGCTGAAAGGGCAATATTACTCTCCCACTGTTTTTTTAGGTTTTTTTTTTTTTTTCAGGGAGACTTTAGAAACCAAATAATATTAAAAAAAAAAAAAAAAAAATAGGCTTGCTATAGCCCACTGAATGAGAGATAGCACACACAGCAGTGGCACACAAGCCCTGACTGAGGCCAATATTTTTCTCCCACTGATTGATGTAGTGTTTTTGTGTTGAGGTAGAATTTAGAACACAAATCACGGAAAAAATAAATAGGCTTTCTATGGCCCACTGAATGAAAGGGAGAGAGGTGGCACACCCAGGAGTCAAGACTGGCACACAAGCTGAAAGGGCAATATTACTCTCCCACTGTTTTTTTATGTATTTTTTGTTTTTTCAGGGAGACTTTAGAAACCCAATAATATTTTAAAAAATAAATAAATAGGCTTTCTATGGCCCACTGAATGAGAGGGAGAGAGGTGGCACACCCAGGAGTCAAGACTGGCACACAAGCTGAAAGGGCAATATTACTCTCCCACTGTTTTTTTAGGTTTTTTTTTTTTTTTCAGGGAGACTTTAGAAACCAAATAATATTAAAAAAAAAAAAAAAAAATAGGCTTGCTATAGCCCACTGAATGAGAGATAGCACACACAGCAGTGGCACACAAGCCCTGACTGAGGCCAATATTTTTCTCCCACTGATTGATGTAGTGTTTTTGTGTTGAGGTAGAATTTAGAACACAAATCACGGAAAAAATAAATAGGCTTTCTATGGCCCACTGAATGAAAGGGAGAGAGGTGGCACACCCAGGAGTCAAGACTGGCACACAAGCTGAAAGGGCAATATTACTCTCCCACTGTTTTTTTATGTATTTTTTGTTTTTTCAGGGAGACTTTAGAAACCCAATAATATTTTAAAAAATAAATAAATAGGCTTTCTATGGCCCACTGAATGAGAGGGAGAGAGGTGGCACACCCAGGAGTCAAGACTGGCACACAAGCTGAAAGGGCAATATTACTCTCCCACTGTTTTTTTAGGTTTTTTTTTTTTTTTTTCAGGGAGACTTTAGAAACCAAATAATATTAAAAAAAAAAATAAAAAAATAGGCTTGCTATAGCCCACTGAATGAGAGATAGCACACACAGCAGTGGCACACAAGCCCTGACTGAGGCCAATATTTTTCTCCCACTGATTGATGTAGTGTTTTTGTGTTGAGGTAGATTTTAGAACACAAATCACGGAAAAAATAAATAGGCTTTCTATGGCCCACTCAGTGAGAGATGGCACACACAGGGATGGCACTGTAGCAGAAATGCCAATCTTAATCTCCCACAAAAAAAAACAAACAAACAAAAAAAACTGTCCTACAATTACTATCTCCCTGCAGTAATGTAAGCCAGGTATGGCAGGCAGCAATAGGAGTGGACTGATGCACAAATTAAATAAAAAGTGTGGACAAACAAAAAAGATAGCTGTGCAGAAAGGAAGGAACAAGAGGATATGTGCTTTGAAAAAAGCAGTTGGTTTCCACAGTGGCGTACACACAGCAATACAGCTATCACGGAGCCTTCTAGGGCAGCCCAATGAGCTACAGCGCTGAGGGGAAAAAAAAAAAAAAATAGCTTCCACAGTCCCTGCACACCGAAGGTGGTGTTGGACAGTGGAAATCGCTGCAGCACAAGCGGTTTGGTGGTTAGTGGACCCTGCCTAACGCTCTCCCTGCTTCTGACGAAGCGGCAGCAACCTGTCCCTAAGCTCAGATCAGCAGCAGTAAGATGGCGGTCGGCGGGAACGCCCCTTTATAGCCCCTGTGACGCCGCAGACAGCAAGCCAATCACTGCAATGCCCTTCTCTAAGATGGTGGGGACCAGGATCTATGTCATCTTGCTGCCCACACTCTGCGTTCACCTTCATTGGCTGAGAAATGGCGCTTTTCGCGTCATTGAAACGCGACTTTGGCGTGAAAGTCGCGTACCGCATTGCCGACAAGCACAGGGGTCGGATCGGGTTTCATGAGACGCCGACTTAGCCAAAAGTCGGCGACTTTTGAAAATGATCGACCCGTTTCGCTCAACCCTAGTGTTGAGCATTCCGATACCGCAAGTATCGGGTATCGGCTGATACTTGCGGTATCGGAATTCCGATACCGAGTTCCGATACTTTTGTGATATCGGAAATCGGAATCGGATCCATATTCATGTAAAAAATAAAGAATTCAAATAAAAAATATGGATATACTCACCTCTCCGGCGGCCCCTGGACCTTACCGCTGTAACCGGCAGCCTCCGTTCCTAAGAATGAGCATGTGAAGGACCTGCGATGACGTCGCGGCTTGTGATTGGTCGCGTGAGCGGTCACATGAGCGGTCACGCGACCAATCAGAAGCTGCGACGTCATCGAAGGCCCTTCACGCGCTCATTCTTATGAACGGAGGCTGCCGGTTACAGCAGTAAGGTCCAGGGGCCGCCGGAGAGGTGAGTATATCCATATTTTTTATATTAATTCTTTATTTTTTACATGAATATGGATCCCAGGGCCTGAAGGAGAGTTTCCTCTCCTTCAGACCCTGGGAACCATCCAGGATACCTTCCGATACTTGTGTCTCATTGACTTGCATTGGTATCGGGTATCGGTATCGGCGATATCCGATACTTTTTGGATATTGGCCGATACCATCCGATACCGAGACCTTTGAGTATCGGAAGGTATCGCTCAACCTTAATGAGTAGGAAACACAGATATAGGCCCAAAGAATAAAGGAGGCTAAATGCAGTTCAAAATTGGTAACAGGCCTAAACAGGCGGCATTGCTTTGTTCAGTGGAGGAGAAAAGCAAGGAGTGGCAGACACAATTACTAGGCCCAACCAAACAATTAGGCCAAATGCAGTTTAAAATTTCCTATAGGCTGAAAGCCTGAAAATTGAAGGTCAGCTTTATTCAGTGGAGGAGAAAAGCAAGAAGCAGCATACACCGTTAGTAGGCCCAACCAAACAAGTAGGCCAAATGCACTTAAATATCTGATCTGATAAAGGCTGAAAGCCTGAAAATTGAATCACAGCTTTGTTCAGTGGAGGAGAACATCAAGGAGCGGCAGACACCGTTAGTAGGCCCAACCAAACAAATAGGCCAAATGCTGTTTCATATCTGATATAGGCTGAAAGCCTTAAAATTGAAGGTCAGCTTTATTCAGTGGAGGAGAAAAGCAAGGAGCGGCATGCACAGTTAGTAGGCCCAACCAAACAAGTAGGCCAAGTGCAGTTTAAAATGTCCTATAGGCTGAAAGCCTGAAAATTGAAGGTCAGCTTTATTCAGTGGAGGAGAAAAGCAGGAGCGGCAGACACCGTTAGTAGGCCCAACCAAACAAGTAGGCCAAATGCACTTATATATCTGATATAGGCTGAAAGCCTGAAAATTGAAGCACAGCTTTGTTCAGTGGAGGAGAACAACAAGGAGCGGCAGACACCGTTAGTAGGCCCAACTAAACAAGTAAGTCAAATGCAGTTTAAAATTTCCTATAGGCTGAATGCCTGAAAATTGAAGGTCAGCTTTATTCAGTGGAGGAGAAAAGCAAAGAGCGGCATACACCTTTAGTAGGCCCAACCAAACAAGTAGGCCAAATGCAGTTTAAAATGTCCTATAGGCTGAAAGCCTGAAAATTGAAGGTCAGCTTTATTCAGTGGAGGAGAAAAGCAAGGAGTGGCAGACACCGTTAGTAGGCACAACCAAACAAGTAGGCCAAATGCACTTAAATATCTGATATAGGCTGAAAGCCTGAAAATTGAAGCACAGCTTTGTTCAGTGGAGGAGAAAGGCAAGGAGCAGCAGACACGGTTAGTAGGCCCAACCAAACAAGTAGGCCAAATGCAGTTTAAAATTTCCTATAGGCTGAAAGCCTGAAAATCGAAGCTCAGCTTTGTTCAGTGGAGGACAGCTGTATTGAGTGGCACGGACAGACACAGGTAGTAGGCCTAAAATAAAACAGTTGGCTCAATGCAGTGTAAAATAGGTTTCAGGGGTGCACAGGCGACATTGGTTTGTTCAGCGGAGGACGATTGTAAGGAGTGGCGCAGACAGATTTTATAGGCCTAAAAAAAAAGTAGGCTCAATGCAGTTCAAAACTGGTAACAGGAGTAAACTGGCGGCATAGGCTTGTTCAGTGTAGGACAACTGTAAGGAGTGGATGACACAGTTAGTAGGCCAAAATCATAAAGTGAGGTAAATGTCTGCCAAACAAATTTTCATAAATAAACAGGTGGCATAGCTAGGTACAGGGGTGGGCTCCTATGCTGAGTAGCAGACAGTGGTAGTTGGAGCAAAGTATTAAATGGTCTAAATGGAGGCCAGGGCCCCTGTATATTTTTACTATCATCTATCATTTCAACAAATTTTTATTGGCAGTGCCATTGAAGGATTTAACCACAGACTACACAGTGGTGGAGCCGGGAGAGGTAAGTTTTGCAAATGTTAGAGCGTTGTTCGAGCTTGGGGGGACACTCTCGTGGGCAGCAGTACTGGCCCAAGGCCCCTCATATAACGACGGTGTGTCTGACGTTGGTTGTGCTCCACCACCGTCAGACACACTTCATTGTACTATGAGGGACCCTGTGCCAGTGCCGTCGCCCAAGGGTGGGCACACCCTCCTGTCCAGGCAAATGGCACTCGCACAGGTGCGTGTGGTGACCACGGCCCTGTGGGGGGAGTCAGGCCATTTATGCAGGTAAAAAATGACCTATGGTGGACATTCAGCAGCTGCAAATGGAGGAATTGGAGCAGTCAGTAAGAAGAGGCCAAAAGCAAGACATTTTTCAGGCAAGCTACGTGTCAGCAGGGGAAGGAGAGGCAAAATAATTAGAAATCCATGATAGGTTCATTTTAATGAAGGTTAGATCATCAACATTTTGGGTAGCCAGACGAGTCCTTTTTTTGGTCAGTATTGAACCAGCAGCACTGAAGACTCTTTCTGATAGCACACTAGCAGCTGGGCAAGCAAGATCCTGTAATGCATATTCTGCCAATTCAGGCCAGGTGTCTATTTTAGATGCCCAGTAATCAAAGGGGAATGACCTGTAAGGGAGAACATCGATAAGGGAGGAAAAATAGTTCGTAACCATGCTGCAGTACCTGTCGTGTCTGTGGTCATTGCGAAATCACTCCACAACCTGGTCATAAAACCCCTCTGTCCAACGCCACTTCTGATTTGTGCACCTCTAACACCTCTGCCATGTTGCCCCCTGCAGCTCGTGTGAGAACCATCACCGCCACTGTGTGCTGGGAATGCCTGAACCAAACTGTCTACAAGAGTTGCTTGTTTGGTAGCCAATATTTGCTCAAGGTTTTCATGTGGCATGATATTTTGCAATTTCCCTTTATAGCATGGATCCAGGAGGCAGGCCAACCAGTAATCATCATCGGTCATCATTTTGATAATGCGGGGGTCCCTTTTTAGGATACGCAAGGCAAAATCAGCCATGTGGGCCAATGTTCCAGGTGTCAAATCACTGCTTGTGCTGGGTTGAGGAGCACTTTCTGGCAAATCAACATCGCTTGTCTCCCGAAAAAACCCTGTACCTGACCTTGCAATGCCACCAGTTTCTATTGCCCCCTGAGAAGCTTCCTCCTCCCATAAATATTCATCCCCATCATCCTCCTCCTCCTCCTCCTCTTCGTCCGCCACCTCGTCCAGGAGAGTTCCCTGAGCAGACAATGGCTGACTGTCATCAAGGCTTCCCTCAACCTCAACCTCGACTGCAGACTCCTGCTCCTTAATGTGCGTCAAACTTTGCATCAGCAGACGCATTAGTGGGATGCTCATGCTTATGATGGCGTCGTCTGCACTTACCAGCCATGTGCATTCCTCAAAACATTGAAGGACTTGAGAGAGGTCTTGTAGCTTCGACTACTGCACACCTGACAACTCCATGTCTGCCATCCAACTGCCTGCCCGTGTATGTGTATCCTCCCTCAAATACATTACAGCACGCCTCTGTTCACACAGCCTCTGAAGCATGTGCAGTGTGGAGTTCCACCTTGTTTCAACATCGATTATTAGGCGGTTTTGGGGAAGCTTCAACGATCGCTGATGGTTCTGCGTACGGCTGGAGTGTACGGGCGACCGGCGGATGTGCGAGCAACATCTTAGCACCTTCAGGAGCAGGGCTGGTAACCCCAGATAACTTTTCAGGAAGCACTGCACCACCAGGTTCAAGGTGTGAGCCAGGCAAGGTATGTGTTTCAGTTCTGAAAGGGCTATGGCAGCTGTTATGATCCTAGTGGGAGAGGATCTCTGGTATTCCGGCTAAGTCTGCAAAAATATAGAACCAGCTCTCTCTCTCTCAGGTGGAAACTGGGCTGACCGCATACCTGATCCTAACACACAACTAGAAGTAGCCGGTGAACGTGCCTACGTTGTTCCTAGACGTCTCGAGCCAGCCGGAGAACTGACTACCCCTAAAGAGAAAATAAGACCTCACTTGCCTCCAGGGAAATTAACCCCAAAGATATAGAAAGCCCCCAACAAATAATAACGGTGAGGTAAGAGGAAAACACAAACGTAGAGATGAACTAGATTCAGCAAAGTGAGGCCCACTAATATAGATAGGCAGAAAATAGAAAGTGAACTATGCGGTCAGCAGAAAACCCTGCAAAAACATCCACACTGAATATTCAAGAACCCCTGCACCGACTAACGGTGTGAGGGGAGAATATCAGCCCCCAAGAGCTTCCAGCAAGCTAGACAATCACATCTTGGGCAAGCTGGACAAAAAACACTGATAATGCAAATGATCCAAAGTATGCAAACAGAACTTAGCTTTTCTTGCTTGAGACAGATGGCAAGGAATCAGGAGGAGACCAATTTGGACTGAATACATCGATACCAGGCACAAGACTGAGTTTCCAGGAAAGCTAAATAGGAAAACACCCACAGCTAACGAAAACAGCTGAGTCCAAGCCTGAGGAAAGACAAGACTCATACCATACCGCTTGTGACCACTAGAGGGAGCCCAGAAACATAGTTCACAACAGTACCCCCCCCTTGAGGAGGGGTCACCGAACCCTCACCAAGACCCCCAGGGCGATCAGGATGAGCAGCGTGAAAGGCACGAACCAAATCGGCCGCATGAACATCAGAGGCGACAACCCAGGAATTATCCTCCTGACCATAGCCCTTCCACTTAACCAGATACTGAAGCCTCCATCTAGAGATACGAGAATCCAAGATCTTCTCCACCACGTACTCCAACTCGCCCTCAACCAACACCGGAGCAGGAGGCTCAACAGCAGGAACCACAGGCACCACGTACCGCCGTAACAAAGACCTATGGAACACATTATGAATGGCAAACGACACCGGAAGGTCCAAACGAAAAGACACCGGGTTAAGGATTTCCAAGATCTTATAAGGACCGATAAAGCGAGGCTTGAATTTAGGAGAGGAGACCTTCAGAGGAACATACCGAGAAAACAACCAAACCAAATCCCCAACACGAAGTCGGGGACCCACACCTGTTATGACCCCAATGGCAGAGGGTCTCAGAAATAAATACCAAGTCTGCAAACACAAAAAATCAGCTCATAGGGCAGTGGTAACTGGGCTGACCATATATCTAATCCTAGCACCACAAATAGCAGCAGCCGGGGAACGTGCCTACGATGGTTCTAGACGTCTCGCGCCAGCCGGAGAACTAACTAACCCTAGAAGGGAAAAGAAAGACCTTTTTTGCCTCCAGAGAAAAGACCCCAAAAGTTGGATACAAGCCCCCAACAAATAATAACGGTGAGGTAAGAAGAAAAGACAAACGTAAGAATGAGCTAGGTATTTAGCAAAGAGAGGCCCACTGACTAATAGCAGAATATAGTAAGATGACTTATACGGTCAGCAAAAACCCTATAAAAATTTCCATGCTGGATATTCAAGATCCCCGAACCGTCTAGCGGCCCGGGGGGAGAATACCAGCCCCCTAGAGCTTCCAGCAAAAACAGGAATCACATTTAGTACAAGCTGGACAGAAAATAAGAGCAATGCAAATAACCAAAAAAACAAGGAAGCAGGACTTAGCTTAATTTTGCAAGAACCAGGACCAGCAGACAGGAGCAAACAGAAAGGACTGATTACAACGATGCCAGGCACTGGACTGAGAATCCAGGAAGTTTATATAGCAACACCCCTGGACTAACGACCCAGGTGGGTACCAAACTGAGGAAGGACAATCCCAGAGTCATATCACTAGTGACCACAAGAGGGAGCCAAAAAAGTCTAATTCACAACAGTACCCCCCCTTAAGGAGGGGTCACCGAACCCTCACCAAGACCACCAGGGCAATCAGGATGAGCAGCGTGAAAGGCACGAACTAAATCGGCCGCATGCACATCAGAGGCAACCACCCAGGAATTATCCTCCTGACCATAGCCCTTCCACTTGACCAGATACTGAAGCCTCCGCCTGGAGAGACGAGAATCCAAGATCTTCTCCACCACGTACTCCAACTCGCCCTCAACCAACACCGGAGCAGGAGGCTCAACAGAAGGAACCACAGGTACAACGTACCGCCGCAACAAAGACCTATGGAACACGTTGTGAATGGCAAACGACACCGGAAGATCCAAGCGAAAGGACACAGGATTAAGGATCTCCAATATCTTGTAAGGACCGATGAAGCGAGGCTTAAATTTAGGAGAGGAGACCTTCATAGGAACAAATCGAGAAGACAGCCATACCAAATCCCCAACACGAAGTCGGGGACCCACACCGCGGCGGCGGTTGGCAAAACGCTGAGCCTTCTCCTGTGACAACTTTAAGTTGTCCACCACATGATTCCAGATCTGCTGCAACCTATCCACCACAGAATCTACCCCAGGACAGTCAGAAGACTCCACATGTCCCGAGGAAAAACGAGGATGGAAACCAGAGTTGCAGAAAAATGGCGAAACCAAAGTAGCGGAACTAGCCCAATTATTAAGGGCAAACTCAGCCAACGGCAAGAAGGTCACCCAATCATCCTGATCTGCAGAAACAAAACACCTCAAATAAGCCTCCAGAGTCTGATTAGTTTGCTCCGTTTGTCCATTAGTTTGAGGATGAAAGGCAGACGAAAACGACAAATCAATGCCCATCTTAGCACAAAAGGATCGCCAGAACCTGGAAACAAACTGGGATCCTCTGTCAGACACGATATTCTCAGGAATGCCGTGTAAACGAACCACATTCTGAAAGAACAAGGGAACCAGATCGGAAGAGGAAGGCAATTTAGGCAAAGATACCAAATGGACCATCTTGGAAAAGCGATCACATACCACCCAGATGACAGACATTCCTTGAGACACCGGAAGATCTGAAATGAAATCCATGGAAATGTGTGTCCAAGGCCTCTTCGGGACAGGCAAGGGCAAGAGCAAGCCGCTGGCACGAGAACAGCAAGGCTTAGCCCGAGCACAAGTCCCACAGGACTGCACAAATGACCGCACATCCCGTGACAAGGAAGGCCACCAAAAGGACCTAGCCACCAAATCTCTGGTGCCAAAAATTCCCGGATGCCCTGCCAACACTGAGGAATGAACCTCGGAAATGACTCTGTTGGTCCACTTATCAGGAACAAACAGTCTGTCAGGTGGACAAGAGTCAGGTCTACCAGCCTGAAATCTCTGCAACACACGTCGCAAATCCGGAGAAATGGCTGACAAGATTACTCCCTCTTTAAGAATACCAACTGGTTCTGCGACTCCAGGAGAGTCAGGCACAAAGCTCCTTGAAAGAGCATCAGCCTTCACATTCTTTGAACCTGGTAAATACGAGACCACAAAGTCAAAACGGGAGAAAAACAATGACCAACGGGCCTGTCTAGGATTCAGGCGCTTAGCAGACTCGAGATACATCAGATTCTTGTGATCAGTCAGGACCACCACACGATGCTTAGCACCCTTGAGCCAATGACGCCACTCCTCAAATGACCACTTCATAGCCAACAACTCCCGATTACCAACATCATAGTTCCGCTCAGCAGGCAAAAATTTCCTTGAAAAAAAAGCACATGGCTTCATCACAGAGCCATCAGAGCTTCTCTGCGACAAAACAGCCCCTGCACCAATCTCAGAAGCATCAACTTCAACCAGAAAGGGAAGTGAGACATCTGGCTGGCACAAGACTGGCGCTGAAGTAAACTGGCGCTTCAGCTCCCGAAAGGCCTCCACGGCCGCAGGAGACCAATTAGTAACATCCGAACCTTTCTTGGTCATATCCGTCAAAGGTTTAACTACACTAGAAAAATTAGCGATAAAACGACGGTAAAAATTAGCAAAGCCCAAGAATTTCTGAAGACTCTTAACAGACGTGGGCTGAGTCCAGTCATGAATGGCTCGGACCTTGACTGGGTCCATCTCCACCGTAGAAGGGAAAAAAATAAAACCCAAAAAGGAAACCTTCTGTACTCCAAAGAGAAATTTTGAGCCCTTCACAAATAAAGCATTATCACGCAGAACCTGAAACACCATCCTGACCTGCTTCACATGGGAATCCCAATCATCAGAAAAAAACAGAATATCTTCCAGATAAACAATCATAAATCTATCCAGATACTTCCGGAAGATGTCATGCATGAGGGACTGAAACACAGAAGGAGCATTAGAAAGTCCAAAAGGCATCACCAAGTACTCAAAATGGCCTTTGGGCGTATTAAATGCTGTTTTCCATTCATCTCCCTGCTTAATACGCACAAGGTTATACGCATCACGAAGATCTATCTTGGTGAACCAACTGGCACCCTTAATCCGAGCAAACAAATCAGACAATAATGGCAAAGGATACTGAAATTTGACCGTGATGTTATTTAGAAGACGATAATCTATACAAAGTCTCAAAGACCCGCCTTTCTTGGCCACAAAAAAAAATCCTGCACCAAGAGGGGAAGAGGATGGGCGAATATGTCCCTTCTCCAAAGACTCCTTTATATAACTCCGCATCGCGGCATGCTCTGGCACAGATAAATTAAAGAGTCGTCCCTTAGGAAATTTACTACCAGGAATCAAATCTATAGCACAATCACAGTCCCTATGAGGAGGAAGGGCACTGGACCTGGGCTCATTAAATGCATCCTGATAGTCAGACAAAAACTCAGGGATCTCAGAAGGAGTAGAAGAAGCAATAGACACCAACGGAGAATCGCCATGAATCCCCTGACAACCCCAACTTGACACAGTCATAGCTTTCCAATCTAAAACTGGATTATGGGCCTGTAACCATGGCAGACCCAAAACGACAACATCATGCATTTTATGCAGTACAAGAAAACGAATCACCTCCTGATGTACAGGAGTCATTCACATGGTCACTTGCGTCCAATACTGAGGTTTATTCTCTGCCAATGGCGTAGCATCAATTCCTCTAAGAGGAATAGGAATTTCCAAAGGCTCCAGGACAAAACCACAGCGTCTGGCAAACGACAAGTCCATCAGACTCAGGGCAGCACCAGAATCCACAAAAGCCATAACCGAGTAAGAAGATAATGAACAAATTAAAGTCACAGACAAAATAAATTTAGGCTGCAAAGTACCAATGGCGACAGGATTAATGACTTTTTTTAAGTGTTTAGAGCATGCTGAGATAACATGTGTAGAATCACCACAGTAAAAACACAACCCATTTTGACGTCTATGATTTTGCCGTTCGGCTCTGGTCTGAATTCTGTCACATTGCATAGAGTCAGGTGTCTGTTCAGACAGCACCGCCAGAGGATTAGCAGATTTGCGCTCCCGCAACCGCTGATCAATCTGAATGGCCAGAGCCATAGAATCACTCAGACTTGTAGGAATGGGAAAACCCACCATCACATTCTTAATGGCTTCAGAAAGACCATCTCTGAAATTTGCGGCCAGGGCACACTCATTCCATTGAGTAAGCACGGACCATTTCCGAAATTTTTTACAATACACCTCAGCTTCATCCTGACCCTGAGAGATAGCCAGCAATGCCTTTTCTGCCTGATTTTCAAGATTAGGCTCCTCATAAAGCAATCCAAGCGCCAGAAAAAACGCATCTACATTCACCAATGCAGGATCTCCTGGCGCCAGTGAGAAGGCCCAATCCTGAGGGGTGCCACGCAAGAAGGAGATAACAATTTTAACTTGCTGAGTAGAATCACCAGAAGAACGAGGTCTCAAAGACAGAAACAATTTACAATTATTCCTAAAATTCGAAAACTTAGATCTATCTCCAAAAAATAGCTCAGGAATTGGTATCTTTGGCTCAGACATAGGACTACGAATAACAAAATCTTGAATGCCTTGCACCCTTGCAGCAAACTGATCCACACTAGTAATCAGAGTCTGAACATCCATGTCTGCAGCAGAGCTCCAAGCCACTCAGAGAATAAGGGGGAAAAAAAAAAAAAAAAAAAGTACTCAGAACTAGGGTTGAGCGAAACGGGTCGATCATTTTCAAAAGTCGCCGACTTTTGGCTAAGTCGGCGTCTCATGAAACCCGATCCGACCCCTGTGCTTGTCGGCCATGCGGTACGCGACTTTTGCGCCAAAGTCGCGTTTCAATGACGCGAAAAGCGCCATTTCTCAGCCAATGAAGGTGAACGCAGAGTGTGGGCAGCGTGATGACATAGATCCTGGTCCCCACCATCTTAGAGAAGGGCATTGCAGTGATTGGCTTGCTGTCTGCGGCGTCACAGGGGCTATAAAGGGGCGTTCCCGCCGACCGCCATCTTACTGCTGCTGATCTGAGCTTAGGGACAGGTTGCTGCCGCTTCGTCAGAAGCAGGGAGAGCGTTAGGCAGGGTCCACTAACCACCAAACCGCTTGTGCTGCAGCGATTTCCACTGTCCAACACCACCTTCGGTGTGCAGGGACTGTGGAAGCTATTTTTTTTTTTTTTCCCCTCAGCGCTGTAGCTCATTGGGCTGCCCTAGAAGGCTCCGTGATAGCTGTATTGCTGTGTGTACGCCACTGTGGAAACCAACTGCTTTTTTCAAAGCACATATCCTCTTGTTCCTTCCTTTCTGCACAGCTATCTTTTTTGTTTGTCCACACTTTTTATTTAATTTGTGCATCAGTCCACTCCTATTGCTGCCTGCCATACCTGGCTTACATTACTGCAGGGAGATAGTAATTGTAGGACAGTTTTTTTTTTTTGTTTGTTTTTTTTTTGTGGGAGATTAAGATTGGCATTTCTGCTACAGTGCCATCCCTGTGTGTGCCATCTCTCACTGAGTGGGCCATAGAAAGCCTATTTATTTTTTCCGTGATTTGTGTTCTAAAATCTACCTCAACACAAAAACACTACATCAATCAGTGGGAGAAAAATATTGGCCTCAGTCAGGGCTTGTGTGCCACTGCTGTGTGTGCTATCTCTCATTCAGTGGGCTATAGCAAGCCTATTTTTTTTTTTTTTTTTTAATATTATTTGGTTTCTAAAGTCTCCCTGAAAAAAAAACAAAAACCTAAAAAAACAGTGGGAGAGTAATATTGCCCTTTCAGCTTGTGTGCCAGTCTTGACTCCTGGGTGTGCCACCTCTCTCCCTCTCATTCAGTGGGCCATAGAAAGCCTATTTATTTTTTTTTTAAATATTATTGGGTTTCTAAAGTCTCCCTTAAAAAACAAAAAATACATAAAAAAACAGTGGGAGAGTAATATTGCCCTTTCAGCTTGTGTGCCAGTCTTGACTCCTGGGTGTGCCACCTCTCTCCCTTTCATTCAGTGGGCCATAGAAAGCCTATTTATTTTTTCCGTGATTTGTGTTCTAAATTCTACCTCAACACAAAAACACTACATCAATCAGTGGGAGAAAAATATTGGCCTCAGTCAGGGCTTGTGTGCCACTGCTGTGTGTGCTATCTCTCATTCAGTGGGCTATAGCAAGCCTATTTTTTTTTTTTTAATATTATTTGGTTTCTAAAGTCTCCCTGAAAAAAAAAAAAAAACCTAAAAAAACAGTGGGAGAGTAATATTGCCCTTTCAGCTTGTGTGCCAGTCTTGACTCCTGGGTGTGCCACCTCTCTCCCTCTCATTCAGTGGGCCATAGAAAGCCTATTTATTTTTTTTTTAAATATTATTGGGTTTCTAAAGTCTCCCTTAAAAAACAAAAAATACATAAAAAAACAGTGGGAGAGTAATATTGCCCTTTCAGCTTGTGTGCCAGTCTTGACTCCTGGGTGTGCCACCTCTCTCCCTTTCATTCAGTGGGCCATAGAAAGCCTATTTATTTTTTTTTTTAAATATTATTGGGTTTCTAAAGTCTCCCTTAAAAAACAAAAAATACATAAAAAAACAGTGGGAGAGTAATATTGCCCTTTCAGCTTGTGTGCCAGTCTTGACTCCTGGGTGTGCCACCTCTCTCCCTCTCATTCAGTGGGCCATAGAAAGCCTATTTATTTTTTTTTAAAATATTATTGGGTTTCTAAAGTCTCCCTTAAAAAACAAAAAATACATAAAAAAACAGTGGGAGAGTAATATTGCCCTTTCAGCTTGTGTGCCAGTCTTGACTCCTGGGTGTGCCACCTCTCTCTCTCATTCAGTGGGCCATAGAAAGGCTATTTTTTTTTGTTTTTTTTAATATTATTTGGTTTCTAAAGTCTCCCTGAAAAAAAAAAAAAACATACAAAAAACAGTGGGAGAGTAATATTGCCCTTTCAGCTTGTGTGCCAGTCTTGACTCCTGGGTGTGCCACCTCTCTCCCTTTCATTCAGTGGGCCATAGAAAGCCTATTTATTTATTTTTTAAAATATTATTGGGTTTCTAAAGTCTCCCTGAAAAAAAAAAAACATAAAAAAACAGTGGGAGAGTAATATTGCCCTTTCAGCTTGTGTGCCAGTCTTGACTCCTGGGTGTGCCACCTCTCTCTCTCTAATTGTGGGCCATAGAAAGCCTTTTTTTTTTTTTTTTTTTTTTTTTTTTTAATATTATTTGGTTTCTAAAGTCTCCCTGAAAAAAAAAAAAACATAAATTAGGTGGGAGATTAATATTGACATTAGTGCTTGAGTGACAGTCCTGCGTGTGTGTCATCTCTGTGATTTTGTGCCACAGAAAACAGAGTGTGTAACATTGTGCCTGATTTTCCTTGTGGTCTCACCAACCTGTTAAGGGATATTGAAATCATACTGAAGTTATAGCTCACCGTGTAAGTTGTTTGACAGCAACAAATAAAGTTACTTTGGTTAAGATTTTAAAACAATGAGGAAGTCTGGTGCAAGAGGTCGTCGTGGGCGTTCATTGTCAGCTGGTAATGATGGTAGTGGTAGTGGAGCATCAGGTGGTCGTGGGGATAAAAATATTCCACCTAAGTCTGGAGCTGTGGAGCCAGTTTCGTCGTCAGGCTACACAAGGCCTCGAACGCTCTCTTTTCTGGGAGTAGGAAAACCGCTTTTAAAGGCGGAGCAGCAACAGCAAGTTTTGGCTTACATTGCAGACTCAGCCTCTAGCTCTTTTGCCTCCTCTTCCGAAACTGGTAAATGTAAAAGCAGCGCGTCGCTTGTGGATGTTCACGGTCAGGGACAAGTCGCTTCCTTGTCCTCCTCAGCAAAAACTACAACAAGAGAGAAGGATGCAGCAGGCGACACAACGGGTCACTCCATGGAGCTCTTTACACATACCGTCCCTGGCTTAGAAAGTGAAACATTTAACAGGCCATGCCCATTACAAGTATATTCTGACATGGAGTGCACTGATGCACAGCCACAGCCAGAGTACTATGCTGCTCCTTTGACTCAGACCACCACATTGCCCTCTCAGGGTACAGATCCACAATCAGACCCTGATGAGACTATGTTGCCCCGCCACGAACGCTATACCACCGACCGACACAGTGACACAGACGAAGTTGCACACGAGCTCGAAGAGGAGGTAATAGATGACCCAGTTATTGACCCCGATTGGCAGCCATTGGGGGAACAGGGTGCAGGCGGCAGTAGTTCAGAAGCGGAGGTGGAGGAGGGGCCGCAGCAGGCATCAACATCGCAACAGGTTCCATCTGCCGGGCCCGTATCTGGCCCAAAACGCGTGTCAAAGCCAAAACCTGTTGGAGCACAGCGTTGCCATCCGGTTAAAGCTCAGTCTGCAATCCCTGAAAAGGGATCCGAGTCTAGGAAGAGTGCAGTCTGGCATTTTTTTAAACAACATCCAACTGATCAGCGCAAAGTCATCTGTCAAAAATGTTCAACTAGCTTAAGCAGAGGTCAGAATCTGAAAAGTCTAAATACTAGTTGCATGCATAGACACTTAACCACCATGCATTTTCAAGCCTGGACTAACTACCAAACGTCCCTCAAGGTTGTAGCACCCTCGGCCAATGAAGCTAGTCAGCAACGCAACATCCCTTCCGTCACTGTAAGGCCACCATTTTCCGCACCACCGGCAGTATCTGTGCAGGTTTCTTTGCCAGCCAAAAGCAGTCAGGGTCAGGGAATCACCAGTTTTGTAGGAGGAAATATTGCATCTAGGGCACCGGCGGAAACAATACCGTCTCCAACCGTCTCTCAGTCTGCCATGTACACCGGCACACCCGAAAGTTCCACGATCTCCAGCTCTCCAGTCCAGCTCACCCTACATGAGACTCTGGTTAGAAAAAGGAAGTACTTATCCTCGCATCCGCGTACACAGGGTTTTAACGCCCACATAGCTAGACTAATCTCGTTAGAGATGATGCCCTACCGGTTAGTTGAAAGCGAAGCTTTCAAAGCCCTGATGGAGTACGCTGAACCACGATACGAGCTACCCAGTCGACACTTTTTTTCCAGAAAAGCCATCCCAGCCCTGCACCAGCATGTTAAACAGCGCATCGTCCATGCACTCAGGCAATCTGTGAGTACAAAGGTGCACCTGACTACAGATGCATGGACCAGTAGGCATGGCCAGGGACGTTATGTGTCCATCACGGCACACTGGGTGAATGTGGTGGATGCAGGGTCCACAGGCGACATCAATTTAGGGACAGTTGTGCCTAGCCCACGGTCTAGGAAACAGTTGGCTGTAGGCGTTCGCACCCCCTCCTCCTCCTCCTCCTCGTCCTCCTGCAGAAGCTACAGCTCTTCCACAGAACGCAGTCTGCCAACCACTCCATCGGCAGATGACACTGTTGCACACCAGTTGTCCCATTATGGGCCAGCTACTGCCAAGCGTCAGCAGGCTGTATTGGCTATGAAGTGCTTGGGCGACAACAGACACACCGCGGAAGTTCTGTCCGAGTTCTTGCAACAAGAAACGCAGTCGTGGCTGGGCACAGTAGATCTTGAGGCAGGCAAGGTAGTGAGTGATAACGGAAGGAATTTCATGGCTGCCATCTCCCTTTCCCAACTGAAACACATTCCTTGCCTGGCTCACACCTTAAACCTGGTGGTGCAGTGCTTATTGAAAACTTATCCTGGGTTCTCCGACCTGCTCCTCAAAGTGCGTGCACTTTGCTCACATATCCGACGTTCGCCTGTACACGCCAGCTGTATGCAGACCTATCAGCGGTCTTTGAACCTTCCCCAGCATCGCCTAATCATAGACGTTGCAACAAGGTGGAACTCAACACTGCACATGCTTCAGAGACTGTGTGCGAACAGAGGCGTGCTGTTATTTATTTGTGGGAGGATACACGGGCAGGCAGTAGGATGGCAGACATGGAGTTGTCAGGTGTGCAGTGGTCTAAGATACAAGACATGTGTCAAGTCCTTCAGTGTTTTGAGGAATGCACACGGCTGGTTAGTGCAGACAACGCCGTAATAAGCATGAGCATCCCCCTAATGCGTCTGCTGATGCAAAGTTTGACGCACATAAAGGAGCAGGCGTCTGCACCAGAGGAAGAGGAAAGCCTTGATGACAGTCAGCCATTGTCTGGTCAGGGCAGTGTACAGGACGAGGTAGCGGGCGAAGAGGAGGTGGAGGACGAGGAGGATGATGGGGATGAGTATATTTTTAATGCCGAACCTTTCCCGGGGGCACAGGAAATTGGTTGCGTGTCACGGCCGGGTTCTGGTTTTTTGAGGGACACAAGTGACGTAGATTTGCCTGCAACTGCCCCTCAACCAATCACAACCGGAGATTTGACAACTGGAACTTTGGCCCACATGGCGGATTATGCCTTACGTATCCTAAAAAGGGACACACGCATTACGAAAATGATGAACGATGACGATTACTGGTTGGCCTGCCTCCTTGATCCACGCTATAAAGGCAAATTGCAAAATATTATGCCACATGAGAACTTGGAACTAATATTAGCAACCAAACAATCAACTCTTGTTGACCGTTTGCTTCAGGCATTCCCAGCACACAGCGCACGTGATCGTTCTCACACGAGCTCCAGGGGGCAGCAGACTAGGAGTGTTAGGGGTGCACACATCAGAAGTGGCGTTGGACAGAGGGGTTTTCTGACCAGGTTGTGGAGTGATTTTGCTATGACCGCAGACAGGACAGGTACTGCTGCATCAATTGAAAGTGACAGGAGACAACATTTGTCCAGTATGGTTACTAACTATTTTTCATCCCTTATCGATGTTCTCCCTCAACCGTCATTCCCATTTGATTACTGGGCCTCCAAATTAGACACCTGGCCAGAATTGGCAGAATATGCATTGCAGGAGCTTGCTTGCCCGGCAGCAAGTGTCCTATCAGAAAGAGTATTCAGTGCTGCAGGTTCAATATTAACCGAAAAAAGGACTCGTCTGGCTACCCAAAATGTTGACGATCTAACATTCATTAAAATGAACCACAACTGGATTTCGAAATCTTTTGCCCCACCTTGCCCGGCCGACACCTAGCTTTCCTATGAAAAGCTCTTGCCTGTGAATTACTTTTCTAATGTCTAATTTGCTGCAGCTGATTGTACAGCATACGACATGTTTACACCTCCCTAAATGGCAAAACTCCCCACACGGGGCCGTGGTATCGCGACTTGGCGCAAGCACCCGTGAGACTGCTGTTTGTCTGAAGAGGTGGGTGTGCTCGCTTTTGGTTGACGGCATTGCTACTGGGTCCCTCATAGTACAATGTAGTGTCTCTGGCGGTGGTGGTGCGCACCCAACGTCAGACACACCGTTGTAACATGAGGGGCCCTGGGGCGGTCCCGCCGGCCTCAAGAGAGTTCCCCCCTACCCCAGCTCAAAATGTGCTCTACCACGTCCAAAATTATGTCGCACAGCTCCACCAATCTTTAGTCTATTCGCTGACATCATTCAATGTCTGGCACTGACAATACAAATTTGTAGACATCTATGATGCAACTTAAAGTAGTCTGTGTCTGTGTCCTATATTGGCACCATTAAATAGTTACTGCCAAATTACTATGTCAGAAACTCAGTAGATGAGCCCACCCCTGTACCTAAGTATGCCACCTTTTTTTTTGTTTTGGTTGTTTTGCGAGACATTAACATCTATTTATATTTTGGGAGTACTGGGACAGACACTCCTTGCACTACTCCTCCACTCACCACCAAGCTGCCTGTGTATCCATGTAACCGCTGTAAAACTGCCATGAGCCTATTGTTTGTTATGTTAGGCCTTTGATAGCCTGTCTGCGGTCCCTACTTTAAATAGTCCTCCACTCACCACCAAGCTGCCTGCCCGTGTATCCATGTAACCGCTGTAAAACTGCCATAAGCCTATTGTTTGTTATTTTAGGCCTTTGATAGCCTGTCTGCGGTCCCTCCTTCCACTAGTCCTCCACTGACCAGACCACTGCTGCCCGTGTACCCCTGGAACCAATTATAAAGTGCCTACAGCCAGCCCATTTTCTTATGTTAGGCCTTTGAAGCCTGTCTGCGGTCCCTACTTTAAATACTCCTCCACTGACCACCAAGCTGCCTGCCCGTGTATCCATGTAACCGCTGTAAAACTGCCATGAGCCTATTGTTTGTTATTTTAGGCCTTTGAAGCCTGTCTGTGGTCCCTCCTTCCACTAGTCCTCCACTGACCAGACCACTGCTGCCCGTGTACCCCTGGAACCAATTATAAAGTGCCTACAGCCAGCCCATTTTCTTATGTTAGGCCTTTGAAGCCTGTCTGCGGTCCCTACTTTAAATACTCCTCCACTGACCACCAAGCTGCCTGCCCGTGTATCCATGTAACCGCTGTAAAACTGCCATGAGCCTACTGTTTGTTATTTTAGGCCTTTGAAGCCTGTCTGCGGTCCCTCCTTCCACTAGTCCTCCACTGACCAGACCACTGCTGCCCGTGTACCCCTGGAACCAATTATAAAGTGCCTACAGCCAGCCCATTTTCTTATGTTAGGCCTTTGAAGCCTGTCTGCGGTCCCTACTTTAAATACTCCTCCACTGACCACCAAGCTGCCTGCCCGTGTATCCATGTAACCACTGTAAAACTGCCATGAGCCTATTGTTTGTTATTTTAGGCCTTTGATAGCCTGTCTGCGGTCCCTACTTTAAATACTCCTCCACTCACCACCACCAAGCTGCCTGCCCGTGTATCCATGTAACCGCTGTAAAACTGCCATGAGCCTATTGTTTGTTATGTTAGGCCTTTGATAGCCTGTCTGCGGTCCCTACTTTAAATACTCCTCCACTGACCACCAAGCTGCCTGCCCGTGTATCCATGTAACCGCTGTAAAACTGCCATAAGCCTATTGTTTGTTATTTTAGGCCTTTGATAGCCTGTCTGCGGTCCCTACTTTAAATACTCCTCCACTGACCAGACCACTGCTGCCCGTGTACCCCTGGAACCAATTATAAAGTGCCTACAGCCAGCCCATTTTCTTATGTTAGGCCTTTGAAGCCTGTCTGCGGTCCTTACTTTAAATACTCCTCCACTGACCACCAAGCTGCCTGCCCGTGTATCCATGTAACCGCTGTAAAACTGCCATGAGCCTATTGTTTGTTATTTTAGGCCTTTGATAGCCTGTCTGCGGTCCCTACTTTAAATACTCCTCCACTCACCACCACCAAGCTGCCTGCCCGTGTATCCATGTAACCGCTGTAAAACTGCCATGAGCCTATTGTTTGTTATTTTAGGCCTTTGATAGCCTGTCTGCGGTCCCTACTTTAAATACTCCTCCACTCACCACCACCAAGTTGCCTGCCCGTGTATCCATGTAACCGCTGTAAAACTGCCATGAGCCTATTGTTTGTTATTTTAGGCCTTTGATAGTCTGTCTGCGGCCCCTACTTGCAATACTCCTCCACTGACCACAATGCTGCCTGGAGTGCCTGCCTGTGTATCCATGTAACCGATGTAAAACTGCCATGACTGCCTACTGTTTGTTATTTTAGGCCTTTGATAGCCTGTCTGCAGCCCCTACTTGCAATACTCCTCCACTGACCACACCAATGCTGCCCGTGTACCCCTGGAACCTATTTAAAAGTTCATAGAGCCTAGTTATATATTTTATTTACTATTAATAAGGCCATGATGGACTACGCTGTACCACGCTACAAGCTAACCAGTCGACACTTCTTTTGCGAGAAAAGCCATCCCAACCCTCCACCAGCATGTAGAAGACCGCATTGTCCATGCACTCTGGCAATCTGTGAGTACAAAGGTGCACCTGACAACAGACGCATGGACCTGTAGGCATGGCCACGGAAGATTACGTGTCCATTACGGCGCAATGGGTTAATGTGGTGGATGCATGGTCCACAGGGGACAGCCTACTAAGTCTGTCTGCAGTCCCTAATTCAAATTGTCCTCCACTGTCTAAATCGGAACTTCCACCTTCTGGCTTTCGGCCTATAGTATCAGAAATTAAACTGCATTTGGCCTTCAACTTTGGTTAGGGCCTACTAACGGCTTCTGCCCCTCCCTGGTGTTGCCCTCAACTAAATAAAGCTGAGCTTCAACCTTCTGCTCCAAATTACCATTTTGAAAAATGCAATAGGCTTTTCCGGCCTACTAAATGTGTCTGTCTGTGTGCCCCTGCCTGGTGTTGTCCTCAACTAAATAAAGCTGAGCTTCAACCTTCCGGCTCTCATTAAGTGGTTTTAAAAAAAAAAAATGGTGGTTAGGGCCTACTAACGGCTTCTGCCCCTCCCTGGTGTTGTCCTCAACTAAATAAAGCTGAGCTTCAACCTTCCGGCTCTCATTAAGTGGTTTTAAAAAAAAAAATGGTGGTTAGGGCCTACTAACGGCTTCTGCCCCTCCCTGGTGTTGTCCTCAACTAAATAAAGCTGAGCTTCAACCTTCCGGCTCTCATTAAGTGGTTTTAAAAAAAAAAATGGTGGTTAGGGCCTACTAACGGCTTCTGCCCCTCCCTGGTGTTGTCCTCAACTAAATAAAGCTGAGCTTCAACCTTCCGGCTCTCATTAAGTGGTTTTAAAAAAAAAAAATGGTGGTTAGGGCCTACTAACGGCTTCTGCCCCTCCCTGGTGTTGCCCTCAACTAAATAAAGCTGAGCTTCAACCTTCTGCTCCAAATTACCATTTTGAAAAATGCAATAGGCTTTTCCGGCCTACTAAAGGTGTCTGTCTGTGTGCCCCTGCCTGGTGTTGTCCTCAACTAAATAAAGCTGAGCTTCAACCTTCTGCTCCAAATTACCATTTTGAAAAATACAATAGGCTTTTCCGGCCTACTAAAGGTGTCTGTCTGTGTGCCCCTGCCTGGTGTTGCCCTCAACTAAATAAAGCTGAGCTTCAACCTTCTGCTCCAAATTACCATTTTGAAAAATGCAATAGGCTTTTCCTGCCTACTAAAGGTGTCTGTCTGTGTGCCCCTGCCTGGTGTTGCCCTCAACTAAATAAAGCTGAGCTTCAACCTTCTGCTCCAAATTACCATTTTGAAAAATGCAATAGGCTTTTCCGGCCTACTAAATGTGTCTGTCTGTGTGCCCCTGCCTGGTGTTGTCCTCAACTAAATAAAGCTGAGCTTCAACCTTCCGGCTCTCATTAAGTGGTTTTAAAAAAAAAAAATGGTGGTTAGGGCCTACTAACGGCTTCTGCCCCTCCCTGGTGTTGTCCTCAACTAAATAAAGCTGAGCTTCAACCTTCCGGCTCTCATTAAGTGGTTTTAAAAAAAAAAATGGTGGTTAGGGCCTACTAACGGCTTCTGCCCCTCCCTGGTGTTGTCCTCAACTAAATAAAGCTGAGCTTCAACCTTCCGGCTCTCATTAAGTGGTTTTAAAAAAAAAAATGGTGGTTAGGGCCTACTAACGGCTTCTGCCCCTCCCTGGTGTTGTCCTCAACTAAATAAAGCTGAGCTTCAACCTTCCGGCTCTCATTAAGTGGTTTTAAAAAAAAAAAATGGTGGTTAGGGCCTACTAACGGCTTCTGCCCCTCCCTGGTGTTGCCCTCAACTAAATAAAGCTGAGCTTCAACCTTCTGCTCCAAATTACCATTTTGAAAAATGCAATAGGCTTTTCCGGCCTACTAAAGGTGTCTGTCTGTGTGCCCCTGCCTGGTGTTGTCCTCAACTAAATAAAGCTGAGCTTCAACCTTCTGCTCCAAATTACCATTTTGAAAAATGCAATAGGCTTTTCCGGCCTACTAAAGGTGTCTGTCTGTGTGCCCCTGCCTGGTGTTGCCCTCAACTAAATAAAGCTGAGCTTCAACCTTCTGCTCCAAATTACCATTTTGAAAAATGCAATAGGCTTTTCCTGCCTACTAAAGGTGTCTGTCTGTGTGCCCCTGCCTGGTGTTGCCCTCAACTAAATAAAGCTGAGCTTCAACCTTCTGCTCCAAATTACCATTTTGAAAAATGCAATAGGCTTTTCCGGCCTACTAAAGGTGTCTGTCTGTGTGCCCCTGCCTGGTGTTGCCCTCAACTAAATAAAGCTGAGCTTCAACCTTCTGCTCCAAATTACCATTTTGAAAAATGCAATAGGCTTTTCCGGCCACTAAAGGTGTCTGTCTGTGTGCCCCTGCCTGGTGTTGTCCTCAACTAAATAAAGCTGAGCTTCAACCTTCCGGCTCTCATTAAGTGGTTTAAAAAAAAAAAAATGGTGGTTAGGGCCTACTAACGGCTTCTGCCCCTCCCTGGTGTTGCCCTCAACTAAATAAAGCTGAGCTTCATCCTTCCGGCTCTCATTAAGTGGTTTTAAAAAAAAAAAATGGTGGTTAGGGCCTACTAACGGCTTCTGCCCCTCCCTGGTGTTGCCCTCAACTAAATAAAGCTGAGCTTCAACCTTCTGCTCCAAATTACCATTTTGAAAAATGCAATAGGCTTTTCCGGCCTACTAAAGGTGTCTGTCTGTGTGCCCCTGCCTGGTGTTGCCCTCAACTAAATAAAGCTGAGCTTCAACCTTCTGCTCCAAATTACCATTTTGAAAAATGCAATAGGCTTTTCCGGCCTACTAAAGGTGTCTGTCTGTGTGCCCCTGCCTGCTGTTGCCCTCAACTAAATAAAGCTGAGCTTCAACCTTCTGCTCCAAATTACCATTTTGAAAAATGCAATAGGCTTTTCCAGCCTACTAAAGGTGTCTGTCTGTGTGCCCCTGCCTGGTGTTGCCCTCAACTAAATAAAGCTGAGCTTCAACCTTCCGGCTCTCATTAAGTGGTTTTAAAAAAAAAAAATGGTGGTTAGGGCCTACTAACGGCTTCTGCCCCTGCCTGCTGTTGCCCTCAACTAAATAAAGCTGAGCTTCAACCTTCTGCTCCAAATTACCATTTTGAAAAATGCAATAGGCTTTTCCGGCCTACTAAAGGTGTCTGTCTGTGTGCCCCTGCCTGGTGTTGCCCTCAACTAAATAAAGCTGAGCTTCAACCTTCTGCTCCAAATTACCATTTTGAAAAATGCAATAGGCTTTTCCTGCCTACTAAAGGTGTCTGTCTGTGTGCCCCTGCCTGGTGTTGCCCTCAACTAAATAAAGCTGAGCTTCAACCTTCTGCTCCAAATTACCATTTTGAAAAATGCAATAGGCTTTTCCGGCCTACTAAAGGTGTCTGTCTGTGTGCCCCTGCCTGGTGTTGCCCTCAACTAAATAAAGCTGAGCTTCAACCTTCTGCTCCAAATTACCATTTTGAAAAATGCAATAGGCTTTTCCGGCCTACTAAAGGTGTCTGTCTGTGTGCCCCTGCCTGGTGTTGCCCTCAACTAAATAAAGCTGAGCTTCAACCTTCTGCTCCAAATTACCATTTTGAAAAATGCAATAGGCTTTTCCGGCCTACTAAAGGTGTCTGTCTGTGTGCCCCTGCCTGGTGTTGTCCTCAACTAAATAAAGCTGAGCTTCAACCTTCCGGCTCTCATTAAGTGGTTTAAAAAAAAAAAATGGTGGTTAGGGCCTACTAACAGCTTCTGCCCCTCCCTGGTGTTGCCCTCAACTAAATAAAGCTGAGCTTCAACCTTCTGCTCCAAATTACCATTTTGAAAAATGCAATAGGCTTTTCCGGCCTACTAAAGGTGTCTGTCTGTGTGCCCCTGCCTGGTGTTGCCCTCAACTAAATAAAGCTGAGCTTCAACCTTCTGCTCCAAATTACCATTTTGAAAAATGCAATAGGCTTTTCCGGCCTACTAAAGGTGTCTGTCTGTGTGCCCCTGCCTGCTGTTGCCCTCAACTAAATAAAGCTGAGCTTCAACCTTCTGCTCCAAATTACCATTTTGAAAAATGCAATAGGCTTTTCCGGCCTACTAAAGGTGTCTGTCTGTGTGCCCCTGCCTGGTGTTGCCCTCAACTAAATAAAGCTGAGCTTCAACCTTCCGGCTCTCATTAAGTGGTTTTAAAAAAAAAAAATGGTGGTTAGGGCCTACTAACGGCTTCTGCCCCTCCCTGGTGTTGCCATCAACTAAATAAAGCTGAGCTTCAACCTTCTGCTCCAAATTACCATTTTGAAAAATGCAATAGGCTTTTCCAGCCTACTAAAGGTGTCTGCCTGTGTGCCCCTGCCTGGTGTTGCCCTCAACTAAATAAAGCTGAGCTTCAACCTTCTGCTCCAAATTACCATTTTGAAAAAGGCAATAGGCTTTTCCGGCCTACTAAAGGTGTCTGTCTGTGTGCCCCTGCCTGCTGTTGCCCTCAACTAAATAAAGCTGAGCTTCAACCTTCTGCTCCAAATTACCATTTTGAAAAATGCAATAGGCTTTTCCGGCCTACTAAAGGTGTCTGTCTGTGTGCCCCTGCCTGGTGTTGCCCTCAACTAAATAAAGCTGAGCTTCAACCTTCTGCTCCAAATTACCATTTTGAAAAATGCAATAGGCTTTTCCGGCCTACTAAAGGTGTCTGTCTGTGTGCCCCTGCCTGGTGTTGCCCTCAACTAAATAAAGCTGAGCTTCAACCTTCTGCTCCAAATTACCATTTTGAAAAATGCAATAGGCTTTTCCGGCCTACTAAAGGTGTCTGTCTGTGTGCCCCTGCCTGGTGTTGCCCTCAACTAAATAAAGCTGAGCTTCAACCTTCTGCTCCAAATTACCATTTTGAAAAATGCAATAGGCTTTTCCGGCCTACTAAAGGTGTCTGTCTGTGTGCCCCTGCCTGCTGTTGCCCTCAACTAAATAAAGCTGAGCTTCAACCTTCTGCTCCAAATTACCATTTTGAAAAATGCAATAGGCTTTTCCGGCCTACTAAAGGTGTCTGTCTGTGTGCCCCTGCCTGGTGTTGCCCTCAACTAAATAAAGCTGAGCTTCAACCTTCCGGCTCTCATTAAGTGGTTTTAAAAAAAAAAAATGGTGGTTAGGGCCTTCTAACGGCTTCTGCCCCTCCCTGGTGTTGCCCTCAACTAAATAAAGCTGAGCTTCAACCTTCTGCTCCAAATTACCATTTTGAAAAATGCAATAGGCTTTTCCGGCCTACTAAAGGTGTCTGTCTGTGTGCCCCTGCCTGGTGTTGCCCTCAACTAAATAAAGCTGAGCTTCAACCTTCTGCTCCAAATTACCATTTTGAAAAATGCAATAGGCTTTTCCGGCCTACTAAAGGTGTCTGTCTGTGTGCCCCTGCCTGGTGTTGCCCTCAACTAAATAAAGCTGAGCTTCAACCTTCTGCTCCAAATTACCATTTTGAAAAATGCAATAGGCTTTTCCGGCCTACTAAAGGTGTCTGTCTGTGTGCCCCTGCCTGCTGTTGCCCTCAACTAAATAAAGCTGAGCTTCAACCTTCTGCTCCAAATTACCATTTTGAAAAATGCAATAGGCTTTTCCGGCCTACTAAAGGTGTCTGTCTGTGTGCCCCTGCCTGGTGTTCCCCTCAACTAAATAAAGCTGAGCTTCAACCTTCTGCTCCAAATTACCATTTTGAAAAATGCAATAGGCTTTTCCGGCCTACTAAAGGTGTCTGTCTGTGTGCCCCTGCCTGGTGTTGCCCTCAACTAAATAAAGCTGAGCTTCAACCTTCTGCTCCAAATTACCATTTTGAAAAATGCAATAGGCTTTTCCGGCCTACTAAAGGTGTCTGTCTGTGTGCCCCTGCCTGGTGTTGCCCTCAACTAAATAAAGCTGAGCTTCAACCTTCTGCTCCAAATTACCATTTTGAAAAATGCAATAGGCTTTTCCGGCCTACTAAAGGTGTCTGTCTGTGTGCCCCTGCCTGCTGTTGCCCTCAACTAAATAAAGCTGAGCTTCAACCTTCTGCTCCAAATTACCATTTTGAAAAATGCAATAGGCTTTTCCGGCCTACTAAAGGTGTCTGTCTGTGTGCCCCTGCCTGGTGTTGCCCTCAACTAAATAAAGCTGAGCTTCAACCTTCCGGCTCTCATTAAGTGGTTTTAAAAAAAAAAAATGGTGGTTAGGGCCTACTAACGGCTTCTGCCCCTCCCTGGTGTTGCCCTCAACTAAATAAAGCTGAGCTTCAACCTTCTGCTCCAAATTACCATTTTGAAAAATGCAATAGGCTTTTCCGGCCTACTAAAGGTGTCTGTCTGTGTGCCCCTGCCTGGTGTTGCCCTCAACTAAATAAAGCTGAGCTTCAACCTTCTGCTCCAAATTACCATTTTGAAAAATGCAATAGGCTTTTCCTGCCTACTAAAGGTGTCTGTCTGTGTGCCCCTGCCTGGTGTTGCCCTCAACTAAATAAAGCTGAGCTTCAACCTTCTGCTCCAAATTACCATTTTGAAAAATGCAATAGGCTTTTCCGGCCTACTAAAGGTGTCTGTCTGTGTGCCCCTGCCTGGTGTTGCCCTCAACTAAATAAAGCTGAGCTTCAACCTTCTGCTCCAAATTACCATTTTGAAAAATGCAATAGGCTTTTCCGGCCTACTAAAGGTGTCTGTCTGTGTGCCCCTGCCTGGTGTTGCCCTCAACTAAATAAAGCTGAGCTTCAACCTTCTGCTCCAAATTACCATTTTGAAAAATGCAATAGGCTTTTCCGGCCTACTAAAGGTGTCTGTCTGTGTGCCCCTGCCTGGTGTTGTCCTCAACTAAATAAAGCTGAGCTTCAACCTTCCGGCTCTCATTAAGTGGTTTAAAAAAAAAAAAATGGTGGTTAGGGCCTACTAACGGCTTCTGCCCCTCCCTGGTGTTGCCCTCAACTAAATAAAGCTGAGCTTCAACCTTCCGGCTCTCATTAAGTGGTTTAAAAAAAAAAAAATGGTGGTTAGGGCCTACTAACGGCTTCTGCCCCTCCCTGGTGTTGCCCTCAACTAAATAAAGCTGAGCTTCAACCTTCTGCTCCAAATTACCATTTTGAAAAATGCAATAGGCTTTTCCGGCCTACTAAAGGTGTCTGTCTGTGTGCCCCTGCCTGGTGTTGCCCTCAACTAAATAAAGCTGAGCTTCAACCTTCTGCTCCAAATTACCATTTTGTAAAATGCAATAGGCTTTTCCGGCCTACTAAAGGTGTCTGTCTGTGTGCCCCTGCCTGCTGTTGCCCTCAACTAAATAAAGCTGAGCTTCAACCTTCTGCTCCAAATTACCATTTTGAAAAATGCAATAGGCTTTTCCGGCCTACTAAAGGTGTCTGTCTGTGTGCCCCTGCCTGGTGTTGCCCTCAACTAAATAAAGCTGAGCTTCAACCTTCCGGCTCTCATTAAGTGGTTTTAAAAAAAAAAAATGGTGGTTAGGGCCTACTAACGGCTTCTGCCCCTCCCTGGTGTTGCCCTCAACTAAATAAAGCTGAGCTTCAACCTTCTGCTCCAAATTACCATTTTGAAAAATGCAATAGGCTTTTCCGGCCTACTAAAGGTGTCTGTCTGTGTGCCCCTGCCTGGTGTTGCCCTCAACTAAATAAAGCTGAGCTTCAACCTTCTGCTCCAAATTACCATTTTGAAAAATGCAATATGCTTTTCCGGCCTACTAAAGGTGTCTGTCTGTGTGCCCCTGCCTGGTGTTGCCCTCAACTAAATAAAGCTGAGCTTCAACCTTCTGCTCCAAATTACCATTTTGAAAAATGCAATAGGCTTTTCCGGCCTACTAAAGGTGTCTGTCTGTGTGCCCCTGCCTGGTGTTGCCCTCAACTAAATAAAGCTGAGCTTCAACCTTCTGCTCCAAATTACCATTTTGAAAAATGCAATAGGCTTTTCCGGCCTACTAAAGGTGTCTGTCTGTGTGCCCCTGCCTGCTGTTGCCCTCAACTAAATAAAGCTGAGCTTCAACCTTCTGCTCCAAATTACCATTTTGAAAAATGCAATAGGCTTTTCCGGCCTACTAAAGGTGTCTGTCTGTGTGCCCCTGCCTGGTGTTGCCCTCAACTAAATAAAGCTGAGCTTCAACCTTCTGCTCCAAATTACCATTTTGAAAAATGCAATAGGCTTTTCCGGCCTACTAAAGGTGTCTGTCTGTGTGCCCCTGCCTGGTGTTGCCCTCAACTAAATAAAGCTGAGCTTCAACCTTCTGCTCCAAATTACCATTTTGAAAAATGCAATAGGCTTTTCCGGCCTACTAAAGGTGTCTGTCTGTGTGCCCCTGCCTGGTGTTGCCCTCAACTAAATAAAGCTGAGCTTCAACCTTCTGCTCCAAATTACCATTTTGAAAAATGCAATAGGCTTTTCCGGCCTACTAAAGGTGTCTGTCTGTGTGCCCCTGCCTGCTGTTGCCCTCAACTAAATAAAGCTGAGCTTCAACCTTCTGCTCCAAATTACCATTTTGAAAAATGCAATAGGCTTTTCCGGCCTACTAAAGGTGTCTGTCTGTGTGCCCCTGCCTGGTGTTGCCCTCAACTAAATAAAGCTGAGCTTCAACCTTCCGGCTCTCATTAAGTGGTTTTAAAAAAAAAAAATGGTGGTTAGGGCCTACTAACGGCTTCTGCCCCTCCCTGGTGTTGCCCTCAACTAAATAAAGCTGAGCTTCAACCTTCTGCTCCAAATTACCATTTTGAAAAATGCAATAGGCTTTTCCGGCCTACTAAAGGTGTCTGTCTGTGTGCCCCTGCCTGGTGTTGCCCTCAACTAAATAAAGCTGAGCTTCAACCTTCTGCTCCAAATTACCATTTTGAAAAATGCAATAGGCTTTTCCTGCCTACTAAAGGTGTCTGTCTGTGTGCCCCTGCCTGGTGTTGCCCTCAACTAAATAAAGCTGAGCTTCAACCTTCTGCTCCAAATTACCATTTTGAAAAATGCAATAGGCTTTTCCGGCCTACTAAAGGTGTCTGTCTGTGTGCCCCTGCCTGGTGTTGCCCTCAACTAAATAAAGCTGAGCTTCAACCTTCTGCTCCAAATTACCATTTTGAAAAATGCAATAGGCTTTTCCGGCCTACTAAAGGTGTCTGTCTGTGTGCCCCTGCCTGCTGTTGCCCTCAACTAAATAAAGCTGAGCTTCAACCTTCTGCTCCAAATTACCATTTTGAAAAATGCAATAGGCTTTTCCGGCCTACTAAAGGTGTCTGTCTGTGTGCCCCTGCCTGGTGTTGTCCTCAACTAAATAAAGCTGAGCTTCAACCTTCCGGCTCTCATTAAGTGGTTTAAAAAAAAAATAAATGGTGGTTAGGGCCTACTAACGGCTTCTGCCCCTCCCTGGTGTTGCCCTCAACTAAATAAAGCTGAGCTTCAACCTTCCGGCTCTCATTAAGTGGTTTTAAAAAAAAAAAATGGTGGTTAGGGCCTACTAACGGCTTCTGCCCCTCCCTGGTGTTGCCCTCAACTAAATAAAGCTGAGCTTCAACCTTCTGCTCCAAATTACCATTTTGAAAAATGCAATAGGCTTTTCCGGCCTACTAAAGGTGTCTGTCTGTGTGCCCCTGCCTGGTGTTGCCCTCAACTAAATAAAGCTGAGCTTCAACCTTCTGCTCCAAATTACCATTTTGAAAAATGCAATAGGCTTTTCCGGCCTACTAAAGGTGTCTGTCTGTGTGCCCCTGCCTGCTGTTGCCCTCAACTAAATAAAGCTGAGCTTCAACCTTCTGCTCCAAATTACCATTTTGAAAAATGCAATAGGCTTTTCCGGCCTACTAAAGGTGTCTGTCTGTGTGCCCCTGCCTGGTGTTGCCCTCAACTAAATAAAGCTGAGCTTCAACCTTCCGGCTCTCATTAAGTGGTTTTAAAAAAAAAAAATGGTGGTTAGGGCCTACTAACGGCTTCTGCCCCTCCCTGGTGTTGCCCTCAACTAAATAAAGCTGAGCTTCAACCTTCTGCTCCAAATTACCATTTTGAAAAATGCAATAGGCTTTTCCGGCCTACTAAAGGTGTCTGTCTGTGTGCCCCTGCCTGGTGTTGCCCTCAACTAAATAAAGCTGAGCTTCAACCTTCTGCTCCAAATTACCATTTTGAAAAATGCAATAGGCTTTTCCGGCCTACTAAAGGTGTCTGTCTGTGTGCCCCTGCCTGCTGTTGCCCTCAACTAAATAAAGCTGAGCTTCAACCTTCTGCTCCAAATTACCATTTTGAAAAATGCAATAGGCTTTTCCGGCCTACTAAAGGTGTCTGTCTGTGTGCCCCTGCCTGGTGTTGCCCTCAACTAAATAAAGCTGAGCTTCAACCTTCCGGCTCTCATTAAGTGGTTTTAAAAAAAAAAAATGGTGGTTAGGGCCTACTAACGGCTTCTGCCCCTCCCTGGTGTTGCCCTCAACTAAATAAAGCTGAGCTTCAACCTTCTGCTCCAAATTACCATTTTGAAAAATGCAATAGGCTTTTCCGGCCTACTAAAGGTGTCTGTCTGTGTGCCCCTGCCTGGTGTTGCCCTCAACTAAATAAAGCTGAGCTTCAACCTTCTGCTCCAAATTACCATTTTGAAAAATGCAATAGGCTTTTCCTGCCTACTAAAGGTGTCTGTCTGTGTGCCCCTGCCTGGTGTTGCCCTCAACTAAATAAAGCTGAGCTTCAACCTTCTGCTCCAAATTACCATTTTGAAAAATGCAATAGGCTTTTCCGGCCTACTAAAGGTGTCTGTCTGTGTGCCCCTGCCTGGTGTTGCCCTCAACTAAATAAAGCTGAGCTTCAACCTTCTGCTCCAAATTACCATTTTGAAAAATGCAATAGGCTTTTCCGGCCTACTAAAGGTGTCTGTCTGTGTGCCCCTGCCTGGTGTTGCCCTCAACTAAATAAAGCTGAGCTTCAACCTTCTGCTCCAAATTACCATTTTGAAAAATGCAATAGGCTTTTCCGGCCTACTAAAGATGTCTGTCTGTGTGCCCCTGCCTGGTGTTGTCCTCAACTAAATAAAGCTGAGCTTCAACCTTCCGGCTCTCATTAAGTGGTTTAAAAAAAAAAAAATGGTGGTTAGGGCCTACTAACGGCTTCTGCCCCTCCCTGGTGTTGCCCTCAACTAAATAAAGCTGAGCTTCAACCTTCCGGCTCTCATTAAGTGGTTTTAAAAAAAAAAAATGGTGGTTAGGGCCTACTAACGGCTTCTGCCCCTCCCTGGTGTTGCCCTCAACTAAATAAAGCTGAGCTTCAACCTTCTGCTCCAAATTACCATTTTGAAAAATGCAATAGGCTTTTCCAGCCTACTAAAGGTGTCTGTCTGTGTGCCCCTGCCTGGTGTTGCCCTCAACTAAATAAAGCTGAGCTTCAACCTTCTGCTCCAAATTACCATTTTGAAAAATGCAATAGGCTTTTCCGGCCTACTAAAGGTGTCTGTCTGTGTGCCCCTGCCTGCTGTTGTCCTCAACTAAATAAAGCTGAGCTTCAACCTTCCGGCTCTCATTAAGTGGTTTAAAAAAAAAAAAATGGTGGTTAGGGCCTACTAACGGCTTCTGCCCCTCCCTGGTGTTGCCCTCAACTAAATAAAGCTGAGCTTCAACCTTCTGCTCCAAATTACCATTTTGAAAAATGCAATAGGCTTTTCCGGCCTACTAAAGGTGTCTGTCTGTGTGCCCCTGCCTGGTGTTGCCCTCAACTAAATAAAGCTGAGCTTCAACCTTCTGCTCCAAATTACCATTTTGAAAAATGCAATAGGCTTTTCCGGCCTACTAAAGGTGTCTGTCTGTGTGCCCCTGCCTGGTGTTGCCCTCAACTAAATAAAGCTGAGCTTCAACCTTCTGCTCCAAATTACCATTTTGAAAAATGCAATAGGCTTTTCCGGCCTACTAAAGGTGTCTGTCTGTGTGCCCCTGCCTGCTGTTGCCCTCAACTAAATAAAGCTGAGCTTCAACCTTCTGCTCCAAATTACCATTTTGAAAAATGCAATAGGCTTTTCCGGCCTACTAAAGGTGTCTGTCTGTGTGCCCCTGCCTGGTGTTGCCCTCAACTAAATAAAGCTGAGCTTCAACCTTCTGCTCCAAATTACCATTTTGAAAAATGCAATAGGCTTTTCCGGCCTACTAAAGGTGTCTGTCTGTGTGCCCCTGCCTGCTGTTGCCCTCAACTAAATAAAGCTGAGCTTCAACCTTCTGCTCCAAATTACCATTTTGAAAAATGCAATAGGCTTTTCCGGCCTACTAAAGGTGTCTGTCTGTGTGCCCCTGCCTGGTGTTGCCCTCAACTAAATAAAGCTGAGCTTCAACCTTCTGCTCCAAATTACCATTTTGAAAAATGCAATAGGCTTTTCCGGCCTACTAAAGGTGTCTGTCTGTGTGCCCCTGCCTGCTGTTGCCCTCAACTAAATAAAGCTGAGCTTCAACCTTCTGCTCCAAATTACCATTTTGAAAAATGCAATAGGCTTTTCCGGCCTACTAAAGGTGTCTGTCTGTGTGCCCCTGCCTGGTGTTGCCCTCAACTAAATAAAGCTGAGCTTCAACCTTCCGGCTCTCATTAAGTGGTTTTAAAAAAAAAAAATGGTGGTTAGGGCCTACTAACGGCTTCTGCCCCTCCCTGGTGTTGCCCTCAACTAAATAAAGCTGAGCTTCAACCTTCTGCTCCAAATTACCATTTTGAAAAATGCAATAGGCTTTTCCGGCCTACTAAAGGTGTCTGTCTGTGTGCCCCTGCCTGGTGTTGCCCTCAACTAAATAAAGCTGAGCTTCAACCTTCTGCTCCAAATTACCATTTTGAAAAATGCAATAGGCTTTTCCTGCCTACTAAAGGTGTCTGTCTGTGTGCCCCTGCCTGGTGTTGCCCTCAACTAAATAAAGCTGAGCTTCAACCTTCTGCTCCAAATTACCATTTTGAAAAATGCAATAGGCTTTTCCGGCCTACTAAAGGTGTCTGTCTGTGTGCCCCTGCCTGGTGTTGCCCTCAACTAAAGAAAGCTGAGCTTCAACCTTCTGCTCCAAATTACCATTTTGAAAAATGCAATAGGCTTTTCCGGCCTACTAAAGGTGTCTGTCTGTGTGCCCCTGCCTGGTGTTGCCCTCAACTAAATAAAGCTGAGCTTCAACCTTCTGCTCCAAATTACCATTTTGAAAAATGCAATAGGCTTTTCCGGCCTACTAAAGGTGTCTGTCTGTGTGCCCCTGCCTGGTGTTGTCCTCAACTAAATAAAGCTGAGCTTCAACCTTCCGGCTCTCATTAAGTGGTTTAAAAAAAAAAAATGGTGGTTAGGGCCTACTAACGGCTTCTGCCCCTCCCTGGTGTTGCCCTCAACTAAATAAAGCTGAGCTTCAACCTTCCGGCTCTCATTAAGTGGTTTTAAAAAAAAAAAATGGTGGTTAGGGCCTACTAACGGCTTCTGCCCCTCCCTGGTGTTGCCCTCAACTAAATAAAGCTGAGCTTCAACCTTCTGCTCCAAATTACCATTTTGAAAAATGCAATAGGCTTTTCCGGCCTACTAAAGGTGTCTGTCTGTGTGCCCCTGCCTGGTGTTGCCCTCAACTAAATAAAGCTGAGCTTCAACCTTCTGCTCCAAATTACCATTTTGAAAAATGCAATAGGCTTTTCCGGCCTACTAAAGGTGTCTGTCTGTGTGCCCCTGCCTGCTGTTGCCCTCAACTAAATAAAGCTGAGCTTCAACCTTCTGCTCCAAATTACCATTTTGAAAAATGCAATAGGCTTTTCCGGCCTACTAAAGGTGTCTGTCTGTGTGCCCCTGCCTGGTGTTGCCCTCAACTAAATAAAGCTGAGCTTCAACCTTCTGCTCCAAATTACCATTTTGAAAAATGCAATAGGCTTTTCCGGCCTACTAAAGGTGTCTGTCTGTGTGCCCCTGCCTGGTGTTGCCCTCAACTAAAGAAAGCTGAGCTTCAACCTTCTGCTCCAAATTACCATTTTGAAAATTGCAATAGGCTTTTCCGGCCTACTAAAGGTGTCTGTCTGTGTGCCCCTGCCTGGTGTTGCCCTCAACTAAATAAAGCTGAGCTTCAACCTTCTGCTCCAAATTACCATTTTGAAAAATGCAATAGGCTTTTCCGGCCTACTAAAGGTGTCTGTCTGTGTGCCCCTGCCTGGTGTTGTCCTCAACTAAATAAAGCTGAGCTTCAACCTTCCGGCTCTCATTAAGTGGTTTAAAAAAAAAAAAATGGTGGTTAGGGCCTACTAACGGCTTCTGCCCCTCCCTGGTGTTGCCCTCAACTAAATAAAGCTGAGCTTCAACCTTCCGGCTCTCATTAAGTGGTTTTAAAAAAAAAAAATGGTGGTTAGGGCCTACTAACGGCTTCTGCCCCTCCCTGGTGTTGCCCTCAACTAAATAAAGCTGAGCTTCAACCTTCTGCTCCAAATTACCATTTTGAAAAATGCAATAGGCTTTTCCGGCCTACTAAAGGTGTCTGTCTGTGTGCCCCTGCCTGGTGTTGCCCTCAACTAAATAAAGCTGAGCTTCAACCTTCTGCTCCAAATTACCATTTTGAAAAATGCAATAGGCTTTTCCGGCCTACTAAAGGTGTCTGTCTGTGTGCCCCTGCCTGCTGTTGCCCTCAACTAAATAAAGCTGAGCTTCAACCTTCTGCTCCAAATTACCATTTTGAAAAATGCAATAGGCTTTTCCGGCCTACTAAAGGTGTCTGTCTGTGTGCCCCTGCCTGGTGTTGCCCTCAACTAAATAAAGCTGAGCTTCAACCTTCCGGCTCTCATTAAGTGGTTTTAAAAAAAAAAAATGGTGGTTAGGGCCTACTAACGGCTTCTGCCCCTCCCTGGTGTTGCCCTCAACTAAATAAAGCTGAGCTTCAACCTTCTGCTCCAAATTACCATTTTGAAAAATGCAATAGGCTTTTCCGGCCTACTAAAGGTGTCTGTCTGTGTGCCCCTGCCTGGTGTTGCCCTCAACTAAATAAAGCTGAGCTTCAACCTTCTGCTCCAAATTACCATTTTGAAAAATGCAATAGGCTTTTCCGGCCTACTAAAGGTGTCTGTCTGTGTGCCCCTGCCTGCTGTTGCCCTCAACTAAATAAAGCTGAGCTTCAACCTTCTGCTCCAAATTACCATTTTGAAAAATGCAATAGGCTTTTCCGGCCTACTAAAGGTGTCTGTCTGTGTGCCCCTGCCTGGTGTTGCCCTCAACTAAATAAAGCTGAGCTTCAACCTTCCGGCTCTCATTAAGTGGTTTTAAAAAAAAAAAATGGTGGTTAGGGCCTACTAACGGCTTCTGCCCCTCCCTGGTGTTGCCCTCAACTAAATAAAGCTGAGCTTCAACCTTCTGCTCCAAATTACCATTTTGAAAAATGCAATAGGCTTTTCCAGCCTACTAAAGGTGTCTGTCTGTGTGCCCCTGCCTGGTGTTGCCCTCAACTAAATAAAGCTGAGCTTCAACCTTCTGCTCCAAATTACCATTTTGAAAAATGCAATAGGCTTTTCCTGCCTACTAAAGGTGTCTGTCTGTGTGCCCCTGCCTGGTGTTGCCCTCAACTAAATAAAGCTGAGCTTCAACCTTCTGCTCCAAATTACCATTTTGAAAAATGCAATAGGCTTTTCCGGCCTACTAAAGGTGTCTGTCTGTGTGCCCCTGCCTGGTGTTGCCCTCAACTAAATAAAGCTGAGCTTCAACCTTCTGCTCCAAATTACCATTTTGAAAAATGCAATAGGCTTTTCCGGCCTACTAAAGGTGTCTGTCTGTGTGCCCCTGCCTGGTGTTGCCCTCAACTAAATAAAGCTGAGCTTCAACCTTCTGCTCCAAATTACCATTTTGAAAAATGCAATAGGCTTTTCCGGCCTACTAAAGGTGTCTGTCTGTGTGCCCCTGCCTGGTGTTGTCCTCAACTAAATAAAGCTGAGCTTCAACCTTCCGGCTCTCATTAAGTGGTTTAAAAAAAAAAAAATGGTGGTTAGGGCCTACTAACGGCTTCTGCCCCTCCCTGGTGTTGCCCTCAACTAAATAAAGCTGAGCTTCAACCTTCCGGCTCTCATTAAGTGGTTTTAAAAAAAAAAAATGGTGGTTAGGGCCTACTAACGGCTTCTGCCCCTCCCTGGTGTTGCCCTCAACTAAATAAAGCTGAGCTTCAACCTTCTGCTCCAAATTACCATTTTGAAAAATGCAATAGGCTTTTCCGGCCTACTAAAGGTGTCTGTCTGTGTGCCCCTGCCTGGTGTTGCCCTCAACTAAATAAAGCTGAGCTTCAACCTTCTGCTCCAAATTACCATTTTGAAAAATGCAATAGGCTTTTCCGGCCTACTAAAGGTGTCTGTCTGTGTGCCCCTGCCTGCTGTTGTCCTCAACTAAATAAAGCTGAGCTTCAACCTTCCGGCTCTCATTAAGTGGTTTTAAAAAAAAAAAATGGTGGTTAGGGCCTACTAACGGCTTCTGCCCCTCCCTGGTGTTGCCCTCAACTAAATAAAGCTGAGCTTCAACCTTCTGCTCCAAATTACCATTTTGAAAAATGCAATAGGCTTTTCCGGCCTACTAAAGGTGTCTGTCTGTGTGCCCCTGCCTGGTGTTGCCCTCAACTAAATAAAGCTGAGCTTCAACCTTCTGCTCCAAATTACCATTTTAAAAAATGCAATAGGCTTTTCCGGCCTACTAAAGGTGTCTGCCCCTCCCTGGTGTTGTCCTCAACTGAACAAAGCTGAGCTTCCACATTCTGGCTTTCGCCCTATACTATCAGATATTAAACTGCATTTGGCCTACTAGTGTGGTTAGGCCCTTGAAACAGTGTCTGCTGCTCTTGGGTTTGCTACTCCACTGAACAAAGCAATGCCGCCTGTTTAGTCCTGTTACCAATTTTGAACTGCATGTAGCCTACTTTATTCTTTGGCCCTATATCTGTTTCCTCCTCATCCTGCCCATTGCCCAGCCACTGCTAAATGAGTCTGCTGGTACATTGACCTAGACCACTACATTCCCCTTGTACTCTACACAGCCAGAATCTGTCCCTGCTGAAAGTAAGGTTCCCCTTCCCGCATGTTATACCACCTTACACAGGGACAAAGAGGAAGGTGCAGATGAAAGTGCAGGTTCCTTCATCAGGTGGGGGGGCATACTCGTTGGCGACGTCACTGGCACAGGGCCCCTCAGAGTACGCAAAAGTGTCGCTGCTGGTGGGAGGCGCCCCCGCCATGCAAACACACCGCCGTACTTTGAGGGGCCCTGTGCCAGTGGCAATGCGAACGAGTGGGCCCCCCCCTGCTTGCTCAGGATCACAGCACTTGCAACTTTTAAATACTTACCTTTCCCTGCAACACCGCCGTGACGTAGTCCGCATTTCCTGGGCCCACGAAAAACTTGACCCAGCCCTACTCCCCCCACAACTTTCCCCCAATTCCCTATGCCCAACTATTATTATACAGTTAATTAAGATTGGCAAGCTTCAGAAACAAGAATGGATGTTTTTGGCATTAAAATGGGCACTGTAGGTGTTTTCCTGGCCTCCACTCACTGCCGACTATGCTTCCCCATTGACTTGCATTGGGTTTCGTGTTTCGGTCGATCCCCGACTTTTAGCGATAATCGGCCGACTGCACTCGACTCGACTCTGGACAAAATCGGGTTTCCCAAAACCCTACTCGATCTTAAAAAAATGAAAGTCGCTCAACCCTACTCAGAACTTCTTTTTAATCCCGCTTCTGCAATGCATTAAATATTTCCTTTTGGCCTGGTATACTGTTATGATCCTAGTGGGAGAGGATCTCTGGTATTCCAGCTAAGTCTGCAAAAATATAGAACCAGCTCTCGGGAGGTGGAAACTGGGCTGACCGCATACCTGATCCTAACACACAACTAGAAGTAGCCGGTGAACGTGCCTACATTGTTCCTAGACGTCTCGAGCCAGCTGGAGAACTTACTACCCCTAAAGAGAAAATAAGACCTACTTGCCTCCAGGGAAATTAACCCCAAAGATATAGAAAGCCCCCAACAAATAATAACGGTGAGGTAAGAGGAAAACACAAACGTAGAGATGAACTAGATTCAGCAAAGTGAGGCCCACTAATATAGATAGGCAGAAAATAGAAAGTGAACTATGCGGTCAGCAGAAAACCCTGCAAAAACATCCACGCTGAATATTCAAGAACCCCCGCACCGACTAACGGTGTGAGGGGAGAATATCAGCCCCCAAGAGCTTCCAGCAAGCTAGACAATCACATCTTGGGCAAGCTGGACAAAAAACACTGATAATGCAAATGATCCAAAGTATGCAAACAGAACTTAGCTTTTATTGCTTGAGACAGATGGCAAGGAATCAGGAGGAGACCAATTTGGACTGAATACATCGATACCAGGCACAAGACTGAGTTTCCAGGAAAGCTAAATAGGAAAACACCCACAGCTAACGAAAACAGCTGAGTCCAAGCCTGAGGAAAGACAAGACTCATACCATACCGCTTGTGACCACTAGAGGGAGCCCAGAAACATAGTTCACAACAGGCAGCGATAAAATTCCTTCCGTTATCACTGACTACCTTGCCTGCCTCAAGATGTACACTGCCCAGTCATGACTGAGTTTCTTGCTGCAAGAACTCGGCCAGAACTTCCGCGGTGTGTCTGTTGTTGCCCAAACACTTCATTTCCAACACAGCCTGCTGACGCTTACCACTAGCTGTTCCATAATGGGACACCTCGTGTGCAACACTTGCAGCTGCGGATGGAGTGGTCGTGCGACTGCGCTCTGTGGATGAGCTTTTGCTTCTGCTGGAGGAGGAGGAGGGGTGGTGGACCGTTGTCTAGGCAGAACTGTCCCACTATGACTGTCCCCTGTGGATCCTGCATCCACCACATTAACCCAGTGTGCCATGATGGACACGTAAGGTCCCTGGCCATGCATACTGATCCATGCATCTGTTGTGAGGTGCACCTTTCTACTGACTGAATGCCTGAGTGCATGGACAATGCGGTCTTTGACATGCTGGTGGAGGGCTGGGATGGCTTTTCTGGCAAAGAAGTGTCAACTGGGTAGGTCATAGCGTGGTACTGTGTAGGCCATCAGGGCTTTGAAAGCTTTGCTTTAAACTAACCAGTAGGGCATCATCTCTAACGAGATTAGTCTAGCAATGTGGGCGTTCAAACCCTGTGTATGCGGATGAGAGGATGAGTACTTCCTTTTCCTAATGAGAGTCTCTTGTAGGGTGAGCTGGACTGGAGAGCTGCATATGGTGGAACTAGCGGGGGTGGTAGTGGACATGGCAGATTGAGAGAGGGTTGGTGATGGTATTCTGGATGTTGGCTTACATACAGTGTTTCCTACCAAGAACCTGGTGATTCCCTGACTGCCGGACTTTGGAATCTGAGCTGGAGTGACCGGATAAAGCCCTCATCCCGGTATTTTGGAGGGGGATGGCTGGCTGACCATGTGAATGATGCTTTGGCCACTAGGGAGATAACCACCACACTGGAGGAGCTCATAGCTGTGTGAACTCGTATCGACCTTTGTTTTAACGAGCGAAGGTTAGAGTGAGCCCAGTGTAGGCAGATGTTTCAGCTGGCTCCCACCTTCGCCAAACCTCAGGAATCTCTGGTCCAGGCATCCGAGTCACATGAGGCCATGGAGGTGTCACGAGCGGGATTTAAGTCTCGGACCGCTCATGTACTTAAGGTCTGTCATGTTTGCCAGCAGTCAGGACACCTTGCCTCCAGGTGTTCTCAGCGGTCGGGAAAACTTCAACGTCTAGTGGTAGTTGGAGGAGGTACACTAGACATGGTGATGTTTTCCTCCAAATTGTCCTTCAAGGGGACAATTACCATAGGCCCATCCACTCTTATGGTAAAGATTTGTGTGGACTCCTGGGTGGAGGGCAATTTTATGTCATCTGCTTTCGCCCAACGATACACAATACCCCTGGTAATGATCACCAAACCAGTGACCGTTCGAGTGGTAAATGGGTCGACACTACCTTCTCAGATTACTCACCAAACCATTCCATTCACTCTTTCCATGTCTCCATCTCATCAGGAGATTATTTCTCTATTAGTCATTCCTGAGGGAATTGATGAGGTCCTGTTGCGGATACCATGGCTACGCTATCACTCTTCTCATATAGAGTAGTCCTCAGAAGGAATTCTGGGAAGGAGTAAATCCTATGAGGGTAGATGTCAGAGGGAGGGCGTTCAGGTTGCTACAACTGAGGTACCCATAGATCTTTCCTCTCTCCCCAAGTACTATTGGCCCTATGCAGATGTGCTCTCAAAAAGGGCTGTGGGGACCCTTCTGCCTCACCGTCCCTATGACTGCCATATTGACCTCTTGCCTGGTGCAGAGCCTCCCCGGGCTCGAGTCTATCCATCATCTCTTCCGGAGATGGAGGCAATGTCCCAGTATATCCGAGAGAATCTGGCAAGAGGATTCATTAGGAAGTCAGTGTCACCTGCAGGGGCGGTGTTCTTCTTCGTGCAGAAGAAAAGTGGAGAACTACGTCCATGCATAGACTACAGGGGTCTTAACACCATCACTGTTAAGAATAAATACCCACTACCTCTGATATCTGAGCTCTTTGATAGACTATGGGGATTAAGGGTATTTACTAAATTAGATCTGCGGGATGCTTACAACCTGATTCACATCCGTGAGTGGGACAAATGCAAGAAGGCTTTTAACACCATGGTTGGGCACTATGAATATCTGGTGATGCACTTTGGGCTCTGTAATGCCCCAGCCGTTTTCCAAGACTTTGTGAATGACATGGATATGCTCACCACCATGGCCATAGTCTATCTGGATGATATTGTCATCTACTCTCCAGATATTGACTCCCACCGGAGAGATGTTTGCAGAGTCTTCGACCTCTTACGGGCAAACTCCCTCTACGCCAAGTCGGAGAAGTGTGTGTTTGAGCAGGAGTCCTTGCCTTTCCTTGGCTATATCATCTCTGCCCAGGGATTGGCTATGGATCCTGCCAAACTACAGGCTGTGATGAACTGGCAGGAACCCCATTCTCTTTAAGCGGTGCAGTGCTTTATGGGGTTCATTAATTACTATCGCCAGTTTATTCCACACTTCTCAACTTTGGTAGCTCCCTTGATTGCCCTCACCAAGAAGGGAGCCAATCCCAAATTGTGGTCGGAGGAGGTCTCCAAGGCCTTTCTCTCCATTAAGTCACACTTCGCTAGCGTTCCCATCCTACATCGCCCCAATGTAGATAAGCTGTTTATAGTGGAGGTAGATGCCTCATCCGTTGGTGCTGAAACAGTCCTCTTCCATAACGATGCTCATGGTCTGAAGCATCCTTGCTTCTTCTTTTCCAAGACCTTCTCACCAGCGGAGAGGAATTATTCCATTGGGGACAGGGAGTTGCTAGCAATGAACTTGGCTTTCTAAGAGTGGAGACACGTCTTGGAGGGGGCTCACTTTCCTTTCCAAGGTTTTACAGACAACAAAAATTTGGTATACTTACAGACAGCCCAGCAGCTAAATTCTCGCCAGGCCAGATGGTCCTTGTTCTTCTCCCGGTTACATTTCACCCTCCATTTTCTCTCCGGGGAGAAGAACATTTGTGCCGTCGCTCTCTCCCTCTCCGTAGTGTCATCAGAGGAGGAGGAGCCTCGGCTTATTGTCCATTCTGAGAGCCTGAGAACCATGGCTCCGGTTTCGCTAGTCTGTGCCCCTGGGCAAGACTTTTGTACCATCAAATTTGCCACCGGAGGTTCTCTCTTGGGCTCATTCATCCAGGGTGGGAGGACATTTTGGGACCAAGCGGACATTAGAGCTTCTGGCGAGGACATACTGGTGGCCGCATATGGCTCGTGATGTCGGGGATTATATTCGGGTGTGTGTCTCCTGCGCCAAGAATCGGTCTCCTCTGCAACGGCCTGCTGCACTACTTTACCCCCTGCCGGTGGCAGACAGGTCCTGGGATATGGTCAGGATGGATTTCATGGTGTGCTTACCTAAGTCTCATAGCTGTACCATTATTTGGGTAGTCACTGATCATTTTTCCAAAATGGTGCACTTGGTGCCGCTTCCACGGTTACCTTCTGCACGGGCCTTGGCGGTCTTGTTCATTAAGCATATCTTCCATCTACATGGCATGCCTGACAAAATTGTCAGGGACCGGGGTCCCCAGTTCGCGTCTCACTTTTGGAGAGAACTCTGTCGTTTATTTAGCATTGAGCTGAATCTCTTCCGCATACCATCCCAAGACAAATGGGTTGGTAGAAAGGGCCAATCAGACTCTGGTGACATACCTGCAGCATTTTGTCTCTGCTAGGCAGGATGACTGGGCATCTTTGCTACCTTGGGCAGAATTTGCTCTGAACAATGCCGTAGCCTATTCCACTGCACAGACTCCATTTTTCCTTAATTACGGCCAGCATCCGAGTGTCCCTGTGCCCATGACTGTGTCATCCACTGATTCCAGGATGTAAGACTGGGTAGTGGAGGCACGTGACATTTGGGACTGCACTGTTGTGAATTCCGTTCTGGGGCTCCCTCCTGTGGTTGTGAATGGTACTTTTGTGAGTTCTGCCCTTGGGCTCCCTCTGGTGGTTTCGAGTGGAACTGCTGCTGCTTGAGTTTGGCAGTAGCAGCTGCCTTCACTTATCGTCTCTCCTGCCTTGCTATTTAACCTGGCTCTGGTCTTTAGTTCCTGCCAGCTGTCAATGTTCTGGGTTGGATTCAGATCTCTCCTTGGATTTCTCATATGGCCTGTCCATTTCAGCAAAAGATAAGTTCTTGCTAGTTCTTTGGTTTTCCATTTGCTGTTGGCTTTATTGCTCAGCTCACGTTATGTTTCTTTTTGTCCAGCTTGTCATTATGTTATTTTCAGGCTAGCTGGAAGCTCTGGGGAAGCAGATTTGCCCCTCCACACCATGAGTCAGTGTGGAGATCATTTTTGTAAACTCTGCGTGGATTTTTAGTTTTTAATACTGACCGCACAGTATCCTTTTCTATTCTGTCTATCTAGATTAGTATTGGCCTCCTTTGCTAAAGTCTGATTTCATTTCTGTGTATGTCATTTCCCTCTCTACTCACAGTCAATATTTGTGGGGGGCTATCTTTCCTTTTGGGGTTTTCTCTGAGGCAAGATAGCTTTCTATTTCCATCTTCAGGGGTAGTTAGTTCTTAGGCTGTGATGAGGTGTCTTGGGAGTGACAGGAACATCCCACGGCTATTACTAGTGTTGGTGTTAGGATTAGGAACTGCGGTCAGTAAAGATACCACCTCCTCAGAGCTCGTCCCATGTTGCTCTTTAACCACCAGGTCATATTAGTGTTGCTCCTTAACCACCAGGTCATAACAGTACAGCTGGCCCACAATGTGTTGAATGCATCTCAAAAGATTTTTTTTTTCCTTTGCAGCCTGTTTTGTCTTTTTTTTCCCCTTAATCTCTGGGTGGTTCAGGATTCTGGTGCTGATATGGAGGTTCAGGGTCTGTCCTTGCGTGTGGATCAACTCGCTGCAAGGGTACAGAGTATCCAAGATTATGTTGTCCAGACTCCGGTTTTAGAGCCTTGAATTCCTATTCCTGATTTGTTTTCTGGGGATAGATCTAAATTTTTGAACTTTAAAAATAACTGCAGATTGTTTTTTGCTCTGAGACCCCGTTCCTCTGGTGACCCCATTCAGCAGGTGAAGATTGTCATTTCTCTGCTGCGTGGCGACCCGCAGGACTGGGCATTCTCCCTTGAGCCAGGAAATCCTGCATTACTCAATGTAGAAGTATTTTTTCAAGCGCTCGGATTGCTGTATGACGAGCCTAATTCTGTGGATCAGGCAGAAAAGACCTTGCTGGCTCTGTGTCAGGGTCAGGAAGCAGCAGAAGTATACTGCCAGAAATTTAGAAAGTGGTCTGTGCTCACAAAATGGAATGAGTAGGCCCTGGCAGCGATTTTCAGAAAGGGTCTTTCTGAAGCCCTCAAAGATGTTATGGTGGGGTTTCCCACGCCTGCTGGTTTGAACGAATCAATGTCTTTGGCCATTCAGATTGATCGGCGCCTGCGCGAGCGCAAAGTGGTGCACCATATGGCGGTGTCTTCTGAGCAGAGTCCAGAGCCTATGCAATGTGATAGGATTTTGACTAGAGCAGAACGGCAGGAATTCAGACGTCAGAATGGGCTGTGCTTTTACTGTGGTGACTCTACTCATGCTATTTCTGATTGTCCGAAGCGTACTAAGAGGGTCGCTAGGTCTGTTACCATTAGTACTGTACAGCCTAAATTTCTCTTGTCTGTTACCCTGATTTGCTCATTGTCATCCTTTTCTGTTATGGCATTTGTGGATTCTGGCGCTGCTCTGAACTTAATGGACTTAGAATTTGCCAAACGCTGTGGTTTTTCCTTGGAGCCTTTGCAGAGCCATATTCCCTTAAGGGGGATTGATGCTACGCCATTGGCTAAGAATAAACCTCAGTACTGGACACAGTTGACCATGTACATGGCTCCAGCACATCAGGAAAATATTTGCTTTTTGGTGTTGCATAATTTGCATGATGTTGTTGTGCTGGGTTTTCCATGGTTACAGGTACATAATCCAGTGCTGGATTGGAAATCTATGTCTGTGACTAGTTGGGGTTGTCAAGGGATACATAGTGATATTCCTTTGATGTCAATTTCCAATTCCCCTTCTTCTGAAGTTCCTGAGTTTTTGTCGGATTTCCAGGATATATTTGATGAGCCCAAGTCCAATTCCCTACCTCCTCATAGGGACTGTGATTGCGCTATTAATTTAATTCCTGGCTGTAAGTTTCCTAAGGGCCGACTTTTCAATCTGTCTGTGCCAGAGCCTGCCGCTATGCGGAGTTATGTAAAGGAGTCTTTGGAGAAGGGGCATATTCGCCCGTCCTCGTCACCGTTGGGAGCGGGGTTCTTTTTTGTTGCCAAGAAGGATGGCTCCTTGAGGCTTTGTATAGATTATCGCCTTCTCAATAAGATCACGGTCAATTTCCAGTACCCTTTACCTTTGATTTCTGATTTGTTTGCTTGGATTAAGAGGGATAGTTGGTTTACCAAGATCGACCTTCGAGGGGCATATAATCTTGTTTAGGGTTGAGCGACTTTCATTTTTTTAAGATCGAGTCGGGTTTTGTGAAACCCGACTTTGTCCAGAATCGAGTCGAGTGCAGTCGGCCGATTAGCGCTAAAAGTCGGGGATCGACCGAAACACGAAACCCCATGCAAGTCAATGGGGAAAAACCACAACATCAAGCCCCAATAAAATAAAAGAGCACACTAAACTGAACAATACTAGAACAACATAAGGAAAACACCAGTATACTGTGCCAATTTGTACTAAATAGCTTTTATTGAATACTAGATTGTGGCCCGATTCTAACGCATCGGGTATTCTAGAATATGCATGTCCCCGTAGTATATGGACAATGATGATTCCAGAATTCGCGGCAGACTGTGCCCGTCGCTGATTGGTCGAGGCAACCTTTATGACATCATCGTCGCCATGGCAACCATTATGACATCTACGTCGATACTGTGCCCTTCGCTGATTGGTCGAGGCCTGGCGGCCTCGACCAATCAGAGACGTGGGATTTCCATTATGACATCATCGTCGCCATGCTGTGCCTGTCTCTGATTGGTCGAGGCCTGGCGGCCTCGACCAATCAGAGATGCGGGATTTCCAGGACAGACAGACAGACAGACAGACAGACAGAAAGACAGACAGACAGACAGACAGACAGACGGAAAAACCCTTAGACAATTATATATATAGATAAATACATTAAAATCACATAACAGGGTGACTACTAGAAAGAGCAGGGACAAAACTACGATAGATAAATAACCAAAGATCCAGTAAGGTGCCTGTATTATTACTAAATTTGCTAAAAATTAATGTCCCCAGTGCTAGCCACTAATAAGTATAGGGGCACAACAAAATGCCCTGCACAGTTGCTGGTAGCAGTGGAGAAAGAGAATAACAAACAGCACTTACATGAGATCATATAAAGTTTCCGTGATGTCCCTGCCGCCTCAACGCACGTTTCGCTTCTTCGTCAGGAGGCGTGCGTTGGGGAGGGGTGGACACGGTATTTAAAGCAAGGCCAGCCAATAGTAAACATACGTTACAGAGTTTTTTTGCGGCGCCACAGCTGATATGAAGCTGCCAGTAAGTAGTTTCCGGGATTGCCGTTGCGCGTGCGCAGCCGCCACCACCCGTCACTGAGACGCATGGATGCAGCGGCCGTGGAGCGCAAGCTAACACGGGCCGTCTGTTGACGGCGCATGCGCAAGTCTCCAAAGTGGCCGCCCATCCAAGCGTAAGAGAGTGGGGCAGCCGCGCACGCGCTGAGTCCTTGGAAACACACTACGGAGACTGGGAACACAAAGAATAGCACCCAGAAGGATGCCTGTATATAAATATGTTATTGTAAGTGCCTTTACGTACTAAATGGAACATGTGAGTGAATAACAAATATTGTATTATACTAAAATAGTTAAGGTGCACAGTGCTGCGAAAAATACATATTACATACACTAACCAACACATACATTAATGATGAAAGTGCTGAAAAAAAGTTGTTAACAAATACCAATGAAGTAAAAATATATACAAAAAAATATATAAGATAAAAAATGCTAGTGATGAATAGACATAGGCTTGTAAACGCTAAGTCGTGAAAACTCCAAAGTATTAAATACTATCGCGCTTAACAACAATACGCGGTTACTAATGCAAAAAGTGACTGTGCAACATAAGTACTAGATAAAAAGACACAAACATGAATACTATATAAAAGTGCCAATTGCATAGAAATTCTTGTGTCAAGTGTCCATAGTTTTCAGGCTTATTCAAAGATGTAGATAGCCATTGTAAACTGGCAGGCAATATGCATCTGTCCGCAGATTTCGGTGCAGGCGGTCCAACACTGTAATACTCCAATACCATGATAGATAAATTAAATTACTAAAAAGCTAGGATAAAAAAGAGACATTATTTAGTATAAAGAATTAAAAACAGTAATACACAAAACAAAACCCCCACCCTACCCAACAACACTGAAATAAAAGTACCAATTCAGAGAAAAGAACTAAACCCAAAATTCTCGTTGAGGCCTAACGGAGCCACCGTTTGGAGCCGGTAGATCCACCTACTCTCAATTTGCGCAAGTTTCTTGAATAGATCCCCACCTCTCTGTCCCATTGACACCTGATCGATGGCTTTCAGAACGAGTTTACTAGAGTCTGAATTATGAAATTCCCTAAAATGTTTAGGCAGAGTTTTTAGGGGTTCATCAGGACGCATCGTCTTAGACTTGTCGATGTCCCTTATGTGCTCCCTAACCCTAATCTTGAACTCTCTGGTAGTCATGCCAACATATATCTTCGCACATGGGCACTGGGCATAGTATATTACTCCTACTGATGAGCATGTTAATCTATGCCAAATCTTAAAGTTGCGTGTTCCTGTAGAATTACTAAACTCCTTTGACTTCACTAAATTTCTACATGCTTTGCACAATCCACAAGGAAAAAAGCCTTGTGGAGAGGCCTGATCAGTCAAATTCATTCTATTAGGGATAGGAGCATAATGGCTCTCAACCAAAAAATCCCGAAGATTCCTGCTTCTTTTTGCTGTCACAAGTGGTTTTGCTGGAATTATTTTGCGTAAAATGGGGTCCGTCTCTAATACCTTCCAGTGTTTTTTCAGGATGTCAGTCAGTTGATCCCACTGGTTGTTATATGTCGTTATTAATCGGACCTGTTGGGACTCACCATTTAGTCGTATTGAGGGCTTGTAGAGCAAATCATCCCTTGAGGCTTCTTTTGCCCTGTGATAGCCATGACGAATAGACCGATGGCTATAGCCTCTTTCCCGAAATCTAGAGTACAGTTCCCTTGATTGTTTTTGAAAATATTTTTCCGTAGAACATATCCGTTTGATTCTAAGGTGTTGGCCGATAGGTATCCCTCGGATTGTTGATTGAAGATGAGAAGACTGGGCGTGGAGCAAAGTATTGGTCGCTGTTGGTTTACGATACACGTCTGTGTTCAGAATGCCTTCCTTTACCTGTATATCGACATCCAAGAAATTCAAATGACGACCATATTGATAAGTCAATTTGATGTTCATGCCGTTATCATTTAAATCATCCATCAGATGTCTAAGCTCACTCACAGAGCCCTCCCAGATAAACCATATGTCGTCAATATAACGAATCCAATGGTGTATCTTATCAATGTATTTGGGAGGGTTGCATTGGAATATGTCTCGTTCCCAAGCTCCAAGGAACAAGTTGGCGTACGAGGGGGCACAAGTGGCCCCCATCGCAGTCCCCTGGAGCTGGAGATATACCTGATTATTGAATATAAAACAGTTATGTTTCAATATAAATTCCAACAGGTTGATAATGAAGTCAACCAATGATTTATCCAAATTGCTGGATCTAAGAAACCAGGATGTTGCCTTTAATCCATCATCATGTTTTATTGATGTATATAAGCTTTCTACATCGGCCGTTACCATGATCATGTTCTCCTGAAGCACAAGGCCATCAAAATGACCCAAGGCCGAGGTAGTATCTCTAATATATGATGGTAAGGATGATACTAACGGTTTTAAATAGAAGTCAATCACTTGGCATGCAACCTCACAGGGGCCCCCAATCCCTGACACTATGGGTCTCCCAGGGGGATCCATACTGTTCTTATGAATCTTCGGGACTAAGTAGAACGTAGGCATACGTGGTTTTAGTCGAGTCGAGTGCAGTCGGCCGATTAGCGCTAAAAGTCGGGGATCGACCGAAACACGAAACCCCATGCAAGTCAATGGGGAAGCATAGTCGGCAGTGAGTGGAGGCCAGGAAAACACCTACAGTGCCCATTTTAATGCCAAAAACATCCATTCTTGTTTCTGAAGCTTGTCAATCTTAATTAACTTTATAATAATAGTTGGGCATAGGAAATTGGGGGTCATTTGGCAAAAGTTGTGGGGGGTAGGGCTGGTTCAAGCCTTTAGTGGGCCCAGGAAACGTGGACTACGTCACGGCGGTGGAGCAGGGAGAGGTAAGTATTTCAACGTTGCAAGTGCTGTGATCCTGAGCAAGCAGGGGGGGCCCACTCGTTCGCATTGGCACTGGCACAGGGCCCCTCAAAGTACGGCGGTGTGTTTGCATGGCGGGGGCGCCTCCCACCAGCAGCGACACTTTTGCGTACTCTGAGGGGCCCTGTGCCAGTGACGTCGCCAACGAGTATGCCCCCCCACCTGATGAAGGAACCTGCACTTTCATCTGCACCTTCCTCTTTGTCCCTGTGTAAGGTGGTATAACATGCGGGAAGGGGAACCTTACTTTCAGCAGGGTCAGATTCTGGCTGTGTAGAGTGCAAGGGGAATGTAGTGGTCTAGGTCAATGTACCAGCAGACTCATCTAGCAGTGGCTGGGCAATGGGCAGGATGAGGATGAAACAGATATAGGGCCAAAGAATAAAGTAGGCTAAATGCAGTTCAAAATTGGTAACAGGACTAAACAGGCGGCATTGCTTTGTTCAGTGGAGTAGCAAACCCAAGAGCAGCAGACACTGTTTTAAGGGCCTAACCACACTAGTAGGCCAAATGCAGTTTAATATCTGATACTATAGGCCGAAAGCCAGAAGATTGAAGCTCAGCTGTATTCAGTTGAGGTCAACACCAGGGAGGGGCAGACACCGTTAGTAGGCCCTAACCAACAATTTTTTTTAAAAACACAGCACTTAATGAGAGCCAGAAGGTTGAAGCTCAGCTGTATTCAGTTGAGGACAAACACCAGGCAGGGGCAGACACCGTTAGTAGGCCGTAACCAAAGTTGAAGGCCAAATGCAGTTTAATATCTGATACTATAGGCCGAAAGCCAGAAGGTTGAAGCTCAGCTGTATTCAGTTGAGGACAAACACCAGGCAGGGGCAGACACCGTTAGTAGGCCCTAAACACCATTTTTTAATTTAAAAACAGCACTTAATGAGAGCCAGAAGGTTGAAGCTCAGCTGTATTCAGTTGAGGACAAACACCAGGCAGGGGCAGACACCGTTAGTAGGCCGTAACCAAAGTTGAAGGCCAAATGCAGTTTAATATCTGATACTATAGGCCGAAAGCCAGAAGGTTGAAGCTCAGCTGTATTCAGTTGAGGACAAACACCAGGCAGGGGCAGACACCGTTAGTAGGCCCTAAACACCATTTTTTAATTTAAAAACAGCACTTAATGAGAGCCAGAAGGTTGAAGCTCAGCTGTATTCAGTTGAGGACAAACACCAGGCAGGGGCAGACACCGTTAGTAGGCCGTAACCAAAGTTGAAGGCCAAATGCAGTTTAATATCTGATACTATAGGCCGAAAGCCAGAAGGTTGAAGCTCAGCTGTATTCAGTTGAGGACAAACACCAGGCAGGGGCAGACACCGTTAGTAGGCCCTAAACACCATTTTTTTAAAAAAACAGCACTTAATGAGAGCCAGAAGGTAGAAGCTCAGCTTTATTCAGTTGAGGACAACTTGAATTAGGGACTGCAGACAGACTTAGCAGGCTGTCCCCTGTGTGGACCATGCATCCAATACATTAACCCATTGCACCATAAAGGACACGTAACCTTCCGTGGCCATGCCTACAGGTCCATGTGTCTGTTGTCAGGTGTACCTTTGGACTCACAGATTGACAGAGTGCATGGACAATGCGGTCTTTTACATGCTGGTGGAGGGGTGGGATGGCTTTTCTCGCAAAAGAATTGTCAACTGGGTAGCTCATAGCGTGGTACAGCATAGTCCATCATGGCTTTATTAATATTAAATAAAATTAAAAAATAGGCTCTATGCACTGTGAAATAGGTTCCAGGGCAGCATTGGTGTGGTCAGTGGAGGAGGATTGCAAGGAGGCACCGCAGACAGGCTTACTAGGCCTAAAATACCTAAAAATAGGCTCAAGGCAGTTTAAAATAGGTTACATGGATACACAGGCAGGCAGCATTGTGGTCAGTGGAGGAGTATTGAAATTAGGGACCGCAGACAGGCTAACAAAGGCCTAAAATAACAAAACATAGGCTCATGGCAGTTTTACATCGGTTACATGGATACACAGGCAGCATTGTGGTCAGTGGAGGAGTAATGCAAGGAGGGACCGCAGACAGGCTATCAAAGGCCTAAAATAACAAAACATAGGCTCATGACAGTTTTACATCGGTTACATGGATACACAGGCAGCATTGTGGTCAGTGGAGGAGTAATGCAAGGAGGGACCGCAGACAGGCTATCAAAGGCCTAAAATAACAAAACATAGGCTCATGGCAGTTTTACATCGGTTACATGGATACACAGGCAGCATTGTGGTCAGTGGAGGAGTAATGCAAGGAGGGACCGCAGACAGGCTATAAAAGGCCTAAAATAACAAAACATAGGCTCATGGCAGTTTTACATCGGTTACATGGATACACAGGCAGCATTGTGGTCAGTGGAGGAGTAATGCAAGGAGGGACCGCAGACAGGCTATCAAAGGCCTAAAATAACAAAACATAGGCTCATGGCAGTTTTACATCGGTTACATGGATACACAGGCAGGCAGCATTGTGGTCATGGAGGAGTATTGCAAGGAGGGACCGCAGACAGGCTATCAAAGGCCTAAAATAACAAAACATAGGCTGATGGCAGTTTTACATCGGTTACATGGATACACAGGCAGCATTGTGGTCAGTGGAGGAGTATTGCAAGGAGTGTCTGACCCAGTACTCCCAAAATATAAATAGATGTTAATGTCTCGCAAAACAACCAAAAAAAATTAAAACTGGTGGCATACTTAGGTACAGGGGTGGGCTCATCTGCTGAGTTTCTGACATAGTAATTTGGCAGTAAATATTTAATGGTGCCAATATAGGACACTGACCCAGACTACTTTAAGTAGCATCATAGATGTCTACAAATTGGTATTGTCGGTGCCAGACATTGAATGATGTCAGCGAATAGACTAAACATTGGTGGAGCTGTGCAAGATAATTTTGCACGTGGTAGAGCACAGTTTGAGCTGGGGGGGAACTCTCTTGTGGCCGGCGGTACCACCCCAGGGCCCCTCATGTTACAACGATGTGTCTGACGTTGGGTGCGCACCACCACCGCCAGAGACACTACATTGTACTATGAGGGACCCAGTGGCAGTGCCGTCGACCAAAAGCGGGCACACCCACCTCTTCAGACAAACAGCTCTGTAACGGGTGCTTGAGCCAAGTGGCGAGACCTCGGCCTCGTGGGGGGAGTTTTCACATTGCGGGAGGTGTAAACATGTCGTATGCTGGACAAACAGCTGATGCAAATTAACAGATTAGAACACTCAGTAAGACCAGTCCACAAGCAAGCACTTTTTATGGGAAAGCTAGGTGTCAGCCGAGAAAGGTGGGGCAAAATAATTTGAAATCCAGGAGTGGTTCATTTTAATGAAGGTGAGATCATCCACATTTTGGGTAGACAGACGAGTCCTTTTTTCGGTTAATATTGAACCAGCAGCACTGAATACTCTTTCTGATAGCACACTAGCTGCTGGGCAAGCAAGCTCCTGCAACGCATATTCTGCCAATTCAGGCCAGGTGTCTAATTTTGATGCCCAGTAATCAAATGGGAATGACGGTTGAGGGAGAACATCGATAAGGGATGAAAAATAGTTAGTAACCATACTGGACAAATGTTGTCTCCTGTCACTTTGAATAGATGCTGCAGTACCTGTCCTGTCTGCGGTCATTGCAAAATCACTCCACAACCTGGTCAGAAAACCCCTCTGTCCAACGCCACTTCTGATCTGTGCACCTCTAACACCTCTGCCATGTAGCCCCCTGCAGCTTGTGTGAGAACCATCACCGGCGCTGTGTGCTGGGAAAGCCTGAATCAAACGGTCTACAAGAGTAGCTTGTTTGGTTGCTAAGATTTGTTCGAGGTTCTCATGTGGCATAATATTTTGCAATTTGCCTTTATAGCGAGGGTCAAGGATGCAGGCCAACCAGTAATCATCATCGCTCATCATTTTAATAATGCGTTTGTCCCTTTTGAGGATACGTAAAGCATAATCCACCATGTGGGCCAAAGTTCCAGTTGTCAAACCTGCGGTTGTGCTGCTTGGAGGGGCAGTTACAGGCAAATCTACGTCACTTGTCTCCCTTAAAAAAACAGAACCCGGCCTTGCAACTCCACTAATTTCTGTTGTCCCAGGAGAAGCTTCCTCATTCAAAAAGTACTCATCCCCATCATCCTCCTCGTCCTCCTCGTCCTCCTCTTCGCCCGCTACCGCGTCCTCTACACGGCTCTGACCAGACAATGGCTGACTGTCATCAAGGCTTTCCTCTTCCTCGGCTGCAGACGCCTGCTCCTTTATGTGCATCAAACTTTGCATCAGCAGACGCATTAGGGGGATGCTCATGCTTATTATTGCGTTGTCTGCACTAACCAGCCGTGTGCATTCCTCAAAACACTGAAGGACTTGACACAGGTCTTGTAGCTTTGACCACTGCACACCTGACAACTCCATGTCTGCCATCCAACTGCCTGCCCGTGTATGTGTATCCTCCCACAAAAACATAACAGCACGCCTCTGTTCGCACAGTCTCTGAAGCATGTGCAGTGTGGAGTTCCACCTTGTTGAAATGTCGATGATTAGGCGATGCTGGGGAAGGTTCAAAGACCGCTGATAGTTCTGCATACGGCTGGAGTGTACGGACGAACGGCGGATATGCCAGCAAAGTCTGCGCACTTTGAGGAGCAGGTCGGGTAACCCCGGGTAACTTTTCAGGAAGCGCTGCACCACCAGGTTTAAGGTGTGAGCCAGGCAAGGAATGTGTTTCAGTTGGGAAAGGGCTATGGCAGCCATAAAATTCCTTCCGTTATCACTCACTACCTTGCCTGCCTCAAGATGTACAGTGCCCAGCCATGACTGAGTTTCATTCTGCAAGAACTCGGACAGAACTTCCGCGGTGTGTCTGTTGTCGCCAATACAGCCTGCTGACGCTTGCCACTAGCGGTCCCATAATGGCACACCTGGTGTGCAACAGTGGCAGCTGCGGATGGAGTGGATGTGCGACTGCGGTCTGTGGACGAGCTCTCGCTTCTGCAGGAGGACGAGGAAGAGGAGGATGGGGGGCGAACGCCTACAGCCAACTCTTTCCTTGACCGTGGGCTAGGCAAAACTGTCCCAATATTGCTGTCCCCTGTGGACCCTGCATTCACCACATTCACCCAGTGTGCCGTGATGGACACGTAACGTCCCTGCCCATGCCTACTGGTCCATGCATCTGTTGTCAGGTGCACCTTTGCAGTCACAGACTGCCTGAGTGCATGGACGATGCGGTCTTTAACATGCTGTTGGAGGGCTGGGATGGCTTTTCTAGAAAAGAAGTGCCGACTGGGTAGCTCGTGGCGTGGTACAGCGTAGTCCATCAGCGCTTTGAAAGCTTCGCTTTCAACTAACCGGTAGGGCATCATCTCTAATGAGATTAGTCTAGCAATGTGGGCGTTCAAACCCTGTGTACGCGGATGCGAGGATGAGTACTTCCTTTTCCTAACAAGAGTCTCATGTAGGGTGAGTTGGACTGGAGAGCTGGAGATCGTGGAACTAGCGGTGGTGCCGATGGACATGGGTGAGTGAGAGAGGGTTGGAGATGGTATTCTTGCCGGTGCCCTACATGCAGTGTTTTGTTATGGAAATATTAGGGTTGGATAAATATATCCCTGTGTGTGCTGTGGCCGCTCCCAATTAGACTGAGTATTTTGAGCGCTCATCAAGAATGGACTGTACACAACTGTGACAGAACAACATTCCATCAATACTGACACTTTATTGTACATACATAGTTTTATATTTTCACATAGAAAGGAGTGGTTAGGGGTTGTCAGGGGTGGTTAGTTAATTATCATATTGTCTAGCTCCTCTGTCATTGGTTATCTAAACATATATGGAATATTGTGATTAATGCTCATATGACTGCTGATCAAGCAACTAAACTCGAGTTCTCTGTCTAGGACAAAGTGGAGACACCTGACACTGTTGGTCTGCCGTTTCAGCAAGATTCAGCTAGATTCTAGGCATTATCTCAGACATCTGACCCGATTTCCTGTTTTTAAGATGGAAAAACACCATATGATCTGTCTGGGTTATATCAGGCTTATATCAGTTCAGTTTGTGTCAGCCATTTTAAACCATTGATTATAATATATATATTAGCTGTGAGCATATAAGTATATATTTGATTATAGAGGAGTATACATGCAAGTGAGATCTACATGATATATATATTTCTATCACAAGCCCCCCTTAGATATCACTTGCCCTAATCCTAGCCTCCTGTCCCAAAGCGCTGCAACTCTTTTGTGCTGTTGGCGAACCGACACAAGCCTAACGCCTGTGCCCCACTCCATACAGACTTTTCGCAAATGGGCGGTCAGGAGATCTGTCCCTAACGGGGGTTCGTTGCAATCAGTCTCTTAGTCAATAGCATGTGTAGTGAGCGATGTGCAGTCTTTATCAGGTAGGTCATCTCTTCGGTCAGGCAGGGCATCCACGACATCATTCTGGCTTGGGTGTCATCTTATGGTAGGGGAGCTTTCTTGCCATGCGATGAGTGGATCCAAGTGGGTCTTCCATCCAGTTTCACAGAGTTTGGTGTCATCAGCAGCACTTGAGCAGGATCATCAAATCTGGGATCGAGTGGTGTTCTCCTTACAAGCTTTTTCACCAACACCCAGTCTCCTGGCTTCTAGGAGTGCATACCGGACACTGAATCTGGATCTGGCAATGAAGAAAAAAACTCGAGAATGGATGTTAGCAAGTTTCTTGGTGATTTCAATTACATAAGCAGACAAAGTATCATATTGCATAATAAGCTGCTAAGGGAAAGGATACCCCTAACCTGGGACTAGACACAAACAAAATTTCATATGGTGACAGCTTTTCTGTGCCTCTGGGAGTGTGCCTAACACTGAGTAGTGTGATTGGGAGTGTGTAGGCCTAAGTCTGACCCTACTGCTGACTAGATCTCTCATGTGAGGTTTGCTGTGAATGCAGGTCCCTGGTCACTCTCTATCACTTCTGGGACCCCATAGCTGCATATCTCGTCTCTGAGAGTAGCTTCTTTGCAGTAGTCTTTGCTGACTGGTTCTTCACTGGGAAAGCTTCTGGCTGTCATCTTGAGAACATGTCCACGGCCACAAGGGCATATTCGAATTCTCCACTTGGCGGCATCTGGATGTGGTCTATCTGGATCCTCTGGAAGGGGGTACAGTGGTCTGGCAAGTTGATGTGTGGGAACTTTCTTCATTCTTCCAGGGTTGCATTTGCCACAGGTCAGACAGCTGTTTATGAACTTGGCTGTTAGGGTGGAGACTTCTGGAGTGAACCAGTAAGCACCAATCGGATCATTCATCTGTGTCTTTAATCTGTGTGTGGGCCCATGTGCCCACTGGACCACCATAGGGTACATGCTTCGGGGTAAACAGGGTTTGTAGTCCATTGAGTATACCCTTCCTTCTTCATGTGTTGCTCTCTTCTGCATCCAGCATTCCTTCTTGTCCTTTGGGGCTTGCTCTTGCAGCTTTTTGAGCAGATCACAGGACGTCATCTTGTCAGGTTTCCTGTCTTCAGCCGTCCTGTAGTAGCCGTCCGGCTCTACGACCTCTTCCACTTGTCCATATTGTCTTCCCTTGACTGTTTCTTTGGCTGCCATATCCGCCATGTTGTTGCCTCGTGCCCCTACTGTGTCCAGTTTTCCATGCGCTTTGACTTTTAGCATTGTCACCACTTTTGGAAGTTGAAGTGTGTTCAGCAGGTCCTTAATGGCTCCATTGATGCTTCACGGTTGCTCCGCTTGCTGTGAGGAAGTCCCTTGCAGCCCAGATGGGTCCGAAGTCGTGTGCTATGCCATGCAAGTACCTTGAATCGGTAAACATTTTCTCAGTCTTGTCTTCTGCCATCTGGTAGGCCTTCATCAGCGCTATCAGTTCTGCTTCCTGGGCTGACAGACTGGGCGGCAGACTTCTGGACCACAGGATCTCTTGATTGCTGGTCGCTGCACCTCCCGTGTGGAATCTTCCTTCATCATCTGCAAATCTGGAGCCATCCACATAGAGGATCAACTCTGGGTTGGTCAGTGGCTCTTCTGCCACCTTGGGTAGTCCTGCTGTTTCCTGTTGCATGATGCTGAAGCAATCATGGTCATCCGTCCGGAGCAAATTCAGATCCCTGCAGAAGGTATCATGCCGATTTTGATCAGACTTTTTATCTGAGGATCCGTATCTGTATCCCCCCTTGGGAGTGGGAGTAGAGTGGGCGGATTGAGGACTGTGCATCTGGAGATGGTGTCATTGTTGGGCAGGAGTAGAGAGCACTGGAGGCGAAGATGCCTGGCGGTGGAGAGATGTTTTAGCTGGGTTTGGTTGAGGATTGCTGAGATGTCATGCAGAGCCAGGATTTCCAATGGTTTTTCCACTGATGTCAGTAGTCCTGTCCAGGAGGGCGTGTGCTGCAACTGCTGCTCTCATGCGGGAGGAAGAGGCTTCCCTTGCAACTGGATCCAGGCAAGCTGAAAAGTAGTCCAAAAGTCTCTGCTTTCCCCCCTGAAGCTGTGACAGGACTCCAGTAGCAAGGCCTTCTCTTCTCATCAAGTAGAGACGGAATGGCTTCTTGTAGTCAGATAGGCCTAGTGCTGGCGCTGAGACTACAGAGCCTTTTAACTTCTTGAACGAACTGAAGGCCACATCTGTCTGGAGGAACGGGGTCACGCTGTTTTATTCACACAGAGGCTGCATTAGGACGGAAGCATCAGGGATCCAGGCTCTGCAATATGAAACTAGACCAAGGAAGGCCTGTAGCACCTTTGGAGTTGTCGGAGGGACCATCTTCTCCACTGTGGTCTTCCGGTCATCTGTCAGGTGTTTTGCCTGGTGAACAATACAGTGTCTCTGGAACGTAACTTGCTTCAGACACCACTGGACTTTGTTCTTTGAGATCTTGCAGTGCTGCTCCGCCAGGTAGAGTAGGAGATACAAGGAATGGGCTTTACACGTGTCAAAGTCAACTGCACAAAGGAGTAGATTGTCCATGTATTGTAGCAGGGTTACTTCTGCTTGTTCTGTGACTCAGTTGGTGAGAACTGTGGACATTGCTTTGGTGAACTGTGAAGGGCTGTTCTGGGCCCACTGTGGCATCACTGTCCATGTGTGGTGTCCCCCCTGGTGCATTAAGGCAAACAGGAACTGGTCTTCCGGATGAGGGGGAACACTGAAGAAAACATTAGCCAGGTCGGTCACTGTGAACACTTTTGCTGTGGCAGGCACATTTGAGAGCAGAGTGTGCGGATTCGGCATAATTGCAGTTTCAAACACTGTGGCGTCATTCACAGCTCTCAGGTTATATACCATTCTGAACTTGGCTGGCTCTCCTTTTACAGTCTTTTTCTTGACGGGGAAAAGCGGGGTATTGCAAGGCGATTTGCGAGGAACAATGATTCCTATTTCCAGGTGGACCTTCAGTTGGTCAGAGGCAGCTTGACTCTAGGCCTGGCCTGGGCCTTACGAGGGTACGGGGTACATGGCTTGAGTGACACCCGTACTGGGGCAACTTGAGGTTTTTCTCACGTGCTGGGGTCCCTTAGACCATAGACTTTCTGGTACTACATCCAGTACCTCCTTGGGTAGGCCTCATTGGTTGCTTAATGTTCTTGTAGGGCCGCCAGCATGACTCTTCTTGGGTCAGGGATGAAGAAAGTGTCACTGTCCCATCTTCGTGGAACACTGTGGTTGCCTTCAGCTTCTGCAGTAGGTTCGCTCCCAGCAGGTTGAGTGGAAGTTCCTTGACACCACAAACTGGGACAGGATAGAGTGTCCTGGCTGAGTGCACACGCTCAGTGGCCCTGTAAGCTGAGAAGGTCTGACTTGACCATCAATGCCCATGCGAGACACAGAGAATTCTGATAGGCAGGTGGGATCAGCGAGTTCCACAGGTGTCATCACACTTCTGGCTGCACCACTTTGGATCTGACAACGCCATCCATTTTAAGGGTAATTTGAGGTACTGGTCTTGCAGATGAAGTTTTACATGTCAGGAGCGTAGTGTCTTGCTTGCCTCTGTCCTATGGACGGGGTACTTCACTGCTTTCTGCACTTCCTCCTTGACCTGTTTCTCTGGACCAACTCTTGGATTGCATGGGTCCAGTCTCTTCGGGGGCATGGGTGCTTTTGCACTGGTTCTGGTAATGGCCAAACTTGCCACAGATGTAACACTTGACACTTTTTCTGTCTTTGTAGGGTGGTTGCGCTTTCAGGTCAGTGGTCACCATGAGAGGGGCTGTCTTCTGCACCCCTGGTTGGGACTCAATCCCTTTGGCTACTGTGGACAACGGCATGATGGGTACTGTAGCGGCAGCGGGGTCCGGCCTGCTGATTGAAGCTGCGGTGGTAAGACGGTGGTAAGACTGCAGGTGCATTCGTGGCGAGGCCCGGGGTGCCATGAGACCGGCGGCTGCATCCAACCCAAGGTCTTGGGGCGTTACAGGGGCTGTGGCTGCATCTGCCATCACTTCTTCCTCCTGCTCTGACATAGCTTCTCCCCTTTGCTAACCTTATTGAGGTCGGTGTCTCCTCTCTGGAGTCTGCAGCGGTTCTTCTGGTGTGTTGGTCGGCACTTTGCAGCATCTTCACCTCTGGCTCCCCTTCTGGTGTTCTCAGCAGCACGGCACCTGCTCCTTCTTCACGCTCTTTGTGGTGCTATAATAGCGGCAGTTTTGGTGACAATTGGCATTGAACAGTCTCCTAGGCGCACATAAAACATTTTTTTCTGGGTCAGTCCACTGCTATTGACCTGTTCCTAGGCCTAGCCACTATCAGTGGTTTCCTGATTGGCTGTCTCAGTCCATGCCCAAAGGCCTGTGTATCTGGTCATGAATGGTGAAGCCCAAGTCTTGGAATACTTGCATTACTCTGCAATGAAACTTCTTTACAGACTCTGTCTTGTCTTGGCTCATGTCATGGCTTCTCCTGCCAATCTGCCTTTGGCCCACTCTCTGAGTTGTTCAATTAGCTGTGGCCCTGACTTCCAAGCGTGTACGTCTGATTCTGCTGGAAGTTTGAATTGTTCCTTCATGATTGGCCAGAGTGCATCACCTGCTTCTATTTTCATTCATGGCCCAGAGATCATTCCAGCTGGCTGCATATGTTTTCTGCTTCTGCTACATTCTTCGGTAAAATGGCATGGGATGCATCCCTGGGTCTGGACTATTGTCACCTGACTTGAAGTGCAGTGCACATAGTGTAATGGTGGTGCCTCTATCTGCCCCTGCATTCTTGGTGCCTGTGGGTTTCTTTTCTAGTACTAGACAGCATGTATGATGTTCCCTCTTCATCTTCATCAGAGGAATAGTTGTGATAGCTTGTACTGGGGTCGTACACTGACTGATATTGGACTTAGAAGTTGCTTTTTTATGTGAGGATGTCTCCCCCCTTGCTGAAGCTATGATGGATTAGGCTTATAGTTTCATGTTGGTGTGAATGTGGATGTAGGCAGCTCTGACCGGTGCTGAAGCTCTACATTATCAATACATGGTGATATCAAAGTTCATGTAAAACCTTAAGGGTTACAATATTGTTGACTGTGAAATGAGGTAACGGAGGATCTGTCAGTGAGCTCGTTCTGATATCATTCCTCCCCCCTCTGCACCCAGGGCTGAGCTGACTGCTGCCTGATATGTCTGGGGCTGCCCACTGTAGGGGGGGCTTTCACCTTCTTTCCCCGATATCACAACTGGCAATGGCTGGACTGTGCCAGGGACACCTTGTGCTGTAAGCACCATATTGTTTGAATTGGGCGTTGGCCCAGCCGGCAACACGGAGGAAAAAAGAGGAAGAAGAAGGGGGAGGGGTTGAGGAGTGAGACAAAGGAATAGTAGGAAGGGAGAGAGAGAGAAAGAGAGAGAGAGAGAGAGAGAGAGAGAATGCGGAGAGAAAAAGACTGACAGAGAAAAAAAAAAAGAAAGAGGATAGAGGAGAACAACAAGAATAATAGAGAGGAGCAATTATGCCTTCTCCCTGTAGGGAGAGACGGGGCGCACCACATACTGTGCAAAAATAACTACCTAAACCATGGATTCTGCTAAAAGCAGACTGCGCAGATTCTCCCGTCTCATACCCACAAAAATCACTTCCTGGTTTGCTCATATAACTTTCTGTACCACCTAAACGATGTAAGCTCTGCTGCCACTTCATACCATGTATTAGTATTCAGCAATCTAACATCAGCTACTGTAACTTCCCTTATTTTCCTTTCTACGTCATGCCACTCCGCAGCTTGAAATCTGCCATTCTAATGAATTTCACGTACTTTATACCTTCCAAAAATCTTCACATACTTAACACCTTCGTATTCTGTCACTATCTAAGGGCTGTTTTCTCATCAGGAAGTAAAAAGACTTTCCTGTTGCTCGGCCACTTTGTTCCCCATGGCAAAAGCAAAAAAATGAAAATGAAAAACACATAAAAATGAAAAAAGAAAACAGTACTAAAAAAAACTTCTAAAAATGAGTATATAAAACACTAAGAAAAAACTCAAAACGATAAGAAAAACCTTCAAAAACTTAGTTCACAACCAAAAACTCAAACTTTGATACAAGAGGAAAAAAAAAAACTTTTTTCAAAAATAAATAAATAAAAAATAAAAAGGTAAAGAGATTGAAGATTGAGGAAAACTTAATTAAAAAACTTTAAAATGCCGCAAAAAGAAAGACCCTTTAAGAGAGTAAAAAAAAAATTAAAAATTAAAACGGCTTTTCTCTTTTTTTTTTTTTCCTTTAGAATCTCTGCGCTCAAATGCAGCCAGAGACACACTTCCTCTTAGATATACCACGTATGCCATTGCAATAATATCAAATGTCACTAAAATCACGTTTCTGAAAACACTTATGTCACATCAAAAATGATAGATACAACTTAAATTTCACTTCTTCACAAAAAAAACTACACATACCCAGCACTGCAGCTGAAAACAGTCCGGAAAAAAAATGTGACAGTTTGATTTACAATGCATATCTCTCTGCTAAACAGCACGGAGAAAGAGGAAGTTCGGACAAGAGAACTATTTCTGCTTCTTAAAGCGGCAATAGTACATGACACAAACAGACAGATAGACAATCCGAGAGATGCCCTTTTAAATTCTGTGACACATGCAGGCTGCGCTGGGAACAGACTACTGCCAATCGCACTGGACGCACCTGCGCCCGGGCCACCTGAGTGCTTGAGAAGCACAACAAGCGGGAAATCTACCACCCCGGTCCGGACGTCCTGACTGGATCGCCGGCACTACGGGAATCTGTGGCAGCCCCTGTAATCTATCACCATCCGAGCCTGGATTCTGGAGCCACCTGCTCCGGAACTACCTGTTCCTTTCCTCTTGCACGGGAATCTGTGATAGCTTACTCAGCGATTTGACCTCCTGCGGTCTGTTTCTCAGCAACCACAAACAAAAGTCACTTTTTCCTTCTTCTCTCGGATTTTACACAAAACACATACACGGTCCACAGCAGACACCTCCCAGGGTGGATTCGTGGCTACGGATTTTTTTACACTACCTGGGAATTTGTGACCTCATCTTACCGGCAAGAGGCATAGACAAGGACTGGGCACAGGGGACTTTCAGGTAAGATGATAACATTTTCTTACCTTACTTATGGAGCTGCGCAGTCTCCTGCCCCTGTGCCAAGGCCACCGCTACACCTCCGTATCTCCGGTTAGAAGGATCCCGTGCTTTTCATCCGTGCCCCACGTTGGGTGCCATTCTGTTATGGAAATATTAGGGTTGGATAAATATATCCCTGTGTGTGCTGTGGCCGCTCCCAATTAGACTGAGTATTTTGAGCGCTCATCAAGAATGGACTGTACACAACTGTGACAGAACAACATTCCATCAATACTGACACTTTATTGTACATACATAGTTTTATATTTTCACATAGAAAGGAGTGGTTAGGGGTTGTCAGGGGTGGTTAGTTAATTATCATATTGTCTAGCTCCTCTGTCATTGGTTATCTAAACATATATGGAATATTGTGATTAATGCTCATATGACTACTGATCAAGCAACTAAACTCGAGTTCTCTGTCTAGGACAAAGTGGAGACACCTGACACTGTTGGTCTGCCGTTTCAGCAAGATTCAGCTAGATTCTAGGCATTATCTCAGACATCTGACCCGATTTCCTGTTTTTAAGATGGAAAAACACCATATGATCTGTCTGGGTTATATCAGGCTTATATCAGTTCAGTTTGTGTCAGCCATTTTAAACCATTGATTATAATATATATATTAGCTGTGAGCATATAAGTATATATTTGATTATAGAGGAGTATACATGCAAGTGAGATCTACATGATATATATATTTCTATCACAGTTTCCTACTGCAAAACTGGCAATTCCCTGACTTCTTTGGCCTGGCGACGAAAGCTGCACAGATACTGCAGGTGGTGCGGGAAATGGTGGGTTTACAGTGAGGGAAGGGATGTAGCGTTGCTGACTAGCTTCATTGGCCGAGGGTGCTGCAACCTTTACGGATGTTTGGTAGTTAGTCCAGGCTTGCAAATGCATGGTGGATAAATGTCTATGCATGCAACTTGTATTTAGACTTTTAAGATTCTGACCTCTGCTTAAGGTAGTTGAACATTTTTAACAGATGACTTTGCGCTGATCATTTGGATGTTGTTTAAAAAATTGCCAGACTGCACTCTTTCTACTATCGGATAACTTTGCAGGCATTGCAGACTGTGCTTCTTTAACCGGATGGCCACGCTGTCCTCCAACTGGTTTTGGTTTTGCCACGTGTTTTTGGCAAGAGACGGGCCCGGTAGATGGAACCTGTTGTGATATTGATGCCTGCTGCTGCTCCTCCTCCTCCGCTTCAGAACTACTGCCGCCTGCACCCTGTTCCCCCAATGGCTGCCAATCGGGGTCAACAACTGGGTCATCTATGACCTCCTCTTCTATGTCGTGTGCAACTTCGTCTGTGTCACCGTGTAAGCCGGTGGTATAACGTTCGTGACGGGGCACCATAGTCTCCGCTGGATTTGATTCTGGCTCAGTACGCTGCGAGGGCAATGTTCTGGTCTGAGTCAAAGGAACAGCATAGTAATCTGGCTGTGGCTGTGTATCTGTGCACTCCATGTCCGATTCAACTTCTAATGGGCATGGCCTGTTAACTGTTTCACTGTCTAACCCAGGAACAGTATGTGTAAAGAGCTCCATGGAGTAACCTGTTGTGTCGACTGACGCATCCTTCACTGTTGTTCTGGGTGAAGGACACAAGGAAGCGACTTTTTCCTGACCGGGAGCATCCACTGATGATGCACTGCTCTGACATTTGGAACTTTCCGAGGAGGAGGCGAAAGAGCTAGAGGCAGAGTGAGCAATGAAAGCCAATACTTGTTCCTCCTGCTCCGGCTTCAAAAGTGGTTTTCCTACTCCCAGAAAAGAGAGCGTTCGAGGCCTTGTGTAGCCAGACAACGAACCTGGCTCAACAACTCGAGACTTAGGTGCTGTACTGCTTTTACCACGACCACATGATGCTCCACCACCACTACCATCATTACCAGCTGACAATGACCGCCCACGGCCACGACCTCTTCCACTAGACTTCCTCATTGTTTGCAAAACGTAATCAAAGTAACGCTATTTGTTACTGTAAAACAACTTATAAGTTGAACTCAAACTTCTGTAGGATTTATATATACCTTTATAGGTGCCTGACACTGAAAGGAAAATCAGGCCCAATGTTACACACTAGGTTTTCTGTGCCCCAATAATTTGAGACAGATGGCACACACAGGAGCAGCACTCAAGCAGACTTGCCAATATTTATCTCCCACTAATAATTTTTTTTTTTTAAAGGGATAATTTACCCCAAAAACCCAAAAAGGCCCAGTATTACACAGTGCTTTTCGGTGGCACACAATGAGACACAGATGCCACACACAGGACTGGCACGGAGGCAGACTTGCCAATATTTATCTCTCACTAATAATTTTTTTTTTAAAGGGATAATTTACCCAAAAAAACAAAGAGGCCCAGTATTACACAGTGCTTATCGGTGGCACACAATGAGAGAGAGATGCCACCCACAGCAATGGCACGGAGGCAGACTTGCAATATTTATCTCCCACAAATTTTTTTTTTTGAAAAGGGAGAATTTAGCCAAAAAAAAAAAAATGGCCAAGTATCACACTGTGGTTTTCGGTGCCACACAATGAGAGAGAGATGCCACCCACAGCAATGGCACGGAGGCAGACTTGCCAATATTTATCTCCCACTAACTATTTTATTTTTGAAAAGGGGGAATTTACCCCAAAAAAACAAAAAGGCCCAGTATTACACAGTGCTTATCGGTGGCACACAATGAGAGACAGATGCCACACACAGGACTGGCACGGAGGCAGACTTGCCAATATTTATCTCCCACTAATAATTTTTTTTTTAAAGGGATAATTTACCCCAAAAAAACAAAAAGGCCCAGTATTACACAGTGCTTTTCGGTGGCACACAATGAGAGACAGATGCCACCCACAGCAATGGCACGGAGGCAGACTTGCCTATATTTATCTCCCACTAATTTTTATTTTGGAAAAGGGAGAATTTAGCCAAAAAAAAAAAATGGCCAAGTATCACACTGTGGTTTTCGGTGCCACACAATGAGAAAGAGATGCCACCCACAGCAATGGCACGGAGGCAGACTTGCCAATATTTATCTCCCACTAATTTTTTTTTTTGAAAAGGGAGAATTTAGCCAAAAAAAAAAATGGCCAAGTATCACACAGTGGTTTTCGGTGGCACACAATGAGAGAGAGATGCCACCCACAGCAATGGCACGGAGGCAGACTTGCCTATATTTATCTCCCACTAATTTTTATTTTGGAAAAGGGAGAATTTAGCCAAAAAAAAAAATGGCCAAGTATCACACTGTGGTTTTCGGTGCCACACAATGAGAGAGAGATGCCACCCACAGCAATGGCACGAAGGCAGACTTGCCAATATTTATCTCCCACTAATTTATTTTTTTGAAAAGGGAGACTTTACCCCCCCAAAAAAGGCCCAGTATTACACTGTGCTTTTCGGTGCCACACAATGAGAGACAGATGCCACCCTGTTATGACCCCAATGGCACAGGGTCTCAAAAGTACATACCAAGTCTGCAAACATAAAAAACCAGCTCATAGGGCAGTGGTAATTGGGCTAACTGTATATCTAATCCTAGCACCACAAATAGCAGCAGCCAGGGAACGTGCCTACGTTGGTTCTAGACGTCTCGCGCCAGCCGGAGAACTAACTAACCCTAGAAGGGAAAAGATAGACCTTTCTTGCCTCCAGAGAAAAGACCCCAAAAGTTGGATACAAGCCCCCCACAAATAATAACGGTGAGGTAAGGAGAAAAGACAAACGTAAGAATGAACTAGATATTTAGCAAAGAGAGGCCCACTGACTAATAGCAGAATATAGTAAGATGACTTATACGGTCAGCAAAAACCCTATCAAAATTTCCACGCTGGATATTCAAGAACCCCCGAACCGTCTAACGGCCCGGGGGGAGAACACCAGCCCCCTAGAGCTTCCAGCAAAATCAGGAATCACATTTAGTACAAGCTGGACAAAAATAAGAGCAATGCAAATAACCAAAAAACAAAGAAGCAGGACTTAGCTTAATTTTGCAAGAACCAGGACCAGCAGACAGGAGCAAACAGAAAGGACTGATTACAACGATGCCAGGCACTGGACTGAGAATCCAGGAAGTTTATATAGCAACACCCCTGGACTAACGACCCAGGTGGGTGCCAAACTGAGGAAATACAATCCCAGAGTCATATCACTAGTGACCACAAGAGGGAGCCAAAAAAGTCTAATTCACAACAGTACCCCCCCTTAAGGAGGGGTTACCGAACCCTCACCAAGACCACCAGGGCGATCAGGATGAGCAGCGGGAAAGGCACGAACTAAATCGGCCGCATGCACATCAGAGGCAACCACCCAGGAATTATCCTCCTGACCATAGCCCTTCCACTTGACCAGATACTGAAGCCGCCGCCTGGAGAGACGAGAATCCAAGATCTTCTCCACCACGTACTCCAACTCGCCCTCAACCAACACCGGAGCAGGAGGCTCAACAGAAGGAACCACAGGTACAACGTACCGCCGCAACAAAGACCTATGGAACACGTTGTGAATGGCAAACGACACCGGAAGATCCAAGCGAAAGGACACAGGATTAAGGATTTCCAATATCTTGTAAGGACCGATGAAGCAAGGCTTAAATTTAGGAGAGGAGACCTTCATAGGAACAAATCGAGAAGACAGCCATACCAAATCCCCAACACGAAGTCGGGGACCCACACCGCGGCGGCGGTTGGCAAAACGCTGAGCCTTCTCCTGTGACAACTTTAAGTTGTCCACCACATGATTCCAGATCTGCTGCAACCTATCCACCACAGAATCTACCCCAGGACAGTCGGAAAACTCCACATGTCCCGAGGAAAAACGAGGATGGAAACCAGAGTTGCAGAAAAATGGCGAAACCAAAGTAGCGGAACTAGCCCGATTATTAAGGGCAAACTCAGCCAACGGCAAGAAGGTCACCCAATCATCCTGATCTGCAGAAACAAAACACCTCAAATAAGCCTCCAGAGTCTGATTAGTTCGCTCTGTTTGTCCATTAGTTTGAGGATGAAAGGCAGATGAAAACAACAAATCAATACCCATCTTAGCACAAAAGGATCGCCAGAACCTGGAAACAAACTGGGATCCTCTGTCAGACACGATATTCTCAGGATGCCGTGTAAATGAACCACATTCTGAAAGAACAAGGGAACCAGATCGGAAGAGGAAGGCAATTTAGGCAAAGATACCAAATGGACCATCTTGGAAAAGCGATCACATACCACCCAGATGACAGACATTCCTTGAGACACCGGAAGATCTGAAATGAAATCCATGGAAATGTGTGTCCAAGGCCTCTTCGGGACAGGCAAGGGCAAGAGCAAGCCGCTGGCACGAGAACAGCAAGGCTTAGCCCGAGCACAAGTCCCACAGGACTGCACAAATGACCGCACATCCCGTGACAAGGAAGGCCACCAAAAGGACCTAGCCACCAAATCTCTGGTGCCAAAAATTCCCGGATGCCCTGCCAACACCGAGGAATGAACCTCGGAAATGACTCTGTTGGTCCACTTATCAGGAACAAACAGTCTGTCAGGTGGACAAGAGTCAGGTCTACCAGCCTGAAATCTCTGCAACACACGTCGCAAATCCGGAGAAATGGCTGACAAGATTACTCCCTCTTTAAGAATACCAACTGGTTCTGCGACTCCAGGAGAGTCAGGCACAAAGCTCCTTGAAAGAGCATCAGCCTTCACATTCTTTGAACCTGGTAAATACGAGACCACAAAGTCAAAATGGGAGAAAAACAATGACCAACGGGCCTGTCTAGGATTAAGGCGCATAGCAGACTCGAGATACATCAGATTCTTGTGATCAGTCAAGACCACCACACGATGCTTAGCACCCTCGAGCCAATGACGCCACTCCTCAAATGCCCACTTCATGGCCAGCAACTCCCGATTGCCAACATCATAATTCCGCTCAGCAGGTGAAAACTTCCTAGAGAAGAAAGCACATGGTCTCATTACAGAGCAACCAGGGCCTCTCTGCGACAAAACGGCCCCTGCCCCAATCTCAGAAGCATCCACTTCAACCTGAAAGGGAAGTGAGACATCAGGCTGGCACAAAACAGGCGCCGAAGTAAACCGGCGCTTCAGCTCTTGGAAAGCTTCCACGGCTGCAGGAGCCCAGTTAGCAACATCAGAACCTTTCTTGGTCATATCCGTCAAAGGTTTAACAACGCTAGAAAAATTAGCGATAAAACGACGGTAGAAGTTAGCAAAACCCAAGAACTTCTGAAGACTCTTAACTGACGTGGGTTGAGTCCAATCATGAATAGCTGGGAACTTGACTGGGTCCATCTCCACCGCAGAAGGAGAAAAAATAAAACCCAAAAAGGGAACCTTCTGTACTCCAAAGAGACACTTTGAGCCCTTAACAAACAAAGCATTCTCACGCAAAACCTGAAACACCATCCTGACCTGCTCTACATGCGAGTCCCAATCATCAGAGAAAACCAGAATATCATCCAGATAAACAATCATAAATTTATCCAGATACTTCCGGAAAATATCATGCATAAAGGACTGAAACACCGAAGGAGCATTAGAGAGCCCAAAAGGCATCACCAAGTACTCAAAATGACCTTCGGGCGTATTAAATGCAGTTTTCCATTCATCTCCCTGCTTAATGCGCACAAGGTTGTACGCACCACGAAGATCTATCTTGGTGAACCACTTGGCACCCTTAATCCGGGCAAACAAGTCTGACAACAGAGGCAAAGGATACTGAAATTTAACAGTGATTTTATTCAGAAGCCGATAGTCAATACAAGGTCTCAAAGATCCGTCCTTCTTGGCCACAAAAAAGAATCCCGCACCAAGAGGGGAAGAGGATGGACGGATATGCCTCTTCTCCAGAGATTCCTTGATATACGAACGCATTGCGGTATGCTCAGGTACAGACAGATTAAATAGTCTTCCCTTAGGAAATTTACTACCTGGAATCAAATCTATGGCGCAGTCACAGTCCCTATGAGGAGGCAGAGCACTGGACCTGGACTCGCTGAATACATCCTGATAATCAGACAAATACTCAGGAACTTCCGAAGGAGTAGAGGAAGCAATAGACACCGGCGGGGAATCACCATGAATTCCCTGACAGCCCCAACTTGACACTGACATTGCCTTCCAATCCAAGACTGGATTATGGGTCTGTAACCATGGCAAACCCAAAACGACCAAATCATGCATTTTATGCAGAACAAGAAAACGAATCACCTCCCGATGTTCTGGAGTCATGCACATGGTTACCTGTGTCCAAAACTGCGGTTTATTTTCCGCCAATGGCGTAGCATCAATACCTCTAAGAGGGATAGGATTTACCAACGGCTCAAGAACAAAACCACAGCGCTTGGCAAATGACAGATCCATAAGACTCAGGGCAGCACCTGAATCCACAAACGCCATAACAGGGTAGGAAGACAATGAGCAAATTAAAGTCACAGACAAAATAAATTTAGGTTGCAAATTACCAATGGCGACAGGACTAACAACCCTTGTTAGGCGTTTAGAGCATGCTGATATAACATGTGTAGAATCACCACAGTAAAAACACAACCCATTCTGACGTCTATGATTTTTCAGTTCATTTCTAGTCTGAATTCTACCACATTGCATTAAATCAGGTGTTTGTTCAGACAACACCACCAGAGGATTAGCGGTTTTGCGCTCCCGCAAACGCCGGTCAATTTGAATAGCCAGCGCCATGGAATCATTCAGACTTGTAGGAATGGAGAAACCCACCATCACATTCTTAATGGCTTCAGAAAGGCCATTTCTGAAATTTGCGGCCAGAGCACACTCATTCCACTGAGTAACCACGGACCATTTCCGAAATTTTTGGCAATACACTTCAGCTTCATCCTGGCCCTGAGAAATAGCCAGCAAGGCTTTTTCTGCCTGGACCTCAAGATTGGGTTCCTCGTAAAGCAATCCGAGCGCCAGAAAAAACGCATCAATATTTGCCAATGCCGGATCTCCTGGCGCTAGCGAGAAAGCCCAATCCTGAGGGTCGCCCCGTAAAAAAGAGATAACAATTTTAACTTGCTGAGCTGAGTCTCCAGATGAACGGGGTCTCAGAGATAGAAACATTTTACAATTATTCCTGAAATTCCTAAACTTAAATCGGTCTCCAGAAAACAGTTCAGGAATAGGTATTTTAGGTTCAGACATTGGACTACTGGTAACAAAATCTTGTATGCCCTGCACATGAGCAGCAAGCTGGTCCACACTTGTAATCAAGGTCTGGACATTCATGTCTGCAGAAAGCTCAAGCCACTCAGAGGTAAAGGGGAGGAAGAGAGGAAAAAAAAAAAAAAAAAAAACCTCAGAATTTTTTTTCTTATTATCCCACTTCTGCAATGCATTAAACATTCAATGTTGGCCTGGCATACTGTTATGACCCCAATGGCAGAGGGTCTCAAAAGTACATACCAAGTCTGCAAACATAAAAAACCAGCTCATAGGGCAGTGGTAATTGGGCTAACCGTATATCTAATCCTAGCACCACAAATAGCAGCAGCCGGGGAACGTGCCTACGTTGGTTCTAGACGTCTCGCGCCAGCCGGAGAACTAACTAACCCTAGAAGGGAAAAGATAGACCTTTCTTGCCTCCAGAGAAAAGACCGCAAAAGTTGGATACAAGCCCCCCACAAATAATAACGGTGAGGTAAGGAGAAAAGACAAACATAAGAATGAACTAGATATTTAGCAAAGAGAGGCCCACTGACAAATAGCAGAATATAGTAAGATGACTTATACGGTCAGCAAAAACCCTATCAAAATTTCCACGCTGGATATTCAAGAACCCCCGAACCGTCTAACGGCCCGGGGGGAGAACACCAGCCCCCTAGAGCTTCCAGCAAAATCAGGAATCACATTTAGTACAAGCTGGACAAAAATAAGAGCAATGCAAATAACCAAAAAACAAAGAAGCAGGACTTAGCTTAATTTTGCAAGAACCAGGACCAGCAGACAGGAGCAAACAGAAAGGACTGATTACAACGATGCCAGGCACTGGACTAAGAATCCAGGAAGTTTATATAGCAACACCCCTGGACTAACGACCCAGGTGGGTGCCAAACTGAGGAAAGACAATCCCAGAGTCATATCACTAGTGACCACAAGAGGGAGCCAAAAAAGTCTAATTCACAACACCACCCACAGCAATGGCACGGAGGCAGACTTGCCAATATTTATCTCCCACTAATTTTTATTTTGGAAAAGGGAGAATGTAGCCAAAAAAAAAAAAAAATGGCCAAGTATCACACAGTGGTTTTCGTTTTCGGTGCCACACAATGAGAGAGAGATGCCACCCACAGCAATGGCACAGAGGCAGACTTGCCTATATTTATCTCCCTGCAGTTATCTCAGAAAAGTATGGCAGGCAGCTATAAAAAGGACTGCTGCACAGTGCACACAAAAGTGTGGACAAACACACAAGATAGCTGTGCAGAAAGGAAGGAACAACAGGATTTGTGCTTTGAAAAAAGCAGTTGGTTTGCACAGCGTCGTACACACACAGGCACAGCAACGCAGCTATCAGGGTCAGGGAGCCTTCTAGGGCAGCCCAATGAGCGACAGCGCTGAGGAAAAAAAAATGTATCTTCCACTGTCCCTGCAAACAAAAGGTGGTGTTGGACAGTGGAAATTGCTACAGCACAAGCGGTTTGCAGCTTTATGTACCCTGCCTATCACTATCCCTGCTTCTGACGAAGCGGCAGCAACCTCTCCCTACGCTCACATCAGCAGCAGTAAGATGGCGGTCGGCGGGAACACCCCTTTATAGCCCCTGTGACGCCGCAGAAAGCAAGCCAATCACTGCAATGCCCTTCTCTAAGATGGTGGGGACTGAGATCTATGTCATCACGCTGCCCACACTCTGCGTCCACCTTCATTGGCTGAGAAATGGCGCTTTTAGCGTCATCGAAACGCGACTTTGGCGCGAAAGTCGCGTACCGCATGGCCGATGCAACGCTGGGATCGGCTCGGTTTCATGAGACGCCGACTTTGCCAAAAGTCGGCGACTTATGAAAATGAACGATCTGTTTCGCTCAACCCTAATCTTGTTCGTATTAAACAGGGTGATGAATGGAAAACAGCATTTAATACGCCCTAAGGCCATTTTGAATACCTTGTGATGCCATTCGGGCTCTCTAATGCTCCATCTGTGTTTCAGTCCTTTATGCATGATATCTTCCGGAATTATCTGGCTAAATTCATGATTGTATATTTGGATGATATTTTTGTTTTTTTCGATGATTGGGAGTCTCATGTGAAGCAGGTCAAGTCCTTCGTGCTAATGCGTTGTTTGTGAAGGGGTCTAAGTGCCTCTTTGGAGTTCAGAAGGTTTCTTTTTTGGGTTTCATTTTTTCTCCCTCGGCTATTGAAATGGACCCTGTTAAAGTCCAGGCCATTCATGATTGGACTCAACCCACATCTGTGAAGAGCCTTCAGAAATTTTTCGGCTTTGCTAATTTTTATCGCCGCTTCGTTGCTAATTTTTCCAGTGTGGTTAAGCCTCTGACCGATTTGACGAAGAAAGGCGCTGATGTGATGAATTGGTCCTCTGCGGCTGTTGAGGCCTTTCAGGAGCTTAAACGTCGTTTTACTTCTGCCCCTGTGTTGCGTCAGCCAGATGTTTCTCTCCCTTTTCAGGTTGAGGTTGACGCTTCTGAGATTGGGGCAGGGGCCGTTTTGTCTCAGAGAAGTTCTGATGGCTCTTTGATGAAACCGTGTGCTTTCTTCTCCAGAAAGTTTTCGCCTGCTGAGCATAATTATGATGTCGGCAATCGGGAGTTGTCTTGAGGGAGCCAAGCATCGCGTTGTGGTCTTGACCGATCATAAGAATCTGATTTACCTCGAGTCTGCCAAGCGGTTGAATCCTAGACAAGCTCGATGGTCTCTGTTTTTCTCCCGTTTAGATTTTGTGGTCTCGTATCTTCCGGGATCTAAGAATGTGAAGGCTGATGCCCTTTCTAGGAGTTTTTTGCCTGATTCTCCGGGAGTCCTTGAGCCGGCTGGTATTCTCAAGGAGGGGGTGATTCTTTCTGCCATCTCCCCTGATTTGCGGCGGGTGCTTCGGGAGTTTCAGGCTGATAAACCTGACCGCTGTCCAGTGGGGAAACTGTTTGTTCCTGATAGATGGACTAGCAAGGTAATTTCTGAGGTTCATTGTTCAGTATTGGCTGGTCATCCTGGGATTTTTGGTACCAGAGATTTGGTTGCTAGGTCCTTTTGGTGGCCTTCCTTGTCACGGGATGTGCGTTCTTTTGTGCAGTCCTGTGGGACTTGTGCTCGGGCCAAGCCTTGCTGTTCCCGTGCTAGTGGGTTGCTTTTGCCTTTGCCGATCCCTGAGAGACCCTGAACGCATATCTCCATGGATTTTATTTCTGATCTTCCTGTTTCTCAGAAGATGTCTGTCATCTGGGTGGTTTGTGACCGGTTTTCTAAGATGGTCCATTTGGTACCTTTGCCTAAGTTGCCTTCCTCCTCTGATTTGGTTCCATTATTTTTTCAGCACGTGGTTCGTTTGCATGGCATTCCGGAGAATATTGTGTCTGACAGAGGTTCCCAGTTTGTTTCTAGGTTTTGGAGGTCCTTTTGTGCTAGAATGGGCATTGATGTGTCTTTTTCTTCAGCATTTCATCCTTAGACAAAAGGCCAAATGGAGCGAACCAATCAGACCTTGGAAACCTATTTGAGATGCTTCGTGTCTGCTGATCAGGATGATTGGGTGACCTTCTTGCCATTGGCCGAGTTTGCCCTTAATAATCGGGCTAGTTTGGCTACCTTGGTTTCGCCTTTCTTTTGTAACTTTGGTTTTCATCCTCGTTTTTCTCCGGGGCAGGTTGAGCCTTCTGACTGTCCTGGTGTGGATTCTGTGGTGGACAGGTTGCAGCAAATTTGGACTCATGTGGTGGACAATTTAACGTTGTCTCAGGAAAAGGCTCAACGTTTTGCTAACCGTCGTCGGTGTGTTGGTCCCCGGCTTCGTGTTGGGGATTTGGTCTGGTCGTCTTCTCGTCATGTTCCTATGAAGGTTTCTTCCCCTAAGTTCAAGCCTCGCTTTATTGGTCCTTATAAGATTTCTGAAATTATCAATCCGGTGTCTTTTCGTTTGGCCCTTCCAGCTTCTTTTTCCATTCATAATGTGTTCCATAGATCTTTGTTGCGGAGATATATGGTGCCCATGGTTCCCTCCGTTGATCCTCCTGCTCCGGTGTTGGTTGAGGGGGAATTGGAATATGTGGTGGAGAAGATTTTGGATTCTCGTTTTTCGAGGCGGAAGCTTCAGTATCTGGTCAAGTGGAAGGGTTATGGTCAGGAGGATAATTCTTGGGTTGTTGCCTCCGATGTCCATGCTGCCGATTTGGTTCGTGCTTTTCATTTGGCTCGTCCTGATCGGCCTGGTGGCTCTGGCGAGAGTTCAGTGACCCCTCCTCAAGGGGGGGTACTGTTGTGAATTCCGTTCTGGGGCTCCCTCCTGTGGTTGTGAATGGTACTTTTGTGAGTTCTGCCCTTGGGCTCCCTCTGGTGGTTTCGAGTGGAACTGCTGCTCCTTGAGTTTGGCTGTAGCAGCTGCCTTCACTTATCGTCTCTCCTGCCTTGCTATTTAACCTGGCTCTGGTCTTTAGTTCATGCCAGCTGTCGATGTTCTGGGTTGGATTCACATCTCTCCTTGAATTTCTCATATGGCCTGTCCATTTCAGCGAAAGATAAGTTCTTGCTAGTTCTTTGGTTGTCCATTTGCTGTGGACTTTATTGCTCAGCTCATGTTATGTTTCTTTTTGTCCAGCTTGTCATTATGTTATTTTCAGGCTAGCTGGAAGCTCTGGGGAATCAGATTTGCCCCTCCACACCGTGAGTCGGTGTGGAGATCATTTTTGTAAACTCAGTGTTTATTTTTAGTTTTTAATACTGACCGCACAGTATCCTTTCCTATTCTGTCTATCTAGATTAGTATTGGCCTCCTTTGCTAAAGTCTGATTTCATTTCTGTGTATGTCATTTCCCTCTCTACTCACAGTCAATATTTGTGGGGGGCTATCTTTCCTTTTGGGGTTTTCTCTGAGGCAAGATAGCTTTCTATTTCCATCTTAAGTGGTAGTTAGTTCTTAGGCTGTGACGAGGTGTCTAGGGAGTGACAGGAACATCCCACGGCTATTACTAGTGTTGGTGTTAGGATTAGGAACTGCGGTCAGTAAAGATACCACCTCCTCAGAGCTCGTCCCATGTTGCTCTTTAACCACCAGGTCATATCAGTGTTGCTCCTTAACCACCAGGTCATAACACTGCACACAGGATGCCATTCGGGCATCCAAGGAGAGAATGAGGGTTTCTGCCGATGCACACCGGTGCTCTGCTCCGACCTTCGCTCCTGGCGACTTAGTGTGGCTCTCCACCCGTAACATCAGGCTGCGAGTTGAATCCACTAAGTTTGTGCATTGCTAAATTGGTCTTTTCAAGGTTCTGGAACAGGTTAACCCTGTGGTCTACCGTTTGGAAATTCTTCCGCACCTTGGTATCACTGACACCTTACACGTTTCCCTCTTAAAGCCCGTCTATATGTCCCAGTTTTTCTAGTCATCTGCCGGGACATCGGGTTCATCCACGGATGAGTACGAGGTGAACTCTATCTTGGGGTGCAAGGTGGGATGTGGCAAAAAATACAATCTGGTTGACTGGAAGGGTCATGGTCTAGAGGACAGAACCTGGGAAGCACATTTGGGCTCCACTGCTTATTGCAGCGAGGTTCAAGGAGGAGAGGGACCTAGGAGGGGGGTAATGTTACGTGTCGAGTTCCTGCCGCTGCACAGGGGGAATCTCGAACCATGTATGCTGCGGTCTCCCATTCTCCTCCAGCACTAGTGGAAAATGCTCAGCGGAGACTTCGGTCCCAGCGTCTGCCTCAGCCTTATACTGTGCAGATGGTTACTGCTGCCTTTCCAGGCTCTGCTTTTGTAGCCAGCACAGGTCAGCAGCGAGCAGGCTTTTCTGGGACTAAGTCCTGCTTTTCACACACTGAGCATGCCCACGGGAGGACCTCTCATTGGAGGTCGGGGGTCACGCACTCAGGCCCTGTAGCAGCTCCTATTGGTCCTCCAGGAAGGTCCTGAAAGAGTTGCAACTATGAAAGGTTTGCATGACCGCACACCCATGCATTAGTATCAAATGTATTTGGCTTATGCCAGTGGATACTTTACCACTCTTTATACATGTGGTGTGAGACTGTAGCACTGGGACTGTACACTCAGGCAGTGTTATGACCCCAATGGCGAGGGTCTCAGAGATATCAGCAAGTCTGCGAAGTACAAAAATCCAGCTCATAGGGCAGTAGTAACTGGGTTGACCATATATCTACTCCTAACGCCAACACTAGAAGTAGCCGGGGAACATGCCTACGTTGGTCGCTAGATGTCTCGCGCCAGCCGGAGAGCTAACTACCCCTAGAAGAGGAAAACAAAGACCTCTCTTGCCTCCAGAGAAAAGACCCCAAAAGTTGGATACAAGCCCCCCACAAATAATAACGGTGAGGTAAGAGGAAATGACAAACACAGAGATGAACTAGGTTTAGCAAAGAGAGGCCCACTTACTAATAGCAGAATGTAGTAAGATAACTTATATGGTCAACAAAAACCCTATCAAAATCCACGCTGGAGATTCAAGAACCCCCGAACCGTCTAACGGCCCGGGGGGAGAACACCAGCCACCCTAGAGCTTCCAGCAAGGTCAGGATACAGATTATATACAAGCTGGACAAAAAATGCAAACAAAAACGAATAGCAAAAAGCAAGAAAGCAGACTTAGCTTAATCAAGCAGGAACCAGGATCAGTAGACAAGAGCACTACAGATTAGCTCTGATATCAACGTTGCCAGGCATTGAACTGAAGGTCCAGGGAGCTTATATAGCAACACCCCTGACCTAACGACCCAGGTGAGCATACAAGGGATGACAGACATTCCCAGAGTCAAATCACTAGTAGCCACTAGAGGGAGCCAAAAGGTAAATTCACAACAGTACCCCCCCCTTAGTGAGGGGTCACCGAACCCTCACCAAGACCACCAGGGCGATCAGGATGAGCGGCGTGAAAGGCACGAACTAAATCAGCCGCATGCACATCAGAGGCGACCACCCAGGAATTATCCTCCTGACCATAGCCCTTCCACTTGACCAGGTACTGAAGCCTCCGCCTGGAGAGACGAGAATCTAAGATCTTCTCCACCACGTACTCCAACTCGCCCTCAACCAACACCGGAGCAGGAGGCTCAGCAGAAGGAACCACAGGCACAACGTACCGCCGCAACAAGGACCTATGAAATACGTTGTGAATGGCAAACGACACCGGAAGATCCAGGCGAAAAGATACAGGATTAAGGATCTCCAATATCTTGTAAGGACCAATGAATCGAGGCTTAAATTTGGGAGAGGAGACCTTCATAGGAACAAATCGAGAAGACAGCCATACCAAATCCCCAACACGAAGTCGGGGACCCACACCGCGGCGGCGGTTGGCAAAACGCTGAGCCTTCTCCTGTGACAACTTCAAGTTGTCCACCACATGATTCCAGATCCGCTGCAACCTATCCACCACAGAATCCACTCCAGGACAGTCAGAAGGCTCCACATGTCCCGAGGAAAAACGAGGATGGAAACCGGAGTTGCAGAAAAATGGCGAAACCAAGGTGGCAGAACTAGCCCGATTATTAAGGGCAAATTCAGGCAACGGCAAGAAGGTCACCCAATCATCCTGATCAGAAGAGACTAAACACCTCAAATACGCCTCCAGTGTCTGATTAGTTCGTTCCGTTTGTCCGTTAGTCTGTGGATGAAAAGCGGACGAAAACGACAAATCAATGCCCATCCTACCACAAAAGGATCGCCAGAACCTGGAAACAAACTGGGATCCTCTGTCCGACACAATATTCTCAGGAATGCCGTGCAAACGAACCACGTTCTGGAAGAACACAGGAACCAGATCAGAAGAGGAAGGCAGCTTAGGCAAAGGAACCAGATGGACCATCTTGGAGAAACGATCACATATCACCCAGATGACAGACATGCCCTTAGACACCGGAAGATCCGAAATGAAATCCATAGAGATGTGTGTCCAAGGTCTCTTCGGGACAGGCAAGGGCAAGAGCAACCCGCTGGCACGAGAACAGCAAGGCTTAGCTCGAGCACAAGTACCACAAGACTGCACAAATGACCGCACATCCCTTGACAAGGAAGGCCACCAAAAGGACCTGGCCACCAGATCTCTGGTGCCAAAAATTCCCGGGTGCCCTGCCAACACTGAGGAATGAACCTCAGAAATTACTCTGCTGGTCCATTTAGCAGGCACAAACAATCTGTCAGGTGGACAAGAGTCAGGCCTACCAGCCTGAAATCTCTGCAACACACGTCGCAGATCTGGAGAAATAGCTGACAAGATAACTCCTTCCTTAAGAATACCCTCAGGTTCAGCGACTCCAGGAGCATCAGGCACAAAGCTCCTAGACAGAGCATCGGCCTTCACATTCTTAGAACCTGGTAAATACGAGACCACAAAGTCAAAACGGGAGAAAAACAATGACCAGCGGGCCTGTCTAGGATTCAGGCGTTTAGCAGACTCGAGGTACATCAGATTTTTGTGATCAGTCAAGACCACCACACGATGCTTAGCACCCTCGAGCCAATGACGCCACTCCTCAAATGCCCACTTCATGGCCAACAACTCCCGATTGCCCACATCATAATTTCGCTCTGCCGGCGAAAACTTCCTAGAGAAAAAGGCACAAGGTCTCATAGTAGAACAACCAGGACCTCTCTGCGACAAAACGGCCCCTGCCCCAATCTCCGAAGCATCCACCTCAACCTGAAAGGGAAGTGAGATGTCAGGCTGGCACAAAACAGGCGCCGAAGTAAACCGGCGTTTCAACTCCTGGAAAGCCTCCACGGCAGCAGGAGCCCAGTTAGCCACATCAGAGCCTTTCTTGGTCATATCCGTCAACGGTTTAACAACGCTAGAAAAATTAGCGATAACACGACGGTAGAAGTTAGCAAAACCCAAGAACTTCTGAAGACTCTTAACTGACGAGGGTTGAGTCCAATCATGAATAGCTCGGACCTTGACTGGGTCCATCTCCACAGCAGAAGGGGAAAAAATGAACCCTAAAAAGGGAACCTTCTGTACACCAAAGAGACACTTTGAGCCTTTAACAAACAAAGAATTTTCACGCAAAATCTTGAAAACCATCCTGACCTGCTCCACATGCGAGTCCCAATCATCAGAAAAAACCAGAATATCATCCAGATAAACGATCAAAAATGTATCCAGATACTTCCGGAAAATGTCATGCATAAAGGACTGAAAAACTGAAGGTGCATTAGAGAGCCCAAATGGCATCACCAAGTACTCAAAATGACCTTCGGGCGTATTGAATGCGGTTTTCCATTCATCTCCTTGCTTAATGCGCACAAGGTTGTACGCACCACGAAGGTCTATCTTGGTGAACCACTTGGCACCTTTAATCCGGGCAAACAAGTATGACAACAGCGGCAAAGGATACTGAAATTTGACAGTGATCTTATTTAAAAGCCGATAGTCAATACAAGGCCTCAAAGATCCGTCCTTTTTGGCCACAAAAAAGAATCCCGCACCAAGAGGGGAAGAAGAAGGACGGATATGCCCCTTCTCCAGATACTCCTTGATATATGAACGCATCGCGGTATGTTCAGGTACCGACAGATTAAACAGTCTTCCCTTAGGAAACTTACTGCCTGGAATCAAATCTATTGCAGAGTCACATTCCCTATGAGGAGGCAATGCACTTGACCTAGACTCGCTGAAGACATCCTGATAATCAGACAAATACGCCGGAACTTCCGAAGGCGTAGAAGTAGCAATAGACACGGGCAGGGAATCTCCATGAATTCCATGACAGCCCCAACTTGACACTGACATTGCCTTCCAGTCCAAGACTGGATTATGGGTCTGTAACCATGGCAAACCCAAAACAACCAAATCATGCATCTTATGCAGAACAAGAAAACGTATCACCTCCCGATGTTCAGGAGTCATGCACATGGTAACCCGTGTCCAAAACTGCGGTTTATTTTCTGCCAATGGCGTAGCATCAATACCCCTAAGAGGGATAGGATTTTCTAATGGCTCAAGAACAAAACCGCAGCGCTTGGCAAATGACAGATCCATAAGACTCAGGGCAGCACCTGAATCCACAAACGCCATGACAGGATACGATGACAGTGAGCAAATCAAAGTTACAGATAGAATAAACTTAGGTTGCAAATTACCAATGGCGACAGGACTAACAACCCTAGTAAGACGCTTAGAGCATGCTGAGATAACATGTGTAGAATCACCACAGTAGTAACACAAGCCATTCTGGCGTCTATGAATTTTTCGCTCATTTCTAGTCAGGATTCTATCACATTGCATTAAATCAGGTGCCTGTTCAGATAACACCATGAGGGAATTTGCGGTTTTGCGCTCCCGCAACCGCCGGTCAATTTGAATTGCCAGGGCCATGGAATCATTCAGACCTGTGGGAATGGGAAAACCCACCATCACATTCTTAATGGCTTCAGAAAGGCCATTTCTAAAATTTGCAGCCAATGCACACTCGTTCCACTGGGTCAGCACGGACCATTTCCGAAATTTTTGGCAATACACTTCAGCCTCGTCCTGGCCCTGAGACATAGCCAGCAAGGCTTTTTCTGCCTAAATCTCAAGATTGGGTTCCTCATAAAGCAAACCGAGCGCCAGAAAAAACGCATCAATATCAGCCAATGCCGGATCTCCTGGCGCCAGCGAGAAAGCCCAATCCTGAGGGTCGCCCCGTAAAAAAGAAATAACAATTTTCACTTGCTGAGCGGAGTCTCCAGAGGAACAGGGTCTCAGGGACAAAAACAATTTACAATTATTCCTGAAATTTCTAAACTTAAATCGGTCTCCGGAAAACAGTTCAGGAATCGGTATCTTAGGTTCTGACATAGGATTTCTGGTAACATAATCTTGTATACCCTGCACACGAGCAGCAAGCTGGTCCACACTTGTAATCAAGGTCTGGACATTCATGTCTGCAGCAATCACAAGCCACTCAGAGGTAAAGGGGAAAAGAAAAAAAAATGAGAGAGAGAGAAAAAAAAACCTCAGAACTTTCTTTCTTATAATCCCGCTTCTGCAATGCATTTAACATTTAATACGGGCCTGGCAAACTGTTATGACCCCAATGGCGAGGGTCTCAGAGATATCAGCAAGTCTGCGAAGTACAAAAATCCAGCTCATAGGGCAGTGGTAACTGGGTTGACCATATATCTACTCCTAACGCCAACACTAGAAGTAGCCGGGGAACATGCCTACGTTGGTCGCTAGATGTCTCGCGCCAGCCGGAGAGCTAACTACCCCTAGAAGAGGAAAACAAAGACCTCTCTTGCCTCCAGAGAAAAGACCCCAAAAGTTGGATACAAGCCCCCCACAAATAATAACGGTGAGGTAAGAGGAAATGACAAACACAGAGATGAACTAGGTTTAGCAAAGAGAGGCCCACTTACTAATAGCAGAATGTAGTAAGATAACTTATATGGTCAACAAAAACCCTATCAAAATCCACGCTGGAGATTCAAGAACCCCCGAACCGTCTAACGGCCCGGGGGGAGAACACCAGCCACCCTAGAGCTTCCAGCAAGGTCAGGATACAGATTATATACAAGCTGGACAAAAAATGCAAACAAAAACGAATAGCAAAAAGCAAGAAAACAGACTTAGCTTAATCAAGCAGGAACCAGGATCAGTAGACAAGAGCACTACAGATTAGCTCTGATATCAACGTTGCCAGGCATTGAACTGAAGGTCCAGGGAGCTTATATAGCAACACCCCTGACCTAACGACCCAGGTGAGCATACAAGGGATGACAGACATTCCCAGAGTCAAATCACTAGTAGCCACTAGAGGGAGCCAAAAGGTAAATTCACATCAGGCAGGCAGTTAGCGTCAGTGGGTGCAATTAACCATTGGCTTGCTTGCAAGCACAACCCTAGTTAGGGCAATAGTTTTTGTGCACAGCGCGACTCTGTGTGGAATGAGAGATCGTTTTCAGTTCACATGGGGTGATGCTTAACCCACGTGTGAGCTCAGAGTTTATCCGCCATTACTTTGCAGCAGATATCTCTGCAAGGTGGACTCTGGGCTGCGAACGCACCTTGTAGCTTCCTACTTATACTCAGTGCATTCCGCTAGCCCTAACAAAGGGCAATCAAACAACCATGGTTCGTGACAAATTGGTGTGAGTAGTGGGGATGATCAAGGTAACTTCCCCGGGATCCCTGACATATTGTTGGGATCCGTGACATATTGTTGGCAGCACGGTGTGAACCATGACAATATTATTGTAAACACTGCCTGATAATGGTGAGCCCGGGCTGTGCGAAGGTGTGGGAGGGATTCTCTCTGCAGTGTTGTAACCTGTGTTTAATTAAAGCAGAGGTTGAGGGCGCAGATGGAGGCACTAGAGGAGGTGGATGAGGCAGAGACACTGCAGAAATTGTTATGTACAGAGGTTTATTCTGCAAGCCTTGGCAATTCCAAGACTAGTCTAGTGAGACTGTAGCGTCTACTGCTTTAGTTCTCCATCCCCTGGTGTGTACTAGTTTAGTTCTCCAACCCAGGCTGTTCAGTAGTTTAGTTCTCCAATCCCTTTTGTTTATTAGTATAGTTCTCCATGTCCTGGTGTTAATTTGTTTAGTTCAGCAATCTTAGCTGTTTAGTAGTTTAGTTTTCCAACCCCTGTTGTCTATTATTTTATTTATCCATCGTAAGGTGTGTAGTGGTTTACTTCTACAACCATAGCTGTTAAGTAGCTTAGTTCTCCAACCCCTGTTGTCTAGTAGCTTAGTTATCCATATTATGGTTTGTTGTGGTTTATTTTTCAATCCCCAAGTGCCCTGCAAGCCTTAGGAATTGCAAGTCTTGTGGAGCAGTCCCTTCCACAACTGCCCCTACAGCCACCAGAGTCACCCAGTGCCCAGTCATCTAGCTGTAACTCCCCTGTCCATGCTTGCTTATCCATGTGTCATTGTTGACATGCACATTGGCAGACATAGAATTTTTTCAGGGAACAGGTGATGTTGTCTGTGACTTGTTGCTGTAGCAGACACATCTTTCTTAGAGAAGTAAAGGTGACTGGGAAACTGGTATTGGGGGGACGGCGACGGCCATCAGCTTTCGGAAACAGTCACTACCATAAGGTGGAAAGGCTGCATTTCCGTGGCCAAGAGATTAGAGTGGTCATGCAATAATCACAGAGATCACAGGCCATGAGTCATACAGAAACAAACGCTGTGATCTTAGTAGCGAATAGCTCTCAGCTGGCCACTGTCCTCCAGACAATGATGCGGTTGGGTCATGAATCATCCGAGGAGGCCACAGGCTGTTCACTATAATTAGTTCTCAGAAAAGTAATAGTGAGCGTACTGCTTATCCCCATTCAAATTACAACACAAAGAATGTGCATATATCCCGCTGTACGATCACTGCTAACTTGAAGATAACGCTGCACTCTTCGCTGCCAACAACAATCCTGTTTTTAACCCAATAAATAAATGCAGTCTGTTTGGATGTTATTCTTCTTTTAAAGTTCACTCCATCAGGGTGTTTCATCCCCTCTCCCTGAGAATAGCATTCATATACTGGCCCCCAGGCTCACCCACACACTTCCTTGATCACTGTTATGCGTTCTGGCTACACTTCTTGTCCCCAGGATTGACAACCCTTATCCTGGGAGTCTTCAACAGCTCCACCTCCCCAACTGCATCCCAGCTTCTATCTCTAACCAATTCTCGTGGCCTCTCACAACTTTCAAACTCTGAGACACGTAAAGACGGTAACACTCCTGATCAGGACTTTGTCCAGCTCAGTTCAATCGCCTACATAGATTACTCATCTTTTACCCTTTGTCGACATGAAATTAGGAGTATAATCACAATATAGACATTTTTAGGTGCTCCCTAAAAACACGTCTGATTAGTGCTGCCTATCACGTCCTCTTATCATGTTCCCTTAAAAATCCTTTATATATACAGTTAGGTCCATATATATTTGGACAGAGACAACATTTTTCTCATTTTGGTTATAGACATTACCACAATGAATTTAACAAAACAATTCAGATGCAGTTGAAGTTCAGACTTTCAGCTTTCATTTGAGGGTATCCACATTAAAATTGGATGAAGGGTTTAGGAGTTTCAGCTCCTTAACATGTGCCACCCTGTTTTTAAAGGGACCAAAAGTAATTGGACAGATTCAATAATTTTAAATAAAATGTTCATTTCTAGTACTTGGTTGAAAACCCTTTGTTGGCAATGACTGCCTGAAGTCTTGAACTCATGGACATCACCAGACGCTGTGTTTCCTCCTTTTTGATGGTCTGCCAGGCCTTCACTGTGGTGGTTTTCAGTTGCTGTTTGTTTGTGGGCCTTTCTGTCTGAAGTTTAGTCTTTAACAAGTGAAATGCATGCTCAATTGGGTTGAGATCAGGTGACTGACTTGGCCATTCAAGAATATTCCACTTCTTTGCTTTAGTAAACTCCTGGGTTGCTTTGGCTTTATGTTTTGGGTCATTGTCCATCTGTAGTATGAAACGACGACCAATCAGTTTGGCTGCATTTGGCTGGCTCTGAGCACACAGTATGGCGGCTCTGAATACCTCAGAATTCATTTGGCTGCTTCTGTCCTGTGTCACATCATCAATAAACACTAGTGACCCAGTGCCACTGGCAGCCATGCATGCCCAAGCCATCACACTGCCTCCGCCGTGTTTTACAGATGATGTGGTATGCTTTGGATCATGAGCTGTACCAAGCCTTTGCCATACTTTTCTCTTTCCATCATTCTGGTAGAGGTTGATCTTGGTTTCATCTGTCCAAAGAATGTTCTTCCTGAACTGTGCTGGCTTTTTTAGATGTTTTTTAGCAAAGTCCAGTCTAGCCTTTTTATTCTTGACACTTATGAGTGGCTTGCACCGTGCAGTGAACCCTCTGTATTTACTTTCATGCAGTCTTCTCTTTATGATAGATTTGGATATTGATACGCCGACCTCCGGGAGAGTGTTGGTCACTTGGTTGGCTGTTGTGAAGGGGTTTCTCTTCACCATGGAGATTATTCTGCGATCACCCACCACTGTTGTCTTCCGTGGGCGCCCAGGTCTTTTTGCATTGATGAGATCACCAGTGCTTTCTTTCCTTCTCAGGATGTACCAAACTGTACATTTTGCCACTCCTAATATTGTAGCAATTTCTCGGATGGGTTTTTTCTCTGTTTTCACAGCTTAAGAATGGCTTGTTTCACCTTCATGGAGAGCACTTTTGACCGCATGTTTACTTCATGGGAAAACCTTCCAAATGCAAGCACCACACCTCAAATCAACTCCAGGCCTTTTATCTGCTTAGTTGAGAATGACATAATGAAGGGATTGCCCACACCTGTCCATGAAATAGCCTTGGAGTCAATTGTCCAATTACTTTTGGTCCCTTTAAAAAACAGGGTGGCACAGGTTAAGGAGCTGAAACTCCTAAACTCTTCATCCAATTTTAATATGGATACCCTCAAATGAAAGCTGAAAGTCTGAACTTCAACTGCATCTGAATTGTTTTGTTTAAAATTAAATTGTGGTAATGTCTATAACCAAAATGAGAAAATTGTTGTCTCTGTCCAAATATATATGGACCTAACTGTATATATATATATATATATATATATATATATATATATATATATAGCTTATTCTCTACTTCTGTGAACATAGTTCACCATCAAACTCAACCGTACTCATGCTGCCTTTATGTACCACCATTTCCTCAAGATGGTTATACCACCAGTGTAAATAAGCACCTGTAATTGGTGTCACCCCCACCTTATTGTAGATTGTAACTATGAAGAGCTGGATTGTCATTATTTTTGCTTGAATTGTTTGATTATTAGTGTTGAGCGATACCTTCCGATATTTGAAAGTATCGGTATCGGATTGGATTGGCCGATATCCAAAAAATATCAGATATTGCCGATACCGATACCCGATACCAATACAAGTCAATGGGACACAAATATCGGAACGTAATAGGGAGCAATCCTGGATGGTTCCCAGGGTCTGAAGGAGAGGAAACTCTCCTTCAGGCCCTGGGATCCATATTCATGTAAAAAATAAAGAATAAAAATAAAAAATATGGATATACTCACCCTCGGACGGGCCCTGGCTCTCAGCGGGGCAACCGGCAGCCTCCGTTCCTAAGAATGCAGTGAGTGAAGGACCTTTGATGACATCGCGGTCACATGTGCGGTCACATGAGCGGTCACATGACCAATCACAAGATCGCGACGTCATCGCAGGTCCTACACTCACTGCATTCTTAGGAACGGAGGCTGCCGGTTGCACCATTGAGAGGCAGGGGCCGTCGGTGGGTGAGTATATCCATATTTTTTATTTTTATTCTTTATGTTTTACATGATTATGGATCCCAATTCCGATTTTCGATATCGCAAAAATATCGGAACTCGGTATGGGAATTCCGATACAGCGAATATCGGCCGATACCCGATATTTGCAGTATCGGAATGCTCAACACTATTGATTACCTTAAACTTGGTAACTTTTGATTGTTTTATAACAACTGCTGACTGGTAGAGCTATGCATAATGTGTTTGTGATATATAAATAAAGGTTATTATTAGTAGTAGATTGAAGATGGTGAAATTCAAGCTGTTAACTTTGCAATGTGTAGGAGTAAAGAATCTTTTACGTGAGCACAACTGCACAAATGAGGGTTTGCTGCATGCGGGGATGTTACGGAGGATTGAGAAAGATGGAGTGTGCTTGGTAAGATCAGTCAAAACAGCAGGCATGTCCAATTCCATATCAGCTGACTGGCTCTCAATCACCCCAGCTATAGGGGGTAAACAAGAGGAAGTTCTTCGGCCTTTGTGACAACACTTGCTATGGTGAGAGATGAGGAAGAGTAAAAAGATGCGGTTGATGGGGTGGACGATGGTTGGCGAGACCCGCTAGTCTGCATTTTAGCACAATGACTTTCCCAAATTTACACATTTTGATCGAACATTTGCCAGTTCACGCATGTAGTGCTGACATTTTTTACTTTTTTTTTACTCTACAAGGTCTTTTTTTTTTTTTTTTAATTGACAGCTAACATGATGTTTCATATTTTGGCCGGTCTGAAAAAAAAGATCCAAGATAGCCAATGGCAGAACCTCGAATGCTGCTGTCCACTGTCAGAGTTAGGCTTCAGGATGCATTTGTTTCCATGGTTGCATAATTATTTGTCTACGTAACCTACTCATCTTCCTCTTCCTCCTCCTCTGCTGAGCTACTCAACTGCATGCCTCTGGGTTTACATTAAGTGTGATTTACTACCTCATCATTATATTCTCTGTTCTCCCACTCCTTGCTGTAACAACTCTGCTGGCATCACGGCATGGCCTCTCATCTCTCACACTATCTTACCCACTGCTCCAGGTCACATTGTGGTTTCTGTTTCTTGCCAGCTCCATATTCTGTGCCTCTGCTTTCTGCATGCTTCCTGGCTGTATGCATAGGGGGGGTGGCGCCTGAACTCTCTGGTTCTTTTAGGAATCATGTGCACCTGTCTAATCTGTTCCTGACCAATTACCAAGAGGCCTCCAGTATATAGTGCAGCTCCACCCAGTGGACTGGCCTGTGCAATGTGTTAGCTTAGTTTGTGTTTAGCTTCTGAGTTTGCCAGGCCTTGCTCTGTGTTACTCCCTCTCTAGAGGCTTTTCTCAGTGCTCCTTGATCTTGTTGTCCGCCCTCCAGGAGGCAAAATATCCTGGTCCCTGTGTCTTTGTTTTTGTTCCTTGCCTTGTTCCATTATCCTGTCTGAACGTAGTCCTATATCTGTCACCTTGTCTGTGGCTTCCTTCCCTGCTGTGTCTTTCCTTGTGTTCTCAGTCTGCCTATGCTCCGCACTCTTGTGGTTCTGCCTTCTCTGAACCCTTGTCACTTTGCCTGGGCTCCGCTCTCTTGCAGCTTTGCCTCTGCTCCGCACTCCTCCATTCTACTCTGCTGTGCTGCTGCAGAGATCTCTTGCTGCTGCTCCTCTCCGCATTCCTTGCGGTTCTGCTCTGCTTAGCTTCTGTTGCTGCTCCATCTCCTGCTGCTCTACCATTCCTATCCCCAGCCTTGCAGTTCTCTTCCTGTGTGAACAGGTCCCTACCTGTTCCTTCATTCTCCTTTCCTTCTGGCTTGTCTCCGTACCTGCATCTTGTGTGAACAGGTCCCTACCTGTTCCTTCATACACCACACCTTCATACACCGTGCCTGCCAGCCATGTGCTATCTGCCGTGCCTGCCAGCCCTATGTTCTCTGCCGTGCCTGCCAGCCCTGTGTTCTCTGCCGTGCCTGCTTGCCTACTCGTCCAAGTTTCAGCAGTACTCATCTGCCAGTCGCCTGCACCTGTCCTAGTGTTCCTGTCTCCAAAGTGGGATCAGCAGCCACAGCCAGACCCCACCCTGGAGTAGCACCTGGCAGCTGCCTGCTGCACAAGCCTGACCTCACCATCAGAGGCTCCAGCAAAAACCCAAGCAGCTGTCATAGTCATGCCCCTTCAAGGGTAGTCTGGTTTGTGGCACAGTGGGGCCACAAACCCCCCCGAGCTCTCACCCACCAGTCAGGGCGTGAGCGTGTCACTTGCCCTGAGAGTCATCCTCCTCCTCTTCCTGCCTTGACAGCACAGTACAGTCCGCAGGCACCTCAAATATCTAAGTGTCATCACAAATGGATCACCTTCACCTAACGGGGTTAACATCTGTTGACAAGGGTTTGATTTATGCTCGGACAAAACTTCATCCGGCCACGGATCAAATTGAGAAAACATGTGGCATATGATTTCCTCCTCTTGACTCTGTGAATCTTTAGAATACACTTCCTATGCCCACAGCATACAATGTGTGAAGACACCTGCAGACATCTGTGGTTACCAACAGTCAGTTGGGCACTTGGAGAGTTGTAATGTGGCAGATAGAAAGATTAATTGGGCTGCCACCACTGAGGACTGTACTGTGTGTGATGTTGAGGTGGAGGAAGAGGAGCAGAGGCCACTTGATGCAGCGCTTGTCATCTACTTGAGCTCATGCTCTTTCTCGCCCTAATCTACAAAGCGTACCATTGTACGGCTGCCAAAGAATGGAGCAGAGTTGCCCACTTATATAAAAAAGAACCTAGATATGTTTGGTGTCTATGAACTCATAATGACCTGGAGAATCACACTGGAAGGTCAGTTTCAGCATTTACTGAACTTAGCAAAAAAAGCAAAACAATTGTGGGATTGCACTTTTTTTTGCACTTTCACTGCACTTGAATTTTTTACCCATTTTTGAGTACATAAAATGATAAAACCAATGGTGTCATTCAAAAGTACATCTTGTCTCGCAAGAAGCAAGCCATAACATAACCATTTTGACCAAAAACTAAAAATAATATGGCTCTGGGAAGAAGGAGACCAAAAAATGAAAATGCAAGGCCAAAAATATCTCTGGTCATTACGGAGTTAAAGGGAACCTGTCACCCCCCCCCCCAGGGCGGTTTTAAATAGTTCTAATGCTGCTATCTGTCAAGGTGGCTCTTTTAGTTGGGGTCCCTGCCAATGCTGAACTATTCATTTTTATAATTTGCCCGCCATACCTGTAGTCTGTCCAGGGGGCATGTCTTTTCCCCCTGGACACAAACGCCTCCCTGACATCACTCAGCCCCTCTGTGCGCTGGGCGCCGCCTCCGCTCACTTCATTAACCCCTTCCTGACGTCGGACGGGATAGTACGTCCGACGTCAGGTCCCCTGCTTTGATGCAGGGCTCCGCGGTGAGCCCGCATCAAAGCCGGGACATGTCAGCTGTTATGAACAGCTGACATGTGCCCACAATAGGCGCGGGCAGAATCGCGATCTGCCCGCACCTATTAACTAGTTAAATGCCGCTGTCAAACGCAGACAGCGGCATTTAACTACCGCATCCGGCCGGGCGGCCGGATATGACGTCATCGCCGACCCCCGTCACATGATCGGAAGTCGGCGATGCTTCTAAATGGTAACCATAGAGGTCCTTGAGACCTCTATGGTTACTGATCCTCGGTAGCTGTGAGCACCACCCTGTGGTCGGCGCTCACAGCACACCGGCATTTCTGCTACATAACAGCGACCTGATGATCGCTGTTATGTAGCAGAGGCGATCGGGTTGTGCCTGCTTTTAGCCTCCCATGGAGGCTATTGAAGCATGGCAAAAGTGAAAAAAAAAAGTTTTTAAAAATGTGAAAAGAATAAAAAAACCATAAAAGTTTAAATAAATCAATAATAAAAAAAAACCCCTACACATATTTGGTATCGCCGCGTTCAGAATCGCCCGATATATCAATAAAAAAAAAGCATTAACCTGATCGTTAAATGGCGTAATGAGAAAAAAAATCGAAACGCCAGAAATACGTTTTTTTGGTCGCCGCAACATTGCATTAAAATGCAATAACGGGCGATCAAAAGAACATATCTGCACCAAAATGCTATAATTAAAAACGCCAGCTCGGCACGCAAAAAATAAGCCCTCACCTGACCCCAGATCACGAAAAATGGAGACGCTACGAGTATCGGAAAATGGCACAATTTTTTTGTTGTTTTGCAAAGTTTGGAATTTTTTTTCACCACTTAGGTAAAACATAACCTAGTTTTAGCATTTAGTGAACCTAGCAAGATAGGCAAGCAAAAAACAAGTGTGGGATTGCACTGTTTTTGCAATTTCACTGCACTTGGAATTTTTTTCCTGTTTTCTAGTACACGACATGGTAAAACCAATGATGTCGTTCAAAAGTACAACTCGTCCCGCAAAAAATAAGCCCTCACATGGCCATATTGACGGAAAAATAAAAAAGTTATTGCTCTGGGAAAGAGGGGAGCGAAAAACAAACACGGAAAAATGAAAAATCCCACGGTCATGAAGGGGTTAATGTCCCCGGCGCCTGCGCTATAAGTTTTTTTCTCAGGCATGTGCAGTTTACGCTGCCATTCGACTTCCATCACATGATGGGAACTTATAGCGCAGGCGCCGGGGATGTTAATGAAGGAAGTGGAGGCGGCGCCCGGCGGGCCTGAGTGATGGCTGGGAGGCGTTTATGTCTGGGGGAAAAGACATGCCCCTGGACAAACTACAGGTATGAGGGGCAAGTTATAAAAATGAATAGTTCGGCATTGGAAGGGACCCCAACTAAAAGAGCCTCCATCACAGAATGCAGCATTAGTGCTGCACAAGGTGGCTCTTTTAGCTAAAAACGCCTTTTGGTACCATTGCCCTTAAATTGAATGACGTGCACCAATGAATACTGCAAGTGCACCAACATTCGCAACAACTTGGCCCCGATACTTTTGTTTTTTCCATTGCTGCAGCCTATTGTAGCTTTAGTGCTAATATTAGTGCGACTGTTGTAATTGAAGGGGGAAGTGTCATCCCTAACATTCAGGTTTACCACAAAGCCCAATATTGTATCTGTGCTTGTAGATTCTGTAATTCAATTTGTTTTGCTGATATTTGACATTGCTCTTACAATATTCCCTATGCATACTTTGTCTGCCCTGTTGGGTGCAGAGCAATGTACTGCAGTGCGCAGGCGCTGGGCCTCTCTGACCTTTCCCAGCGCCTGCGCACTGCAGTACTTTGCTCTGCCCTCAACAGGACAGACAAAGAAGACCTGCGGTGGAGCTGCGGCGTGAAGACAAGAAAAGGACGTCATCGTAAGAAGATGGGAGACCCCGGACCGGACCACGACGCCCATTGGACCGGACCGCAGCAGGACCGCCCCTGGGTGAGTATAATCTAACCTCTTTTTCTCATCTTTCAGGATACAATGGGGGCTTATCTACAGCATTACAGAATGCATTACAGAATGCTGTAGATAAGCCCCTGATGCCGGTGGGCTTAGCCGATCATCGATTTTGGGGGTGACAGGTTCCCTGTAATGTACGTTCTGATGATTAAGAAATGGGTTTGTATTAAAGCAACAGAAAATAAGATTCATTAAAAGAGCAAATAAAAGTCTTATTTCTGTTCCTTCATCTTATTCTTGAATTATCCAGTGTAATACGGTTCAGATCACAATCATCGGGGAGCAGATCCAGAATAATGTGTGAGATCAGACAATGTCAAATATATCCCACCATTCTGTATAAGAAGAGGGGAGAAGATCGCCGTCTTCATGTCATTGATCCTATGGGCCGTGTGCTTTGTGTCACTGCTGTTCGTGCGTCTTCATCACTGAGAATAGAATCTACTTATCATTCAATTATATTATTATATCAGGAGATGTTCAGTTTCCTTATTATATTGCTGCTTTCATGGCTTCCTTTAGCAAAATCTGTCTGTGATCTCAAGATAAAAGGTTATGATGATATTTTGGAACATTATTACCAGGATGGAGATTTCATCATTGGTGGGCTGTTAATGGTTCAACAAAATCCAAAGGATCCAGAATATCTTGAGTCTTTAAATGGAAGAATTATATGTCCAGGGTAAGTCATCACCTCATGTCTGTAGTGTCCGTACGTGGTGAGAATAGTGACTGCTGCAGACCTCGCTCCACCATCGATCAGTCCTGGCTTCTATGTATGACATTTCAGAAATACTTAATGAGGCTTACGGGGTCCTGGGTCACCGACTGTCTGTAGATTCCTGGTCGGTCTGTACAAATCAGGGACTCTTTACTAATCACCATATAACATTTGACAAGTCCATGATTATTTTGGGGTCGGAGGAGCTTGTGCCGGTTATTGTGATTGTAGCTGTCATCATGTTCCAGGTCCCAGTAATTGATACTAATGTGTCTTATCAATGCGCTCATCATCTGTCTGTGTTACACATGGTCGCATCTTTTATATATGAATTTATTTGGTTCAGATAATTTTTCCCAACAAAAGTAGATTATTAGCAAATAAATTATCCATTAATCGCAGGTTCTCCGATTGTCCTGGAATAATAAGTAAATAATCTGCGGTCTCCTAGGGTTGTGTCCAGTCCCTTTCCTGCTCTGTAGAGTGAACCTGATGGCTGATACATGGCGCCGATCACAGGCAGCGTTTATCAGACATCGGCGGCTTCATTTCACCAGGAATGTTTGACTTTGTTGTTTCAGATAAAAACATCCTATAAAAGCTGCCGGGGTTCAAGCCGCACTGGTGACTAGAGGAAAGCCCTGACCATGGCAGCTTCTGCCCCCGATAAAACTGACTGTCAGGTCTCTCCATCTACATGCATGTTGGGAGAGACCTGTCACTCAAGAGGAATGGGCAGGGAGAAGATGACGGGAGAGAACTCTTAGGGTACCGTTACACTAAACGATTTACCAACGATCATGACCAGCGATACGACCTGGCCGTGATCGTTGGTAAGTCGTTGTGTGGTCGCTGGGGAGCTGTTACACAGACAGCTCTCCAGCGACCAACGATGCCGAAGACCCCGGGTAACCAGGGTAAACATCGGGTTACTAAGCGCAGGGCCGCGCTTAGTAACCCGATGTTTACCCTGGTTACCATCGTAAATGTAAAAAAAACCAAACAGAGCACAGCGGTGACGTCACCGCTGTGCTTTTACTTTACGGCCGGCACTCAGTCAGTGCGGGAAGCAGACGGCGAGGACGTGACACCGGAATGTGAGTATGTACTGTTTGGTTTTTTTTACATTTACGATGGTAACCAGGGTAAACATCGGGTTACTAAGCGCGGCCCTGCGCTTAGTAACCCGATGTTTACCCTGGTTACAAGCGAACACATCGCTGGATCGGTGTCACACACACCGATCCAGTGATGACAGCGTGAGATCCAGCGACGAAATAAAGTTCCAAACGATCTGCTATGACGTACGATTCTCAGCGGGGTCCCTGATCGCTGCTGCGTGTCAGACACAGCGATATCGTATGGATATCGCTGGAACGTCACGGATCGTGCCGTCGTAGCGACCAAAGTGCCACTGTGAGACGGTACCCTTAGACAGGTCTCCATGAGGTTTTCTCTCCCAGCTGCTCTTATATTATTTTTCTCTGAAATACCACATACATGGCAGAAATCATACAGACAATGTGTGATACATGATGGCCGTGTTCATGAGCTGTCAGATTCCCTTTAACAAAAACCCATCCTAGTTATAATAAAGTCACCGCACCATAAAAACGATGGAATCCGATAGTGGCCAACAGCCTAATCAATAACGCTGAGCACTGACTGATTTCTCTATTTTCTTATATATATAAATTAGTTATTTGCGATCAGACATCCAGTTCTGGGCAGAACACTGACTCAAAATCACGTTTTTCCCATTAGATGTAGCATAGTCCTGCTGTGAGAGAGATGTGAGTGATCTACCATAACGGCCTCCACTAGTTCCCCACAATACACTTACCAGAGGCAAATGAGCCAAGTGCAGTCAGTTTAGTAGTACTAACGCCCGGGGGCTGGTGCCAGTGGTCCTGGGGATTCTGTGGGTTACACATTATTAGTCGTTGTACAGGGTTTTGTTGGATCATTGTCCTGCTGCATATCCCAAGTGCTCTTCAGTTGAGGTCATCATGAACAGATGGACGGACGTTCTCCTTCTAGATTTTTTGGTAGACAGCAGAATTCAGGGTTCCATTCCAGGTCCTGAAGCATCAAAACATATTATGCTGTTGGCATGATGTTCTTTTTCTGAAATGCTGTGTTACTTCTACGCCAGATGTAATGGGACATAGACCTTCCAAAAAGTTCAACTTGTGTCTTGTAAATCCAAAACGTATTCTCCCTAAAGTCGATGTTTTCTGGCAAAACTGAGATGAGTCTTTATGCTCATATTGCTCAGCAGTAGTGTTGAGCGATACCTTCCGATATCGGAAAGTATCGGTATCGGAAAGTATCGGCCGATACCGTCAAAGTATCGGATCCAATCCGATACCGATACCCGATCCCAATGCAAGTCAATGGGACGAAAATATCGGAATTAAAATAAACCCTTTCTTTCCTTGTAGGTTCATTCTACATGAAGGAAAACAACTAAGAATAATGTAGGATGTATTGGGGGTAGTGGCGGAGACATTAAAGGCACAGAGGTTTAGCCCAATCAAATATAATAGCCGGAATTTTATTTTTTTTATGACGTTCGGCGTTAGAAAGATTTGGACTATGTTATTTTTTTTTTTATTTTGTCAGCTATTGATGTTTCACTACTTCCACGCCCTTCACCTTCTTTTTTACTTCTCCCACACTTTCTTCTTCTTTATTATCCTCATCATCAGCTTCTTTGACATCACCTTATTCATCTTCTTCTTCATCTTCTACCTATTATTTTTTTGGTTACATTGTTCATATTCTTTTTATTTAACTATTATCTTCTTCGTATTCAACTTCTTCATCATATTCTTATTTGTGACAGGCATTCCCGTAGTTGTTATCTATAAAAGTTTGAAGATTACACCTTCCGTTCTGCCTGTCACAAAAGAGTTACATTTGTCCACGTTCAGTTTGGCCTGCAGCATCAGGCTTTATCCAGGGGCACCATGAGGAGGAACGGACTCACCCCCATACACTGCTTAGTCTTCTTCTGCTTATAATTTAGATAATTTCTTTTGCTCTGATATTTAGTGTTATGCTTAATGTTCTTCTGCTCTTTGTTCTGCAGCCTCTTGTTCTTCTGCTTCTCGGTCTTCCAGGTTGTCGTCGTCTCCAGGGTCGTCGTCGTCTCCAGGGTCGTCGTCTCTGGGGTTGTCGTCATCGGGGTGGTCTTCAGGGTCATCGTCTCCAGGGTCGTCGTCATCTCGGTGGTTGTCATCTCTGGTGTCGTCGTCATCTTAGGGGTGGTCTTCCGGGTCATCGTCTTTAGGGTCTTGAACTTGGAAATGTAGCAGAAGGTACAAGAAGGCTGAGAAAATGCCGAGAAACAGCTGATGGAACTGGAACTCGGATGGCTACCCGAAGGTCCAAGAGCCAATGGAACTACCGAGGACCAGCTGACGTTTCTGGAACCCGGTTACTAAGCAGGAAGTACCCATGCCTGAAAGCACTACCAAGGACAACCTGACGTTGGTGGAACTCGGATACCCAGAGGGAGGCACCTAAGCCAAAGGCTCTGCCCCGAACCAGCTGACGGTAATGGAACCAGGATGGGGAGCAGAAGTTACAAGAGCAAAAGACACTGCTGAGAACCAGCTGACAGCACTGGAACCCGGATGGGTAGCCGAAGGTCCAAGAGCCAATGGAACTACCGAGGACCAGCTGACGTTACTGGAACCCGGTTACTAAGCAGGAAGTACCCGTGCCTGAAAGCACTACCAAGGACCACCTGACGTTGGTGGAACTCGGATACCCAGAAGGAGGCACCTAAGCCAAAGGCTCTGCCCGGAACCAGCTGACGGTGCTGGAACCAGGATGGTGACCTATTCAAGCTTGTCTTCCTAGAGCCCCAACTAGCAGTGTTGGAGCAAAGGGACAGCAGGAGGTGGAGGAGATTGTAGGCCGAAGCCTGCACTGGCGGCAGCTTTGGGTCTGTTGTGTCTGCGTGGCTGTTGCAGGACACATTGCCGGCTGCACAGCAGGGGAACAGCTGGCGGTGCTGAACCCCACTGACACATTGGCGAGGTGTTTGGCTCTGTGCAGCCAGCACTTCCGGACAGCAACTAGCGTTGTTGGAGCCCGGGCTCTGCAGGTGGAGCAGAGTGTAGGCCGAAGCCTAATTGAACCGATTTTAAAGGTAACCTTTAACCCCCCCTCAGGGGTTACAAACTACAAGAGCCACAGCTTGGGCAGCAGTAATGCTGCACAAGTCAAAGGTTGCTCTTTTAATTTTGCTCCTTGCACACGCAGAAAGAAACACGTATAACATTTAGGCCCTTAAGCAGTCAAACTGTTTTGGAGGTGTGAGTTCCCTTCGTAATGAGACGCAGCACAGCTGGCAAACATGCCACCTTGGTGCTTGGCGCGGCCTCCTGAGCGTCGTTATTTGCTGCACAGGAGTCTGCGCTGTTGTGTTATCCCTTGCACTGGCCTTGCGCTGTTTTTGCTGCCCGTCCTCTGACATCATTTTATGTCGGCCGGTGCGGTTCGCGATGCCCATGAATCCCAGCCCCGCAGTGTCTTAACATTGTTAAAACACTGCGGGGCTGGGATTCATGGCCTGGCGCAGTACATATGTTCGCCTCTCGCTTGGGTTCTTACACCTGCTTCAGACTATGCGGCGTCAGCTGATCCCTTATCGCATGCCACGGCCATGAAGCCGCACAGTCCGAAGAAGACGGAAGGAGATGAGGGACAGGCGAAGAAATTCACCGTTCATGCCCCTCAATCACACCCTCGCAGTCAAAATAAATAAGACACCGAGGGGCGTTGTGTGGGGCAAGGCGGCCGCAGAGGCGCAGCCAGCCAAACAATGATGCCAGAAGACGGGCAGCGCTACCAAGGAGCTTGTTGCGTGTCATTACAAAGGAAAGTCACACCTGAGGGACGTTTTTATGGTGTCAGGGGACACATTTTAGACGTGTTCTGTTCCACGTGTGCAAGGAGAATAAGTTTATGAGCCACCTTGCACACATGCAGCATTACTGCTGTACAAGGTGGCTGTAAAACATAGAAACACCTGGGGGAGGGGGGACAGGTTCCCTTCAATTTCAGTTCTTGTGTCTGCGAGGCGTTTGCAGGACACGTTGCCGGCTACACAGCAGGGGAACAGCTGGCGGTGCTGAACCCCACTGACACATTGGCTGGTGTTTTTCTCTGTGCAGCTAGCACATCTGGGCCCCAACTGGCGGTGTTAGAGCCCAGGGTCAGCAGGAGGAGCAGGGGGAGCGGAGTGTAGGCCGAAGCCTGCACTGGCGGCAGCTTTGGGTCTGTTGTGTCTGCGTGGCTGTTGCAGGACACGTTGCCGGCTGCACAGCAGGGGAACAGCTGGTGGTGCTGAACCCCACTGACACATTGGCGAGGTGTTTGGCTCTGTGCAGCCAGCACTTCCGGACAGCAACTAGCGTCGTTGGAGCCCGGGCTCTGCAGGTGGAGCAGAGTGTAGGCCGAAGCCTAATTGAACCGATTTTAAAGGTAACCTTTAACCCCCCCTCAGGGGTTACAAACTACAAGAGCCACAGCTTGGGCAGCAGTAATGCTGCACAAGTCAAAGGTTGCTCTTTTAATTTTGCTCCTTGCACACGCAGAAAGAAACACGTATAACATTTAGGCCCTTAAGCAGTCAAACTGTTTTGGAGGCGTGAGTTCCCTTCATAATGAGACGCAGCACAGCTGGCAAACATGCCACCTTGGTGCTTGGCGCGGCCTCCTGAGCGTCGTTATTTGCTGCACAGGAGTCTGCGCTGTTGTGTTATCCCTTGGCCTTGCGCTGTTTTTGCTGCCCGTCCTCTGACATCATTTGATGTCGGCCGGTGCGGTTCGCGATGCCCATGAATCCCAGCCCCGCAGTGTCTTAACATTGTTAAAACACTGCGGGGCTGGGATTCATGGCCTGGCGCAGTACATATGTTCGCCTCTCGCTTGGGTTCTTACACCTGCTTCAGACTATGCGGCGTCAGCTGATCCCTTATCGCATGCCACGGCCATGAAGCCGCACAGTCCGAAGAAGGCGGAAGGAGATGAGGGACAGGCGAAGAAATGCACCGTTCATGCCCCTCAATCACACCCTCGCAGTCAAAATAAATAAGACACCGAGGGGCGTTGTGTGGGGCAAGGCGGCCGCAGAGGCGCAGCCAGCCAAACAATGATGCCAGAAGACGGGCAGCGCTACCAAGGAGCTTGTTGCGTGTCATTACAAAGGAAAGTCACACCTGAGGGACGTTTTTATGGTGTCAGGGGACACATTTTAGACGTGTTCTGTTCCACGTGTGCAAGGAGAATAAGTTTATGAGCCACCTTGCACACATGCAGCATTACTGCTGTACAAGGTGGCTGTAACACATAGAAACACCTGGGGGAGGGGGGACAGGTTCCCTTCAATTTCAGTTCTTGTGTCTGCGAGGCGTTTGCAGGACACGTTGCCGGCTACACAGCAGGGGAACAGCTGGTGGTGCTGAACCCCACTGACACATTGGCTGGTGTTTTTCTCTGTGCAGCTAGCACATCTGGGCCCCAACTGGCGGTGTTAGAGCCCAGGGTCAGCAGGAGGAGCAGGGGGAGCGGAGTGTAGGCCGAAGCCTGCACTGGCGGCAGCTTTGGGTCTGTTGTGTCTGCGTGGCTGTTGCAGGACACGTTTCCGGCTGCACAGCAGGGGAACAGCTGGCGGTGCTGAACCCCACTGACACATTGGCGAGGTGTTTGGCTCTGTGCAGCCAGCACTTCCGGACAGCAACTAGCGTTGTTGGAGCCCGGGCTCTGCAGGTGGAGCAGAGTGTAGGCCGAAGCCTAATTGAACCGATTTTAAAGGTAACCTTTAACCCCCCCTCAGGGGTTACAAACTACAAGAGCCACAGCTTGGGCAGCAGTAATGCTGCACAAGTCAAAGGTTGCTCTTTTAATTTTGCTCCTTGCACACGCAGAAAGAAACACGTATAACATTTAGGCCCTTAAGCAGTCAAACTGTTTTGGAGGCGTGAGTTCCCTTCGTAATGAGACGCAGCACAGCTGGCAAACATGCCACCTTGGTGCTTGGCGCGGCCTCCTGAGCGTCGTTATTTGCTGCACAGGAGTCTGCGCTGTTGTGTTATCCCTTGGCCTTGCGCTGTTTTTGCTGCCCGTCCTCTGACATCATTTGATGTCGGCCGGTGCGGTTCGCGATGCCCATGAATCCCAGCCCCGCAGTGTCTTAACATTGTTAAAACACTGCGGGGCTGGGATTCATGGCCTGGCGCAGTACATATGTTCACCTCTCGCTTGGGTTCTTACACCTGCTTCAGACTATGCGGCGTCAGCTGATCCCTTATCGCATGCCACGGCCATGAAGCCGCACAGTCCGAAGAAGACGGAAGGAGATGAGGGACAGGCGAAGAAATTCACCGTTCATGCCCCTCAATCACACCCTCGCAGTCAAAATAAATAAGACACCGAGGGGCGTTGTGTGGGGCAAGGCGGCCGCAGAGGCGCAGCCAGCCAAACAATGATGCCAGAAAACGGGCAGCGCTACCAAGGAGCTTGTTGCGTGTCATTACAAAGGAAAGTCACACCTGAGGGACGTTTTTATGGTGTCAGGGGACACATTTTAGACGTGTTCTGTTCCACGTGTGCAAGGAGAATAAGTTTATGAGCCACCTTGCACACATGCAGCATTACTGCTGTACAAGGTGGCTGTAAAACATAGAAACACATGGGGGAGGGGGGACAGGTTCCCTTCAATTTCAGTTCTTGTGTCTGCGAGGCGTTTGCAGGACACGTTGCCGGCTACACAGCAGGGGAACAGCTGGCGGTGCTGAACCCCACTGACACATTGGCTGGTGTTTTTCTCTGTGCAGCTAGCACATCTGGGCCCCAACTGGCGGTGTTAGAGCCCAGGGTCAGCAGGAGGAGCAGGGGGAGCGGAGTGTAGGCCGAAGCCTGCACTGGCGGCAGCTTTGGGTCTGTTGTGTCTGCGTGGCTGTTGCAGGACACGTTGCCGGCTGCACAGCAGGGGAACAGCTGGTGGTGCTGAACCCCACTGACACATTGGCGAGGTGTTTGGCTCTGTGCAGCCAGCACTTCCGGACAGCAACTAGCGTCGTTGGAGCCCGGGCTCTGCAGGTGGAGCAGAGTGTAGGCCGAAGCCTAATTGAACCGATTTTAAAGGTAACCTTTAACCCCCCCTCAGGGGTTACAAACTACAAGAGCCACAGCTTGGGCAGCAGTAATGCTGCACAAGTCAAAGGTTGCTCTTTTAATTTTGCTCCTTGCACACGCAGAAAGAAACACGTATAACATTTAGGCCCTTAAGCAGTCAAACTGTTTTGGAGGCGTGAGTTCCCTTCGTAATGAGACGCAGCACAGCTGGCAAACATGCCACCTTGGTGCTTGGCGCGGCCTCCTGAGCGTCGTTATTTGCTGCACAGGAGTCTGCGCTGTTGTGTTATCCCTTGGCCTTGCACTGTTTTTGCTGCCCGTCCTCTGACATCATTTGATGTCGGCCGGTGCGGTTCGCGATGCCCATGAATCCCAGCCCCGCAGTGTCTTAACATTGTTAAAACACTGCGGGGCTGGGATTCATGGCCTGGCGCAGTACATATGTTCGCCTCTCGCTTGGGTTCTTACACCTGCTTCAGACTATGCGGCGTCAGCTGATCCCTTATCACATGCCACGGCCATGAAGCCGCACAGTCCGAAGAAGGCGGAAGGAGATGAGGGACAGGCGAAGAAATGCACCGTTCATGCCCCTCAATCACACCCTCGCAGTCAAAATAAATAAGACACCGAGGGGCGTTGTGTGGGGCAAGGCGGCCGCAGAGGCGCAGCCAGCCAAACAATGATGCCAGAAGACGGGCAGCGCTACCAAGGAGCTTATTGCGTGTCATTAAAAAGGAAAGTCACACCTGAGGGACGTTTTTATGGTGTCAGGGGACACATTTTAGACGTGTTCTGTTCCACGTGTGCAAGGAGAATAAGTTTATGAGCCACCTTGCACACATGCAGCATTACTGCTGTACAAGGTGGCTGTAAAACATAGAAACACCTGGGGGAGGGGGGACAGGTTCCCTTCAATTTCAGTTCTTGTGTCTGCGAGGCGTTGCAGGACACGTTGCCGGCTACACAGCAGGGGAACAGCTGGCGGTGCTGAACCCCACTGACACATTGGCTGGTGTTTTTCTCTGTGCAGCTAGCACATCTGGGCCCCAACTGGCGGTGTTAGAGCCCAGGGTCAGCAGGAGGAGCAGGGGGAGCGGAGTGTAGGCCGAAGCCTGCACTGGCGGCAGCTTTGGGTCTGTTGTGTCTGCGTGGCTGTTGCAGGACACGTTGCCGGCTGCACAGCAGGGGAACAGCTGGCGGTGCTGAACCCCACTGACACATTGGCGAGGTGTTTGGCTCTGTGCAGCCAGCACTTCCGGACAGCAACTAGCATTGTTGGAGCACGGGCTCTGCAGGTGGAGCAGAGTGTAGGCCGAAGCCTAATTGAACCGATTTTAAAGGTAACCTTTAACCCCCCCTCAGGGGTTACAAACTACAAGAGCCACAGCTTGGGCAGCAGTAATGCTGCACAAGTCAAAGGTTGCTCTTTTAATTTTGCTCCTTGCACACGCAGAAAGAAACACGTATAACATTTAGGCCCTTAAGCAGTCAAACTGTTTTGGAGGCGTGAGTTCCCTTCGTAATGAGACGCAGCACAGCTGGCAAACATGCCACCTTGGTGCTTGGCGCGGCCTCCTGAGCGTCGTTATTTGCTGCACAGGAGTCTGCGCTGTTGTGTTATCCCTTGGCATTGCGCTGTTTTTGCTGCCCGTCCTCTGACATCATTTGATGTCGGCCGGTGCGGTTCGCGATGCCCATGAATCCCAGCCCCGCAGTGTCTTAACATTGTTAAAACACTGCGGGGCTGGGATTCATGGCCTGGCGCAGTACATATGTTCGCCTCTCGCTTGGGTTCTTACACCTGCTTCAGACTATGCGGCGTCAGCTGATCCCTTATCGCATGCCACGGCCATGAAGCCGCACAGTCTGAAGAAGGCGGAAGGAGATGAGGGACAGGCGAAGAAATGCACCGTTCATGCCCCTCAATCACACCCTCGCAGTCAAAATAAATAAGACACCGAGGGGCGTTGTGTGGGGCAAGGCGGCCGCAGAGGCGCAGCCAGCCAAACAATGATGCCAGAAGACGGGCAGCGCTACTAAGGAGCTTGTTGCGTGTCATTACAAAGGAAAGTCACACCTGAGGGACGTTTTTATGGTGTCAGGGGACACATTTTAGACGTGTACTGTTCCACGTGTGCAAGGAGAATAAGTTTATGAGCCACCTTGCACACATGCAGCATTACTGCTGTACAAGGTGGCTGTAAAACATAGAAACACCTGGGGGAGGGGGGACAGGTTCCCTTCAATTTCAGTTCTTGTGTCTGCGAGACGTTTGCAGGACACGTTGCCGGCTACACAGCAGGGGAACAGCTGGCGGTGCTGAACCCCACTGACACATTGGCTGGTGTTTTTCTCTGTGCAGCTAGCACATCTGGGCCCCAACTGGCGGTGTTAGAGCCCAGGGTCAGCAGGAGGAGCAGGGGGAGCGGAGTGTAGGCCGAAGCCTGCACTGGCGGCAGCTTTGGGTCTGTTGTGTCTGCGTGGCTGTTGCAGGACACGTTGCCGGCTGCACAGCAGGGGAACAGCTGGTGGTGCTGAACCCCACTGACACATTGGCGAGGTGTTTGGCTCTGTGCAGCCAGCACTTCCGGACAGCAACTAGCGTTGTTGGAGCCCGGGCTCTGCAGGTGGAGCAGAGTGTAGGCCGAAGCCTAATCGAACCGATTTTAAAGGTAACCTTTAACCCCCCCTCAGGGGTTACAAACTACAAGAGCCACAGCTTGGGCAGCAGTAATGCTGCACAAGTCAAAGGTTGCTCTTTTAATTTTGCTCCTTGCACACGCAGAAAGAAACACGTATAACATTTAGGCCCTTAAGCAGTCAAACTGTTTTGGAGGCGTGAGTTCCCTTCATAATGAGACGCAGCACAGCTGGCAAACATGCCACCTTGGTGCTTGGCGCGGCCTCATGAGCGTCGTTATTTGCTGCACAGGAGTCTGCGCTGTTGTGTTATCCCTTGGCCTTGCGCTGTTTTTGCTGCCCGTCCTCTGACATCATTTGATGTCGGCCGGTGCGGTTCGCGATGCCCATGAATCCCAGCCCCGCAGTGTCTTAACATTGTTAAAACACTGCGGGGCTGGGATTCATGGCCTGGCGCAGTACATATATTCGCCTCTCGCTTGGGTTCTTACACCTGCTTCAGACTATGCGGCGTCAGCTGATCCCTTATCGCATGCCACGGCCATGAAGCCGCACAGTCCGAAGAAGGCGGAAGGAGATGAGGGACAGGCGAAGAAATGCACCGTTCATGACCCTCAATCACACCCTCGCAGTCAAAATAAATAAGACACCGAGGGGCGTTGTGTGGGGCAAGGCGGCCGCAGAGGCGCAGCCAGCCAAACAATGATGCCAGAAGACGGGCAGCGCTACCAAGGAGCTTGTTGCGTGTCATTACAAAGGAAAGTCACACCTGAGGGACGTTTTTATGGTGTCAGGGGACACATTTTAGACGTGTTCTGTTCCACGTGTGCAAGGAGAATAAGTTTATGAGCCACCTTGCACACATGCAGCATTACTGCTGTACAAGGTGGCTGTAAAACATAGAAACACCTGGGGGAGGGGGGACAGGTTCCCTTCAATTTCAGTTCTTGTGTCTGCGAGGCGTTTGCAGGACACGTTGCCGGCTACACAGCAGGGGAACAGCTGGCGGTGCTGAACCCCACTGACACATTGGCTGGTGTTTTTCTCTGTGCAGCTAGCACATCTGGGCCCCAACTGGCGGTGTTAGAGCCCAGGGTCAGCAGGAGGAGCAGGGGGAGCGGAGTGTAGGCCGAAGCCTGCACTGGCGGCAGCTTTGGGTCTGTTGTGTCTGCGTGGCTGTTGCAGGACACGTTGCCGGCTGCACAGCAGGGGAACAGCTGGCGGTGCTGAACCCCACTGACACATTGGCGAGGTGTTTGGCTCTGTGCAGCCAGCACTTCCGGACAGCAACTAGCATTGTTGGAGCACGGGCTCTGCAGGTGGAGCAGAGTGTAGGCCGAAGCCTAATTGAACCGATTTTAAAGGTAACCTTTAACCCCCCCTCAGGGGTTACAAACTACAAGAGCCACAGCTTGGGCAGCAGTAATGCTGCACAAGTCAAAGGTTGCTCTTTTAATTTTGCTCCTTGCACACGCAGAAAGAAACACGTATAACATTTAGGCCCTTAAGCAGTCAAACTGTTTTGGAGGCGTGAGTTCCCTTCGTAATGAGACGCAGCACAGCTGGCAAACATGCCACCTTGGTGCTTGGCGCGGCCTCCTGAGCGTCGTTATTTGCTGCACAGGAGTCTGCGCTGTTGTGTTATCTCTTGGCCTTGCGCTGTTTTTGCTGCCCGTCCTCTGACATCATTTGATGTCGGCCGGTGCGATTCGCGATGCCCATGAATCCCAGCCCCGCAGTGTCTTAACATTGTTAAAACACTGCGGGGCTGGGATTCATGGCCTGGCGCAGTACATATGTTCGCCTCTCGCTTGGGTTCTTACACCTGCTTCAGACTATGCGGCATCAGCTGATGCCTTATCGCATGCCACGGCCATGAAGCCGCACAGTGTGAAGAAGGCGGAAGGAGATGAGGGACAGGCGAAGAAATGCACCGTTCATGCCCCTCAATCACACCCTCGCAGTCAAAATAAATAAGACACCGAGGGGCGTTGTGTGGGGCAAGGCGGCCGCAGAGGCGCAGCCAGCCAAACAATGATGCCAGAAGACGGGCAGTGCTACCAAGGAGCTTGTTGCGTGTAATTACAAAGGAAAGTCACACCTGGGGGATGTTTTTATGGTGTCAGGGGACACATTTTAGACGTGTTCTGTTCCACGTGTGCAAGGAGAATAAGTTTATGAGCCACCTTGCACACATGCAGCATTACTGCTGTACAAGGTGGCTGTAAAACATAGAAACACCTGGGGGAGGGGGGACAGGTTCCCTTCAATTTCAGTTCTTGTGTCTGCGAGGCATTTGCAGGACACGTTGCCGGCTACACAGCAGGGGAACAGCTGGCGGTGCTGAACCCCACTGACACATTGGCTGGTGTTTTTCTCTGTGCAGCTAGCACATCTGGGCCCCAAATGGCGGTGTTAGAGCCCAGGGTCAGCAGGAGCAGGGGGAGCGGAGCGTAGGCCGAAGCCTGCACTGGCGGCAGCTTTAGGACTGTTGTGTCTGCGTGGCAGTCGCAGGACACGTTGCCGGCTACACAGCAGGGGAACTGCTGGCGGTGCTGAACCCCACTGACAGAGTGGCGGGTGTTTTGCTCTGTGCAGCCAGCACTTCCTCCGGACAGCAACTAGCGTTGTTGGAGCCCAGGGTGAGCAGGAGGAGTAGAGGGAGCGGAGTGTAGGCCGAAGCCTGCACTGGTGGCAGCTTTGTGTCTGCGTGGCTGTTGCAGGACACGTTGCCGGCTACACAGCAGGGGAACAGCTGGCGGTGCTGAACCCCACTGACACATTGGCGAGGTGTTTGGCTCTGTGCAGCCAGCACTTCCGGACAGCAACTAGCGTTGTTGGAGCCTGGGCTCTGCAGGTGGAGCAGAGTGTAGGCCGAAGCCTAATTGAACCGATTTTAAAGGTAACCTTTAACCCCCCCTCAGGGGTTACAAACTTCAAGAGCCACAGCTTATGCAGCAGTAGTGCTGCACAAGTCAAAGGTTGCTCTTTTAATTTTTCTCCTTGCACACGCTGAATGAAACACGTATAAAATTTAGCCCTTTATACAGTCAAACTGTGTTGGAGGGAGAGTTCCCTTCGTAATGAGACGCAGCACAGATGTCAAGAATCCCACCTTGGTGATGGGCGCAGCCTCCTGAGCATTGTTATTTGCTGTACAGGAGTCTGCGCTGTCGTTTTATCCCTTGGCCTTGCGCTGTTAGCGCTGCCAATCTTCTGACATCATTTAATGTCGGCCGTTGCGGTTTGCGATGACCATGAATCCCAGCCCCGCAGTGTCTTTACATAGTTAAAACACTGCGGGGCTGGGATTCATGGCCTGGCGCAGTACATATGTTTGCCTCTCACACTCGGGTCCTTACACCCGCTTCAGACTGTGCGGCGTCAGCTGATCCTTTATCGCATGCCACGGCCATGAAGCCGCACAGTCTGAAGAAGGCGGAAGGAGATGAGGGACAGGCGAACATATGCACTGCTCATGCCCATCAATCACACCCTCGCAGTCCAAATAAATAAGACACCGAGGGGCGTTGTGTGGGTCAGTGTTGTGAATTCTGTTTTTGGGCTCCCTCTGGTGGCTGCAGATGGTACTGGGTGACTTGCGTTCCCTACAGTCTCTGGCATCCACCTGTTCCATCAGGAAGTGGGAGTTCCTATTTAACCTGGCTTCTCTGTCATTCCCTCGCCGGCTATCAATGTATCAGTGTGTCTCTGTTACCTTTGCTACCTGCTCCTAAAGCCTACAGGACAAGCTAAGTCTGGATTTCCCTGTTTCATGTTTGCTTTCATGTTTTTAGTCCAGCTTGCTGATATGTAAATCTCTGCTACTGGTTGCTCTAGTGGGCTGAAATTACCACTCATGTACCATGAGTTGGCACATGAGTTCAAGTAATTTCAGGATGGTATTTTGAAGGGTTTTAAGCTGACCGCGCAGTTCACCTTTTGTATCCTCTGCTATCTAGCTTTAGCGGGCCTCATTTTGCTGAATCTGTTTTCATAACTACGTTTGTGCCTTCCTCTCATTTCACCGTCATTACATGTGGGGGGCTGCTATTTCTGTGGGAATATTTCTCTGGAGGCAAGAGAGGTCTGTGATTCTTCTGATAGGGGAAGCTAGATCTCCGGCTGGCGCGAGACGTCTAGAGCCCCCCCAGGAACGTTCCCCGGCTGCTGCTAGTTGTGTGTTGAGGTTCAGGATCGCGGTCAGCTCAGGTTCCATCACCCTAGAGCTCGTCCTGTTTTTGCCCATGTTCTTTTGTTAATTCCCTGCCATTGGGAACATGACAGTATAGCCGGCCCACAAAGTGTTAATTGTATTGGCTGAAGTAGGAGGAAAAGAAGTCTGAGGAACCTTTTTTTTTTTTTTCCTCTCTCTTACTCAGAGTGTGCTGCCTAGCCATAATTGCAGCCTGCTGATTCTTTCCTCCTCTTAATCCTTGAATGGCTCTGACCTCAGCTGTTTAACATGGACGTCCAGAGTTTGGCTTCCAGCCTGAATAATCTTGCTGCTAAGGTGCAAAATATACAAGATTTTGTTGTACATGCTCCTGTGTCTGAACCTAGAATTCCTACCCCAGAGTATTTTTCTGGGGATAGATCTAGTTTCCTGAATTTCAGGAACAATTGCAAATTGTTTCTTTCTTTGAAATCTCGCTCCTCTGGAGACCCTGCTCAGCAGGTTAAGATTGTTATATCTTTCCTGCGGGGCGACCCTCAGAATTGGGCATTTGCATTGGCACCAGGGGATCCTGCGTTGCTCAGTGTGGATGCGTTTTTTCTGGCATTGGGTTTGCTCTATGAGGAACCTAACTTAGAGATTCAGGCTGAAAAAGCTTTATTAGCTCTCTCTCAGGGGCAAGATGAAGCAGAAATATATTGTCAGAAATTTCGGAAATGGTCAGTACTTACTCAGTGGAATGAGTGCGCCTTGGCTGCCAATTTCAGAGAGGGCCTTTCTGAGGCAGTAAAAGATGTTATGGTGGGGTTTCCTGCGCCTACAGGTCTGAATGAGTCTATGACAATGGCTATTCAGATTGATCGGCGTTTACGGGAACGCAAACCTGTACACCAGTTGGCAGTGTCTACTGAACAGGCACCTAAGACTATGCAATGTAATAGAATTCTGTCCAGAAGCGAACAGCAAAACTATAGACGGAAAAATGGGTTGTGTTTTTATTGTGGTGATTCAGCTCATGTTATATCAGCATGCTCTAAACACACAAAAAAGGTTGATAAGTCTTTTGCCATTGGCACTTTGCAGTCTAGGTTCATTTTGTCTGTGACTCTGATTTGTTCATTGTCATCCATTTCCGTAGATGCCTATGTAGATTCGGGCGCTGCCCTGAGTCTTATGGATTGGTCATTTGCCAAGCGCTGTGGTTTTTGTCTGGAGCCTCTGGAGGTCCCTATCCCCTTGAAGGGAATTGACTCTACACCATTGGCTAGGAATAAACCACAATATTGGACACATGTGACTATGCGTATGACTCCTGTTCATCAGGAGGTGATTCGCTTCCTTGTACTGTATAATCTACATGATGTCCTAGTGCTTGGTCTGCCATGGTTACAAGCTCATAATCCAGTCCTTGACTGGAAAACAATGTCTGTGTTAAGCTGGGGATGTCAGGGGGTTCATGATGATGCACCTCCGATTTCCATCGCTTCGTCTACTCCCTCTGAGGTCCCTGCGTTTTTGTCTGACTATCGAGATGTTTTTGAGGAGCCTAAGCTCAATTCGCTCCCTCCTCATAGGGATTGCGATTGCGCTATAGATTTAATTCCTGGCAGTAAATTTCCTAAAGGTCGTTTGTTTAATCTGTCTGTGCCAGAGCATACTGCTATGCGGGATTATATTAAGGAGTCCTTGGAAAAGGGACATATCCATCCATCTTCATCCCCTTTAGGAGCAGGGGTTTTGTTTGTGGCCAAAAAAGATGGTTCCCTGAGGCCTTGTATAGATTATCGTCTTTTGAATAAAATTACAGTCAAATATCAGTACCCTTTGCCATTATTGACTGATTTGTTTGCTCGCATTAAGGGGGCTAAATGGTTTACTAAGATAGATCTTCGGGGTGCGTATAATCTTGTGCGAATAAAGCAAGGGGATGAGTGGAAAACCGCATTTAATACGCCTGAGGGCCATTTTGAGTATTTGGTAATGCCTTTTGGACTTTCTAATGCTCCTTCAGTCTTCCAGTCCTTTATGCACAATATTTTCCGTGAATATCTGGATAAATTTATGATTGTGTATTTGGATGATGTTTTGATTTTTTCTGATGATTGGGAGTCCCATGTCCAACAGGTCAGGAAGGTATTTCAGATTTTGCGGGCCAATTCTTTGTTTGTAAAGGGCTCAAAATGTCTTTTTGGGGTCCAGAAGATTTCTTTTTTGGGGTACATCTTTTCCCCTTCTACTATTGAGATGGATCCTGTCAAGGTTCAGGCTATTTGTGACTAGACGCAACCTACTTCTCTTAAGAGTCTTCAGAAATTCTTGGGCTTTGCTAATTTCTACCGTCGCTTCATAACTAATTTTTCTAGTGTGGTTAAACCTTTGACTGATTTGACTAAGAAGGGTGCTGATGTTGCTGATTGGTCTCCTGCGGCTGCGGAGGCCTTTCGGGAACTTAAGCGCCGGTTTTCTTCTGCTCCTGTGTTGCGCCAGCCAGATGTTTCACTTCCTTTTCAGGTTGAGGTTGATGCTTCCGAGATTGGTGCGGGGGCGGTTTTGTCGCAGAGAAGTTCCGATGGCTCGGTGATGAGGCCATGTGCGTACTTTTCTAGAAAATTTTCGCCCGCCGAGCGGAATTATGAGGTTGGTAATCGGGAGCTTTTGGCCATGAAGTGGGCATTTGAGGAGTGGCGTCATTGGCTGGAGGGTGCTAAACATCGTGTGGTGGTCTTGACTGATCACAAGAATCTGATTTACCTTGAGTCTGCCAGGCGTCTGAATCCTAGACAGGCTCGTTGGGCGTTGTTTTTCTCCCATTTCAATTTTGTGGTCTCATACCTGCCAGGTTCAAAGAATGTTAAGGCGGATGCTCTTTCTAGGAGTTTTGCGCCTGACTCCCCTGGAGATTCTGAGCCCACTGGTATCCTTAAGGATGGGGTGATATTATCTGCTGTCTCCCCAGATTTGCGTCGTGCTTTGCAGGAGTTTCAGGCGGATAGACCTGATCGTTGTCCGCCTGAAAGACTGTTTGTTCCGGATGATTGGACCAGTAGAGTCATCTCTGAGGTCCATTCTTCTGCGTTGGCGGGCCACCCTGGAATATTTGGTACTAGAGACTTGGTGGCCAGGTCCTTTTGGTGGCCTTCTTTGTCAAGGGATGTGCGTTCTTTTGTGCAGTCTTGTGAGGTTTTTGCTCGGGCTAAGCCTTGCTGTTCTCGGGCCAGTGGACTGTTGTTATCTTTGCCTATCCTGAAGAGGCCTTGGACGCACATTTCCATGGACTTTATTTCAGATCTCCCTGTCTCTCAGAAAATGTCCGTCATCTGGGTTGTGTGTGACCGTTTTTCTAAAATGGTTCATCTGGTACCCTTGCCTAAGTTGCCTTCCTCCTCTGAGTTGGTCCCTCTGTTTTTTCAGAACGTGGTTCGTTTGCATGGGATTCCGGAAAACATAGTTTCTGACAGGGGATCCCAGTTTGTGTCTAGATTTTGGCGGGCGTTCTGTGCTAGGATGGGCATTGAATTGTCTTTTTCGTCTGCATTCCATCCTCAGACGAATGGCCAGACGGAACGAACTAATCAGACCTTGGAAACTTATTTAAGGTGTTTTGTGTCTGCTGATCAGGACGACTGGGTTGCCTTTTTGCCCCTGGCTGAATTTGCCCTCAATAATCGGACTAGCTCTGCTACCTTGGTTTCTCCTTTCTTTTGTAATTCGGGGTTTCATCCTCGTTTTTCCTCTGGTCAGGTTGAGACTTCTGATTGTCCTGGAGTGGACATGGTGGTGGATAGGCTGCACCAGATTTGGAGTCATGTGGTGGACAATTTGAAGTTGTCCCAGGAGAAGACTCAGCAGTTCGCTAATCGCCGTCGGCGTGCGGGTCCTCGACTTCGTGTTGGGGACTTGGTATGGTTGTCTTCTCGTTTTGTTCCTATGAAGGTCTCCTCTCCTAAGTTTAAGCCTCGGTTTATCGGTCCTTATAAGATCTTGGAGATTCTTAACCCTGTATCTTTTCGTTTGGACCTCCCAGCATCGTTTGCTATCCATAACGTCTTCCATCGGTCGTTATTGCGGAGGTATGAGGTACCGGTTGTTCCTTCGGTGGAGCCTCCTGCTCCGGTGCTGGTGGAGGGTGAATTGGAGTATGTTGTTGAGAAGATCTTGGATTCTCGTATTTCCAGACGGAGACTCCAATATTTGGTTAAGTGGAAGGGTTATGGTCAGGAGGATAATTCTTGGGTAGTCGCCTCTGATGTTCATGCCACTGATTTAGTCCGTGCCTTCCATAGGACTCATCCTGATCGCCCTGGTGGTTCTCGTGAGGGTTCGGTGACCCCTCCTCAAGGGGGGGGTACTGTTGTGAATTCTGTTTTTGGGCTCCCTCTGGTGGCTGCAGATGGTACTGGGTGACTTGCGTTCCCTACGGTCTCTGGCATCCACCTGTTCCATCAGGAAGTGGGAGTTCCTATTTAACCTGGCTTCTCTGTCATTCCCTCGCCGGCTATCAATGTATCAGTGTGTCTCTGTTACCTTTGCTACCTGCTCCTAAAGCCTACAGGACAAGCTAAGTCTGGATTTCCCTGTTTCATGTTTGCTTTCATGTTTTTAGTCCAGCTTGCAGATATGTAAATCTCTGCTGCTGGTTGCTCTAGTGGGCTGAAATTACCACTCATGTACCATGAGTTGGCACATGAGTTCAAGTAATTTCAGGATGGTATTTTGAAGGGTTTTAAGCTGACCGCGCAGTTCACCTTTTGTATCCTCTGCTATCTAGCTTTAGCGGGCCTCATTTTGCTGAATCTGTTTTCATAACTACGTTTGTGCCTTCCTCTCATTTCACCGTCATTACATGTGGGTGGCTGCTATTTCTGTGGGAATATTTCTCTGGAGGCAAGAGAGGTCTGTGATTCTTCTGATAGGGGAAGCTAGATCTCTGGCTGGCGCAAGACGTCTAGAGCCCCCCCAGGAACGTTCCCCGGCTGCTGCTAGTTGTGTGTTGAGGTTCAGGATCGCGGTCAGCTCAGGTTCCATCACCCTAGAGCTCGTCCTGTTTTTGCCCGTGTTCTTTTGTTAATTCCCTGCCATTGGGAACATGACAGGTCAGGGCGGCCGCAGAGGCGCAGGCAGCCAAACAATGATGCCAGAAGATGGGCAGTGCTACCAAGGGGGTTGCAGCGTGTCATTACAAAGGAAAGTCACACCTCCGGGATGGTTAAATGGTCACAGAGGACACATTTTAGACGTGTTCAGTTCCCCATGGGCAAGGAGAATAAGTTTCTGAGCCACCTTGCACACATGCAGCATTACTGCTGTACAAGGTGGCTGTAAAACATAGAAACACCTGAGGGAGGGGGGACAGGTTCCCTTCAATTTCAGTTCTTGTGTCTGCGAGGCATTTGCAGGACACGTTGCCGGCTACACAGCAGGGGAACAGCTGGCGGTGCTGAACCCCACTGACACATTGGCTGGTGTTTGGCTCTGTGCAGCTAGCACATCTGGGCCCCAACTGGCGGTGTTAGAGCCCAGGGTCAGCAGGAGGAGCAGGGGGAGCGGAGTGTAGGCCAAAGCCTGCACTGGAGCAAGATGAAAGGGAACCTTTAAACCCCCCCCCCAGGCGTTTGTAGCTGAAAGAGCCATCGTGTACAGCACAAATGCTGGAAAAGGTAAACTTAGCTCTTTTAATTATGGTCCTTGCACATGCTGAACAAAACACTTATGAAATGTGTCCCCTCACACCGTTAAACCGTCCGGTAGGTGGAACTTTCCTTTGTTATGTGACGCAGCACAGCCGTCATTCTTACCCCCTTGGCGCCGTGCGCCGCCTCCTCAGCGTTGTTTGAATCTGTCCCAGAGCCTGAGCTGTTAGGTTAGCCCTTGGCCATGCACACATTTTGCGCTGCCCGTCTTCTGACATCATTTGGTGTCAGGCTGGCTGCGCCTGTGCGGCCGCGCTGGCCGAGATCCTGCCACGCAGTGTCTTCTGATTTAATCCCACTGGGGGCCTGAGATCCATGGACATGCGCAGTGCATATCTGAACCTCCGCCTCTCACTCATCTCCCTACGGCTTCTTCAGACTGTGCGGTGTCACAGCCGTGGCATGCTATTAGGGATCAGCTGACACCTCACAGTCTGAAGAAGCCATAGGGAGATGAGTGAGAGGCGCAGGTTCAGATATGCACTGCGCATGTCCATGGATCTCAGGCCCCCAGTGAAATTAAATCAGAAGACACTGCGAGGCGGGATCTAGGCCAGCGCGGCCGCACAGGCGCAGCCAGCCTGACACCAAATGATGTCAGAAGACGGGCAGCGTAAAATGTGTGCATGGCCAAGGGCTAACCTAACAGCGCAGGCTCCGGGACAGATTCAAACAACGCTGAGGAGGCGGCGAACGGCGCCAAGGGGGTAAGAATGACGGCTGTGCTGCGTCACATAACAAAGGAAAGTTCCACCTACCGGACGGTTTAACGGTGTGAGGGGACACATTTCAGTCCGCACAGTCCCAACAGTCGCTCCTCTGTTATTGGGGTTCAGTAACGTCAGCTGTTCCCCAGCTGTGTTAGGTTCAGCATGTGCAAGGAGCACAACGAAAAGAGGCATTTTTTCCCTTTGCATCATTACTGCTGCACAAGGTGGCTCCTTCAGTAACAAACGCCTGGGGGGGGGACAGGTTCCCTTAAATTTAACTTGTTGTGCCTGCGTGGCGGTCGCAGTACACGTTGCCGTATACACAGCAGGGGAACAGCTGGCGGTGCTGAACCCCAATAACACATTGGAGAGGTGTTTGGCTCTGTGCGGACAGCACTTCTGGACAGCAACTAGCGGTGTTGGAGCCCAGGGACAGGAGGAGGAGGAGGTGGAGGAGATAGGAGGGATTGCCACACACACAGCTGGGGAACAGCTGAGGTTACTGAACCCCAATAACAGAGGAGCCACTGTTGGGACTGTGCGGACAGCACTCCTGGATGGCAACTAGCGGTGTTGGAGCCCAGGGACAGGAGGAGGAGGAGGAGGAGATAGGAGGGATTGCCACACACACAGCTGGGGAACAGCTGACGTTACTGAACCCCAATAACAGAGGAGCGACTGTTGGGACTGTGCGGACAGCACTTCTGGACGGCAACAAGCGGTGTTGGAGCCCAGGGACAGGAGGAGGAGGAGGTGGAGGAAATAGGAGGGATTGCAACAAACACAGCTGGGGAACAGCTGACGTTACTGAACCCCAATAACAGAGGAGCGACTGTTGGGACTGTGCGGACAGCACTTCTGGACGGCAACTAGCGGTGTTGGAGCCCAGGGACAGGAGGAGGAGGAGGTGGAGGAGATAGGAGGGATTGCCACACACACAGCTGGGGAACAGCTGACGTTACTGAACCCCAATAACAGAGGAGCGACTGTTGGGACTGTGTGGACAGCACTTCTGGACGGCAACTAGCGGTGTTGGAGCCCAGGGACAGGAGGAGGAGGTGAAGGAGATAGGAGGGATTGCCACACACACAGCTGGGGAACAGCTGACGTTACTGAACCCCAATAACAGAGGAGCGACTGTTGGGACTGTGCGGACAGCACTTCTGGATGGCAACTAGCGGTGTTGGAGCCCAGGGACAGGAGGAGGAGGAGGTGGAGGAGATAGGAGGGATTGCAACACACACAGCTGGGGAACGGCTGACGTTACTGAACCCCAATAACTGAGGAGCGACTGTTGTGACTGTGCGGACAGCACTTCTGGACGGCAACTAGTGGTGTTGGAGCCCAGGGACAGGAGGAGGAGGAGGAGGTGGAGGAGATAGGAGGGATTGCCACACACACAGCTGGGGAACAGCTGACGTTACTGAACCCCAATAACAGAGGAGCGACTGTTGGGACTGTGCGGACAGCACTTCTGGACGGCAACTAGCGGTGTTGGAGCCCAGGGACAGGAGGAGGAGGAGGAGGAGGAGGTGGAGGAGATAGGAGGGATTGCCACACACACAGCTGGGGAACAGCTGACGTTACTGAACCCCAATAACAGAGGAGCGACTGTTGGGACTGTGCGGACAGCACTTCTGGACGGCAACTAGCGGTGTTGGAGCCCAGGGACAGGAGGAGGAGGAGGAGGTGGAGGAGATAAAAGGGATTGCCACACACACAGCTGGGGAACAGCTGACGTTACTGAACCCCAATAACAGAGGAGCGACTGTTGGGACTGTGCGGACAGCACTTCTGGACGGCAACTAGCGGTGTTGGAGCCCAGGGACAGGAGGAGGAGGAGGAGATAGAAGTGATTGCCACACACACAGCTGGGGAACAGCTGACGTTACTGAACCCCAATAACAGAGGAGCGACTGTTGGGACTGTGCGGACAGCACTTCTGGACGGCAACTAGCGGTGTTGGAGCCCAGGGACAGGAGGAGGAGGAGGAGGAGATAGGAGGGATTGCCACACACACAGCTGGGGAACAGCTGACGTTACTGAACCCCAATAACAGAGGAGCGACTGTTGGGACTGTGCGGACAGCACTTCTGGACGGCAACTAGCGGTGTTGGAGCCCAGGGACAGGAGGAGGAGGAGGAGGTGGAGGAGATAAAAGGGATTGCCACACACACAGCTGGGGAACAGCTGACGTTACTGAACCCCAATAACAGAGGAGCGACTGTTGGGACTGTGCGGACAGCACTTCTGGACGGCAACTAGCGGTGTTGGAGCCCAGGGACAGGAGGAGAAGGAGGAGATAGAAGTGATTGCCACACACACAGCTGGGGAACAGCTGACGTTACTGAACCCCAATAACAGAGGAGCGACTGTTGGGACTGTGCGAACAGCACTTCTGGACGGCAACTAGCGGTGTTGGAGGCCAGGGACAGGAGGAGGAGGAGGAGGAGGAGATAGGAGGGATTGCCACACACACAGCTGGGGAACAGCTGACGTTACTGAACCCCAATAACAGAGGAGCGACTGTTGGGACTGTGCGGACAGCACTTCTGGACGGCAACTAGCGGTGTTGGAGCCCAGGGACAGGAGGAGGAGGAGGTGGAGGAGATAGGAGGGATTGCCACACACACAGCTGGGGAACAGCTGATGTTACTAAACCCCAATAACAGAGGAGCGACTTTTGGGACTGTGCGGACAGCACTTCTGGACGGCAACTAGCGGTGTTGGAGCCCAGGGACAGGAGGAGGAGGAGGAGGTGGAGGAGATAGGAGGGATTGCCACACACACAGCTGGGGAACAGCTGACATTACTGAACCCCAATAACAGAGGAGCGACTGTTGGGACTGTGTGGACAGCACTTCTGGATGGCAACTAGCGGTGTTGGAGCCCAGGGACAGGAGGAGGAGGAGGAGGTGGAGGAGATAGGAGGGATTGCCACACACACAGCTGGGGAACAGCTGACGTTACTGAACCCCAATAACAGAGGAGCGACTGTTGGGACTATGCGGACAGCACTTCTGGACGGCAACTAGCGGTGTTGGAGCCCAGGGACAGGAGGAGGAGGAGGTGGAGGAGATAGGAGGGATTGCCACACACACAGCTGGGGAACAGCTGACGTTACTGAACCCCAATAACAGAGGAGCGACTGTTGGGACTGTGTGGACAGCACTTCTGGACAGCAACTAGCGGTGTTGGAGCCCAGGGACAGGAGGAGGAGGAGGAGGTGGAGGAGATAGGAGGGATTGCCACACACACAGCTGGGGAACAGCTGAGGTTACTAAACCCCAATAACAGAGGAGCGACTGTTGGGACTGTGCGGACAGCACTTCTGGACGGCAACTAGCAGTGTTGGAGCCCAGGGACAGGAGGAGGAGGAGGAGGTGGAGGAGATAGGAGGGATTGCCACACACACAGCTGGGGAACAGCTGACGTTACTGAACCCCAATAACAGACGAGAGACTGTTGGGACTGTGCGGACAGCACTTCTGGACGGCAACTAGCGGTGTTGGAGCCCAGGGACATAAGGAGGAGGAGGAGGAGGAGATTGGAGGGATTGCCAAACACACAGCTGGGGAACAGCTGAGGTTACTGAACCCCAATAACAGAGGAGCGACTGTTGTGACTGTGCGGACAGCACTTCTGGACGGCAACTAGCGGTGTTGGAGCCCAGGGACAGGAGGAGGAGAAGGGGTGGAGGAGATAGGAGGGATTGCCACACACACAGCTGGGGAACAGCTGACGTTACTGAACCCCAATAACAGAGGAGCGACTGTTGGGACTGTGCGGACAGCACTTCTGGACGGCACGTTGGAGCCCAGGGACAGGAGGAGGAGGAGGAGGTGGAGGAGATAGGAGGGATTGCCACACACACAGCTGGGGAACAGCTGACGTTACTGAACCCCAATAACAGAGGAGCGACTGTTGGGCCTGTGCGGACAGCACTTCTGGACGGCAACTAGCAGTGTTGGAGCCCAGGGACAGGAGGAGGAGGATGAGGTGGAGGAGATAGGAGGGATTGCCACACACACAGCTGGGGAGCAGCTGACGTTACTGAACCCCAATAACAGAGGAGCGACTGTTGGGACTGTGCGGACAGCACTTCTGGACGGCAACTAGCGGTGTTGGAGCCCAGGGACAGGAGGAGGAGGAGGAGGTGGAGGAGATAGGAGGGATTGCCACACACACAGCTGGGGAACAGCTGACGTTACTGAACCCCAATAACAGAGGAGCGACTGTTGGGACTGTGCGGACAGCACTTCTGGACGGCAACTAGCGGTGTTGGAGCCCAGGGACAGGAGGAGGAGGAGGAGGAGATAGGAGGGATTGCCACACACACAGCTGGGGAACAGCTGACGTTACTGAACCCCAATAACAGAGGAGCGACTGTTGGGACTGTGCGAACAGCTCTTCTGGATGGCAACTAGCGGTGTTGGAGCCCAGGGACAGGAGGAGGAGGAGGAGGTGGAGGAGATAGGAGGGATTGCCACACACACAGCTGGGGAACAGCTGACGTTATTGAACCCCAATAACAGAGGAGCGACTGTTGGGACTGTGCGGACAGCACTTCTGGACGGCAACTAGCGGTGTTGGAGCCCAGGGACAGGAGGAGGAGGAGGAGGTGGAGGAGATAGGAGGGATTGCCACACACACAGCTGGGGAACAGCTGACGTTACTGAACCCCAATAACAGAGGAGCGACTGTTGGGACTGTGCGGACAGCACTTCTGGATGGCAACTAGCGGTGTTGGAGCCCAGGGACAGGAGGAGGAGGAGGAGGTGGAGGAGAAAGGAGGGATTGCCACACACACAGTTGGGGAACAGCTGACGTTACTGAACCCCAATAACAGAGGACCGACTGTTGGGACTGTGCGGACAGCACTTCTGGACGGCAACTAGCAGTGTTGGAGCCCAGGGACAGGAGGAGGAGGTGGAGGAGATAGGAGGGATTGCCACACACACAGCTGGGGAACAGCTGACGTTACTGACCCCCAATAACAGAGGAGCGACTGTTGGGACTGTGCGGACAGCACTTCTGGACGGCAACTAGCGGTGTTGGAGCCCAGAGACAGGAGGAGGAGGAGGAGATAGGAGGGATTGCCACACACACAGCTGGGGAACAGCTGACGTTACTGAACCCCAATAACAGAGGAGCGACTGTTGGGACAGTGCGGACAGCACTTCTGGATGGCAACTAGTGGTGTTGGAGCCCAGGGACAGGAGGAGGAGGAGGTGGAGGAGATAGGAGGGATTGCCACACACACAGCTGGGGAACAGCTGATGTTACTGAACCCCAATAACAGAGGAGCGACTGTTGGGACTGTGCGGACAGCACTTCTGGACGGCAACTAGCGGTGTTGGAGCCCAGGGACAGGAGGAGGAGGAGGAGGTGGAGGAGATAGGAGGGATTGCCACACACACAGCTGGGGAACAGCTGAGGTTACTGAACCCCAATAACAGAGGAGCGACTGTTGGGACTGTGCGGACAGCACTTCTGGACGGCAACTAGCAGTGTTGGAGCCCAGGGACAGGAGGAGGAGGAGGTGGAGGAGATAGGAGGGATTGCCACACACACAGCTGGGGAACAGCTGACGTTACTGAACCCCAATAACAGAGGAGCGACTGTTGGGACTGTGCGGACAGCACTTCTGGACGGCAACTAGCGGTGTTGGAGCCCAGGGACAGGAGGAGGAGAAGGGGGTGGAGGAGATAGGAGGGATTGCCACACACACAGCTGGGGAACAGCTGACGTTACTGAACCCCAATAACAGAGGAGCGACTGTTGGGACTGTGCGGACAGCACTTCTGGACGGCACGTTGGAGCCCAGGGACAGGAGGAGGAGGAGGAGGTGGAGGAGATAGGAGGGATTGCCACACACACAGCTGGGGAACAGCTGACGTTACTGAACCCCAATAACAGAGGAGCGACTGTTGGGACTGTGCGGACAGCACTTCTGGACGGCAACTAGCAGTGTTGGAGCCCAGGGACAGGAGGAGGAGGATGAGGTGGAGGAGATAGTAGGGATTGCCACACACACAGCTGGGGAACAGCTGACGTTACTGAACCCCAATAACAGAGGAGCGACTGTTGGGACTGTGCGGACAGCACTTCTGGACGGCAACTAGCGGTGTTGGAGCCCAGGGACAGGAGGAGGAGGAGGAGGTGGAGGAGATAGGAGGGATTGCCACACACACAGCTGGGGAACAGCTGACGTTACTGAACCCCAATAACAGAGGAGCGACTGTTGGGACTGTGCGGACAGCACTTCTGGACGGCAACTAGCGGTGTTGGAGCCCAGGGACAGGAGGAGGAGGAGGAGGAGATAGGAGGGATTGCCACACACACAGCTGGGGAACAGCTGACGTTACTGAACCCCAATAACAGAGGAGCGACTGTTGGGACTGTGCGAACAGCTCTTCTGGATGGCAACTAGCAGTGTTGGAGCCCAGGGACAGGAGGAGGAGGAGGAGGTGGAGGAGATAGGAGGGATTGCCACAAACACAGCTGGGGAACAGCTGACGTTACTGAACCCCAATAACAGAGGAGCGACTGTTGGGACTGTGCGGACAGCACTTCTGGACGGCAACTAGCGGTGTTGGAGCCCAGGGACAGGAGGAGGAGGAGGAGGTGGAGGAGATAGGAGGGATTGCCACACACACAGCTGGGGAACAGCTGACGTTACTGAACCCCAATAACAGAGGAGCGACTGTTGGGACTGTGCGGACAGCACTTCTGGATGGCAACTAGCGGTGTTGGAGCCCAGGGACAGGAGGAAGAGGAGGAGGTGGAGGAGAAAGGAGGGATTGCCACACACACAGTTGGGGAACAGCTGACGTTACTGAACCCCAATAACAGAGGACCGACTGTTGGGACTGTGCGGACAGCACTTCTGGACGGCAACTAGCAGTGTTGGAGCCCAGGGACAGGAGGAGGAGGTGGAGGAGATAGGAGGGATTGCCACACACACAGCTGGGGAACAGCTGACGTTACTGACCCCCAATAACAGAGGAGCGACTGTTGGGACTGTGCGGACAGCACTTCTGGACGGCAACTAGCGGTGTTGGAGCCCAGGGACAGGAGGAGGAGGAGGAGGTGGAGGAGATAGGAGGGATTGCCACACACACAGCTGGGGAACAGCTGACGTTACTGAACCCCAATAACAGAGGAGCGACTGTTGGGACTGTGCGGACAGCACTTCTGGACGGCAACTAGCGGTGTTGGAGCCCAGGGACAGGAGGAGGAGGAGGAGGAGATAGGAGGGATTGCCACACACACAGCTGGGGAACAGCTGACGTTACTGAACCCCAATAACAGAGTAGCGACTGTTGGGACTGTGCGAACAGCTCTTCTGGATGGCAACTAGCGGTGTTGGAGCCCAGGGACAGGAGGAGGAGGAGGAGGTGGAGGAGATAGGAGGGATTGCCACACACACAGCTGGGGAACAGCTGACGTTACTGAACCCCAATAACAGAGGAGCGACTGTTGGGACTGTGCGGACAGCACTTCTGGACGGCAACTAGCGGTGTTGGAGCCCAGGGACAGGAGGAGGAGGAGGAGGTGGAGGAGATAGGAGGGATTGCCACACACACAGCTGGGGAACAGCTGACGTTACTGAACCCCAATAACAGAGGAGCGACTGTTGGGACTGTGCGAACAGCTCTTCTGGATGGCAACTAGCGGTGTTGGAGCCCAGGGACAGGAGGAGGAGGAGGAGGTGGAGGAGATAGGAGGGATTGCCACACACACAGCTGGGGAACAGCTGACGTTATTGAACCCCAATAACAGAGGAGCGACTGTTGGGACTGTGCGGACAGCACTTCTGGACGGCAACTAGCGGTGTTGGAGCCCAGGGACAGGAGGAGGAGGAGGAGGTGGAGGAGATAGGAGGGATTGCCACACACACAGCTGGGGAACAGCTGACGTTACTGAACCCCAATAACAGAGGAGCGACTGTTGGGACTGTGCGGACAGCACTTCTGGATGGCAACTAGCGGTGTTGGAGCCCAGGGACAGGAGGAGGAGGAGGAGGTGGAGGAGAAAGGAGGGATTGCCACACACACAGTTGGGGAACAGCTGACGTTACTGAACCCCAATAACAGAGGACCGACTGTTGGGACTGTGCGGACAGCACTTCTGGACGGCAACTAGCAGTGTTGGAGCCCAGGGACAGGAGGAGGAGGTGGAGGAGATAGGAGGGATTGCCACACACACAGCTGGGGAACAGCTGACGTTACTGACCCCCAATAACAGAGGAGCGACTGTTGGGACTGTGCGGACAGCACTTCTGGACGGCAACTAGCGGTGTTGGAGCCCAGAGACAGGAGGAGGAGGAGGAGATAGGAGGGATTGCCACACACACAGCTGGGGAACAGCTGACGTTACTGAACCCCAATAACAGAGGAGCGACTGTTGGGACAGTGCGGACAGCACTTCTGGATGGCAACTAGTGGTGTTGGAGCCCAGGGACAGGAGGAGGAGGAGGTGGAGGAGATAGGAGGGATTGCCACACACACAGCTGGGGAACAGCTGATGTTACTGAACCCCAATAACAGAGGAGCGACTGTTGGGACTGTGCGGACAGCACTTCTGGACGGCAACTAGCGGTGTTGGAGCCCAGGGACAGGAGGAGGAGGAGGAGGTGGAGGAGATAGGAGGGATTGCCACACACACAGCTGGGGAACAGCTGAGGTTACTGAACCCCAATAACAGAGGAGCGACTGTTGGGACTGTGCGGACAGCACTTCTGGACGGCAACTAGCAGTGTTGGAGCCCAGGGACAGGAGGAGGAGGAGGTGGAGGAGATAGGAGGGATTGCCACACACACAGCTGGGGAACAGCTGACGTTACTGAACCCCAATAACAGAGGAGCGACTGTTGGGACTGTGCGGACAGCACTTCTGGACGGCAACTAGCGGTGTTGGAGCCCAGGGACAGGAGGAGGAGAAGGGGGTGGAGGAGATAGGAGGGATTGCCACACACACAGCTGGGGAACAGCTGACGTTACTGAACCCCAATAACAGAGGAGCGACTGTTGGGACTGTGCGGACAGCACTTCTGGACGGCACGTTGGAGCCCAGGGACAGGAGGAGGAGGAGGAGGTGGAGGAGATAGGAGGGATTGCCACACACACAGCTGGGGAACAGCTGACGTTACTGAACCCCAATAACAGAGGAGCGACTGTTGGGACTGTGCGGACAGCACTTCTGGACGGCAACTAGCAGTGTTGGAGCCCAGGGACAGGAGGAGGAGGATGAGGTGGAGGAGATAGTAGGGATTGCCACACACACAGCTGGGGAACAGCTGACGTTACTGAACCCCAATAACAGAGGAGCGACTGTTGGGACTGTGCGGACAGCACTTCTGGACGGCAACTAGCGGTGTTGGAGCCCAGGGACAGGAGGAGGAGGAGGAGGTGGAGGAGATAGGAGGGATTGCCACACACACAGCTGGGGAACAGCTGACGTTACTGAACCCCAATAACAGAGGAGCGACTGTTGGGACTGTGCGGACAGCACTTCTGGACGGCAACTAGCGGTGTTGGAGCCCAGGGACAGGAGGAGGAGGAGGAGGAGATAGGAGGGATTGCCACACACACAGCTGGGGAACAGCTGACGTTACTGAACCCCAATAACAGAGGAGCGACTGTTGGGACTGTGCGAACAGCTCTTCTGGATGGCAACTAGCAGTGTTGGAGCCCAGGGACAGGAGGAGGAGGAGGAGGTGGAGGAGATAGGAGGGATTGCCACAAACACAGCTGGGGAACAGCTGACGTTACTGAACCCCAATAACAGAGGAGCGACTGTTGGGACTGTGCGGACAGCACTTCTGGACGGCAACTAGCGGTGTTGGAGCCCAGGGACAGGAGGAGGAGGAGGAGGTGGAGGAGATAGGAGGGATTGCCACACACACAGCTGGGGAACAGCTGACGTTACTGAACCCCAATAACAGAGGAGCGACTGTTGGGACTGTGCGGACAGCACTTCTGGATGGCAACTAGCGGTGTTGGAGCCCAGGGACAGGAGGAAGAGGAGGAGGTGGAGGAGAAAGGAGGGATTGCCACACACACAGTTGGGGAACAGCTGACGTTACTGAACCCCAATAACAGAGGACCGACTGTTGGGACTGTGCGGACAGCACTTCTGGACGGCAACTAGCAGTGTTGGAGCCCAGGGACAGGAGGAGGAGGTGGAGGAGATAGGAGGGATTGCCACACACACAGCTGGGGAACAGCTGACGTTACTGACCCCCAATAACAGAGGAGCGACTGTTGGGACTGTGCGGACAGCACTTCTGGACGGCAACTAGCGGTGTTGGAGCCCAGGGACAGGAGGAGGAGGAGGAGGTGGAGGAGATAGGAGGGATTGCCACACACACAGCTGGGGAACAGCTGACGTTACTGAACCCCAATAACAGAGGAGCGACTGTTGGGACTGTGCGGACAGCACTTCTGGACGGCAACTAGCGGTGTTGGAGCCCAGGGACAGGAGGAGGAGGAGGAGGAGATAGGAGGGATTGCCACACACACAGCTGGGGAACAGCTGACGTTACTGAACCCCAATAACAGAGTAGCGACTGTTGGGACTGTGCGAACAGCTCTTCTGGATGGCAACTAGCGGTGTTGGAGCCCAGGGACAGGAGGAGGAGGAGGAGGTGGAGGAGATAGGAGGGATTGCCACACACACAGCTGGGGAACAGCTGACGTTACTGAACCCCAATAACAGAGGAGCGACTGTTGGGACTGTGCGGACAGCACTTCTGGACGGCAACTAGCGGTGTTGGAGCCCAGGGACAGGAGGAGGAGGAGGAGGTGGAGGAGATAGGAGGGATTGCCACACACACAGCTGGGGAACAGCTGACGTTACTGAACCCCAATAACAGAGGAGCGACTGTTGGGACTGTGCGGACAGCACTTCTGGATGGCAACTAGCGGTGTTGGAGCCCAGGGACAGGAGGAGGAGGAGGAGGTGGAGGAGAAAGGAGGGATTGCCACACACACAGTTGGGGAACAGCTGACGTTACTGAACCCCAATAAGAGAGGACCGACTGTTGGGACTGTGCGGACAGCACTTCTGGACGGCAACTAGCAGTGTTGGAGCCCAGGGACAGGAGGAGGAGGTGGAGGAGATAGGAGGGATTGCCACACACACAGCTGGGGAACAGCTGACGTTACTGACCCCCAATAACAGAGGAGCGACTGTTGGGACTGTGCGGACAGCACTTCTGGACGGCAACTAGCGGTGTTGGAGCCCAGAGACAGGAGGAGGAGGAGGAGGAGGAGATAGGAGGGATTGCCACACACACAGCTGGGGAACAGCTGACGTTACTGAACCCCAATAACAGAGGAGCGACTGTTGGGACAGTGCGGACAGCACTTCTGGACGGCAACTAGCGGTGTTGGAGCCCAGGGACAGGAGGAGGAGGAGGTGGAGGAGATAGGAGGGATTGCCACACACACAGCTGGGGAACAGCTGACGTTACTGAACCCCAATAACAGAGGAGTGACTGTTGGGACTGTGCGAACAGCTCTTCTGGATGGCAACTAGCGGTGTTGGAGCCCAGGGACAGGAGGAGGAGGAGGAGGTGGAGGAGATAGGAGGGATTGCCACACACACAGCTGGGGAACAGCTGACGTTACTGAACCCCAATAACAGAGGAGCCACTGTTGGGACTGTGCGGACAGCACTTCTGGATGGCAACTAGCGGTGTTGGAGCCCAGGGACAGGAGGAGGAGGAGGAGGTGGAGGAGATAGGAGGGATTGCCACACACACAGATGGGGAACAGCTGACGTTACTGAACCCCAATAACAGAGGACCGACTGTTGGGACTGTGCGGACAGCACTTCTGGACGGCAACTAGCGGTGTTGGAGCCCAGGGACAGGAGGAGGAGGAGGAGGTGGAGGAGATAGGAGGGATTGCCACACACACAGCTGGGGAACAGCTGACGTTACTGACCCCCAATAACAGAGGAGCGACTGTTGGGACTGTGCGGACAGCACTTCTGGACGGCAACTAGCGGTGTTGGAGCCCAGAGACAGGAGGAGGAGGAGGAGATAGGAGGGATTGCCACACACACAGCTGGGGAACAGCTGACGTTACTGAACCCCAATAACAGAGGAGCAACTGTTGGGACTGTGCGGACAGCACTTCTGGACGACAACTAGCGGTGTTGGAGCCCAGGGACAGGAGGAGGAGGAGGAGGTGGAGGAGATAGGAGGGATTGCCACACACACAGCTGGGGAACAGCTGACGTTACTGAACCCCAATAACAGAGGAGCGACTGTTGGGACTGTGCGGACAGCACTTCTGGACGGCAACTAGCGGTGTTGGAGCCCAGGGACAGGAGGAGGAGGAGGAGGTGGAGGAGATAGGAGGGATTGCCACACACACAGCTGGGGAACAGCTGACGTTACTGAACCCCAATAACAGAGGAGCGACTGTTGGGACTGTGCGGACAGCACTTCTGGATGGCAACTAGCGGTGTTGGAGCCCAGGGACAGCAGGAGGAGCAGAGGAACACAGTGTAGGCCGAAGCCTGGTTGGAGAAAGTCGAAAGGGAACCTTTAACCCCCCCCAGGCGTTTGTAGCTGAAAGAGCCAGCTTGTGCAGCACAAAGGATGCAAAAGGAAAAGGTGGCTCTTTTCATTATGCTCCTTGCAAACACAGAACTAAACACTTATAAAATGTGTCCTCTGATACCATGAGACCGTCCCGGAGGTGGGACATTCCTTCGTAATATGACGCAGCACAGCTGTCATTCCTACCCCCTTGGCGCTGTGCCCAGGGTCCTCAGCGTTGTTTGATTCCGTCACGGAGCCTGCGCTGTTATGTTATCCCTTGGCCAGGCACACTTAGCGCTGCCCATCTTCTGACATCATTTCATGTCAGGCTGGCTGCGCCTGTGTGGCCGCGCTGGCCGAGAGCCCGCCTCGCAGTGTCGTCTAATGTAATCCCACCGCGGGCCTGGGATCCGTGGCCATGCGCAGTGCATATCCTCACCTCTCACTCCCCTCCCTCCGTCTTCTTCAGACTGTGCGGAGTCACGGCCGTGGCATGCTATTAGGGATCAGCTGACGGCGCAAGTCTGAAGAAGGTGTAGGGAGATGAGTGAGAGGCGGAGGTTGAGATATGCACTGCGCATGTCCACGGATCTCAGGCCCGCAGTGGGATTAAATCAGAAGACACTGCGAGGCGGGATCTCGGCCAGCGCGGCCGCACAGGCGCAGCCAGCCTGACACCAAATTATGTCAGAAGAGGGGCAGCGCTAAGTGTGCCTGTCCAAGGGATAACATAACAGCGCAGGCTTCGAGACAGAATCAAACAACGCTGATGAGGCGGCGCACGGCGCCGGGGGGGTAAGAACGACGGCTGTGCTGCGTCACATTATGAAGGAAAGTCCCACCTCCGGGACGGTTTTACGGTATCAGTGGACACATTTTATAAGTGTTAAGTTCTGCATGTGCAAGGAGCTAAACAAAAATAGCTACCTTTTCCTTGTGCAGCATTACTGCTGCACAAGGTGGCTCTTTCAGTAACAAATGCCTTGGGGGGGGACAGGTTCCCTTACATTTCAGTTGTTGTGTCAGTGTGGCGGTCGCAGGACACATTGCCGGCTACACAGCTGGGGATCAGCTGACGTTACTGAAACCCAATAACACTGGGTCGTATGTTTTGACTGTGCAGACAGCACTTCTGAGCCTCAACTGGCGGTGTTGGAGCCCAGGAATATAAGTTCAGGTGGTAGAAAGATGAACACAACAGGAGACCTGGATAACGTAGACAGTCACCTAATTATTTAATCAGGGAGAGGAGTGGCAAATTCCTGCGAGATCCAGGCCTTGTTCATTTTCAGGAAAGTAAGCCGGTCAAGATTATCAGAGGATAGTCGCATGCGACGGTCAGTTAGTACACCACCTGCAGCACTAAAGACGCGTTCCGATAATACACTAGCCGCAGGGCAAGCCAGCACCTCCAATGCATACTGGCTTAGCTCTGGCCATGTATCCAGCTTTAACCCAAAACTTGAAGGGGGAAGAGCCGTCTGGGAGTACAGCAAGAGGGCAAGACATGTAGTCTGTCACCATCTGACGGAACCGTTGCCTCCTGCTGACTGGAGCCGTCTGTGATGGTGTAGACTTTTGTGGCGGGGACAGAAAACTGTGCCACAGTTGGGCCATACTGGTCTTGCCTTGGGCAGAGGCACTGCTTCTGCTCCCTCTTTGTGCAGAGCCTCCACCACTGCCTGGACGCACTGAGCTGCTTTGGAATGCACTAGCAGCACTTCTCTCAGTTGGAATGGAGAAGATGATGGAATTGACCAGTGTGTCTTGGTACTCCCGCATTTTTCGCTTCCGGTTTAACGGTGTGATGAGGCTTTCTACGTTGTCCCGGTAGCGAAGATCGAGGAGGGTGAACACCCAATAATCAGACATGTTGAGAATGTGGGCGATGCAGCGGTCGTTTCTCAGGCACTGCAGCATGTAATCCACCATGTGCTGCAGACTGCCAACTGGCCAAGAAACGCTGTCCCCTGCTGGAGGCGTGATCTCTGCCCGCTCGTCATCACCCCACCCTCGCTGTACAAACTGAGTACTGGACAATTGTGAAACTCCCTCCTCTGGACGGATGTCTTCCTCCTCCATTGACTCCTCCTCATCCTCCTCACAAAGTGTCCCCTGCCTACGCGTTTGTGAGGAACCACGTGGCGCTGACTGTCCAGAAGATGATGGAAATGGTGAATCCTCATCCTCCACCTCTTCCACAACATCATCCCTTAGCGCTTGCAGTGATTTTTCAAGCAGGCAGATAAGGGGGACAGTCATGCTGACTAGTGCATCATCTGCACTCGCCATCCGCATGGAATAATCGAAGGGACGCAAAACCTGGCAGACGTCCTTCATAGTGGCCCACTCTGTGGTTGTGAAGTCTGAACGGCGCGGAGTGCGACTTCTTTGCGCCTGATGCAGCTGGTACTCCATAACTGCTTGCTGCTGCTCACACAACCGCTCCAACATATGTAACGTGGAATTCCACCTGGTAGGTAGGTCACATATGATGCGATGTTCCGGCAGGTGGTATCGGCGCTGCAGAGCCACAATGCGCGATTTTGACGTGCTGGAACGTCGCAAGTGAGCACACTCTAGGCGGACCTTGTGCAGCAGTGCATCAAGATCCGGATAGTCCCTCAAAAAACTCTGCACGACCATATTGAGCACATGTGCCAGACATGGGATGTAAGTGAGGATGCCGAGGCCCAGAGCTGCCACCAGATTTCGGCCATTATCACACACTACCATGACTGGCTGGAGATTCGCTGGCACAAACCACACATCGCTCTCCTGCTTGATGGCATTCCAGAGCTCCTGCGCTGTGTGGCTTCGATTCCCCAAAGAAATAAATTTCAAGACGGCCTGTTGGCGTTTGGCCACGGCTGTGCTCATGTCGGTCGTAACAGGTAAACGTTCATCACGGGTCCATGTGGAGGTGGACTGTGACGGCTCCTGCAGCGATGATTCTGAGGAACTGGTGTAAGAGGAGGAGTCAATGCGTACAGAATGGATTCCTGCAATCCTTGGAGTGGGCAGGACACGTCCTGCGCCACTCGCACGATCTGTACCCGGCTCAACGACATTAACCCAATGGGCAGTGAGGGAAAGGTATCACCCCTGTCCATGTTGACTGGTCCACGCATCGGTGGTGAGGTGGACCTTGCTACTGACGGCGTTCAGTAGCGCGTGTTTTATGTGTCCCTCCACATGCTTGTGCAGGGCAGGGACAGCTTGCCTGCTGAAGTAAAAGTGGCTGGGCACATTGTACTGTGGGACTGCCAATGACATCAAGTCACGGAAGCTGTCAGTCTCCACCAGCCTGAATGACAGCATTTCCAGTGACAGAAGTTTGGCAATGCCTGCAGTCAGAGCCTGTGCTCGTGGGTGGTTTGACGAGAAAGGCCGCCTTTTCTCCCATGCCTGTACTACCGATGGCTGTAGACTGGGCTGGGAGTGTGTGGATGACTGGGAAAGTGGTGCTGCAGGTGGAATTACAGCGGGTCTCTGGACAACAGGGCCAGAGGTTCTTCCACGGCGATCCTGGGAGGAAGCCGAACCAGCTGCGTGTGAGCTGGAGGAAGAGGCAACACGAGCTGAAGAGGTGGTAGCTGCTGCTGTTGGTTGGCCTAGCTCTTCAGTGTGTTTTTCTAACTCCGCCGCGTGCCTGTTGCGCACATGTTTCCACATGTTGGAGGTATTGAGGTTGCTGACATTTCGACCTCTTTTGACTTTGTGATGACACACCTTGCATTTGACATAGCAAATGTCATCTGCAACTGTGTCAAAAAAGGGCCAGACACTGCAAGTCTTGGGAGCGCCCTTTTTGGCTTTTGGAACAGACATGCTCCTAACGGGTGCCAAAGTGGAGGCTACAGGCTGCGCAGTCTTCCCCCTCCCTCTACCTCTTTGGCCCATTCTAGGAATCTCTTCCTCGGAGCTGCTCCCACCACCTTCCTGTCCCTCACGCCACGATGGGTCAAGGACCTCATCATCTACACTACCCTCTGCCACCAACTGCTCCTCCTGGGTAGTCTCAGCAGCAGAGCACGCACCAGAAAGTGGCACCTGAGTGTCATCATCAGCAGATGCGGCCTGCGATGTGGTGACCGGAGGCACTGGCCCACCCGCCTCTTCAGAGGAAGACAGAAAAAGCTGTTGGGCATCACTGCACCCTGCCTCTTCTTCCATTTCTCCAATGCTGCTTGGCTGGCTCCCTGTTTCCAAGCCAAGAGATTCAGAGAACAGAAGTAGAGACGGCTCCTGTCCTGGGCTCTCTGTCTGCCTGGGCAATTTGGCAGGTGGTGAAGAGACAGATGGCTGCTCTACAGTGCTCTGTGTCTGAGAGGATGTGGCACTAATTGAAGTCGATGCGTTAGCTGCCATCCATCCGACAGCGGCTTCAATTTGGTCTTCACGCAGCAGCGGTGTACGGCGCTCTCCGACAAAGCTGCGCATGAAGGACTGTTCCCTGGTGAAACTGGGTGCTGGTGAGTCACCGGTGCCTGCAGCAGGCACAGAATCCCCACGTCCTCTCCCTGCTCCGCGCCCACGCCCACGTGCCTTACTCACTGCCTTCTTCATCTTGGTTGACTGATAAAGATAAGCAGAAAAGTACTAATGGCTTTGTGTGCTTATTCCTGAACAACTCCTAACAGGTATAAGAAACACTAATTTGCTAAAGTGTGGACTAGACTTTAATATGAGCTAATGTGGCCTACACAAATGTAAAGTGGTGTCACTGGTTTGTTTGGTGAACTTTATTATTTAGTTATTTTTTGGGGGCTGAACTCACAACAGAGAGAGCTGCAGTCACACGGAGACCGTGCAGACAGCCGTAAACGGCGCTGCAAGGCCCAAAATCCCTCCTCTACGTTATCCTATGTAGTGTTTTTCCACAAGTTAGCTGGATACGGGTGGAAAGACACTAATAGAAATTTTTTGAAAAAATGTGCAGCAGCCTGCACTACTTAAAACAAAAGGAAAATTGATTTTACAGTATGACGCAGTGAACAACCCTGAGCTGGAGACAACCAGGCTATGGCTGCTCACAGACTACAGGGCGAGCTGCAGTCACACGGAGACCGTGCAGACAGCCGTAAACGGCGCTGCAAGGCCCAAAAACCCTCCTCTACGTTATCCTATGTAGTGTTTTTCCACAAGTTAGGTGGATACAGGTGGAAAGACACTAATAGGAATTTTTTGAAAAAATGTGCAGCAGCCTGCACTACTTAAAACAAAAGGAAAATTGATTTTACGGTATGACGCAGTGAAGAACCCTGAGCTGCAGACAACCAGGCTATGGCTGCTCACAGACTACAGGGCGAGCTGCAGTCACACGGAGACCGTGCAGACAGCCGTAAACGGCGCTGCAAGGCCAAAAAACCCTCCTCTACGTTATCCTATGTAGTGCTTTTCCACAAGTTAGCTGGATACGGGTGGAAAGTCACTAATAGGAATTATTAGAAAAAATGTGCAGCAGCCTGCACTACTTCAAAAAAACAAAACAAAGAACATTATGAGGCAATGAACCACCCTCCCTGAACTGAATACAACCAGCTATGGATGGCCTATGTGGCTGCACTCAGACTAGAGAGTGGGCTGCACTCACACACACACACACACAGACCTTGCAGATCGCTGTGAAAACAGCACTACAAGGCAAAAGCAAGGTGATTAGTAGGTGAACACAGCGGTTGCTAAATTAGCCTTTGAAAAGCACAAAGAAGCAAATCGCTATCTCTAAACTGGCCCTCAGTCAGCAAACAGCGTCCTGTCACTAACTGAATTCACAGCAGAGTGATCGCAAAATGGCGCCAGCGACTTTTAAACTGCATCATGACATCATTTCAGCAGCCAATCACAGCCTTGCCAGTAGTTTCAGGCCCTCCATGCTAAACAGGATGTGCCCACACTTGGAATCATTCTCATTGGCTGATTTCGTTCAAATTTGTGCAGTTTGAATCCTGGGAACTTCCGATTCCGGTATCCGATACGCGGCAAGTATCGGATCTCGGTATCGGAATTCCGATACCGCTAAGTTTCGGCCGATACCCGATACTTGCGGTATCGGAATGCTCAACACTACTCAGCAGTGATGTTTGTCTTGGAACTTTAGTGTGAGAAGGCGCCAACCAAAAAGAGCATATAAATAACAAATAGTAAGGCTGCATCATAATATACAAAGAAGGATTACTCTAGAACAGTGTTCCCCAACTCCAGTCCTCAAGAGCCACCAACAGGTCATGTTTTCTGGATTTCCTTAGTATTCCACAGGTGATGGAATTATTGCCTGTGAAGGTGATTCAATTATCACCTGGGCAATACTAAGGAAATCCTGAAAACATGACCTGTTGGTGGCTCTTGAGGACCGGAGTTGGGAAACACTGCTCTAGAACATTGAAACTGCATTGCTGCCATAGGGAAAAAAAAGAAACAAGTGCTATATAATGTACACATGAAAGACTTATCTGCAAAAATTGGTTTGAAAAAAGGAAGGTACTTCTCGAATAGATTTGCCAATATATGTAAACCCAATTGCCACGTCAAGGCGTCCGTTGTAAATTGGGTCCCTATCCTGATATGTCACCTCTCCTGGGCAAAAAAGCCTACAGTTTATGGGGCAGGAATGGACCAGCTAATGAGATAATTTATGTGTTAAGGGGGGATCACTATTTCACACAGTGACCTGTAGGTTTGGATATTTTTTCCCATTTAATAATAAAGACCTTAATTTAAAAATTGCATTTTGTGATTACTTTGGTTAATGTCTAATATTGACATTTGTTTGGTGATCTGAAACATTTCAGTGTGACAAACATGCAAAGGAATAGGAAATCAGGAAGGGGGCAAACACTTTTTCACACAACTGTACATATAGAAAACCAATCATGGCTCCAGTATGATATATATGTGTGGTGTGTATCATTCTCCAGTTATCACACCACTCAGCATGTGTTATGGCAGCGCTGGAGTGCAGCTAATAATTTAGGTTCCCTGCCCCTAGTATTATACATACCACCCTCCATCTTCAGCTGCGGCGCACTATCTTGTGACGGCAGCTTCTAACTGACCTGGAATCGCAAGCTCTCAGTGTGAGTCTATGGGAGTCTCCTGCATTGAGGAGTGACTTCCAGCTCATCAGTCCCGCACTAGAGCAATCAGACAGGTCACAAACTGCTGAAGAGCGATGGGGAGTATGAGGCTGTAGAAGTGCAGGGTAATGACATTAGTAGCATCACTGCAGGGCTGCAGGAAAATAATGCTGGAGTGGCGCTTTAAGTTGGTAAAAGACATGTGCAGGTAGATGTTTGCATTTTTTTCTTTACTTTTACATCTTTTCAACAAAATTCCAAAATCTTCCAAAAAGTGACAAAATAAGAAATTCTAGGAATAAACCATAAACCAGGACCTGGTAAAAAACCGTGTATTGGTGCGGTGATTATGGAGGTAAAATGTAATAAAAATAATTGTCTGCGCTGTGCACACGCTCCGAATTAGACAGTCCGGCAGTTACTGCCATCTCCTATCTCAGTAATGGGAAAGTCTCTCTACACTGAACCCCGGTGTTACCTTAGAGGGGAGAACGTTAGTAAACACCGATCAGTAGGGTTGAGCGAAACAGATCGGACAAATTCAAAAATCACCGACCTTCGGCAAAGTCAGGTTTCATGAAACCCGACCCGATCCTAGTGTGGGATCAGCCATGCGGTCGGTGATCTGTGCACAAAAGTCACATTTCATATGATGCTTTCAGCGCCATTTTTCAGCCAATGAAGGAGGACGCAGAGTGTGGGCAGCGTGATGACATAGGTCTCGGTCCCCACCATCTTAGAGAAGGGCATGGCAGTGATTGGATTGCTTTCTGCGGCGTCACAGGGGCTATAATGGGGTGTGCACGCTGACCGCCATCTTACTGCTGCTGATCTGAGCGTAGGGAGAGGTTGCTGCAGCTTCGTCAGAAGAAGGGATATAGTTAGGGAGGGAAGATTAACCCCCAAACCGCTTGTGCTGTAGCGATTTCCACTGTCCAACACCACCTTTTTTTTGGAGGGACAGTGGAGGCTAGATTTCTGTGCATCAGCTCTGTAGCTTATTAGGCTGCCTTATAAGTCTCCCTGATAGCTGCATTGCTGTTTGTATGCTGCTGTGCAAACCAACTGCTTTTTTAAAAGCAAAAATCCTGTGCTCCTTTCTGCACAGTTATCTTGTTTATTTGTCCACACTTTTGTGCGCAGCAGTCCTTTTTGCTGCTGCCATACTTGTCCTGAAATCATTGTAGGGAGATTGAAATTGTACTACAGTCCTTGTATTTTTTCATATATCTTCCAGCCACTTTCTGCCACTTACATTGCGCTGTTTTATACACTGGGCCTGAGTTTAGATTCAGTCTCCAAAAAAAAAAAGTGAGATTAAAAATTTCACAAAGTGGATATATTTCAGTCCTGTTAGTTTGTCGTATATCAGCCGGCCACTTTCTGCCACTTACATTGCGTTCTTTTATACACTGGGCCTGATTTTTGGTTCAGTCTCCAAAAAAAAGTGAGATTCAAATTCTCAACAAGCACATATACACCTTCTACCTTGTTTTACAGTACCATATAACGGTTGTTATTTTGGTTAGATTTTCCAAAAAGTGAGGAAGTCTGGTGGAAGAGCCCGTGGGCGTAGGTTGCCAGCTGGTACTGATGGTGGTGGTGGTGGTGGTGCATCTGGTGGTAGTGGTAAAAGCACAATAGCACCTAAGGCTGGAGGTGTTGAGCCAGCGTCATCGTCTGGCTACACAAGGCCTCGAAGGCTCCCTTATCTGGGAGTAGGAAAACAGCTTTTAAAGCCGGAGCAGCAGGAAAAAGTTTTGGCTTTCCTTGCTGACTCAGCCTCTAGCTCTTTCGCCTCCTCTTCAGAAAGATCCAAATATAAAAGCAGCGAGTCGTCAGTGGATGCTCCCGGTCAGGAACAAGACATTTCCTTGTGTCCTTCACCCAAACCAAAAGTGAAGGATGCGTCATGCGACACTACAGGTTACTCCATGGAGCTCTTTACACATACCGTGCCTGGGTTAGAAAGGAAAATTGTTAACTGCCCATTACAAGATAAATCGGACATGGAGTGCACTGATGCACAACCACAGCTAGATTATTATGCTGTTCCATTGACTCAGATCACTACATTGCTCTCGCAGTGTACTGAGCCAGAATCTGACCCTGATGAGACTATGGTGCCAGGTCCAAAACGCTATAGCACCTTACACGGTGACACAGAGGAAGGTGCACATGACATTGAAGAGGAGGTGATAGATGACCCAGTTGTTGACCCAGATTGGCAGCCATTGGGGGAAGAGGGTGCTGCTGCCAGTAGCTCAGAAGCGGAGGAGGATGATCCGCAGCAGCAATCTACATCGCAACAGCTATCTGCATTGCAACAGCTGTAATCTGGCAGGCCCATATCAGGCCAAAAACGTTTGTCAAAAACAAAAACAGTTTTAGGACAGCGTGGCCATCCGGTGAAAGTAGCACAGCGTGCAATGCCTGAAAAGGTATTCCATAGTATAAAGAGTGTAGTGTGGCAATTTTTTAACCAAGATCCGAATGATCAGTGCAAAGTTATCTGTAAGAAATGCTCAAAGACCTTCAGCAGAGTGAAGAATTTTCAAAATTTAAATACAACGTGCATGCTTAGACATTTAACCAGCATGCACTTGCAAGACTGGACTAACTACCAAACGTCCCGTACCGTTGGTGCACCTGCTCAGAATGAAGGTAGTCAGCAACGCTACATTGCTTCCCTCACTGTAAGCCCGCCAGTTAGGACACCACCAGCAGCAAATGTGGAGGTATCGTCACAAGGCCAAAGCAGTCAGGGAATCACAAGGTTATTGGTAGGAAATACTGTATGTAAGCCACCATCAAGAATACCATTACCAACCCTCTCTCTATCCGCCATGTCCACCACCACCACCACTAGTTCCACCATATGCAGCTCTCCAGTCCAGCTCACCCTACAAGAGACTCTCGTTAGGACAAGAAAGTACTCATCCTCTTATTCGCGTACACAGGGTTTGAACGCCCACATTGCTATACTAATCTCGTTTGAGATGATGCCCTACCAGTTGGTTGAAAGCGAAGCTTTCAAAGACCTGATGGCCTACGCAGTACTAGGCTATGACCTACCCAGTCAGCACTTCTTTGCCAGAAAAGCGATCCCAGCCCTCCACCAGCATGTCAAAGACCGCATTGTCCATGCACTGAGGCAATCAGTCAGTGGAAAGGTGCACCTCACAACAGATGCATGGACCAGTAGGCATGGCCAGGGACATTACGTGTCCATCACGGCGCACTGGGTTCATGTGGTGGATGCAGGGTCCAAAGGGGACAGCCAGAGTGGGACAGTTCTGCCTAGCCCACGGTCTAGGAAACAGTTGGCTGTAGGAATTCGCCACCCCTCCTCCTCTTTAGGCAAAAGCTTGTCCACACAGCGCAGTCGCACGACAACTCCATCTGCAGCTGCCAGTGTTGCACACGAGGTGTCCCATTATCGAACAGCTAGTGGTAAGTGTAGCGCCCCCACTGCCGCAGGGCCGAGGGGTACCCGGTACCGGGCCTCTGAGTCTCTGTTCTGGGGTTGTCACGGTGGCTAGACCCGGTCCGTGACCCTGCTGAGGGGCGTACAATGAAATGTGGTGATATGGTGCGGTGAAGTGCCGGTCGCAGTAAATAATGAGGACACCAGGTTGCATTCTCTTTACCTCTTTACTGAAGGCTTCAAGGTCCTCAATCCGGAATACGGTTAACAGGGCTGCGCAAGTCCGGCCGGTCCGATGGCACCTCCAGAGTTCCCTTTGCAGGTGGAAATCTGTGCCTACCTTCCAGCGCTTGTGTGTTGTGGTCCTCCCCTGCTGTGCTTACGGGATAGTACCCCACAACTGTTGTGTCTGTTTCTCGTGTTCCCTCAAAACTCGATTCTGATGTTCTTCTACGTCCCCCAGATGCTATGGTGAGGACGCACCCGTATGACGGGGGAGGCTCGGAGCTCTTCCGAGACTCTAGCGTCGCCCCACTCCTGTTGTTACCCCCCCTGTGTCTTCCTAGGTCAATTGGGTGAGACAGCCCGCCTATAACTGACTGTCCTGCCGTAGGTTTGAAGTATTGCCTGGAGCCTGATACTTCCTCGGCGTTCCGGCCACCGGTTATGTGCCTCAGAAGGATGTTGCCTCGTCTTACAGCACGACTCCTACTGGTATTCTCCTTGTTGCGTTGATCTCGTTTCTCACTCAGCACAATAAACCTCGCTTCTTGTCCTTTCTTGGGGTACCTGCCGCTATATCGTGCAGGCGCGGTCCCGTAACGTTCTCTCTGGTTGCTAGGCCTCTGTCAGGATCCCACCCCTGACAGGGACCCCTCTAAATCTTCCCCTACAAAACCCTCTGCCACAAGGTGTTGCCTGATTCCAACCCAGTCAGCTTTCTGTTCTAACTTCCTATCCAACCCCCAGTTTTACCAGACTGTGAGGAGTGGCCTAATACATAGAACCCTTAGCTCCCCCTGGAGGCCAGACTGTGAAGTGTATTGGTGTCTGTGATACCTGGTCAGACGAACTCCTTCAGTGCCATCAGACGTACCATAGCCCCCCTTAGTGGCAGAGCATCAGTACTGCAACGACCAGGACTCTGGGGCGCTGCACTCCCCCCCGGTTAAATCCAGTACTCCTGGACTGGGAAGAAAACAACAATACATGTCAGCAAAAAGACATACAATTTTGAAAATGCAAATAACAAGTAAGTTTGAACAGAGCTTCCCTTTATGGGAGGTGAGGACACTTGAACGTTTCAAACATGGTTAAATATTTTAAATAACATACTATAAATAACTGCTTTTACCCAACCGGGTATTCTACTTAGTGCAAACTTTGAACAATAGCTTAACATTGCCTTTAAGGACGTACACGCTGGATCCACTAAAGACCTTCTTATAAAACATTATAATACTAAGCAACTTTTCTGCATTCTCATTCTTAACATCTGCAGGACCGCCTGTCCTATCTGCTCCAGGCCTGCTGCCTCTCCTTTCTGTTACAGGACCGCCCCTTTCCGCCCGGGCCTTCTGCCTTTCTACGACTATACACAGTATAGAACATATCATCCATCTTTCAGTTCAAGATTACTGAGCCATCTCTATATGACTCCTAGGAGGACTCACTGACAAACCCCGTACGGGTTCACTTTCTGTCCTCATTCTTCTATCAACATTATTAAACATTTCTTACAATCAACTAGTTAGCTACATTTAACTTTTTCTTTCAAGACATTATTGCCACTTAACCATCTTAAGGCAACACTGTTCATAAGTGCAATATGTGGACATCCCCTTTAAGAGGGGACCAAGTCCCTATGAGGTAGTGCAACTTCTCAAGCTGCAAGTCTGTTCGCAGTAAGGACTCCGGTGCTGGTTCTAAGACCAGTGTCTTCTCAAAGAGTCCTTTCCTTGTGTAAAACCAGTAGAGAGCACCTTTAAGAAGGTGCAAACTATGTACAAAAAGTTTGTAATCATGCATTGTTCATGATTCAGCAGTTCTTTCAATGATGAATAAACAGGAAATAAAAAACAAAAAGCAGCAGAAGGGATCCCGGGTCAACAAAGGGATCCCTTTAAGAGTTAACCCTAATCGGTTTAAAGTAGCAAAAGCAGGAAAACAAACAGTTAACTATTTACATTTTATAAAGCATTCTTGCTTACTCAGTTTCTGGCAGCGCAGGGGGCAGTCTCCTTCCAGGCCTCACCCTGCCAACGGGTCGCGTTGGTGTAGCGAGGACCGGTCCCGGCTCCAGCAATGAAAGGATCCCTCGTCGGGATGCCCTCCTTACTCGTGGGCAAGCGCGACCCAGGGACACATGGTGAGCCTGGACTTCTGGAGATTCCACGGAGACAGGTTCCATCGCCTTCTCTGCAGGAGGCTTGTCCTCATGTCCCGGTAGCGGCCTGAAGTGCGACACACCGCTGGACGCCCCGAGCCATCCAGCCGACCTCCCTCCTCCACCGGGTGTAGGTCACTGCGTCGCCAGGCTCCAGGTCGGAATCGTACCTTCCACCGCAGGGCTCCACTTCTTCTCGGTCAACAGGGACCTGCAGTGGCTCCCCGATCTCCTGAATAACTCCCCTTCCTTTCCGGGAGTTGAAGGACACCACCACACCCCAGTGTGACGGTGGAGTTTCCTCGACGCTTGTCAGATCGACCAGGGCCGCAGGTTGGGGTCTGTTCCGCCAGGCCGTCATCAAGCACCGCAGGTGTTCTGCCTCCGGCAGGATCCTCAAGCCCTGTGCCTGCAGCTCACACTCCGCCGCGGTCGGGATGAAAGAAGCAGGGGACACCGGAGACAGGCGAACCTCCGTGGGTTGGCCCAGCCGAGCGGTCACACGGGCATCGGCTTCCAGGCGGTAGGCTATCTGCCGGGCCTCGGCTGCAGCCACACACTCCTCAGACGGCGGCCAGTGGGGTCGGCCCCATCGGTGGCTCCGCAAGGGTCAGTTCCCGCAACGATGGCGTATCCGGGGCTGTGTCGGGTTGTGCAGCCTCATGCTGAGTCAGGTCATTCCCACGCTGTGCTCCCGGCGTCGCCATCTTTGCTTCCTCTCCAGTGTCCTCTTCCCGCGGTCTCTTTCGTGGGCGGCCCCGTCTCCATGGTCTCCACCCTGCAAAGAGAATGAGGAGGCAGACCTCGGTTGCTGACGGACACGTCCTCAGGACGCAGAAATATTTAGACTGGGCGGCCATTGTCGTTCGCGCTCACCAGCTTGTCTACGCCCACTCCACGCCCCTCTTCTTCTCCTGCGCTCTCCTCAGGGCACTGTAATGGCGGATTTTGGCGGTAAATGGCAGTGCACAGTCCTTGCAATAAAGCACAGTCCAAGCACAGTAAATCACGGATCCAAGGCACACATGACCTGATTCTTCAGGCTTAGTAGATCCTGTTCGTGACGCCAAGTTTGTAGCGCCCCCACTGCCGCAGGGCCGAGGGGTACCCGGTACCGGGCCTCTGAGTCTCTGTTCTGGGGTTGTCACAGTGGCTAGACCCGGTCTGTGACCCTGCTGAGGGGCGTACAATGAAATGTGGTGATATGGTGCGGTGAAGTGCCGGTCGCAGTAAATAATGAGGACACCAGGTTGCAGTCTCTTTACCTCTTTACTGAAGGCTTCAGGGTCCTCAATCCGGAATACAGTTAACAGGGCTGCGCAAGTCCGGCCGGTCCGATGGCATCTCCAGAGTTCACTTTGCAGGTGGAAATCTGTGCCTACCTTCCAGCGCTTGTGTGTTGTGGTCCTCCCCTGCTGTGCTTACGGGATAGTACCCCACAACTGTTGTGTCTGTTTCTCGTGTTCCCTCACAACTCGATTCTGATGTTCTTCTACGTCCCCCAGATGCTATGGTGTGGATGCACCCATATGACGGGGGAGGCTCGGAGCTCTTCCGGGACTCTAGCGTCGCCCCACTCCTGCTGTTACCCCCCTGTGTCTTCCTAGGTCAATTGGGTGAGACAGCCCACCTATAACTGACTGTCCTGCCGTAGGTTTGAAGTATTGACTGGAGCCTGATACTTCCTCGGCATTCCGGCCACCGGTTATGCGCCTCAGTAGGATGTTGCCTCGTCTTACAGCACGACTCCTACTGGTATTCTCCTTGTTGCGTTGATCTCGTTTCTCACTCAGCACAATAAACCTCGCTTCTTGTCCTTTCTTGGGGTACCGCCGCTATATCGTGCAGGCGCGGTCCCGTAACGTTCTCTCTGGTTGCTAGGCCTCTGTCAGGATCCCACCCCTGACAGGGACCCCTCTGAATCTTCCCCTACAACACCCTCTGCCACAAGGTGTTGCCTGGTTCCAACCCAGTCAGCTTTCTGTTCTAACTTCCTATCCAACCCCCAGTTTTACCAGACTGTGAGGAGTGGCCTAATACATAGAACCCTTAGCTCCCCCTGGAGGCCAGACTGTGAAGTGCATTGGTGTCTGTGATACCTGGTCAGACGAACTCCTTCAGTGCCATCAGACGTACCATAGCCCCTCTTAGTGGCAGAGCATCAGTACTGCAACGACCAGGACTCTGGGGCGCTGCACTCCCCCCGGTTAAATCCAGTACTCCTGGACTGGGAAGAAAACAACAATACATGTCAGCAAAAAGACATACAATTTTGAAAATGCAAATAACAAGTAAGTTTGAACAGAGCTTCCCTTTATGGGAGGTGAGGACACTTGAACGTTTCAAACATGGTTAAATATTTTAAATAACATACTATAAATAACTGCTTTTACGCAACCGGGTATTCTACTTAGTGCAAACTTTGAACAATAGCTTAACATTGCCTTTAAGGACGTACACGCTGGATCCACTAAAGACCTTCTTATAAAACATTATAATACTAAGCAACTTTTCTGCATTCTCCTTTTTACATCTGCAGGACCGCCTGTCCTATCTGCTCCAGGCCTGCTGCCTCTCCTTTCTGTTACAGGACCGCCCCTTTCCGCCCGGGCCTTCTGCCTTTCTACGACTATACACAGTATAGAACATATCATCCATCTTTCAGTTCAAGATTACTGAGCCATCTCTATATGACTCCTAGGAGGACTCACTGACAAACCCCGTACGGGTTCACTTTCTGTCCTCATTCTTCTATCAACATTATTAAACATTTCTTACAATCAACTAGTTAGCTACATTTAACTTTTTCTTTCAAGACATTATTGCCACTTAACCATCTTAAGGCAACACTGTTCATAAGTGCAATATGTGGACATCCCCTTTAAGAGGGGACCAAGTCTCTATGAGGTAGTGCAACTTCTCAAGCTGCAAGTCTGTTCGCAGTAAGGACTCCGGTGCTGGTTCTAAGACCAGTGTCTTCGCAAAGAGTTCTCTCCTTGTGTAAAACCAGTAGAGAGCACCTTTAAGAAGGTGCAAACTATGTACAAAAAGTTTGTAATCATGCATTGTTCATGATTCAGCAGTTCTCTCAATGATGAATAAACAGGAAATAAAAAACAAAAAGCAGCAGAAGGGATCCCGGGTCAACAAAGGGATCCCTTTAAGAGTTAACCCTAATCGGTTTAAAGTAGCAAAAGCAGGAAAACAAACAGTTAACTATTTACATTTTATAAAGCATTCTTGCTTACTCAGTTTCTGGCAGCGCAGGGGGCAGTCTCCTTCCAGGCCTCACCCTGCCAACGGGTCGCGTTGGTGTAGCGAGGACCGGTCCCGGCTCCAGCAACGACAGGATCCCTCGTCGGGATGCCCTCCTTACTCGTGGGCAAGCGCGACCCAGGGGCACATGGTGAGCCTGGACTTCTGGAGATTCCACGGAGACAGGTTCCATCGCCTTCTCTGCAGGAGGGTCGTCCTCAGATGTCCCGGTAGCGGCCTGAAGTGCGACACACCGCTGGATGCCCCGAGCCATCCAGCCGACCTCCCTCCTCCACCGGGTGTAGGTCACTGCGTCGCCAGGCTCCAGGTCGGAATCGTACCTTCCCCCGCAGGGCTCCACTTCTTCTCGATCAACACGGACCTGCAGTGGCTCCCCGATCTCCTGAATAACTCCCCTTCCTTTCCGGGAGTTGAAGGACACCACCACACCCCAGTGTGACGGTGGAGTTTCCTCGACGCTCATCAGATCGACCAGGGCCACAGGTTGGGGTCTGTTCCGCCAGGCCGTCATCAAGCACCGCAGGTGTTCTGCCTCCGGCAGGATCCTCAAGCCCTGTGCCTGCTGATCACACTCCACCGCGGTCGGGATCAAAGAAGCAGGGGACACCGGAGACAGGCGAACCTCCGTGGGTTGGCCCAGCCGAGTGGTTACACGGGCATTGGCTTCCAGGTGGTAGGTTATCTGCCGGGCCTCGGCTGCAGCCACATACTCCTCGGACGGCGACCAGTGGGGTCGGCCCATCGGTGGCTCCGCAATGGTCAGTTTCCGCAACGATGGCGTATCCGGGGCTGTGTCGGGTTGTGCAGCCTCATGCTGAGTCAGGTCATTCCCACGCGGTGCTCCCGGCGTCACCATCTTTGCTTCCTCTCCAGTGTCCTCTTCCCGCGGTCTCTTTCGTGGGTGGCCCCGTCTCCATGGTCTCCACCCTCCAAAGAGAATGAGGAGGCGGACCTCGGTTGCTGACGGACACGTCCTCAGGACGCAGAAATATTTAGACTGGGCGGCCATTGTCGTTCGCGCTCACCAACTTGTCTACGCCCACTCCACGCCCCTCTTCTTCTCCTGCGCTCTCCTCAGGGCGCTGTAATGGCGGATTTTGGCGGTAAATGGCAATACACAGTCCTTGCAATAAAGCACAGTCCAAGCACAGTAAATCACGGTTCCAAGGCACACATGACCTGATTCTTCAGGCTTAAGTAGATCCTGTTTGTGACGCCAAGTTTGTAGCGCCCCCACTGCCGCAGGGCCGAGGGGTACCCGGTACCGGGCCTCTGAGTCTCTGTTCTGGGGTTGTCACAGTGGCTAGACCCGGTCCGTGACCCTGCTGAGGGGCGTACAATGAAATGTGGTGATATGGTGCGGTGAAGTGCCGGTCGCAGTAAATAATGAGGACACCAGGTTGCAGTCTCTTTACCTCTTTACTGAAGGCTTCAGGGTCCTCAATCCGGAATACAGTTAACAGGGCTGCGCAAGTCCGGCCGGTCCGATGGCACCTCCAGAGTTCCCTTTGCAGGTGGAAATCTGTGCCTACCTTCCAGCGCTTGTGTGTTGTGGTCCTCCCCTGCTGTGCTTACGGGATAGTACCCCACAACTGTTGTGTCTGTTTCAACTCGATTCTGATGTTCTTCTACATCCCCCAGATGCTATGGTGAGGACGCACCCATATGACGGGGGAGGCTCGGAGCTCTTCCGGGACTCTAGCGTCGCCCCACTCCTGTTGTTACCCCCCCTGTGTCTTCCTAGGTCAATTGCGTGAGACAGCCCGCCTATAACTGACTGTCCTGCCGTAGGTTTGAAGTATTGCCTGGAGCCTGATACTTCCTCCTCGTTCCGGCCACCGGTTATGCGCCTCAGTAGGATGTTGCCTCGTCTTACAGCACGACTCCTACTGGTATTCTCCTTGTTGCGTTGATCTCGTTTCTCACTCAGCACAATAAACCTCGCTTCTTGTCCTTTCTTGGGGTACTGCCGCTATATCGTGCAGGCGCGGTCCCGTAACGTTCTCTCTGGTTGCTAGGCCTCTGTCAGGATCCCACCCCTGACAGGGACCCCTCTGAATCTTCCCCTACAACACCCTCTGCCACAAGGTGTTGCCTGGTTCCAACCCAGTCAGCTTTTTGTTCTAACTTCCTATCCAACCCCCAGTTTTACCAGACTGTGAGGAGTGGCCTAATTGTGAATTTACCTTTTTGGCTCCCTCTAGTGGTTACTAGTGATTTGACTCTGGGAATGTCTGCCATCCCTTGTATGCTCACCTGGGTCGTTAGGTCAGGGGTGTTGCTATATAAGCTCCCTGGACCTTCAGTTCAATGCCTGGCAACGTTGTAATCAGAGCTAATCTGTTGTGCTCTTGTCCACTGATCCTGGTTCCTGCTAAATTAAGCTAAGTCTGCTTTCTTGCTTTTTGCTATTTGTTTTGTTTGCATTTTTGTCCAGCTTGTACATAATCTGTATCCTAACCTTGCTGGAAGCTCTAGGGAGGCTGGAGTTCTCCCCCCGGGCCGTTAGACGGTTCGGGGGTTCTTGAATCTCCAGTGTGGATTTTTTGATAGGGTTTTTGTTGACCATATAAGTTATCTTACTACATTCTGCTATTAGTAAGTGGGCCTCTCTTTGCTAAACCTAGTTCATCTCTGTGTTTGTCATTTCCTCTTACCTCACCGTTATTATTTGTGGGGGGCTTGTATCCTACTTTTGGGGTCTATTCTCTGGAGGCAAGAGAGGTCTTTGTTTTCCTCTTCTAGGGGTAGTTAGTCCTCCGGCTGGCGCGAGACATCTAGCGACCAACGTAGGCATGTTCCCCGGCTACTTCTAGTGTTGGCGTTAGGAGTAGATATATGGTCAACCCAGTTACCACTGCCCTATGAGCTGGATTTTTGTACTTCGCAGACTTACTTGTTCCTCTGAGACCCTCGCCATTGGGGTCATAACAGTTTGCCAGGCCAGTATTAAATGTTAAATGCATTGCAGAAGCGGGATTATAAGAAAGAAAATTCTGAGTTTTTTTTTCTCTCTCTCATTTATTTTTTTTCTTTTCCCCTTTACCTCTGAGTGGCTTGTGGTTGCTGCAGACATGAATGTCCAGTCCTTGATTACAAGTGTGGACCAGCTTGCTGCTCGTGTGCAGGGCATACAAGATTATGTTACCAGAAATCCTATGTCAGAACCTAAGATACCGATTCCTGAACTGTTTTCCGGAAACCGATTTAAATTTAGAAATTTCAGGAATAATTGTAAATTGTTTTTGTCTCTGAGACCCTGTTCATCTGGAGACTCTGCTCAGCAAGTAAAAATTGTTATTTCTTTTTTACGGGGCGACCCTCAGGATTGGGCCTTCTCGCTGGCGCCAGGAGATCCGGCATTGGCTGACATTGATGCGTTTTTTCTGGCACTCGGTTTGCTTTATGAGGAACCCAATCTTGAGATTCAGGCAGAAAAAGCCTTGCTGGCTATGTCTCAGGGCCAGGACGAGGCTGAAGTGTATTGCCAAAAATTTCGGAAATGGTCCGTGCTGACCCAGTGGAACGAGTGTGCATTGGCTGCAAATTTTAGAAATGGCCTTTCTGAAGCCATTAAGAATGTGATGGTGGGTTTTCCCATTCCCACAGGTCTGAATGATTCTATGGCTCTGGCTATTCAAATCGACCGGCGGTTGCGGGAGCGCAAAACCGCAAATTCCCTCATGGTGTTGTCTGAACAGGCACTTGATTTAATGCAATGTGATAGAATCCTGACTAGAAATGAGCGGAAAATTCATAGACGCCAGAATGGCTTGTGTTACTACTGTGGTGATTCTACACATGTTATCTCAGCATGCTCTAAACGTCTTACTAAGGTTGTTAGTCCGGTCGCCATTGGTAATTTGCAACCTAAATTTATTCTATCTGTAACTATGATTTGCTCACTGTCATCGTATCCTGTCATGGCGTTTGTGGATTCAGGTGCTGCCCTGAGCCTTATGGATCTGTCATTTGCCAAACGATGCGGATTTGTTCTTGAGCCATTGGAAAATCCTATCCCTCTTAGGGGTATTGATTCTACGCCATTGGCAAAAAATAAACCGCAGTTTTGGACACAGGTTACCATGTGCATGACTCCCGAACATCGGGAGGTAATACGTTTTCTTGTTCTGCATAAAATGCATGATTTGGTTGTTTTGGGTTTGCCATGGTTACAGACCCATAATCCAGTCTTGGACTGGAAGGCTATGTCAGTGTCAAGTTGGGGCTGCCATGGAATTCATGGAGATTCCCTGCCCTTGTCTATTGCTTCTTCTACGCCTTCGGAAGTTCCGGCGTATTTGTCCGATTATCAGGATGTCTTCAGCGAGTCTAAGTCCAGTGCACTGCCTCCTCATAGGGAATGTGACTGTGCAATAGATTTGATTCCTGGCAGTAAGTTTCCTAAGGGGAGACTGTTTAATCTGTTGGTACCTGAACATACCGCGATGCGTTCATATATCAAGGAGTCTCTTGAGAAGGGGCATATCCGTCCTTCTTCTTCCCCTCTTGGTGCGGGATTCTTTTTTGTGGCCAAAAAGGACGGATCTTTGAGGCCTTGTATTGACTATCGGCTTTTAAATAAGATCACTGTCAAATTTCAGTATCCTTTGCCGTTGTTGTCAGATTTGTTTGCCCGGATTAAAGGTGCCAAGTGGTTCACCAAGATAGACCTTCGTGGTGCGTACAACCTTGTGCGCATTAGGCAGGGCGATGAATGGAAAACCGCATTCAATACGCCCGAAGGTCATTTTGAGTACTTGGTGATGCCTTTTGGGCTCTCTAATGCACCTTCAGTTTTTCAGTCCTTCATGCATGACATTTTCCGGAAGTATCTGGATAAATTTTTGATTGTTTATCTGGATGATAATCTGTTTTTTTCTGATGATTGGGACTCGCATGTGGAGCAGGTCAGGATGGTTTTTGAGATTCTGCGTGAAAATTCTTTGTTTGTAAAGGGCTCAAAGTGTCTCTTTGGTGTACAGAAGGTTCCCTTTTTGGGGTTCATTTTTTCCCCTTCTGCTGTGGAGATGGACCCAGTCAAGGTCCGAGCTATTCATGATTGGACTCAACCCTCGTCAGTTAAGAGTCTTCAGAAGTTCTTGGGTTTTGCTAACTTCTACCGTCGTGTTATCGCTAATTTTTCTAGCGTTGTTAAACCGTTGACGGATATGATCAAGAAAGGCTCTGATGTGGCTAACTGGGCTCCTGCTGCCGTGGAGGCTTTCCAGGAGTTGAAACGCCGGTTTACTTCGGCGCCTGTTTTGTGCCAGCCTGACATCTCACTTCCCTTTCAGGTTGAGGTGGATGCTTCGGAGATTGGGGCAGGGGCCGTTTTGTCGCAGAGAGGTCCTGGTTGTTCTACTATGAGACCTTGTGCCTTTTTCTCTAGGAAGTTTTCGCCGGCAGAGCGAAATTATGATGTGGGCAATCGGGAGTTGTTGGCCATGAAGTGGGCATTTGAGGAGTGGCGTCATTGGCTCGAGGGTGCTAAGCATCGTGTGGTGGTCTTGACTGATCACAAAAATCTGATGTACCTCGAGTCTGCTAAACGCCTGAATCCTAGACAGGCCCGCTGGTCATTGTTTTTCTCCCGTTTTGACTTTGTGGTCTCGTATTTACCAGGTTCTAAGAATGTGAAGGCCGATGCTCTGTCTAGGAGCTTTGTGCCTGATGCTCCTGGAGTCGCTGAACCTGAGGGTATTCTTAAGGAAGGAGTTATCTTGTCAGCTATTTCTCCAGATCTGTGACGTGTGTTGCAGAGATTTCAGGCTGGTAGGCCTGACTCTTGTCCACCTGACAGATTGTTTGTGCCTGCTAAATGGACCAGCAGAGTCATTTCTGAGGTTCATTCCTCAGTGTTGGCAGGGCACCCGGGAATTTTTGGCACCAGAGATCTGGTGGCCAGGTCCTTTTGGTGGCCTTCCTTGTCAAGGGATGTGCGGTCATTTGTGCAGTCCTGTGGTACTTGTGCTCGAGCTAAGCCTTGCTGTTCTCGTGCCAGCGGGTTGCTCTTGCCCTTGCCTGTCCCGAAGAGACCTTGGACACACATCTCTATGGATTTCATTTCTGATCTTCCGGTGTCTCAGGGCATGTCTGTCATCTGGGTGATATGTGATCGTTTCTCCAAGATGGTCCATCTGGTTCCTTTGCCTAAGCTGCCTTCCTCTTCTGATCTGGTTCCTGTGTTCTTCCAGAACGTGGTTCGTTTGCACGGCATTCCTGAGAATATTGTGTCGGACAGAGGATCCCAGTTTGTTTCCAGGTTCTGGCGATCCTTTTGTGGTAGGATGGGCATTGAGTTGTCGTTTTCATCCGCTTTCCATCCCCAGACTAACGGACAAACGGAGCGAACTAATCAGACTCTGGAGGCTTATTTGAGGTGTTTTGTCTCTTCTGATCAGGATGATTGGGTGACCTTCTTGCCGTTGGCTGAATTTGCCCATAATAATCGGGCTAGTTCCGCCACCTTGGTTTTGCCATTTTTCTGCAACTCTGGTTTCCATCCTCGTTTTTCCTCGGGACATGTGGAGCCTTCTGACTGTCCGGGGGTGGATTCCGTGGTGGATAGGTTGCAGCGGATCTGGAGTCATGTGGTGGACAACTTGAAGTTGTCACAGGAGAAGGCTCAGCGTTTTGCCAACCGCTGCCGCGGTGTGGGTCCCCGAATTCGCGTTGGGGATTTGGTATGGCTGTCTTCTCGATTTGTTCCTATGAAGGTCTCCTCTCCCAAATTTAAGCCTCGCTTCATTGGTCCTTACAAGATATTGGAAATCCTTAATCCGGTATCCTTTCGCCTGGATCTTCCGGTGTCGTTTGCCATTCACAACGTATTTCATAGGTCCTTGTTGCGGCGGTACGTTGTGCCTGTGGTTCCTTCTGCTGAGCCTCCTGCTCCGGTGTTGGTTGAGGGCGAGTTGGAGTACGTGGTGGAGAAGATCTTAGATTCTCGTCTCTCCAGGCGGAGGCTTCAGTACTTGGTCAAGTGAAAGGGCTATGGTCAGGAGGATAATTCCTGGGTGGTCGCCTCTGATGTGCATGCGGCCGATTTGGTTTGTGCCTTTCACACCGCTCATCCTGATCGCCCTGGTGGTCTTGGTGAGGGTTCGGTAACCCCTCACTAAGGGGGGGGTACTGTTGTGAATTTACCTTTTTGGCTCCCTCTAGTGGTTACTAGTGATTTGACTCTGGGAATGTCTGCCATCCCTTGTATGCTCACCTGGGTCGTTAGGTCAGGGGTGTTGCTATATAAGCTCCCTGGACCTTCAGTTCAATGCCTGGCAACGTTGTAATCAGAGCTAATCTGTTGTGCTCTTGTCCACTGATCCTGGTTCCTGCTAAATTAAGCTAAGTCTGCTTTCTTGCTTTTTGCTATTTGTTTTGTTTGCATTTTTGTCCAGCTTGTACATAATCTGTATCCTAACCTTGCTGGAAGCTCTAGGGAGGCTGGAGTTCTCCCCCCGGGCCGTTAGATGGTTCGGGGGTTCTTGAATCTCCAGTGTGGATTTTTTGATAGGGTTTTTGTTGACCATATAAGTTATCTTACTACATTCTGCTATTAGTAAGTGGGCCTCTCTTTGCTAAACCTAGTTCATCTCTGTGTTTGTCATTTCCTCTTACCTCACCGTTATTATTTGTGGGGGGCTTGTATCCTACTTTTGGGGTCTATTCTCTGGAGGCAAGAGAGGTCTTTGTTTTCCTCTTCTAGGGGTAGTTAGTCCTCCGGCTGGCGCGAGACATCTAGCGACCAACGTAGGCATGTTCCCCGGCTACTTCTAGTGTTGGCGTTAGGAGTAGATATATGGTCAACCCAGTTACCACTGCCCTATGAGCTGGATTTTTGTACTTCGCAGACTTACTTGTTCCTCTGAGACCCTCGCCATTGGGGTCATAACACCTAATACATAGAACCCTTAGCTCCCCCTGGAGGCCAGACTGTGAAGTGTATTGGTGTCTGTGATACCTGGTCAGACGAACTCCTTCAGTGCCATCAGACGTACCATAGCCCCCCTTAGTGGCAGAGCATCAGTACTGCAACGACCAGGACTCTGGGGCGCTGCATAAGCGTCAGCAGGCTGTGTTACAAATGAAGTGTTTGGGCGACAACAGACACACCGCGGAAGTACTGGCCGAGTACTTGCAGCAAGAAACTCAGTCATGGCTGAGCAGTGTACATCTTGAGGCATGCAAGGTAGTCAGTGATAACGAAAGGAATTTTATGGCTGCCATAGCCCTTTCAGAACTGAAACACATTCCTTGCCTGGCTCACTCCTTGAACCTGGTGGTGCAGTGCTTCCTCAAAAGTTATCCGGAATTACCAGCCCTGCTCCTGAAGGTGCGAAGACTTTGCTCGCACGTCTGACGGTCGCCCGTACACTCCAGCCGTATGCAGAACCATCAGCGATCGCTGAATCTTCCCCAACACTGCCTAATAATCGACGTTGCAACAAGGTGGAACTCCACACTGCTCATGGTTCAGAGGCTGTGCGAACAGAGGCGTGCTGTCATTTATTTGTGGGAGGATACACATACATGGGCAGTCACTTGGATGGCAGACATGGAGGTGTCTGGTGTGCAGTGGTCGAAGCTACAAGACCTCTGTCAAGTCCTTCAGTGTTTTGAGGAATGCACACGGCTGGTAAGTGCAGACGACGCCATCATAAGCATGAGCATCCCACTAATGCATCTGCTGATGCAAAGTTTGACGCACATTAAGGAGCAGGCATCTGCAGCCGAGGAGGAGGGAAGCCTTGATGACAGTCAGCCATTGTCTGCTCAGGGAACTCTCCTGGATGAGTTGGTGGACGAAGAGGAGGAGGAGGAGGAGGATGATGATGGGAATGAATATTTATGGAAGGAGGATGCTTCTCAGGGGGCAAAAGAAACTCGTGGCGTTGCAAGGTCAGGTACAGGGTTTTTGCGGGACACAAGTGATGTTGATTTGCAAGAAAGTGCTCCTCAACCCAGCACAAGCAGTGAATGACATCTGGAACATTGGCCCACATGGCTGAGTATGCCTTGCATATCCTAAAAAGGGACCCCCGCATTATGAAAATGATGACCGATGACGATTACTGGTTGGCCTACCTCCTGGATCCACGATATAAAGGAAAATTACACTATATCATGCCACATGAGAACCTTGAGCAAATATTGGCTACCAAACAAGCAACTCTTGTAGACCGTTTGGTTCAGTCATTCCCAGCACACAGCGGCGGTGATGGTTCTCACACGAGCCGTAGGGGGCAACATGGCAGAGGTGTTAGAGGTGCAAAAATCCGAATTGGCGTTGGACAGAGGGGTTTTATGACCAGGTTGTGGAGTGATTTCGCAATGACCGCTGACACGACAGGTACTGCTGCATCGATTCAAAGTGACAGGAAACAGCATTTGTCCAGTATGGTTATGAACTACTTTTCCTCCCTTATCGATGTTCTCCCTGTGATGTTTTCGTGGATAAAAACGAAAAGTGAACCCTCAGGACCGTGACGACGAACCCCTCACGGACGAGCTGACCAGATGGACCGCCCTCTATACAGGGAGAGTTAGGGGCAGGCCCGTGAGGGACTATCGCCACGGAGGCTGGAGGATCGAGGCAAAAAGGGAGAAAAATAACGGAGAGACGATGATGGCAGGAACTCAGGGTAGGTGAGAACTGAGGGACTTGGAACTGGAGGGTATGACGGAGACAGAGATCTGATGGCTACACTGCGGGCAAACTGGGATCGAGGGTGGAGGAAAGAGACACAGGGAAAGGCAGGTACTACAGAGATGGGGGAGCAAAAGGGAACACTACGGTGACACGGAGGCTGGCAGGAAAATACGGAGACACAGAGACTGACGGAGGCAGGAAAAGGATATGGGAGCCGGGCAGGTACCGCAGAGAAAACAGGAACTGAAGGAACATGGCAGGAACACTGGAAACAGGAAGGCACTGCGGAGAGAGGAGACCCAAGGTCAGAGGGCATGGAATGTACAGAGGCCACAGACGGCCAGAAGCACTTGTAAACACAAATGAACATCAGGCACAGAGGAGCAGCAGTAAGCGGCTTACATACCGGCGTGGGAGACACTTCCGGGTTACAGTCCTCCAGGATGACGGAGAGGACAACAAGGAGCGCCAGCAGAGGACTCAGATGTGCGCACGCGCAGAGCTGAATGTGACGCACGTGCGCACCCGACAAGTTGCAGAAGCCGGGGGCGAGCGCTGGAGAGAGGACGCTACAGCAGAGGAGCCGCGCCGGGATGCCGAGGATGGGTAAGTATGACAGGGCACGGGGAGCGGCAGCGGCATGACACTCCCTCACAGGTCATTCCCCTTTGATTACTGGGCATCTAAAATAGACACCTGGCCTGAATTGGCAGAATATGCATTACAGGAACTCGCTTGCTCTGCTGCTAGTGTGCTATCAGAAAGAGTCTTCAGTGCTGCTGGTTCAATACTGATCGAAAAAAGGACACGTCTGGCTACCCAGAGTGTTGATGATCTAACCTTCATTAAAATGAACCTATCATGGATTTCAAATAATTTTGCCCCACCTTCCCCTGCTGACACGAAGCTTGCCTGAAAAATGTCTTGCTTTTGGCCTCCTCTTACGGACTTCTCCAATTCATCCATTTGCAGCTGCTGAATGTCCACCATAGGCCATTTTTATACCTCCCTAATTGGGCTGACTCCCCCCACAGGGCTGTGGTCACCACCTGGCGCAAGTACCCGTGCGAGTGCCGTTTGCCTGGACAGGTGGGTGTGCCCACTCTTGGGCGACGGCACTGGCACAGGGTCCCTCATAGTACAATAAAGTGTCTCTGACGTTGGTGGTGCACAACCAACATCAGACACACCGTCATAATATGAGGGGCCCTGTGCCAGTGCCGCTGCCCACGAGAGAGTGTTCCCCCCAGATTGAACAGTGCTCTATCACATGCAATACTTACCTCTCCCTGCTCCACCACTGTGTAGTCTGTGCTGTTAAATCCTTCAATGGCACTGCCAATACAAATTTGTTGAAATTATAGATGATAGTTAAAATATACAGAGGCCCTGGCCTCCATTTAGACCAGTTAATGCTTTGCACCTACTACAACTGTCTGCTACTCAGCAGAGGAGCCCACTGCTGTACCTAGCTATGCCACCTGTTTATTTATGAACAATTTTTTGGCAGACATTTAGCCCACTTTACTATTTGGGCCTACTAACTGTGTCTGTCACTCATTACAGTTTTCCTCCACTGAACAAAGCAATGCCGCCTGTTTAGTCCTGTTACCACATTTGAACTGCATTTAGCCTACCTTAATAATTTGGGCCTGCTAACTGTGTTTCCTCCTCATCCTGCCCATTGCCCAGCCACTGTTAGATGAGTCTGGTGGTACATTGACCCAGACCATCACATTCCCCTTGCACTCTACACAGCAAGAATCTGACCCTGCTGAAATCAGGTTCCCCTTCCCGCATACTATACCACCTTACACGGAGACAAAGAGGAAGGTGCAGATGAAAGTGCAGGCTCCTTTATCAGGTGGGGGGGGCATACTCGTTGGCGACGTCACTGGCACAGGGCCTCTCATAGTACACAAAAGTGTCTCTACCTGTGGGAGGCATCACCCGCCATCAAACACACTGCCGTACTATGAGGGGCTCTGTGCCAGTGATGTCACCAACGAGTATGCCCCCCCACCTGATGAAGAAACCTGCACTTTCATCTGCACCTTCCTAAGAACGAGTGGGCCCCCCCGCTTGCTCAGGATCACAGCACTTGCAAAGTTTAAATACTTACCTCTCCCTGCTCCACCGCCGTGACGTAGTCCGCATTTCCTGGGCCCACGAAAATCTTGAGCCAGCCCTACCCCCCCCCCACAACTTTAGCCAAATGACCCCCAGTTTTCAATGCCTAACTATTATTATAAAGTAAATTAAGATTGACAAGCTTAAGTAATAAGAATTGATGTTTTTGGCATTAAAATGGGCACTGTAGGTGTTTTCCTGTTTTCTACTCACTGCCGACTTTGATTCCCCATTGACTTGCATTGGGTTTCGTGTTTCAGTCGGCCCCCGACTTTTCGCAATAATCGGCCGATTTCACCTGACTTTTGACAATTGATCCAAAAAAAGTAAAAGTCGCTGAACTTTACTGATCATTTCTGGAAGATTTTTAACACCACAACAGAAAAAACAACCCTCTAATACATATTTTAATAATACAGTTAAAAAATGCCAAATTGCGGGTGACAATAATAACTCTCACATATAAATACAAAAAATATCAAATTACTAAATTTAATTGACATATGTGAGAGAAAAGGGGAACTGCTTTCACCCTAGTAGGCCCTAAAGAGGCCCTACCTGTCTGCGGAGGTTGGCACCCTAGTTGTTGACGACATGGCAACCACGCTCAACGTCGGTGTCCCTAGGGTCCCTAAATCACCCTAACATACCAAAAGATAGGACACACAAAAACACACACACAAAAATGACTGAGAAGATATTCAATGTCTTAAAAACATGTGAAAAAAGCTTATCTTGTAATGTGTAAGGTGCTGGGTACACTATCAGGTAAGTGGTGGGGTCAGTGCCCACACTCAGATGTTGACTAAATAGTCTTTTCCTTACAATGTTGTGCCAAAAGCATGGAGTCAGTAGTAGGGGAAAAAAGAGAAAGAATTGGACTCCTTGGTTTAGATCTTAGAAAGCGACTTATTTCACATCTACTATTGATTTATGAAATAACATTTACAACGAAGGTCAACGAAGGTTTAAGTTTACAAGTGTGACGTGGAAAAGTGTGGGAAAGTTCACAGAAAAGGAATACTTTTACAAAGCAATATATATATATACTGAATGTATGTGTGTATGTCCGGGATTGGCATCTGCACCGTCGCAGCTAGAGACACAAAATTTTGCACAATCACATGTCTGGACCCTGAGAGCATCATAGGCTATGTTGTGAGGCGAAATTTTAACCCCGGGCGTTCCAATTCACCAAACAATTTTGCCCCTATCTATATAATGGGGAAAAAGTGAAAGGAAAAGTGTTGGAGGCAAATTGACAGCTGCCAGATGTGAACAAGGGGGGCTTAAAGAATGAGAGCGATGGCGCCAAAGAGTATATACCGTACAGTTACTAAGGTGGGGCCCCGACATGGGATACTCACCACACACGGGGATATGAACACACACACAAAATGCGCCACACACTACCACGTGCTTAAACACATATACCACCCTCAGCACACATTTCACCACACATACACCATCCTCGCCACTTAAAAGTCAAAACACGAAAGTCGCTGCTCAAAACTCGCCACGCGCAAAACTCGCCACATGCAAAACTAGGCTCACGCAAAACTCGCCACATGTGCTAAACTCACCTCATGGAAAACTCGCCACACACAAAACTTGCACACGCGGAAAAATTGCCACATGCACAAAAGTTGCAACACATGCAAAAGTTTCCTCACACAAAACTTGCACCTACTCAAAAAGCACCACACATAAAACTCGCCACGCGCAAAACTCGCTAAGCGCAAAGCTTGCTGCACACAACTTGCTGCACTAAGGCTGCTTTCACACTAGCTTTGTACGACGCAAGTCGCAATGCGTCGCTTTGGAGAATAAACGCATCCTGCAAAATTGCCTGAAGGATGCGTTTTTTCTCAATACACTTGCATTAGCGACACATTGCAACGGATTGCCACATGTTGCATCTGTCGTGCGACCGATGCGTCGTGTTGTGGCAGAAGGGCCGGCACAAAAAAGTTACATGTAAAGTTTTTTTGTCCGTCGTGTCCACCATTTCCGATCGCGCATGCGCGGCCAGAACTCCACCCCCTCCTCCTCCCCGGACATTACAATGGGGCAGCGGATGCGTTGTAAAACTGCATCCGCTGCCCTCGTTGTGTTTTTTTTTCACAGTATGCGTCGCATTGCGACGTGCGTCGTACGACGCTAGTGTGAAAGTAGCCTAACCTGTCACATGCAACTCGACACACAAAAAGTTGCTACACGCATGTCGCCACACACAACTCAACACACACAACTTGACACATGAAACTCGCCCTAAAACACACACAAAAAATAAAAATCTGATTAATAAGCAGACAAACTACAAGAGCAACAAATGTACCATATAGGAAATACGGCAGCTGTCAGTCACATGACCTGTCTATTATGTGTATGTGTGAGCTAATATATACTGTCAGGGGGAGGGCTTACTGTTGGTTGGGGATTTATCAGGCTGCCAATTTAGCTTACAAATACTGAGGTAAAAATACTGACCAAATAACGTGTGAACGAGGTCTAATACAGGAGGTATATACTATATACAGGAGGAGGTGACAAACATGTATATACTATATACAGGAGCAGATGACACACAGGTATATACTATATACAGGAGCAGATGACACACAGATGTATACTATATACAGGAGGAGATGACACACAGGCATATACGAAATACAGGGCAGATGACATACAAGTATATACTATATACAGGAGGAGATGACATACAGGTATATACTATATACAGGAGGAGGTGACAAACAGGTATATACTATATACAGGAGCAGATGACACACAGGTATATACTATATACAGGAGCAGATGACACACAGGTATATACTATATACAGGAGGAGATGACATACAGGTACAAACTATATACAGGGGAGATGACACATAGGTATATACAGGAGGAGATTACACACAGGTATATACTATATAAAGGATGAAATGACACACAGATATATACTATATACAGGAGGAGATGACACACAGGTATATACTATATGCAGGAGGAGGTGACACACAGGTATACACTAGATACAGGAGGAGATGACACATGTATACTATATACAGGAGGAGGTGACACACAGGTATATACTATATACAGGAGATGATATATAGGTATATACTATATACAGGAGGAGATGACTTACAGGTATATACTATATACAGGAGCAGATGACACACAGATATATACTATATACAGGAGGAATAATAATAATAATAATAATATTTTTTTATTTATATAGCGCCAACATATTCCGCAGCACTTTCCAATTAAGTGGGGACATGTACAGACAATAAATTCAATACAAGTTAAGACAATTTAAACAGTGACATTAGGGGTGACGTCCCTGCTCGCAAGCATACAATCTACAAGGAAATGGGGGGACACAATAGGAGAAAAGTGCTGCTTGTTATTTCAGGTCTGGCAATTATAATAAATAGGGATTTTCATATAAAGCTGCTTGATCCGGTCATCAGCCCGTGTGTTTAATTGCAATAGTCAAGTATCAAGTGCAGTTATCATGTGCGTGGAGGGTGTGGAGACAGATGGATAGCAGGGTGCAGATTCACATGCAGATAATATTTAGAAGGAGAAAACAGGGCAAAGTTAGTTTACTGAGTAGTTGATGTGGTAGGCTTGTTTGAAGAGATGAGTTTTTAAAGCGCGCTTGAATGGGTTGGGGCTAGGTATCAGTCTGATCGTCTGTGGAAGTGCATTCCAGAGAGCTGGCGCAGCACGAGAGAAGTCTTGGAGATGGAGGTGCGAGGTTCGGATTACGGGGGATGTTAGTCTTAGGTCATTTGTAGAATGGAGGGCAGGTGTAGGGCGATAGACAGAGATGAGAGAGGAGATATAAGGTGGTGCAGAACTGTGGAGAGCTTTGTGGGTGAGAGAGATGAGTTTATACTGGACCCTGTAGCGAATGGGTAGCCAGTGTAATGTCTGGCACAAGATGGAGGCATCAGTGAAGCGGCTGGACAGAAATATGACCCTGGCGGCCGCATTCAAGATGGATTGGAGAGGAGAAAGTTTGGTAAGAGGGAGACCGATCAGAAGAGAGTTGCAGTAGTCCAGACGAGAATTGGACTATTGGAGATGTTTTTAAGACGCAGGTGACAAGAGCGAGTGAGTGATCGGATATAGGGAGTAAAGGAAAGTTCGGAGTCAAATATGACCCCAAGATAGCGGGCATGCTGCTTGGGAGTTATGGTTGAACCCTCCAGGGTAATTTCGATGTTGGGTAGAGTGAGGTTAGTAGAAGGGAGAAACACAAGAAGTTGCTACATGCATGTCGCCACACGCAACTCAACACACACAACTTGACACATGAAACTTGCCCTAAAACACACACAAGTCTGGTATTATCCTTCAAAAATAAAAATCTGAGGAGATGACTTACAGGTATATACTATATACAGGAGGAGATGACATACAGGTATATACGATATATAGGAGGAGATGACATACAGGTATATACTATATACAGGGGGAGATGACACACAGGTATATACTATATACAGAAGGAGATGAAATACAGGTATATACTATATACAGGGGAGATGACACACAGGTATATACTATATACAGGAGCAGATGACACACAGGTATTTACTATATACAGGAGGAGATGGCACACATATATACTATATAGAGGGGAGATGACATACAGGTATATACTATATATAGGAGATGACAAACAGGTATATACTACTGTACAGTATATATAGGAGGAGATTACATACAGGTACATACTATATACAGAACAGATGACACACAGGTATATACTATATACAGGAGGAGATCACACATAGGTATATACAATATAAAGGAGCAGATGACATACAGCAGGTATATACTATTTACATGGGAAATGATATACAGGTATATACTATATACAGGAGATGACATACAGGTGTATACTATATGTAAGGGAGATGACAAACATGTATATACTGAGGGGGAAATGAGAGGTGTGAGGTGAAAATGAGAGGTGTGAGGTGAAAATGAGAGGTGTGAGGTGAAAATGAAAAGGTGTGAGTGCAAAATGAGAGGAGTGAGGGAAAATAGTGGAGTGATTGGAAAATGACAGATGTGAGGTTGAAATGACAAGTGTTAGGGGGAATGAGAGGATGGGGAAAATAAGGAGTGAGGGGGAAAATGAGAGGTGCGAGCGAGAAAATGAGAGATGTGAGGGGCAAAATGAGAGGCGCGCTGGGAAAATAAGAGAAGTGAGGTGCTATAACTAACCACAGATATTTACTATGCCCAGGCAATGCCGGGCTCTTCAGCTAATATATATATATATATATATATATATATATATATATATATATATATATATATATACAGCTCTGCTTGAAATGAAGAGACCACTGCACAGTTTTATAAAAATCGGCTTCTCTACATGTCTGACATTCATTCCATTCCAGTGTCAGCTGAATTCCTACCAGAGTGCACCTCATTCTACTTAATGTTCTCTTGATTAGGTGATCTCCAGAACCGAATCTTATTTACGAAGGAAAGTATAAAAAACCCTGCAGTGGAGTTCACAATCCTCTTGCAATAGGACAAGCTGGATGGCAAAACAAGTGCTAGTAATATCCCAAAAGTCATAGGAATGAAAAAATAACTTTTAACCATGCCAAAGGAGTTGAAAAGCAAAGTCTTGAGTGAGGAAAAGAAGAGCTCAATTCTGGCTTTACTAGCAGACACATCGAGCGTCATGTTGCCTCCATCCTTAAAATTTCTAAGATGGCAGTCCATTACAACAAGGTCAAGCAGCAGACATTGGGGACAACAAAACTACAGACCGGCAGAGGGTGAAAACGACTCTCCACTGACAGAGATGACAGTCATCTTATTGAATGTCACTCAGCAACCGCAGGATGACATTAAGTGACCCACAAAAGAAATGTCAAATGGCAGCAGGGGTGAAGTGCATGTCAAGAACAGTTCGTAACAGGCTCCTAGGGGTAGGACTCAAGTCATGCAAAGGTAGAAAAAAGCCTTTAATTAATGAGAAGCAAAGGAGAGCCTGGCTGAAGTTTGCCAAAGACCATAAGGATTGGACCATAGAGGACTGGAGTAAGGTAATCTCCTCTGAGGCGTCTAATTTTCAGCTTTGCCCAACACCTGGTCGTCTAATGGTTAGACGGAGACCTGGAGAGACGTACAAGCCTTCCACCCACTGTGAAATTTGGTGGCGGATCGGTGATGATCTGGGGATGCTGGAGGGCTGGAATTGGGCAGGTTAATCTTTGCAAAGGACGTATGAATCTGCATACAAGGTTATCCTGGAAAAACAGTTGATTCCTTCTGCTCAGGCAATGTTCCCCAACTCTGAGGACTGTTTGTTTCCAGCAGGACATTGCGCCATGCCACACAGATAGGTCAATCAATGTGTGGATGAAGGACCACCACAACAAATTCCTGTCATGGCAGCCCAATCTGCAGACCTGAACCCCATTGAAAACCTCTGGAATGTAATCAAGAGGAAGATGGATAGTCACAAGCCATCAAACAAAGAAGAACTGCTTCAATTTTTGTACTAAGAGTGGCATAAGGTCACCTAAAAGCAGTGTGAAAGACTAGAGGAAAGTTGCCAAGACGCATGAAAGCTGGGATTAAAAATAATGGTTATTCCACAAAATATTGATTTCTGAACTCTTCCTGAGGTAAAACATTAGTGTTGTTGTTTCTAAATGATTATGAACTTGTTTCTTAGCATTATTTAAGGTCTGCATTTTTTGTTATTTTGACCATTTCTCATTTTCTGAAAATAAAACCAAAATTTATTGCTTGGAAATTCGGAGACATGTTGTCAGTAGTTTATAGAATAAAAGAACAATTTACATTTTACCCAAAAATATACCTATAAAGAGAAAAATCACACAAACTGAACATTTTAGGGTATGTGCACACGTTCAGGATTTCTTGCAGAAATTTCCTGAAGAAAACCGGAAATTTTCTGCAAGAAATCCGCATTTTTTTTTTTGCGTTTTTTTTCCGTTTTTTTCGCGTTTTTTTAGCATTCTGCAAGCGTAATTAGCTTGCAGAATGCTAAAGTTTTCCAAGCGATCTGTAGCATCGCTTGGAAAACTGACTGACAGGTTGGTCACACTTGTCAAACATAGCGTTTGACAAGTGTGACCAACTTTTTACTATAGATGCAGCTTTTGCAGCATCTATAGTAAAAGATAGAATGTTTAAAAATAATAAAAAAAATAAAAAAATGCTTATACTCACCCAGACATCTCCTCACCGGCGTCCGTTCCTCTTCCTATAGCTGGTCTGTGCGCGCAGGACCTTCCGTGACGTCACGGTCACGTGAGCGGTCACATGACCGCTCACGACCAATCACAGGACAGTGACGTCATCGGCAGGTCTTTCGCCGCACACCAGCTACAGGAACCGAACGGCAGCGTGCAGCGGTGAGGCGGGAACACTGCGCGGGACATCGAGGGTGAGTATAGGACTATTTTTTATTTTATTTCTTATTTTTTGACCACTTATATGGTGCCCAGTGCGTGGAGGAGAGTCTCCTCTCCTCCACCCTGGGTACCAACCGCACATAATCTGCTTACTTCCCGCATGGTGGGCACAGCCCCGTGCGGGAAGTAAGCAGATCAATGGACTCCTAGGTGTGCGGAATCCCTGCAATTCCGCATTTTTAATGAACATGTTGCTTTTTTTTCCGTTATGCGATTTTTTCGCGGAAAAAATCGCAACATTTGCACAAAAAATGCGGAATACCTTGTAAATAATAGGAGGCATATGTTAGCGTTTTTTTCGCGTTTTTATCACGTTTTTATAGCGAAAAAACGCGAAAAAAACGCTAAAAATCCTGAACGTGTGCACATGGCCTTACTGTTGTCTCTTAATTTTTGCTAGAGCTGTATATATAAATATTTTTCTTTAATCTTTTTATAGGGATAGCTTTCAGGGACAATTATCTTATCTGATTTTTCTTTTTGCCATTGAAAATATCAACAAGAATCCGGACATTTTGCCCAATATTACACTGGGATATCATTTTTATGACATTTGCTCACAAGGACAACTGGCAACACGACATGTGTTACATTTTCTGTCTGGCCCGGGTGAGATAATACCGAATTACTCTTGTACGGGCCGTGGTCAGCTGGTTGGTATCGTTGGGGATCAGCACTCACCGTCCACTATTGCAGCAGCAGAAATCCTTGGATTATATGGATACCCTCAGGTACTGGATATTCCCCGCATTTCTTAAGTACAAGTGATGTAATATGATTGAATAATTATTTTCTAATAATGTCTGTAATAATTGTGATAAGTAATGTTAGTAAAGCACAGCACACCTTCTACACACATCATCTAATGTTCTGTGGAGTCACTAGAAAAAGGAAAGATTCCCATGTAAAGTTATTTGTTACATATGGAAACATCTAAACATCACATGGCTCTTTATACAACCAGTATGTAAACGAGAAAGTGAATGAAATAAGCAAACAGGAAAATAATGATTTTATTTATATGGCACCAATAAAATCCACAGCTCTTTATAATTAAGTGTAACATGTACAAATAATATCAGACATTACAGAGTATGGAGACTAGAGATGAGCGAATATTGCAATGTTCAGTTTGGATTACGATCACCTGCGAGGTGGGTGAGGTATGTGTAGGCCTGCTGTGCTGGGAGCCCTCATACGAGGTGGGTGAGGCATGTGTAGGCCGGCTGTGCTGGGAGCCCTCATACGAGGGGGGTGAGGTATGTGTAGGCCAGCTGTGCTGGGAGCCCTCATACGAGGTGGGTGAGGTATGTGTAGGCCGGCTGTGCTGGGAGCCCTCATACGAGGTGAGTGAGGAATGTGTAGGCTGGCTGTGCTGGGAGCCCTCATACGAGGTGGGTGAGGTATGTGTAGGCAGGCTGTGCTGGGAGCCCTCATACGAGGTGAGTGAGGTATGTGTAGGCCTGCTGTGCTGGGAGCCCTCATACGAGGTGGGTGAGGCATGTGTAGGCCGGCTGTGCTGGGAGCCCTCATACGATGTGGGTGAGGCATGTGTAGGACTGCTGTGCTGGGAGCCCTCATACGAGGTGGGTGAGGCATGTGTAGGCCGGCTGCGCAGGGAGCCCTCATACGAGGTGGGTGAGGTATGTGTAGGCCGGCTGTGCTGGGAGCCCTCATGCGAGGTGGGTGAGGTATGTGTAGGCCGGCTGTGCTGGGAGCCCTCATACGAGGTGGGTGAGGTATGTGTAGGCAGGCTGTGCTGGGAGCCCTCATACGAGGTGGGTGAGGTATGTGTAGGCCTGCTGTGCTGGGAGCCCTCATACGAGGTGGGTGAGGCATGTGTAGGCCGGCTGTGCTGGGAGCCCTCATACGATGTGGGTGAGGTATGTGTAGGCCGGCTGTGCTGGGAGCCCTCATACGAGGTGGTGAGGTATGTGTAGGCCTGCTGTGCTGGGAGCCCTCATACGAGGTGGGTGAGGCATGTGTAGGCCTGCTGTGCTGGGAGCCCTCATATGAGGTGGGTGAGGTATGTGTAGGCCTGCTGTGCTGGGAGCCCTCATACGAGGTGGATGATGTATGTGTAGGCCTGCTGTGCTGGGAGCCCTCATACGAGGTGGGTGAGGTATGTGTAGGCCGGCTGTGCTGGGAGCCCTCATACAAGGTGGGTGAGGTATGTGTAGGCCGGCTGTGCTAGGAGCCCTCATACGAGGTGGGTGAGGTATGTGTAGGCCTGCTGTGCTGGGAACCCTCATGCGAGGGGGGTGAGGTATGTGTAGGCTGGCTGTGCTGGGAGCCCTTATATGAGGTGGGTGAGGTATGTGTAGGCATGCTGTGCTGGGAACCCTCATACGAGGGGGGTGAGGTATATGTAGGCCGGCTGTGCTGGGAGCCCTCATACGAGGTGAGTGAGGAATGTGTAGGCCAGCTGTGCTGGGAGCCCTCATACGAGGTGGGTGAGGTATGTGTAGGCCGGCTGTGCTGGGAGCCCTCATACGAGGTGAGTGAGGAATGTGTAGGCTGGCTGTGCTGGGAGCCCTCATACGAGGTGGGTGAGGTATGTGTAGGCAGGCTGTGCTGGGAGCCCTCATACGAGGTGAGTGAGGTATGTGTAGGCCTGCTGTGCTGGGAGCCCTCATACGAGGTGGGTGAGGCATGTGTAGGCCGGCTGTGCTGGGAGCCCTCATACGATGTGGGTGAGGCATGTGTAGGACTGCTGTGCTGGGAGCCCTCATACGAGGTGGGTGAGGCATGTGTAGGCCGGCTGCGCTGGGAGCCCTCATACGAGGTGGGTGAGGTATGTGTAGGCCGGCTGTGCTGGGAGCCCTCATGCGAGGTGGGTGAGGTATGTGTAGGCCGGCTGTGCTGGGAGCCCTCATACGAGGTGGGTGAGGTATGTGTAGGCAGGCTGTGCTGGGAGCCCTCATACGAGGTGGGTGAGGTATGTGTAGGCCTGCTGTGCTGGGAGCCCTCATACGAGGTGGGTGAGGCATGTGTAGGCCGGCTGTGCTGGGAGCCCTCATACGATGTGGGTGAGGTATGTGTAGGCCGGCTGTGCTGGGAGCCCTCATACGAGGTGGTGAGGTATGTGTAGGCCTGCTGTGCTGGGAGCCCTCATACGAGGTGGGTGAGGCATGTGTAGGCCTGCTGTGCTGGGAGCCCTCATATGAGGTGGGTGAGGTATGTGTAGGCCTGCTGTGCTGGGAGCCCTCATACGAGGTGGATGATGTATGTGTAGGCCTGCTGTGCTGGGAGCCCTCATACGAGGTGGGTGAGGTATGTGTAGGCCGGCTGTGCTGGGAGCCCTCATACGAGGTGGGTGAGGTATGTGTAGGCCGGCTGTGCTAGGAGCCCTCATACGAGGTGGGTGAGGTATGTGTAGGCCTGCTGTGCTGGGAACCCTCATGCGAGGGGGGTGAGGTATGTGTAGGCTGGCTGTGCTGGGAGCCCTTATATGAGGTGGGTGAGGTATGTGTAGGCCTGCTGTGCTGGGAACCCTCATACGAGGGGGGTGAGGTATATGTAGGCCGGCTGTGCTGGGAGCCCTTATATGAGGTGGCTGAGGTATACGTAGGCCGGCTGTGCTGGGTGCCCTCATACGAGGTGGGTGAGGTATATGTAGACCGGCTGTGCTGGGAGCCCTCATACGAGGTGGGTGAGGTATGTGTAGGCCTGCTATGCTGGGAACCCTCATACGAGGGGGGTGAGGTATGTGTAGGCCTGCTGTGCTGGGAGCCCTCATACGAGGGGGGTGAGGTATGTGTAGGCCGGCTGTGCTGGGAGCCCTCATACGAGGGGGGTGAGGTATGTGTAGGCCTGCTGTGCTGGGAGCCCTCATACGAGGTGGGTGAGGTATGTGTAGGCCGGCTGTGCTGGGAGCCCTCATACGAGGTGGGTGAGGTATGTGTAGGCTGGCTGTGCTGGGAGCCCTCATACGAGGTGGGTGAGGTATGTGTAGGCCGGCTGTGCTGGGAGCCCTCATACGAGGTGGGTGAGGTATGTGTAGGCTTGCTGTGCTGGGAGCCCTCATACGAGGTGGGTGAGGTATGTGTAGGCCGGCTGTGCTGAGAGCCCTCATACGAGGTGGGTGAGGTATGTGTAGGCCGGCTGTGCTGGGAGCCCTCATAAGAGGTGTGTGAGGTATGTGTAGGCCTGCTGTGCTGGGAACCTTCATACGAGGGGGGTGAGGTATGTGTAGGCCGGCTGTGCTGGGAGCCCTTATATGAGGTGGCTGAGGTATATGTAGGCCGGCTATGCTGGGAGCCCTCATACGAGGTGGGTGAGGTATGTGTAGGCTGGCTGTGCTGGGAGCCCTCATACGAGGTGGGTGAGGTATGTGTAGGCCGGCTGTGCTGGGAGCCCTCATACGAGGTGGGTGAGGTATGTGTAGGCCGGCTGTGCTGGGAGCCCTCATATGAGGGGGGTGAGGTATGTGTAGGCCGGATGTGCTGGGAGCCCTCATACGAGGGGGGTGAGGTATGTGTAGGCTGGCTGTGCTGGGATCCCTCATATGAGGTGGGTGAGGTATGTGTAGGCCTGCTGTGCTGGGAACCCTCATACCACAAACAACAGCTCAACCTGCTTTTTGCTCATCCACTCCCAAATGGCACAAAATCAGTTTCATAGACTACTATTGTCAGAAAAATGTAAGGATAATAACCCGAGCTGTTGACTCAAAAGATGTAGAGGACTGCCGGTCTCAGAGGCCTACTGATACAGGCAACACAAATGAAGGAGATCCAGGAGCCTACACATTCACAAAAATTAGTAGCACTCACTAACAAAATGGCATCAATTTCAATAGACACTAGAGCTAGTATAATGGGGACCGACACTTTTTCCACTACAGCCAACCCAGCAGATGGTCACCCAACCAGGAGCGTTCACATTTCCAATAATTAGTGGCAGACACCAACAAAGTGGCATCAATTTCAATAGAGTATAACTGGTATAATGTGAACTGACACCTTTCCCACTACAGCCATCCCAGCAGATGGAGACCCAATCAGGAGTCTTCAAATTTAAATTTATTAGGGGCAGACACCACCAAAGCGGCATCAATTTCAAAACAGGAGAAATAGTATAATGGGGCCCAACACCTCTTACACTACAGCCAACACAGCAGATAGAGACAGTAATGGGCAAGGTTCCTTAGCCCTCTGAATGCCTGGAGGGCGTAACTAGGTGGCATAGCAAATTTGACCTCAGATAAGCAGCAGAAGCTGAAAACCTAAACCCAAGGAGGGAAAGGAGGTGGCACCAGGTGTTACTCTAGGGCTGACCTAAAGAGGGAGGCAGCTGGCCCCCTAGAGTAGGTAGGCTGGTACGGCCCAAAGTAGGGATGAAAAATGCATTCAGGCACTGTAGGGACACTGGAAACATGGGTGCATATGGGACCAGTTGAAGAGCAGATAACCATTAGCAGGTAGTGGTTGAACCAGGTGTTAGACAGATGAGCAATGGCAAGTATGATCTGGACAGGCTGATGGACAAAGGAGACGAGACAGGTATGAGCAGATGGGTACAGGGTAGACAGGCAGACCTGGGGAACATGACATCTAGCAAGCATGCAAGGCAAACTAAAAACATTGCTCAGGCACCTCCATATTGGATGAGAAGCCTTAAATAGAAGGTGTCGCCCAGTTATTGGCTGGGAACACCTTAGAGCAATATGCATGGTCTCTTTAAGAGGGTGAAAGCATGCAAAATAAGTATTGTACCCGAGCCTACAACTGAACATTTCTGGGACACCAACACATAGGAGGCAAGATGAGGATGTGGTGTTTGAGTGGGAGCCACTGAATCTCATGTCTGTACAAGAATATCCAACAAAGGGTCAAGTCTGTAATGGCAAGAGCTCAGAAAGTCTACAGTAGGCGGGAATGGTCCACTGTGTCAAAGGCAGATGCCAGGTCCAGGAGAATGAGGAAGACAAACTAGCATCACTTTCATTTGGCGGTTAGTAGGTCGTTGGTGACTTTATTCAGGGCAGTTTGAGTGGAATTGTTTGGTTGAAACCATATTGTAAGCAGTCAAAGAGGGAGCAAGAGGAGAATTGGGAGGACAGTTCAAAATGGATATGCTTTTCCATTAGTTTGGAGGCATAAGGGAGAAGTAAGATGGGGCAATAGCTAGACACAGAAAATGGGTTAAGGGTGGGCTTTTTGAGGATGGGTGGGATCAGGGCTGCCACTAGGAATTTCGGGGCCCCATACTGACAACATTTTCGGGGCCCCCCTTCAGACTCCACCCAGGCTTCGCCCCAGTTCCGCCTCCACCCTAGCTCCGCCTCCACCTTGCAAACTTTCCACAGTCCCTCCGCCCTTTCTTTGAAACACTCCACTTCTGCACCATGTCGTCCATGCACTGCTGTGCGAGCACAGACCGATAGCCCCATTTCAAAAATTAAACTGCCATAATAATAATAAAGATATTTCTTGATCACATGTACCCACTTGCAACAATAATTTCCCACCCCCCTTCCAAACCACAACCAAAACTTATAAGGCCATGTTCACATTTTGCGGGTTTTACCGCGGATCCGCAGCATTTCTGCAGCTGCGGGTCCGCAGCAGTTTCCATAGCGTTTACATTTACATGTAAACCCTATGGGAACCGCAATCCGCTGTGCACATGCTGCGTTAAAAACCGCGCAGAAACGCAGTGGTTTACATTCAGCAGCATGTCACTTCTTTTTGCAGAATCGCTGCGATTCTGAACGCATAGGAAAGCATTGATCCGCTAACTTCCCGCATGGGGCTGTGCCCACGATGCAGGAAGTAAGCAGATAATGTGCAGATGGTACCCGGGGTGGAGGAGAGGAGACTCTCCTCCAGGCCCTGGGAAGCATAAATAGTGTAAAAAAAAAAGAATTAAAATAAAAAATGATGCTATACTCACCTCTCAGCGCTGCACGCGGCCGTCCGGTGTCAGGGTTGCTGTGCGAGCAGGACCTGCGGTGAGGTCACGGTCACATGACCGTGATGTCACGAAGGTCCTTCTCGCACAGCATCTTTGGAACCAGACTGCCGCGTGCAGCGCCGAGGAGATCGGGATGTCAGAGGGTGAGTATAACCATTTTTTATTATTTTTAACATTACTATTGATGCTGCATATTTCTGCATATGCAGCATCAATAGTATAGGAGTAAACCCGCAGCGATAAACCGCGGAACAAACCGCGATAAATCTGCAGGGATAACCGCAGCGGTTTTGCCCTGCAGATTTATCAAATCCGCTGCGGGAGAACCCGCAGAGCACACCGCAAAGTGTGTACACAGCCTTAGTTACTGGATTATCCTGAGCTGCTGCCTGATGATATAAATTGGGCATTTGGTTTTGCAGCAGTTCAAGATCATCCAGTAGCTTACACATTGCTGTTGAGGAGGAGGAAGGTAAGGGGGAAGGTATGACTATCACACAATCCCGTACTGATATGGTGGACAAACGAATACATGGACTTGTTATTTACTCACACAGCTGAAGTTGCCACCGCGCCCACTACCCAGTCAAGAATAATAGTCATCTCAGCCTGCCCACCTCTGCCGCCTCAGCCTGCAAACCAAATAAATAAATAAACGGAAGGTGTATAGCATATATAATCACTGGTTATACACTAACAAAAATTTACTAGAAATTTTAGAAATAAAATACACCTCTAAACTTAACTGATTATAATATACTAGATGGTGGCCCGATTCTAACGCATCGGGTATTCTAGAATATGTATGTCCACGTAGTATATTGCCCAGTGACGTAGTATATTGCCCAGCCACGTAGTATATTGCCCAGCCACGTAGTATATTGCCCAGCCACGTAGTATATAGCAGAGCCACGTAGCATATTGCCCAGAACAGAGCCACGTAGTATAGAGACTTTAAAAAAAAAAAATAAACATATACTCACCTATAGCCCGTTGAAGTCGTGCTATACTTACCATCCGCTGCCTTTCTCGCTCCTCGTCACGCTCCCTGGATCGCTCCATTGCAAGCGGCAGCTAGCTGTCCCAGGTCTGGTGTGAGCAGAACCTATGATGACGTCGCGGTCACATGACAGTGACGTCACGGCAGGTCCTTGTCGCACACCAGACCTGCGACGGGACCGGAAGCTGCCACTTGCAATGGAGCGGTCCAGGGAGCGGAGCGAGAAAGGTGGTGGAGGGTGAGTATAGCACGTTTTTTTTTTTTTTCATTATTTTTAACATGACATTTTTTCTATTGATGCTGCCTAGGCACCGGGCCCTGTTTGAATCCGTGCAGGTGCGTGCAGCCAGCAAACAAAGCCCCCCAGCCCTGGGCCCTGTTGAAATCCGTGCAGGCAGCAAACAAATCCCCTCACCGGGCCCTGGGCCCTGTTTGAATCCGTGCAGGTGTGTGCAGCCAGCAATCAAAGCCCCCCACCCCCGGGCCCTGTTAAAATCCGTGCAGGCAGAGGCAGCAAACAAACCCCCCCGCCGGGCCCTGTTTGAATCTGGACACTCAGACCGGTACTTACCCTGCTGGCCCGCCGCCTCCACCTGCTCCTCCGGTCTGCAGAGCTGCTGCAGCAGCCTGCACGTCCTGCCAGTGTCCCCACTCCCCCGTCCGGTCCCTCGTCGTCCGGTGGTCCCCCGCTGCCGACTTTCCCCTGCTCCTCCTGGTCCTCCGCCATCTGCTCCTCCCGGTCCTCCGCCGTCCGCAGCCACCCACTTGGCACACCGCACGCTGCTCTGCTCCGGAACGAGGAAGTGGAGCAGGGCAGCGTGTCCCGTCACTGGCCCATGATGCACCGGGCCTTAAAGCTACAGCGCTCATTTAGGCTGCTGTGCTGCGCCGCTGCAAACAGGGATGCCGGCGCAGCGGCGCAGCCTGAATAAAATGTCAGGGGGGCCCGAGCGGAGCGCAGACCGGGCTGCCAGCGTGCTCGGGCCCCCCTTTTTGCTCCTCATCACCGGGCCCCATACAGGTGTAATGCCTGTCATGCCCTGATGGCGGCCCTGGGTGTGATCGAGGTATGTTTGAATAAGGAGGGGAAGATACCAGTTGTTAGTGACAGGTTGAAGAGGTGGGTTAGATTGGGATGAAGACTGTGGTAAGATTCGGAATGAGGTGGGACGTTACTGGGTCAAGCAATATGAACAAAGAGATAAGAGACATGTCCACATGGGTGGAAACACCCAAAGTATGCTAAAAATATATAATATTTTATTAACAAGCAAAAGCACATATAAAAAAAACACTCAGTAAAGACATTTAAGGCTGGTTTCACACTTGCGTTTTGATCTGCAGTGTTTTTAAAAAAACAAACGCATGTGGTGAAAAAACGCATGTAAATGCGGCAAAACGCCGCGTTTTTTAGACGCATGCGTTTTTGCGGCAAAAAAAAAATTGCGGCGTTTTCCCGCGTTTCCATGCGTTTTTTCCCATGTTTGCGTTTTTGAAACGCATGCTGAGAAGTGTGTGACAGCTGCCAATCATCAAAATCAACTAGAAAACACACTATTAATAGAATTAGCTAGGGTTAGGGTTAGGGTTAGGATCCCTAGGGCTAGGGTTAGGGGTAGCTTTTTATTAGAATGTCCTGGTCACCAGGTCACTGATAAGCCACCCCCCACCATCAAGGTGATAAAGGGATCCAAACCCTAACCCTAACCATAACCCTTGGGATCCTAACCCTAACCCTACCCCTAACCCTAACCATAACCCTTGGGATCCTAACCCTAACCCTACCCCTAACCCTAACCACAACCATAACCCTTGGGATCCTAACCCTACCCCTAACCCTACCCCTAACCCTAACCATAACCCTTGGGATTCTAACCCGAACCCTACCCCTAACCCTAACCCTACCCCTAACCCTAACTCTAGGGATCCTAATCCTAACCCTAACCCTAAGGGTTAGGATCCTAACCCTAACCCTAAGGGTTAGGGTTAGGATCCCTAGGGCTAGGGTTAGTATTCCTAGGGTTACTAGGCATCCTAACCCTAACCCTAACCGTTACCCTAGGGATCCTAACCCTAACCCTAACCCTAACCCTAAGGGTTAGGGTCCTAACCCTAACCCTAAGGGTTAGGGTTAGGATCCCTAGGGTTAGGGTTAGGGTTAGGGTTAGGATCCCTAGGGTTACTAGGGATCCTAACCTTAGGGTTAGGGTTAGGGTTAGGGTTTGGATCCCTATGGTTAGGGTTAGGGTTAGGGTTTGCTTGTTTTTTTTGTGTTTCCTTGTGTTTTTCTATAAAAACGCATGCTTTTTTAACGCAAACAAACGCATGTGCTTAAAAACGCATGCGTTTACACAGACAGCAATACTAGATCCACCGCACTCCCTAAGTGGAATATCTTGAGCAGAAATATGAATTTTGGAAAATGCCAATTTATTCAAGTGAAAAAAGAACAAACAATTGCGTCGGATCAAGTACAAGGCAATTATAACAAAGTGTATATGCGACTCAAAATGGTGCGACTCAAAATGGTGACGTTTCGACCCTCCCGGGTCCCTCTTGGCTACCAAATTACCAGCAAGACGCTTATACGTCGCTGTCATTCCTCAATAAGGTAATAATTCATCTCAGTAGCCCCAGAGTACCAGTAAATGATACCATTGTCCTCCTAACGTAATACCGGTGACATTTCAGGTCGCACCCAGAGACGGGTGCATTACATACAGTTAGGTCCATATATATTTGGACAGAGACAGCATTTTTCTAATTTTGTTTATAGACATTACCACAACAAATTTAAAAAAAAACTATTCAGATGCAGTTGAAGTTCAGACTTTCAGCCTTCATTTGAGGGTATCCACATTAAACTTGAATGAAGGGTTTAGGAGTTTCAGCTCCTTAACATGTGCCACCCTGTTTTTAAAGGGACCAAAAGTAATTGGACAGATTAAATAATTTTAAATAAAATGTTCATTCCTAGTACTTGGTTGAAAACCCTTTGTTGGCAATGACTGCCTGAAGTCTTGAACTCATGGACATCACCAGACGCTGTGTTTCCTCCTTTTGATGCTCGGCCAGGCCTTCACTGCGGTGGTTTTCAGTTGCTGTTTGTTTGTGGGCCTTTCTGACTGAAGTTTAGTCTATAACAAGTGAAATGCATGCTCAATTTGGTTGAGATCAGGTGACTGACTTGGCCATTCAAGAATATTCCACTTCTTTGCTTTAATAAACTCCTGGGTTGCTTTGGCTTTATGTTTTGGGTCATTGTCCATCTGTAGTATGAACCGACGACCAATCAGTTTGGCTGCATTTGGCTGGATCTGAGCACACAGTATGGCGGCTCTGAATACCTCAGAATTCATTCGGCTGCTTCTGTCCTGTGTCACATCATCAATAAACACTAGTGACCCAGTACCACTGGCAGCCATGCATGCCCAAGCCATCACACTGCCTCCGCCATGTTTTACAGATGATGTGGTATGCTTTGGATCATGAGCTGTACCACGCCTTCGCCATACTTTTCTCTTTCCATCATTCTGGTAGAGGTTGATCTTGGTTTCATCTGTCCAAAGAATGTTCTTCCAGAACTGTGCTGGCTTTTTTAGATGTTTTTTAGCAAAGTCCAGTCTAGCCTTTTTCTTCTTGATGCTTATGAGTGGCTTGCACCGTGCAGTGAACCCTCTGTATTTACTGTCATGCAGTCTTCTCTTTATGGTAGATTTGGATATTGATACTCCGACCTCCTGGAGAGTGTTGTTCACTTGGTTGGCTGTTGTGAAGGGGTTTCTCTTCACCATGGAGATTATTCTGCGATCACCCACCACTGTTGTCTTCCGTGGGCACCCAGGTCTTTTTGCATTGATGAGTTCACCAGTGCTTTCTTTCTTTATCAGGATGTACCAAACTGTAGATTTTGCCACTCCTAATATTGGAGCAATTTCTCGGATGGTTTTTTTCTGTTTTCGCAGCTTAAGGATGGCTTGTTTCACCTGCATGGAGAGCTCCTTTACCGCATGTTTACTTCACTGCAAAACCTTCCAAATGCAGGAACCACACCTCAAATCAACTCCAGGCCTTTTATCTGCTTAATTGAGAATGACATAATGAAGGGATTGCCCACACCTGTCCATGAAATAGCCTTGGAGTCAATTGTCCAATTACTTTTGGTCCCTTTAAAAACAGGGTGGCACATGTTAAGGCGCTAAAACTCCTAAACCCTTCATCCAATTTTAATGTGGATACCCTCAAATGAAAGCTGAAAGTCTGAACTTCAACTGCATCTGAATTGTTTTGTTTAAAATTCATTGTGGTAATGTCTATAACCAAAATTAGAAAAATGCTGTCTCTGTCCAAATATATATGGACCTAACTGTATTTTGCCTGGGGAACATTAGTTATAGTATGAAATGTACTACACACTGTATCTCATAGCTTTCATTTTTGTTTATTCGGTGTATATTTGTATATATTGTATCCTGTTTATCTTAAGATGTATATATATATTGTTTTTATGTTCACAGTGCGACCCTAGATTAAGACCCGGGAGGGTCGAAACGTCACCATTTTGAGTCGCACCATTTTGAGTCGCATATACACTTTGTTATAATTGCCTTGTACTTGATCCGACGCAATTGTTTGTTCTTTTTTCACTTGAATAAATTGGCATTTTCCAAAATTCATATTTCTGCTCAAGATATTCCACTTAGGGAGTGCGGTGGATCTAGTATAGCACTGACATTGGACCCCATGGTCTGTCACACCAGCACCCCGACTTAATACAGAGTGCAGGCCAATATTTCTATATTTACATAGACAGCAATGCATTTTTTTGCCGCGAAAAAACACATGCTTTTTTTGCGGCAAAAAAACGCCGCTAGAAATTTCTGCAGGTTGCATTTCTGCAAATGAACGCATGCGTCAAAAAACGCATGCGTTGCCCAAAACGCGTCAAAACGCATGCGAAAAAACACATGCGTTTTTAATGTTAAGTATAGGAAAAAAAACGCATGCGTTTTTTTGCGTTTTTTAGCGCTAAAACGCAGCTTACAAAAACGCAATTGTGAAACCAGCCTAAAAACCCTCAAAAAATTTGTGACATCTTTAGTTACGCCCATGGTGTGGCTATAACTAACCCAAACTGATTCAAATCAGCTAACTGTTATTTCAAAAACATGGCTCAAAAGAAAGGGTAACAGCACACAATATAGTAGGATAGCAGTAGAAATAACCATGTGAAAGCAGCCCTATGGAGCAGGTATTCCCATAAGCATCAATATATTCATTCATGTATATATCAACTAATCTAAGGCTGCAAACCTCTAGTCGCAGCACCATATCACCAAATAAACACTAGGTCTGTAAGGACAATCACTACTGATGAGGGAACGTGCTCGCCACTACTCGGTACTCGCCTGACTATCACTATGCTCGGTGTACTCAGCGAGCACCAAGTATTTCCGGGATTATTCAGCGGGAGCTCGGATCTCCGCCCTGCAATTCTGGCGCTCTTTAGAGCACCAATGACAATGCAGGGATTGTCAGCAGTGCACTGTAATGTCGCAGACATCTTTATGATATAGTAACATAGTTAGTAAGGCTGAAAAAAGACATTTGTCCATCCAGTTCAGCCTACATTCCATCATAAATCCCCAGATCTACGTCATTCTACAGAACCTAATAATTGTATGATATAGTAACATGGTATTTGTTGTGGTATTACAGTGATTGGCTGGCCGCACAGCATTATCAGGTCTATAAGAGACCTGGCGACGCCCGGCTCGCCACATTCTGCTCTGGACTTAGCGAGTGTAGGGAGAGCTGCTGCTGAGATAGGGTCAGAATCGTCCTTTCAATAGTTAATATAGGTCTGCAACTGTCCAGTCCGCAACTCCTGAGAAACCAACAGTCCTTTTTAGGGTTAATTCGGGGGTCCCGAGATTGCAGCACTAGGTAGGCAGGGGAGTCTATGTGCACATATCCACATCAGTGCAAGGCCTGCAGGCACTGTATGTGAGTACATAGCTCTCACTGCATATCTCCAAATGCTCCATAACTGTCTGCTGCTCCTGCTTGTTTTCTATATACCTAGCTGCAGTTTTCTATTTCAAAAATTCACCAAAAACTAAAAAATATTTATAAAGTCTGTTGTGTCAGGCTGAGGGCTGGTGTTTCTGCGTTTGAAAAATCATATTTTCGCAGATATACGTAGCATAGCTCTGTGTGCTAGCCTTGTTCAAATATATATACCGCATATACTCGAGTCACGGTCGGCGGGTGAGGGAGAGAGAGGATTGACGCATACTCACCTAGTACCGGTGCTCCTGGCGCTCCCCCTGCCTGTCACACTGTCTTCGGGTGCCGCAGCTCTTCCCCTGTTCAGCGGTCACGTGGGACCGCTCATTAAAGTTATGAATATGGACTCCACTCCCATAGGGGTGGAGCCGCATATTCATTCCTCTAATCAGCGGTGCCAGTGACCGCTGACAGAGGAAGAGCTGCGGCACCCAGGGACAGTGTGACAGGCAGGGGGAGCGCCAGGAGCGCCGGGACTAGGTGAGCATTTTATATTCACCTGTCCACGTTCCAACCGCCGGGCGCCGCTCTGTCTTCCCGTCCTCTGGCTCTGACTGTTCAGGTCAGAGGGCGCAATGACGTACTAGTGTGCGCGCCGCCCTCTGCCTGAACAGTCAGTGCGGAGAGACGCTGAGACGGGACGCTGAGGAGCTGCGGGCAGCAAGAGAGGTGAGTATGTGTTTTTTTTTTTTATTGCAGCAGCAGCATTATATATGGCACAGATTTATGTGGAGTATCTATGGGGCCATAATGAACGGTGCAGAGCATATAAGGCACAGCTTTATAAGGAGCATCTATGGGGCCATAATGAACGGTGCAGAGCATATATGGCACAGCTTTATATGGAGCATCTATGGGGCCATAATGAACAGTGCAGAGCATATATGGCACAGCTTTATAAGGAGCATCTATGGGGCCATAATGAACAGTGCAGAGCATATATGGCACAGCTTTATATGGAGCATCTATGGGGCCATAATGAACAGTGCAGAGCATATATGGCACAGCTTTATATGGAGCATCTATGGGGCCATAATGAACGGTGCAGAGCATTATATATGGCACAGCTTTATATGGAGCATCTATGGGGCCATAATGAACGGTGCAGAGCATATATGGCACAGCTTTATGTGGAGTATCTATGGGGCAACAATGAACAGTGCAGAGCATATATGGCACAGCTTTATAAGGAGCATCTATGGTGCCATAATGAACGGTGCAGAGCATATACGGCACAGTTTTATATGGAGCATCTATGGGGCCATAATGAACAGTGCAGAGCATATATGGCACAGCTTTATAAGGAGCATCTATGGGGCCATAATGAACAGTGCAGAGCATATATGGCACAGCTTTATAAGGAGCATCTATGGGGCCATAATGAACGGTGCAGAGCATTATATATGGCACAGCTTTATATGGAGCATCTGCAGCGCCCCAGAGTCCTGGTCGTTGCAGTAGCATGGTTCAGCCACTAAGGGGGGCCATGCTGCGTTCGATGGCACGGAAGGAGTTCTCTGAGCAGGTATCACAGTCACCAATACATTTCACAGCTGGGCCTCCGGGGGGAGCTAAGGGTGCTATTCATTAGGCCACTCCCCACCATAGTGGGTAAACTGGGGGTCAGGCAGGAAGTTAGGGAGAACGCTGATGGGATTGAACGGAGCAACACCTGGTGGCAGAGGGTGTTGTGAAGGGAGAGACTGTAGGGTCTCTGCCAGGGGTGGGATCCTGGCAGAGGCTTGGCATGGAAAGAACGTAACGGGACCGTGCCTGCTCAGCATAGCGGCGGTGCCCAAGGAAGGACTAAGAAGCGAGATAGATTGTGCTGAGTGAGAAACGAAATCAAGCGAAAGGAGATACCAGTGAGGGTTGTGCTGAAAGAGGCAGCACCTTACTGAGGCGCACTACCGGTGGCCGGAACGCCGAGGAGGTAAAGAGTTTCAAGCCATACCTCAGACCTACGGCAGGGCAGTTAGCTTGAGGCGGACTGTCTCACGCATCACCCAGGAAGGCAAAGGGGGGTACCAACAGGAGAGGGGCGCAGATAGAGTCCCGGAAGATCTCCGAGCCTCCCCGTCATACGGGTGCGTTCCTACCATAGTATCTGGAGGGACGAGGAAGATCATTGCGAATTAAGTTGTTGTGAGGGAACACGAGAAACAGACACAACAGTTGTGGGGTACTTTCCGTAAGCACAGCAGGGAAGGACTGCAACACATAGCGCTAGAAGGAAGGCACCGATTTCCACCTGCAAGGAGAGCTCTGGAAGTGCCATTGGACCGGCCGGACTTGCGCAGCCTGGTGAGCCGTATTCCGGACTGAGGACCCAGAGAGCTTCAGTAAAGAGGTAAAGAGACTGCAACCTGGTGTCCTCGTTATTTACCGCGACCTGCACCCCACAACTGCACCGCTACAACATCACTTATTGCACCGGACGTCCCCCACTGACAGACAGGGCCACGGACCGGGTCTAGCCACCGTGACAACCCCAGGACTGAGACCTAGAGGCCCGGCTCCGGGTACCCCTCAGCCCTGCGGTGGTGTGGGGGCGCTCCAAACTTGGCGTCACGAACAGGATCTACTTAAGCCTGAAGAATCAGGTCATGTGTGCCTTGGAACTGTGATTTATCGTGCTTGGACTGTGCTTTATTACAAGGACTGTGTGTTGCCACTTGCCGCCAGAAGTTCCCGCCAAAACCGCCGCCATTACAGCGCTAAGGAGAGTGCAGGAGAAGAAGAAGGGCGTGGAAGTGGGCGTGAACAAGCTGAAGAGCGCGAAAGACAATGGCCGCCCAGTCTAAATATCTCAGCCCCTTGAGGACGTGTCCGTCAGCAGCCGAGATCCGCCTCCTGATCCTTAATGGTGGGCAGAGACAACGAAAACGAAACCGCCCACGAAGAAGAGAGCGGGAAAAGGACCAGGAAGAAGGAGTGAGCGACATGGAGGACGCCATGGCGAGCCGCCCAGAGCCGGAGCGTGGGGTCGGAGCAGAGGACTCCCCCAGCCACCCGGAGGGGCACCGCAACCAGGCCTCCACCGCTGATGCTGAATTCCTGCAGGCCGGAGTGGACGAGCTCAGCGACCGACCCCGGCGGACGCAGCTGAGCACCGAGGCCGGGTGGAAGAAGGCCATCATCAGGAGCCTCACCGGACATCTGTCGGCAGCCTCATCTGGTCCGGAGCAGGGAAGAAGTCCCAGCGCTCCGAAGCTGGAAAGCAAGGCCCTGCCGGAAAGCGAGGTGCTGCAAGCAGAGATGACAGCGTCGCAGAACAAGGCCCCGCAGCCAGCGTTCCAGACCCCAGCGGAGACGGAGCAGACCGGCACCGGAGGAACCACATCTGAAGCAGGTAGGAAGAGCCACCCTGCCCTGACGACCGACACCACTCCAGTGACTGCTAGTGCCACAGCTGCTGACTCCGTTCCAGTGACTGATCTTGCAGCAGCCGCTATCTCTGCTGCAGCAGATGCCCATACTCAAGCTGCGCAGACCTCCATCGCTGTGCATGACCTAACCGTACATGAAAGACGGATTAACGGCGTTTGTCCAGCACTGGGTGTAACCCTGGACCTCACTTTGCCCAGGCCAAGAAGGGTTAAGTGCCAGGTGCAGCCCTGGAAGCCGTCCAACTAAGCCTCGGAAACCTGAAAATGTAAATAGTTAACTGTTCATTCCTTTAACTGTTTATTTCCTTGCTGTTTTGCTGCTAAAACCCGTCCTGGGTTAACTCTTAAAGGGATCCCTATTGCTTTTTATTTTTGCTTTCACTTTCATTTTTGCTTTTTGTTCCACAATGTTATAAAAACTGCTGAATCATGAACAGTGCATGATACAAACTGCTTGTAAATAGTTTGCACCTTCTTAAAGGTGCTCCCTATTGGTTTGAGCCAAAGACACTTTGTGAAGATACCTTTCCTACCGGTTCTAGTTAAAGACACTTTGCGAAGATACCATACCGGAACCTTTGCATGGACTGGTAGGCTGAGAAGACGAGCTACCTTAGAAAGACTTGGTCTCCTCTTAAAGGGGATGTGAGAAACTGAACTTGAGAGAGATACTGTTGCAGAACAGTAATGCCATAATGATGCCTTGAAAAGAAATGTAACTGTTTTACATGCTAAGTTATATGTGTTGAATTTGTTGAAATGTCTAAATAATGTTTTGCAGAAAGAAAAGATGCAGAGAGCCCGTAGGGGTAGAGATAGAGATCTGCATAGCTGAAAGTAAGGAAGTAATAATGAGGGTGAGGATAGAAGGTAAACCCTGCGTCCCCATTGAAAAGTTACTTTATTGCTAAGGACAGAGAGTGAACCCGTAGGGGTTAGAGAGTGAGTCCTTAAAGGGGCCGAGTAGAGCTGGCTCAGAGTTCTTCAACCGAAAGGAATGTTATGTCTATACTGTGTATAGTAGCGAAAGGCAGTAGGCCCTGGCTGAACAGGGCGGTCCTGTAGAAGAAAGGAGAGGCAGTAGGTCTGGTGCCGTAGGAACAGGCGGTCCTGCAGGTTCACAAGAAGGAGAATGTAAATTTGAAATGCCTTATAATGTGATTATAGGAAGGCCTTTGATAGACTAAGAGTGTGAGTTTCTTAAAGGCAATGTTAAGTTATTATTTCAAAAATTGCACTAAATAGAATACCCGGTTGGGTAACAGAAGTTATTTATACTCTGTAAATTATAAGGTTAATTATGTTTGTAACGTTACAAGTGTCCTCACCTCCCATAAAGGGAAGCCTACTTAAGTATACTTATTGTTATTTGCACTCAACAAAATTGTATGTCTTTTTGCTAACCTGTATTGTTGTTTTTCTTCCCAGTCCCGGAGTACTGTGTTTAACCAGGGGGGAGTGCAGAGCCCCAGAGTCCTGGTCGTTGCAGTAGCATGGTTCAGCCACTAAGGGGGGCCATGCTGCGTTCGATGGCACGGAAGGAGTTCTCTGAGCAGGTATCACAGTCACCAATACATTTCACAGCTGGGCCTCCGGGGGGAGCTAAGGGTGCTATTCATTAGGCCACTCCCCACCATAGTGGGTAAACTGGGGGGTCAGGCAGGAAGTTAGTGAGAACGCTGACGGGATTGAACGGAGCAACACCTGGTGGCAGAGGGTGTTGTGAAGGGAGAGACTGTAGGGTCTCTGCCAGGGGTGGGATCCTGGCAGAGGCTTGGCATGGAAAGAACGTAACGGGACCGTGCCTGCTCAGCATAGCGGCGGTGCCCAAGGAAGGACTAAGAAGCGAGATAGATTGTGCTGAGTGAGAAACGAAATCAAGCGAAAGGAGATACCAGTGAGGGTTGTGCTGAAAGAGGCAGCACCTTACTGAGGCGCACTACCGGTGGCCGGAACGCCGAGGAGGTAAAGAGTTTCAAGCCATACCTCAGACCTACGGCAGGGCAGTTAGCTTGAGGCGGACTGTCTCACGCATCACCCAGGAAAGCAAAGGGGGGTACCAACAGGAGAGGGGCGCAGATAGAGTCCCGGAAGATCTCCGAGCCTCCCCGTCATACGGGTGCGTTCCTACCATAGTATCTGGAGGGACGAGGAAGATCATTGCGAATTAAGTTGTTGTGAGGGAACACGAGAAACAGACACAACAGTTGTGGGGTACTTTCCGTAAGCACAGCAGGGAAGGACTGCAACACATAGCGCTAGAAGGAAGGCACCGATTTCCACCTGCAAGGAGAGCTCTGGAAGTGCCATTGGACCGGCCGGACTTGCGCAGCCTGGTGAGCCGTATTCCGGACTGAGGACCCAGAGAGCTTCAGTAAAGAGGTAAAGAGACTGCAACCTGGTGTCCTCGTTATTTACCGCGACCTGCACCCCACAACTGCACCGCTACAACATCACTTATTGCACCGGACGTCCCCCACTGACAGACAGGGCCACGGACCGGGTCTAGCCACCGTGACAACCCCAGGACTGAGACCTAGAGGCCCGGCTCCGGGTACCCCTCGGCCCTGCGGTGGTGTGGGGGCGCTCCACATCTATGGGGCCATAATGAACGGTGCAGAGCATATATGGCACAGCTTTATATGGAGCATATATGGGGCCATAATGAACGGTGCAGAGCATATATGGCACAGCTTTATAAGGAGCATCTATGGGGCCATAATGAACAGTGCAGAGCATATATGGCACTGCTTTATAAGGAGCATCTATGGGGCCATAATGAACAGTGCAGAGCATATATGGCACAGCTTTATAAGGAGCATCTATGGGGCCATAATGAACAGTGCAGAGCATATATGGCACAGCTTTATATGGAGCATCTATGGGGCCATAATGAACGGTGCAGAGCATATAAGGCACAGCTTTATAAGGAGCATCTATGGGGTCATAATGAAAGGTGCAGAGCATATATGGCACAGCTTTATATGGAGCATCTATGGGGCCATAATTAACAGTGCAGAGCATATATGGCACAGCTTTATATGGAGCATCTATGGGGCAATAATGAACAGTGCAGAGCATATAAGGCACAGCTTTATAAGGAGCATCTATGGGGCAATAATGAACGGTGCAGAGCATATATGGCACAGCTTTATAAGGAGCATCTATGGGGCCATAATGAACAGTGCAGAGCATATAAGGCACAGCTTTATAAGGAGCATCTATGGGGCCATAATGAACAGTGCAGAGCATATATGGCACAGCTTTATATGGAGCATCTATGGGGCCATAATGAACGGTGCAGAGCATATACGGCACAGCTTTATATGGAGCATCTATGGGGCAATAATGAACGGTGCAGAGCATATATGGCACAGCTTTATAAGGAGCATCTATGGGGCCTTAATGAACAGTGCAGAGCATATAAGGCACAGCTTTATAAGGAGCATCTATGGGGCCACAATGAACAGTGCAGAGCATATATGGCACAGCTTTATATGGAGCATCTATGGGGCCATAATGAACGGTGCAGAGCATATATGGCACAGCTTTATATGGAGCATCTATGGGGCCATAATGAACAGTGCAGAGCATATAAGGCACAGCTTTATAAGGAGCATCTATGGGGCAATAATGAACAGTGCAGAGCATATATGGCACAGCTTTATAAGGAGCATCTATGGGGCCATAATGAACAGTGCAGAGCATATAAGGCACAGCTTTATAAGGAGCATCTATGGGGCCACAATGAACAGTGCAGAGCATATATGGCACAGCTTTATATGCAGTATCTATGGGGCCATAATGAGCAGTGCAGAGCATATATGGCACAGCTTTATATGGAGTATCTATGGGGCCATAATGAACGGTGCAGAGCATATATGGCACAGCTTTATATGGAGCATCTATGGGGCCATAATGAACAGTGCAGAGCATATATGGCACAGCTTTATATGGAGCATCTATGGGGCCATAATGAACAGTGCAGAGCATATATGGCACAGCTTTATATGGAGTATCTATGGGGCCATAATGAGCAGTGCAGAGCATATATGGCACAGCTTTATATGGAGTATCTATGGGGCCATAATGAACAGTGCAGAGCATATATGGCACAGCTTTATATGGAGCATCTATGGGGCCATAATGAACAGTGCAGAGCATATAAGGCACAGCTTTATAAGGAGCATCTATGGGGCCATAATGAGCAGTGCAGAGCATATATGGCACAGCTTTATATGGAGCATCTATGGGGCCATAATGAACAGTGCAGAGCATATATGGCACAGCTTTATATGGAGCATCTATGGGGCCATAATGAACGGTGCAGAGCATATACGGCACAGCTTTATATGGAGCATCTATGGGGCAATAATGAACGGTGCAGAGCATATATGGCACAGCTTTATAAGGAGCATCTATGGGGCCTTAATGAACAGTGCAGAGCATATAAGGCACAGCTTTATAAGGAGCATCTATGGGGCCACAATGAACAGTGCAGAGCATATATGGCACAGCTTTATATGGAGCATCTATGGGGCCATAATGAACGGTGCAGAGCATATATGGCACAGCTTTATATGGAGCATCTATGGGGCCATAATGAACAGTGCAGAGCATATAAGGCACAGCTTTATAAGGAGCATCTATGGGGCCACAATGAACAGTGCAGAGCATATATGGCACAGCTTTATATGGAGTATCTATGGGGCCATAATGAGCAGTGCAGAGCATATATGGCACAGCTTTATATGGAGTATCTATGGGGCCATAATGAACAGTGCAGAGCATATATGGCACAGCTTTATATGGAGCATCTATGGGGCCATAATGAACAGTGCAGAGCATATAAGGCACAGCTTTATAAGGAGCATCTATGGGGCCATAATGAACGGTGCAGAGCATATATGGCACAGCTTTATAAGGAGCATCTATGGGGCCATAATGAGCAGTGCAGAGCATATATGGCACAGCTTTATATGGAGCATCTATGGGGCCATAATGAACAGTGCAGAGCATATATGGCACAGCTTTATATGGAGCATCTATGGGGCCATAATGAACGGTGCAGAGCATATACGGCACAGCTTTATATGGAGCATCTATGGGGCAATAATGAACGGTGCAGAGCATATATGGCACAGCTTTATAAGGAGCATCTATGGGGCCATAATGAACAGTGCAGAGCATATATGGCACAGCTTTATATGGAGCATCTATGGGGCCATAATGAACGGTGCAGAGCATATATGGCACAGCTTTATATGGAGCATCTATGGGGCCATAATGAACAGTGCAGAGCATATAAGGCACAGCTTTATAAGGAGCATCTATGGGGCAATAATGAACAGTGCAGAGCATTATATATGGCACAGCTTTATAAGGAGCATCTATGGGGCCATAATGAACAGTGCAGAGCATATATGGCACAGCTTTATAAGGAGCATCTATGGGGCCACAATGAACAGTGCAGAGCATATATGGCACAGCTTTATATGGAGCATCTATGGGGCCATAATGAACGGTGCAGAGCATATATGGCACAGCTTTATATGGAGCATCTATGGGGCCATAATGAACAGTGCAGAGCATTATATATGGCACAGCTTTATAAGGAGCATCTATGGGGCCATAATGAACAGTGCAGAGCATATATGGCACAGCTTTATAAGGAGCATCTATGGGGCCATAATGAACAGTGCAGAGCATATATGGCACAGCTTTATAAGGAGCATCTATGGGGCCATAATGAACGGTGCAGAGCATATATGGCACAGCTTTATATGGAGCATCTATGGGGCCATAATGAACAGTGCAGAGCATTATATATGGCACAGCTTTATAAGGAGCATCTATGGGGCCACAATGAACAGTGCAGAGCATATATGGCACAGCTTTATATGGAGCATCTATGGGGCCATAATGAACGGTGCAGAGCATATATGGCACAGCTTTATATGGAGCATCTATGGGGCCATAATGAACAGTGCAGAGCATATATGGCACAGCTTTATAAGGAGCATCTATGGGGCCATAATGAACAGTGCAGAGCATATAAGGCACAGCTTTATAAGGAGCATCTATGGGGCAATAATGAACGGTGCAGAGCATATATGGCACAGCTTTATAAGGAGCATCTATGGCCATAATGAACGGTGCAGAGCATATACGGCACAGCTTTATATGGAGCATCTATGGGGCCATAATGAACAGTGCAGAGCATTATATATGGCACAGCTTTATATGGAGCATCTATGGGGCCATAATGAACGGTGCAGAGCATATATGGCACAGCTTTATATGGAGCATCTATGGGGCCATAATGAACAGTGCAGAGCATATATGGCACAGCTTTATAAGGAGCATCTATGGGGCCATAATGAACAGTGCAGAGCATTATATATGGCACAGCTTTATATGGAGCATCTATGGGGCCATAATGAACGGTGCAGAGCATATATGGCACAGCTTTATATGGAGCATCTATGGGGCCATAATGAACAGTGCAGAGCATATAAGGCACAGCTTTATAAGGAGCATCTATGGGGCAATAATGAACGGTGCAGAGCATATACGGCACAGCTTTATATGGAGCATCTATGGGGCCATAATGAACAGTGCAGAGCATTATATATGGCACAGCTTTATAAGGAGCATCTATGGGGCCACAATGAACAGTGCAGAGCATATATGGCACAGCTTTATAAGGAGCATCTATGAGGCCATAATGAACAGTGCAGAGCATATACGGCACAGCTTTATAAGGAGCATCTATGGGGCCATAATGAACAGTGCAGAGCATATATGGCACAGCTTTATAAGGAGCATCTATGGGGCCATAATGAACAGTGCAGAGCATATAAGGCACAGCTTTATATGGAGCATCTATGGGGCCATAATGAACAGTGCAGAGCATATATGGCACAGCTTTATAAGGAGCATCTATGGGGCCATAATGAACAGTGCAGAGCATATAAGGCACAGCTTTATATGGAGCATCTATGGGGCCATAATGAACAGTGCAGAGCATATATGGCACAGCTTTATATGGAGCATCTATGGGGCCATAATGAACAGTGCAGAGCATATATGGCACAGCTTTATATGGAGCATCTATGGGGCCATAATGAACAGTGCAGAGCATATATGGCACAGCTTTATAAGGAGCATCTATGGGGCCATAATGAACGGTGCAGAGCATATAAGGCACAGCTTTATAAGGAGCATCTATGGGGCCATAATGAACTTTGCAGAGCATTATATATGGCACAGCTTTATAAGGAGCATCTATGGGGCCACAATGAACAGTGCAGAGCATATATGGCACAGCTTTATATGGAGCATCTATGGGGCCATAATGAACGGTGCAGAGCATATATGGCACAGCTTTATATGGAGCATCTATGGGGCCATAATGAACAGTGCAGAGCATATAAGGCACAGCTTTATAAGGAGCATCTATGGGGCCTTAATGAACAGTGCAGAGCATATAAGGCACAGCTTTATATGGAGCATCTATGGGGCCATAATGAACAGTGCAGAGCATATATGGCACAGCTTTATATGGAGCATCTATGGGGCCATAATGAACGGTGCAGAGCATATATGGCACAGCTTTATATGGAGCATCTATGGGGCCATAATGAACGGTGCAGAGCATATATGGCACAGCTTTATAAGGAGCATCTATGGGGCCACAATGAACAGTGCAGAGCATATATGGCACAGCTTTATATGGAGCATCTATGGGGCCATAATGAACGGTGCAGAGCATATATGGCACAGCTTTATATGGAGCATCTATGGGGCCATAATGAACAGTGCAGAGCATATATGGCACAGCTTTATAAGGAGCATCTATGGGGCCATAATGAACAGTGCAGAGCATATATGGCACAGCTTTATATGGAGCATCTATGGGGCCATAATGAACAGTGCAGAGCATTATATATGGCACAGCTTTATAAGGAGCATCTATGGGGCCATAATGAACAGTGCAGAGCATATATGGCACAGCTTTATATGGAGCATCTATGGGGCCATAATGAACGGTGCAGAGCATATATGGCACAGCTTTATATGGAGCATCTATGGGGCCATAATGAACAGTGCAGAGCATATATGGCACAGCTTTATAAGGAGCATCTATGGGGCCATAATGAACAGTGCAGAGCATATATGGCACAGCTTTATATGGAGCATCTATGGGGCCATAATGAACAGTGCAGAGCATATATGGCACAGCTTTATAAGGAGCATCTATGGGGCCATAATGAACAGTGCAGAGCATATATGGCACAGCTTTATATGGAGCATCTATGGGGCCATAATGAACGGTGCAGAGCATATATGGCACAGCTTTATATGGAGCATCTATGGGGCCATAATGAACAGTGCAGAGCATATATGGCACAGCTTTATAAGGAGCATCTATGGGGCCATAATGAACAGTGCAGAGCATTATATATGGCACAGCTTTATAAGGAGCATCTATGGGGCCACAATGAACAGTGCAGAGCATATATGGCACAGCTTTATATGGAGCATCTATGGGGCCATAATGAACGGTGCAGAGCATATATGGCACAGCTTTATATGGAGCATCTATGGGGCCATAATGAACAGTGCAGAGCATATATGGCACAGCTTTATAAGGAGCATCTATGGGGCCATAATGAACAGTGCAGAGCATTATATATGGCACAGCTTTATAAGGAGCATCTATGGGGCCATAATGAACAGTGCAGAGCATATAAGGCACAGCTTTATAAGGAGCATCTATGGGGCAATAATGAACGGTGCAGAGCATATATGGCACAGCTTTATAAGGAGCATCTATGGCCATAATGAACGGTGCAGAGCATATACGGCACAGCTTTATATGGAGCATCTATGGGGCCATAATGAACAGTGCAGAGCATTATATATGGCACAGCTTTATATGGAGCATCTATGGGGCCATAATGAACGGTGCAGAGCATATATGGCACAGCTTTATATGGAGCATCTATGGGGCCATAATGAACAGTGCAGAGCATATATGGCACAGCTTTATAAGGAGCATCTATGGGGCCATAATGAACAGTGCAGAGCATTATATATGGCACAGCTTTATAAGGAGCATCTATGGGGCCATAATGAACAGTGCAGAGCATATAAGGCACAGCTTTATAAGGAGCATCTATGGGGCAATAATGAACGGTGCAGAGCATATACGGCACAGCTTTATATGGAGCATCTATGGGGCCATAATGAACAGTGCAGAGCATTATATATGGCACAGCTTTATAAGGAGCATCTATGGGGCCACAATGAACAGTGCAGAGCATAAATGGCACAGCTTTATAAGGAGCATCTATGAGGCCATAATGAACAGTGCAGAGCATATACGGCACAGCTTTATAAGGAGCATCTATGGGGCCATAATGAACAGTGCAGAGCATATATGGCACAGCTTTATAAGGAGCATCTATGGGGCCATAATGAACAGTGCAGAGCATATATGGCACAGCTTTATATGGAGTATCTATGGGGCCATAATGAGCAGTGCAGAGCATATATGGCACAGCTTTATATGGAGTATCTATGGGGCCATAATGAACAGTGCAGAGCATATATGGCACAGCTTTATATGGAGCATCTATGGGGCCATAATGAACAGTGCAGAGCATATAAGGCACAGCTTTATAAGGAGCATCTATGGGGCCATAATGAGCAGTGCAGAGCATATATGGCACAGCTTTATATGGAGCATCTATGGGGCCATAATGAACAGTGCAGAGCATATATGGCACAGCTTTATATGGAGCATCTATGGGGCCATAATGAACGGTGCAGAGCATATACGGCACAGCTTTATATGGAGCATCTATGGGGCAATAATGAACGGTGCAGAGCATATATGGCACAGCTTTATAAGGAGCATCTATGGGGCCTTAATGAACAGTGCAGAGCATATAAGGCACAGCTTTATAAGGAGCATCTATGGGGCCACAATGAACAGTGCAGAGCATATATGGCACAGCTTTATATGGAGCATCTATGGGGCCATAATGAACGGTGCAGAGCATATATGGCACAGCTTTATATGGAGCATCTATGGGGCCATAATGAACAGTGCAGAGCATATAAGGCACAGCTTTATAAGGAGCATCTATGGGGCCACAATGAACAGTGCAGAGCATATATGGCACAGCTTTATATGGAGTATCTATGGGGCCATAATGAGCAGTGCAGAGCATATATGGCACAGCTTTATATGGAGTATCTATGGGGCCATAATGAACAGTGCAGAGCATATATGGCACAGCTTTATATGGAGCATCTATGGGGCCATAATGAACAGTGCAGAGCATATAAGGCACAGCTTTATAAGGAGCATCTATGGGGCCATAATGAACGGTGCAGAGCATATATGGCACAGCTTTATAAGGAGCATCTATGGGGCCATAATGAGCAGTGCAGAGCATATATGGCACAGCTTTATATGGAGCATCTATGGGGCCATAATGAACAGTGCAGAGCATATATGGCACAGCTTTATATGGAGCATCTATGGGGCCATAATGAACGGTGCAGAGCATATACGGCACAGCTTTATATGGAGCATCTATGGGGCAATAATGAACGGTGCAGAGCATATATGGCACAGCTTTATAAGGAGCATCTATGGGGCCATAATGAACAGTGCAGAGCATATATGGCACAGCTTTATATGGAGCATCTATGGGGCCATAATGAACGGTGCAGAGCATATATGGCACAGCTTTATATGGAGCATCTATGGGGCCATAATGAACAGTGCAGAGCATATAAGGCACAGCTTTATAAGGAGCATCTATGGGGCAATAATGAACAGTGCAGAGCATTATATATGGCACAGCTTTATAAGGAGCATCTATGGGGCCATAATGAACAGTGCAGAGCATATATGGCACAGCTTTATAAGGAGCATCTATGGGGCCACAATGAACAGTGCAGAGCATATATGGCACAGCTTTATATGGAGCATCTATGGGGCCATAATGAACGGTGCAGAGCATATATGGCACAGCTTTATATGGAGCATCTATGGGGCCATAATGAACAGTGCAGAGCATTATATATGGCACAGCTTTATAAGGAGCATCTATGGGGCCATAATGAACAGTGCAGAGCATATATGGCACAGCTTTATAAGGAGCATCTATGGGGCCATAATGAACAGTGCAGAGCATATATGGCACAGCTTTATAAGGAGCATCTATGGGGCCATAATGAACGGTGCAGAGCATATATGGCACAGCTTTATATGGAGCATCTATGGGGCCATAATGAACAGTGCAGAGCATTATATATGGCACAGCTTTATAAGGAGCATCTATGGGGCCACAATGAACAGTGCAGAGCATATATGGCACAGCTTTATATGGAGCATCTATGGGGCCATAATGAACGGTGCAGAGCATATATGGCACAGCTTTATATGGAGCATCTATGGGGCCATAATGAACAGTGCAGAGCATATATGGCACAGCTTTATAAGGAGCATCTATGGGGCCATAATGAACAGTGCAGAGCATATAAGGCACAGCTTTATAAGGAGCATCTATGGGGCAATAATGAACGGTGCAGAGCATATATGGCACAGCTTTATAAGGAGCATCTATGGCCATAATGAACGGTGCAGAGCATATACGGCACAGCTTTATATGGAGCATCTATGGGGCCATAATGAACAGTGCAGAGCATTATATATGGCACAGCTTTATATGGAGCATCTATGGGGCCATAATGAACGGTGCAGAGCATATATGGCACAGCTTTATATGGAGCATCTATGGGGCCATAATGAACAGTGCAGAGCATATATGGCACAGCTTTATAAGGAGCATCTATGGGGCCATAATGAACAGTGCAGAGCATTATATATGGCACAGCTTTATAAGGAGCATCTATGAGGCCATAATGAACAGTGCAGAGCATATAAGGCACAGCTTTATAAGGAGCATCTATGGGGCAATAATGAACGGTGCAGAGCATATACGGCACAGCTTTATATGGAGCATCTATGGGGCCATAATGAACAGTGCAGAGCATTATATATGGCACAGCTTTATAAGGAGCATCTATGGGGCCACAATGAACAGTGCAGAGCATATATGGCACAGCTTTATAAGGAGCATCTATGAGGCCATAATGAACAGTGCAGAGCATATACGGCACAGCTTTATAAGGAGCATCTATGGGGCCATAATGAACAGTGCAGAGCATATATGGCACAGCTTTATAAGGAGCATCTATGGGGCCATAATGAACAGTGCAGAGCATATAAGGCACAGCTTTATATGGAGCATCTATGGGGCCATAATGAACAGTGCAGAGCATATATGGCACAGCTTTATAAGGAGCATCTATGGGGCCATAATGAACAGTGCAGAGCATATAAGGCACAGCTTTATATGGAGCATCTATGGGGCCATAATGAACAGTGCAGAGCATATATGGCACAGCTTTATATGGAGCATCTATGGGGCCATAATGAACAGTGCAGAGCATATATGGCACAGCTTTATATGGAGCATCTATGGGGCCATAATGAACAGTGCAGAGCATATATGGCACAGCTTTATAAGGAGCATCTATGGGGCCATAATGAACGGTGCAGAGCATATAAGGCACAGCTTTATAAGGAGCATCTATGGGGCCATAATGAACTTTGCAGAGCATTATATATGGCACAGCTTTATAAGGAGCATCTATGGGGCCACAATGAACAGTGCAGAGCATATATGGCACAGCTTTATATGGAGCATCTATGGGGCCATAATGAACGGTGCAGAGCATATATGGCACAGCTTTATATGGAGCATCTATGGGGCCATAATGAACAGTGCAGAGCATATAAGGCACAGCTTTATAAGGAGCATCTATGGGGCCTTAATGAACAGTGCAGAGCATATAAGGCACAGCTTTATATGGAGCATCTATGGGGCCATAATGAACAGTGCAGAGCATATATGGCACAGCTTTATATGGAGCATCTATGGGGCCATAATGAACGGTGCAGAGCATATATGGCACAGCTTTATATGGAGCATCTATGGGGCCATAATGAACGGTGCAGAGCATATATGGCACAGCTTTATAAGGAGCATCTATGGGGCCACAATGAACAGTGCAGAGCATATATGGCACAGCTTTATATGGAGCATCTATGGGGCCATAATGAACGGTGCAGAGCATATATGGCACAGCTTTATATGGAGCATCTATGGGGCCATAATGAACAGTGCAGAGCATATATGGCACAGCTTTATAAGGAGCATCTATGGGGCCATAATGAACAGTGCAGAGCATATATGGCACAGCTTTATATGGAGCATCTATGGGGCCATAATGAACAGTGCAGAGCATTATATATGGCACAGCTTTATAAGGAGCATCTATGGGGCCATAATGAACAGTGCAGAGCATATATGGCACAGCTTTATATGGAGCATCTATGGGGCCATAATGAACAGTGCAGAGCATATATGGCACAGCTTTATAAGGAGCATCTATGGGGCCATAATGAACAGTGCAGAGCATATATGGCACAGCTTTATATGGAGCATCTATGGGGCCATAATGAACAGTGCAGAGCATATATGGCACAGCTTTATAAGGAGCATCTATGGGGCCATAATGAACAGTGCAGAGCATATATGGCACAGCTTTATATGGAGCATCTATGGGGCCATAATGAACGGTGCAGAGCATATATGGCACAGCTTTATATGGAGCATCTATGGGGCCATAATGAACAGTGCAGAGCATATATGGCACAGCTTTATAAGGAGCATCTATGGGGCCATAATGAACAGTGCAGAGCATTATATATGGCACAGCTTTATAAGGAGCATCTATGGGGCCACAATGAACAGTGCAGAGCATATATGGCACAGCTTTATATGGAGCATCTATGGGGCCATAATGAACGGTGCAGAGCATATATGGCACAGCTTTATATGGAGCATCTATGGGGCCATAATGAACAGTGCAGAGCATATATGGCACAGCTTTATAAGGAGCATCTATGGGGCCATAATGAACAGTGCAGAGCATTATATATGGCACAGCTTTATAAGGAGCATCTATGGGGCCATAATGAACAGTGCAGAGCATATAAGGCACAGCTTTATAAGGAGCATCTATGGGGCAATAATGAACGGTGCAGAGCATATATGGCACAGCTTTATAAGGAGCATCTATGGCCATAATGAACGGTGCAGAGCATATACGGCACAGCTTTATATGGAGCATCTATGGGGCCATAATGAACAGTGCAGAGCATTATATATGGCACAGCTTTATATGGAGCATCTATGGGGCCATAATGAACGGTGCAGAGCATATATGGCACAGCTTTATATGGAGCATCTATGGGGCCATAATGAACAGTGCAGAGCATATATGGCACAGCTTTATAAGGAGCATCTATGGGGCCATAATGAACAGTGCAGAGCATTATATATGGCACAGCTTTATAAGGAGCATCTATGGGGCCATAATGAACAGTGCAGAGCATATAAGGCACAGCTTTATAAGGAGCATCTATGGGGCAATAATGAACGGTGCAGAGCATATACGGCACAGCTTTATATGGAGCATCTATGGGGCCATAATGAACAGTGCAGAGCATTATATATGGCACAGCTTTATAAGGAGCATCTATGGGGCCACAATGAACAGTGCAGAGCATATATGGCACAGCTTTATAAGGAGCATCTATGAGGCCATAATGAACAGTGCAGAGCATATACGGCACAGCTTTATAAGGAGCATCTATGGGGCCATAATGAACAGTGCAGAGCATATATGGCACAGCTTTATAAGGAGCATCTATGGGGCCATAATGAACAGTGCAGAGCATATAAGGCACAGCTTTATATGGAGCATCTATGGGGCCATAATGAACAGTGCAGAGCATATATGGCACAGCTTTATAAGGAGCATCTATGGGGCCATAATGAACAGTGCAGAGCATATAAGGCACAGCTTTATATGGAGCATCTATGGGGCCATAATGAACAGTGCAGAGCATATATGGCACAGCTTTATATGGAGCATCTATGGGGCCATAATGAACAGTGCAGAGCATATATGGCACAGCTTTATATGGAGCATCTATGGGGCCATAATGAACAGTGCAGAGCATATATGGCACAGCTTTATAAGGAGCATCTATGGGGCCATAATGAACGGTGCAGAGCATATAAGGCACAGCTTTATAAGGAGCATCTATGGGGCCATAATGAACTTTGCAGAGCATTATATATGGCACAGCTTTATAAGGAGCATCTATGGGGCCACAATGAACAGTGCAGAGCATATATGGCACAGCTTTATATGGAGCATCTATGGGGCCATAATGAACGGTGCAGAGCATATATGGCACAGCTTTATATGGAGCATCTATGGGGCCATAATGAACAGTGCAGAGCATATAAGGCACAGCTTTATAAGGAGCATCTATGGGGCCTTAATGAACAGTGCAGAGCATATAAGGCACAGCTTTATATGGAGCATCTATGAGGCCATAATGAACAGTGCAGAGCATATAAGGCACAGCTTTATATGGAGCATCTATGGGGCCATAATGAACAGTGCAGAGCATATAAGGCACAGCTTTATATGGAGCATCTATGGGGCCATAATGAACGGTGCAGAGCATATATGGCACAGCTTTATATGGAGCATCTATGGGGCCATAATGAACGGTGCAGAGCATATATGGCACAGCTTTATATGGAGCATCTATGGGGCCATAATGAACGGTGCAGAGCATATATGGCACAGCTTTATAAGGAGCATCTATGGGGCCACAATGAACAGTGCAGAGCATATATGGCACAGCTTTATATGGAGCATCTATGGGGCCATAATGAACGGTGCAGAGCATATATGGCACAGCTTTATATGGAGCATCTATGGGGCCATAATGAACAGTGCAGAGCATATATGGCACAGCTTTATAAGGAGCATCTATGGGGCCATAATGAACAGTGCAGAGCATATATGGCACAGCTTTATATGGAGCATCTATGGGGCCATAATGAACAGTGCAGAGCATTATATATGGCACAGCTTTATAAGGAGCATCTATGGGGCCATAATGAACAGTGCAGAGCATATATGGCACAGCTTTATATGGAGCATCTATGGGGCCATAATGAACGGTGCAGAGCATATATGGCACAGCTTTATAAGGAGCATCTATGGGGCCATAATGAACGGTGCAGAGCATATAAGGCACAGCTTTATAAGGAGCATCTATGAGGCCATAATGAACAGTGCAGAGCATATAAGGCACAGCTTTATAAGGAGCATCTATGGGGCCATAATGAACGGTGCAGAGCATATATGGCACAGCTTTATAAGGAGCATCTATGGGGCCATAATGAACAGTGCAGAGCATATAAGGCACAGCTTTATATGGAGCATCTATGGGGCCATAATGAACAGTGCAGAGCATATATGGCACAGCTTTATATGGAGCATCTATGGGGCCATAATGAACAGTGCAGAGCATATATGGCACCTCTTTATAAGGAGCATCTATGGGGCCATAATGAACAGTGCAGAGCATATAAGGCACAGCTTTATAAGGAGCATCTATGGGGCCATAATGAACGGTGCAGAGCATATATGGCACAGCTTTATAAGGAGCATCTATGGGGCCATAATGAACGGTGCAGAGCATATATGGCACAGCTTTATAAGGAGCATCTATGGGGCCATAATGAACAGTGCAGAGCATATATGGCACAGCTTTATAAGGAGCATCTATGGGGCAATAATGAACAGTGCAGAGCATATAAGGCACAGCTTTATAAGGAGCATCTATGGGGCCATAATGAACTGTGCAGAGCATATATGGCACAGCTTTACAAGGAGCATCTATGGGGCCATAATGAACAGTGCAGAGCATATAAGGCACAGCTTTATATGGAGCATCTATGGGGCCATAATGAACGGTGCAGAGCATTATATATGGCACAGCTTTATAAGGAGCATCTATGGGGCCATAATGAACAGTGCAGAGCATATATGGTACAGCTTTATAAGGGGCATCTATGGGGCCATAATGAACAGTGCAGAGCATATAAGGCACAGCTTTATATGGAGCATCTATGGGGCCATAATGAACGGTGCAGAGCATATAAGGCACAGCTTTATAAGGAGCATCTATGGGGCCATAATGAACTGTGCAGAGCATATATGGCACAGCTTTATATGGAGCATCTATGGGGCCATAATGAACGGTGCAGAGCATATAAGGCACAGCTTTATAAGGAGCATCTATGGGGCCATAATGAACAGTGCAGAGCATATAAGGCACAGCTTTATATGGAGCATCTATGGGGCCATAATGAACAGTGCAGAGCATATAAGGCACAGCTTTATATGGAGCATCTATGGGGCCATAATGAACAGTGCAGAGCATATAGGGCACAGCTTTATAAGGAGCATCTATGAGGCCATAATGAACAGTGCAGAGCATATACGGCACAGCTTTATAAGGAGCATCTATGGGGCCATAATGAACAGTGCAGAGCATATAAGGCACAGCTTTATATGGAGCATCTATGGGGCCATAATGAACAGTGCAGAGCATATATGGCACAGCTTTATATGGAGCATCTATGGGGCCATAATGAACAGTGCAGAGCATATATGGCACCTCTTTATAAGGAGCATCTATGGGGCCATAATGAACAGTGCAGAGCATATAAGGCACAGCTTTATAAGGAGCATCTATGGGGCCATAATGAACGGTGCAGAGCATATATGGCACAGCTTTATAAGGAGCATCTATGGGGCCATAATGAACGGTGCAGAGCATATATGGCACAGCTTTATAAGGAGCATCTATGGGGCCATAATGAACAGTGCAGAGCATATATGGCACAGCTTTATAAGGAGCATCTATGGGGCCATAATGAACTGTGCAGAGCATATATGGCACAGCTTTACAAGGAGCATCTATGGGGCCATAATGAACAGTGCAGAGCATATAAGGCACAGCTTTATATGGAGCATCTATGGGGCCATAATGAACGGTGCAGAGCATTATATATGGCACAGCTTTATAAGGAGCATCTATGGGGCCATAATGAACAGTGCAGAGCATATATGGTACAGCTTTATAAGGGGCATCTATGGGGCCATAATGAACAGTGCAGAGCATATAAGGCACAGCTTTATATGGAGCATCTATGGGGCCATAATGAACGGTGCAGAGCATATAAGGCACAGCTTTATAAGGAGCATCTATGGGGCCATAATGAACTGTGCAGAGCATATATGGCACAGCTTTATATGGAGCATCTATGGGGCCATAATGAACGGTGCAGAGCATATAAGGCACAGCTTTATAAGGAGCATCTATGGGGCCATAATGAACAGTGCAGAGCATATAAGGCACAGCTTTATATGGAGCATCTATGGGGCCATAATGAACAGTGCAGAGCATATAAGGCACAGCTTTATATGGAGCATCTATGGGGCCATAATGAACAGTGCAGAGCATATAAGGCACAGCTTTATATGGAGCATCTATGGGGCCATAATGAACGGTGCAGAGCATATATGGCACAGCTTTATAAGGAGCATCTATGGGGCCATAATGAACAGTGCAGAGCATATATGGCACAGCTTTATATGGAGCATCTATGGGGCCATAATGAACAGTGCAGAGCATATAAGGCAGAGCTTTATAAGGAGCATCTATGGGGCCATAATGAACGGTGCAGAGCATATATGGCACAGCTTTATATGGAGCATCTATGGGGCAATAATGAACAGTGCAGAGCATATATGGCACAGCTTTATAAGGAGCATCTATGGGGCCATAATGAACAGTGCAGAGCATATATGGCACAGCTTTATAAGGAGCATCTATGGGGCCATAATGAACGGTGCAGAGCATATAAGGCACAGCTTTATATGGAGCATCTATGGGGCCAAAATGAACGGTGCAGAGCATATATGGCACAGCTTTATAAGGAGCATCTATGGGGCCATAATGAACGGTGCAGAGCATATATGGCACAGCTTTATATGGAGCATCTATGGGGCCATAATGATCGGTGCAGAGCATATATGGCACAGCTTTATAAGGAGCATCTATGGGGCCATAATGAACAGTGCAGAGCATATAAGGCAGAGCTTTATAAGGAGCATCTATGGGGCCATAATGAACAGTGCAGAGCATATATGGCACAGCTTTATATGGAGCATCTATGGGGCCATAATGATCGGTGCAGAGCATATAAGGCACAGCTTTATATGGAGCATCTATGGGGCCATAATGAACAGTGCAGAGCATATAAGGCACAGCTTTATAAGGAGCATCTATGGGGCCATAATGAACGGTGCAGAGCATATAAGGCACAGCTTTATAAGGAGCATCTATGGGGCCATAATGAACGGTGCAGAGCATATAAGGCACAGCTTTATAAGGAGCATCTATGGGGCCATAATGAACAGTGCAGAGCATATAAGGCACAGCTTTATAAGGAGCATCTATGGGGCCATAATGAACAGTGCAGAGCATATAAGGCACAGCTTTATAATGAGCATCTATGGGGCCATAATGAACGGTGCAGAGCATATAAGGCACAGCTTTATAAGGAGCATCTATGGGGCCATAATGAACAGTGCAGAGCATATATGGCACAGCTTTATATGGAGCATCTATGGGGCCATAATGAACGGTGCAGAGCATATACGGCACAGCTTTATAAGGAGCATCTATGGGGCCATAATGAACGGTGCAGAGCATATACGGCACAGCTTTATAAGGAGCATCTATGGGGCCATAATGAACGGTGCAGAGCATATAAGGCACAGCTTTATAAGGAGCATCTATGGGGCCATAATGAACGGTGCAGAGCATATATGGCACAGCTTTATAAGGAGCATCTATGGGGCCATAATGAACAGTGCAGAGCATATAAGGCACAGCTTTATAATGAGCATCTATGGGGCCATAATGAACGGTGCAGAGCATATAAGGCACAGCTTTATAAGGAGCATCTATGGGGCCATAATGAACAGTGCAGAGCATATATGGCACAGCTTTATATGGAGCATCTATGGGGCCATAATGAACAGTGCAGAGCATATATGGCACAGCTTTATAAGGAGCATCTATGGGGCCATAATGAACGGTGCAGAGCATATACGGCACAGCTTTATAATGAGCATCTATGGGGCCATAATGAACGGTGCAGAGCATATAAGGCACAGCTTTATAAGGAGCATCTATGGGGCCATAATGAACAGTGCAGAGCATATATGGCACAGCTTTATATGGAGCATCTATGGGGCCATAATGAACGGTGCAGAGCATATAAGGCACAGCTTTATAAGGAGCATCTATGGGGCCATAATGAACGGTGCAGAGCACATAAGGCACAGCTTTATAAGGAGCATCTATGGGGCCATAATGAACGGTGCAGAGCATATACGGCACAGCTTTATAAGGAGCATCTATGGGGCCATAATGAACGGTGCAGAGCATATACGGCACAGCTTTATAAGGAGCATCTATGGGGCCATAATGAATGGTGCAGAGCATATATGGCACAGCTTTATAAGGAGCATCTATGGGGCCATAATGAACAGTGCAGAGCATATAGGGCACAGCTTTATAAGGAGCATCTATGGGGCAATAATGAACAGTGCAGTGCATATAAGGCACAGCTTTATATGGAGCATCTATGGGGCCATAATGAACGGTGCAGAGCATATAAGGCACAGCTTTATAAGGAGCATCTATGGGGCCATAATGAACGGTGCAGAGCATATATGGCACAGCTTTATAAGGAGCATCTATGGGGCCATAATGAACAGTGCAGAGCATATAAGGCACAGCTTTATAAGGAGCATCTATGGGGCCATAATGAACGGTGCAGAGCATATAAGGCACAGCTTTATAATGAGCATCTATGGGGCCATAATGAACGGTGCAGAGCATATAAGGCACAGCTTTATAAGGAGCATCTATGGGGCCATAATGAACAGTGCAGAGCATATATGGCACAGCTTTATATGGAGCATCTATGGGGCCATAATGAACGGTGCAGAGCATATAAGGCACAGCTTTATAAGGAGCATCTATGGGGCCATAATGAACGGTGCAGAGCATATATGGCACAGCTTTATAAGGAGCATCTATGGGGCCATAATGAACGGTGCAGAGCATATAAGGCACAGCTTTATAAGGAGCATCTATGGGGCCATAATGAACGGTGCAGAGCATATAAGGCACAGCTTTATAATGAGCATCTATGGGGCCATAATGAACGGTGCAGAGCATATAAGGCACAGCTTTATAAGGAGCATCTATGGGGCCATAATGAACGGTGCAGAGCATATAAGGCACAGCTTTATAATGAGCATCTATGGGGCCATAATGAACGGTGCAGAGCATATAAGGCACAGCTTTATAAGGAGCATCTATGGGGCCATAATGAACAGTGCAGAGCATATATGGCACAGCTTTATATGGAGCATCTATGGGGCCATAATGAACGGTGCAGAGCATATAAGGCACAGCTTTATAAGGAGCATCTATGGGGCCATAATGAACGGTGCAGAGCATATATGGCACAGCTTTATAAGGAGCATCTATGGGGCCATAATGAACAGTGCAGAGCATATAAGGCACAGCTTTATAAGGAGCATCTATGGGGCCATAATGAACGGTGCAGAGCATATAAGGCACAGCTTTATAATGAGCATCTATGGGGCCATAATGAACGGTGCAGAGCATATAAGGCACAGCTTTATAAGGAGCATCTATGGGGCCATAATGAACGGTGCAGAGCACATAAGGCACAGCTTTATAAGGAGCATCTATGGGGCCATAATGAACGGTGCAGAGCATATACGGCACAGCTTTATAAGGAGCATCTATGGGGCCATAATGAACGGTGCAGAGCATATACGGCACAGCTTTATAAGGAGCATCTATGGGGCCATAATGAATGGTGCAGAGCATATATGGCACAGCTTTATAAGGAGCATCTATGGGGCCATAATGAACAGTGCAGAGCATTATATATGGCACAGCTTTATAAGGAGCATCTATGGGGCCATAATGAACAGTGCAGAGCATATAGGGCACAGCTTTATAAGGAGCATCTATGGGGCAATAATGAACAGTGCAGTGCATATAAGGCACAGCTTTATATGGAGCATCTATGGGGCCATAATGAACGGTGCAGAGCATATATGGCACAGCTTTATAAGGAGCATCTATGGGGCCATAATAAACAGTGCAGAGCATATATGGCACAGCTTTATAAGGAGCATCTATGGGGCCATAATGAACAGTGCAGAGCATATAAGGCACAGCTTTATAAGGAGCATCTATGGGGCCATAATGAACGGTGCAGAGTATATAAGGCACAGCTTTATATGGAGCATCTATGGGGCCATAATGAACGGTGCAGAGTATATAGGGCACAGCTTTATATGGAGCATCTATGGGGCCATAATGAACGGTGCAGAGTATATATGGCACAGCTTTATAAGGAGCATCTATGGGGCCATAATGAACAGTGCAGAGCATATAAGGCACAGCTTTATAAGGGGCATCTATGGGGCCATAATGAACAGTGCAGAGCATATAGGGCACAGCTTTATATGGAGCATCTATGGGGCCATAATGAACGGTGCAGAGTATATAGGGCACAGCTTTATATGGAGCATCTATGGGGCCATAATGAACAGTGCAGAGCATATATGGCACAGCTTTATAAGGAGCATCTATGGGCCATAATGAACAGTGCAGAGCATATATGGCACAGCTTTATATGGAGCATCTATGGGGCCATAATGAACGGTGCAGAGCATATATGGCACAGCTTTATAAGGAGCATCTATGGGGCCATAATGAACGGTGCAGAGCATTATATAGGGCACAGCTTTATAAGGAGCATCTATGGGGCCATAATGAACGGTGCAGAGCATATATGGCACAGCTTTATATGGAGCATCTATGGGGCCATAATGAACGGTGCAGAGCATATAAGGCACAGCTTTATAAGGAGCATCTATGGGGCCATAATGAACGGTGCAGAGCATATAAGGCACAGCTTTATAAGGAGCATCTATGGGGCCATAATGAACGGTGCAGAGTATATAAGGCACAGCTTTATAAGGAGCATCTATGGGGCCATAATGAACAGTGCAGAGCATATAAGGCACAGCTTTATAAAGAGCATCTATGGGGCCATAATGAACAGTGCAGAGCATATATGGCACAGCTTTATAAGGAGCATCTATGGGGCCATAATGAACAGTGCAGAGCATATATGGCACAGCTTTATAAGGAGCATCTATGGGGCCATAATGAACGGTGCAGAGCATATATGGCACAGCTTTATATGGAGCATCTATGGGGCCATAATGAACAGTGCAGAGCATATAAGGCACAGCTTTATAAGGAGCATCTATGGGGCCATAATGAACGGTGCAGAGCATATATGGCACAGCTTTATATGGAGCATCTATGGGGCCATAATGAACAGTGCAGAGCATATATGGCACAGCTTTATAAGGAGCATCTATGGGGCCATAATGAACAGTGCAGAGCATATATGGCACAGCTTTATAAGGAGCATCTATGGGGCCATAATGAACGGTGCAGAGCATATATGGCACAGCTTTATACGGAGCATCTATGGGGCCATAATGAACAGTGCAGAGCATATATGGCACAGCTTTATAAGGAGCATCTATGGGGCCATAATGAACGGTGCAGAGCATATATGGCACAGCTTTATAAGGAGCATCTATGGGGCCATAATGAACAGTGCAGAGCATATATGGCACAGCTTTATAAGGAGCATCTATGGGGCCATAATGAATAGTGCAGAGCATATATGGCACAGCTTTATATGGAGCATCTATGGGGCCATAATGAACAGTGCAGAGCATATATGGCAGAGCTTTATAAGGAGCATCTATGGGGGCATAATGAACAGTGCAGAGCATATATGGCACAGCTTTATATGGAGCATCTATGGGGGCATAATGAACAGTGCAGAGCATATATGGCACAGCTTTATAAGGAGCATCTATGGGGCCATAATGAATAGTGCAGAGCATATATGGCACAGCTTTATATGGAGCATCTATGGGGCCATAATGAACAGTGCAGAGCATATAAGGCACAGCTTTATAAGGAGCATCTATGGGGCCATAATGAACGGTGCAGAGCATATATGGCACAGCTTTATACGGAGCATCTATGGGGCCATAATGAACAGTGCAGAGCATATATGGCACAGCTTTATAAGGAGCATCTATGGGGCCATAATGAACGGTGCAGAGCATATATGGCACAGCTTTATAAGGAGCATCTATGGGGCCATAATGAACAGTGCAGAGCATATATGGCACAGCTTTATAAGGAGCATCTATGGGGCCATAATGAATAGTGCAGAGCATATATGGCACAGCTTTATATGGAGCATCTATGGGGCCATAATGAACAGTGCAGAGCATATAAGGCACAGCTTTATAAGGAGCATCTATGGGGCCATAATGAACGGTGCAGAGCATATATGGCACAGCTTTATACGGAGCATCTATGGGGCCATAATGAACAGTGCAGAGCATATATGGCAGAGCTTTATAAGGAGCATCTATGGGGGCATAATGAACAGTGCAGAGCATATATGGCACAGCTTTATATGGAGCATCTATGGGGGCATAATGAACAGTGCAGAGCATATATGGCACAGCTTTATAAGGAGCATCTATGGGGCCATAATGAATAGTGCAGAGCATATATGGCACAGCTTTATATGGAGCATCTATGGGGCCATAATGAACAGTGCAGAGCATATATGGCAGAGCTTTATAAGGAGCATCTATGGGGGCATAATGAACGGTGCAGAGCATATATGGCACAGCTTTATAAGGAGCATCTGTAGCGCCCCCACTGCCGCAGGGCCGAGGGGGTACCCGGTACCGGGCCTCTGAGTCTCTGCTCTGGGGTTGTCACGGTGGCTAGGCCCGGTCCGTGACCCTGCTGAGGGGCGTACAGTGATAGATATGATAAATGATGGTAATGGTGAGGCTGTTGTGGTGCGGTGCAATAAATGACGAGGACACCAGGTTGCAGTCTCTTTACCTCTTTACTGAAGATCTCAGGGTCCTCAGTCCGGAATCCGGATCACCAGACTGCGCAAGTCCGGCCGGTTCAATGGCACCTCCAGAGTTCTCTTAACAGGTGGAAATCTGTGCCTTCCTTCTAGCGCTATGTGTTGTAGTCCTTCCCTGCTGTGCTTACGGAAAGTCCCCACAACTGTTGTGTCCTTTTCTTAAGTTCCCTCACAACTCGATTAGATGATGTTCTTCTAATCCTCCGTCCCTCCCTGATGTTACGGTTGGGACGGCACCCGTATGACGGGTAGGCTCGGAGCTCTTCCAGGACCCTAGAGTCGCCCCTCTCCACAAGTTGCCCCCCAAGACTGCATAGGTGATTTAAGTGAGACAGGCCGCCTTAGACTGACTGTCCTGCCATTGGTTCAGAGTATTGCTTGAAGCTGAATATTATAATACTCCCTCGGCGTTCCGGCCGCCGGTTGTGCGCCTCAGTAGGATGTTGCCTCGGTCTTACAGCATGACCCCTACTGGTATTCTCCTTGTTGCTTTGATCTCGTTTCTCACTCAGCACAATCTATCTCGCTTCCAGTCCCTTCTTGGGTACCGCCGCTATACTGAGCAGGCACGGACCCGTTACGTTCGCTCAAGTTGCCAAGCCTCTGTCAGGATCCCACCCTTGACAAGGACCCTACCGAATCTTCTCCTGCAACACCCTCTGCCACAAGGTGTTGCCTGGTTCCAACCCAGTGAGCTTTCTGTCTAACTTCCTGCCTGACCCCCAGTTTACCCACAATGGTGGGGAGTGGCCTAGTGAATAGAACCCTTAGCTCCCCCTGGTGGCCCGGCTGTGAAATGTATTGGTGTCTGTGATACCTGATCAGATGAACTCCTTCAGTGCCATCAGACGTACCATAGCTCCCCTTAGTGGCGGAGCCACAGTACTGCAACGACCAGGACCCTGGGGCGCTGCACTCCCCCCGGTTAAATCCAGTACTCCGGGACTGGGAAGAAAACAACAATACAGGTTAGCAAAAAGACATACAATTTGTTGAGTGCAATAACAATAAGTATACTTGAACAGAGCTTCCCTTTATGGGAGGTGAGGACACTTGAACGTTACAAACATGGTTAAATATAATAGCAACATGCTATAAGTAACTTTTCTTACCCAACCGGGTATTCTACTTAGTATAAATTCTTGAACAATAATTTAACATTGCCTTTAAGGACGTACACTCTGAATCCGCTAAAGACCATCTTATAATCACATTATAAGGCAATTTAACTTTTACATTCTCCTCCTTTAAATCTGCAGGACCGCCTGTCCTAACAGCGCCAGACCTACTGCCTCTCCTTTCTTACAGGACCGCTCCTTTCAGCCCGAGCCTTCTGTCTTTTCAACTACTATACATAGTATAGAACATAACATTGCTTTCAGTTTAGGATCAATGAGCCATTTTTTTCAAGGCTCCTAAGAGGACTCACTAACTAACCCCGTACGGGTTCACTCTCTGTCCTCATCTTTCTATCAACATTATCAAACATTTTCCACAATTAACTTGTTAAATACACATAACTTTTACATGTAAGCATCATCATCACTTTCTTTTTGTCAAGACATTATTGCTATCTCTCAGTCTTAGAGCAATACCATTCTTTAAATGCAACAAGTGAAAATCCCCTTTAAGAGAGGACCAAGTCTTTATGAGGTAGCATATCTTCTCAAGCTACCAGTCCATACTCAGCAAAGGCTCTGGTGCGGTATCTTCACAAAGAGTCCTTCTTTAAGTAAAACCAGTAGGGAGCACCTTTAAGAAGGTGCAAACTATTTACAGAGAGTTTGTATCATGCACTGTTCATGATTCCAGCAGTTCTTTCAGTGACGAATAAACAGGAAACAAAACAAAAAGCAGAAGAAGGGATCCCGGGTAAACAAAGGGATCCCTTTAAGAATAACCCAGGTCGGGTTTAAAGTAGCAAAAAGCAGGGAAACAAACAGTTAACTATGTACAGTTTCAGGTTTCCGAGGTTTAGTTGAACGGCTTCCAGGGCAGCACCTGGCACTTAACCCTTCCTGGCCTGGGAAAAGTGAGGTCCAGGGTTGCACCCAGTGCTGGACAAACGCCGTTAATCCGTCTTGCATGTACGGTTAAATCGGGCGCAGCAATGGAGGTCTGCGCAGCTTGAGTATGGGCATTTGCTGCAGCAGAGGTAGCGGCTGCTGCAAGATCAGTCACTGGAACGAAGTCAGCAGCTTTGGCACTAGCAGTCACTGGAGTAGAGTCGGTCGTCAGGGCAGGGTCGTCCCTCATACCTGCTTCAGACATGGTCCCTCCAGTGCCGGTCTGCTCCGTCTGCGCTGGGGTCTGGAACGCTGGTTGCGGGGCCTCGCACTGCGGCGTTGTCATCTCTGCTTGCAGCATCTCGCTTTCCGGCAGGGCCTTGCTTTCCAGCTTCGGAGCGCTGGAGCTTCTTTCCTGATCCGGACCAAGCGAGGCTGCCGACAGGCGTCTGGTGAGGCTCCCGATGATGGTCTTCTTCCACCCGGCCTCAGTGCTCAGCTCCGTCTGCAGGAGTTGGTGGATCAGCCCGTCCGCTCCGGTCTGCAGGAGGTCAGCGTCAACTGTGGAGGTCTGGCTGCGGTGCCTCTCCGGGTAGCTGGGGGAGTCCTCGGCTCCGACCCCACGCTCCCGCTCCGGGTGGCTCGCCATGGCGTTCTCCATGTCGCTGACTTCTTCTTCCTGGTCCTTTTCCCGCTCTCTCCTTCGTGGGCGGTTTCGTTTTCGTTGTCTCCGCCCTCCATTGAGGATTAGGAGGCGGATTTTGGCTGCTGACGGACACGTCCTCACGGTGCTGGAATATTTAGACTGGGCGGCCATTGTCTTTCACGCTCTTCAGTTTGTTCACTCCCACTTCCACGCCCTTCTTCTTCTTCTGCGCTCCTCGTGGCGCTGTAATGGCGGATTTTGGCGGTAAATGGCAATACACAGTCCTTGCAATAAAGCACAGTCCAAGCACAGTAAATCACAGTTCCAAGGCACACATGACCTGATTCTTCAGGCTTAAGTATGGAGCGCCCCCACACCGCCGCAGGGCCAAGGGGTACCCGGAGCCGGGCCTCTAGGTCTCAGTCCTGGGGTTGTCACGGTGGCTAGACCCGGTCCGTGGCCCTGTCTGTCAGTGGGGGACGTCCGGTGCAATAAGTGATGTTGTAGCGGTGCAGTTGTGGGGTGCAGGTCGCGGTAAATAACGAGGACACCAGGTTGCAGTCTCTTTACCTCTTTACTGAAGCTCTCTGGGTCCTCAGTCCGGAATACGGCTCACCAGGCTGCGCAAGTCCGGCCGGTCCAATGGCACTTCCAGAGCTCTCCTTGCAGGTGGAAATCGGTGCCTTCCTTCTAGCGCTATGTGTTGCAGTCCTTCCCTGCTGTGCTTACGGAAAGTACCCCACAACTGTTGTGTCTGTTTCTCGTGTTCCCTCACAACAACTTAATTCGCAATGATCTTCCTCGTCCCTCCAGATACTATGGTAGGAACGCACCCGTATGACGGGGAGGCTCGGAGATCTTCCGGGACTCTATCTGCGCCCCTCTCCTGTTGGTACCCCCCTTTGCCTTCCTGAGTGATGCGTGAGACAGTCCGCCTCAAGCTAACTGCCCTGCCGTAGGTCTGAGGTATGGCTTGAAACTCTTTACCTCCTCGGCGTTCCGGCCACCGGTAGTGCGCCTCAGTAAGGTGCTGCCTCTTTCAGCACAACCCTCACTGGTATCTCCTTTCGCTTGATTTCGTTTCTCACTCAGCACAATCTATCTCGCTTCTTAGTCCTTCCTTGGGCACCGCCGCTATGCTGAGCAGGCACGGTCCCTTTACGTTCTTTCCATGCCAAGCCTCTGCCAGGATCCCACCCCTGGCAGAGACCCTACAGTCTCTCCCTTCACAACACCCCCTGCCACAGGGTGTTGCTCCGTTCAATCCCATCAGCGTTTTTTCTAACTTCCTGCCTGACCCCCAGTTTACCCACTATGGTGGGGAGTGGCCTAATGAATAGCACCCTTAGCTCCCCCCGGAGGCCTAGCTGTGAAATATATTGGTGTCTGTGATACCTGCTCAGAGAACTCCTTCCGTGCCATCGAACGCAGCATGGCCCCCCTTAGTGGCTGAACCATGCTACTGCAACGACCAGGACTCTGGGGCGCTGCACTCCCCCCTGGTTAAACACAGTACTCCGGGACTGGGAAGAAAAACAACAATACAGGTTAGCAAAAAGACATACAATTTTGTTGAGTGCAAATAACAATAAGTATACTTAAGTAGGCTTCCCTTTATGGGAGGTGAGGACACTTGTATCGTTACAAACATAATTAACCTTATAATTTACAGAGTATAAATAACTTCTGTTACCCAACCGGGTATTCTATTTAGTGCAACTTTTGAAATAATAACTTAACATTGCCTTTAAGAAACTCACACTCTTAGTCTATCAAAGGCCTTCCTATAATCACATTATAAGGCATTTCAACTTTACATTCTCCTTCTTGTGAACCTGCAGGACCGCCTGTCCCTACGGCACCAGACCTACTGCCTCTCCTTTCTTCTACAGGACCGCCCTGTTCAGCCAGGGCCTACTGCCTTTCTCTACTATACATGGTATAGACATAACATTCCTTTCGTTTAAAGAACTCTGAGCCAGCTCTACTCGGCTCCTTTAAGGACTCACTCTCTAACCCCTACGGGTTCACTCTCTGTCCTTAGTAACAAAGTAACTTTCTATGGGGACGCAGGGTTGACCTTCTATCCTCACCTTCATTATTACTTCCTTACTTTCAGCTATGCAGATCTCTATCTCTACCCCTACGGGCTCTCTGCATCTTTTCTTTCTGCAAAACATTATTTAGACATTTCAACAAATTCAACACATATAACTTAGCATGTAAAACAGTTACATTTCTTTTCAAGGCATCATTATGGCATTACTGTTCTGCAACAGTATCTCTCTCAAGTTCAGTTTCTCACATCCCCTTTAAGAGGAGACCAAGTCTTTCTAAGGTAGCTCGTCTTCTCAGCCTACCAGTCCATGCAAAGGTTCCGGCATGGTATCTTCGCAAAGTGTCTTTAACTAGAACCGGTAGGAAAGGTATCTTCACAAAGTGTCTTTGGCTCAAACCAATAGGGCAAATATCTTCGCAAAGTGTCTTTGGCTAAAACCAGTATGGAGCACCTTTAAGAAGGTGCAAACTATTTACAAAGGAAGTTCGAATCATGCACAGTCCATGATTTCTGCAGTTCTTTAAACTTGTGCAACAACTTCAGAAAAGGAAAACATACAGAGGGGATCCCGGGTCAACAGAGGGATCCGTTAACCCTAGACAGGTTTAGCAGCAACTCAAAAGAACAAACAGTAACTATTTACATTTTCAGGTTTCCGAGGTTTACTCTTTTTCAGGCGGCTCGGGCTCCTGCCCCCCAGCCACTGTGGTGCCAGCATCCGCGGTTCGAACGTGAAGATGAACTCGACTGGCCAACTCGGTGGCCGCAACCAGGCGCACCGTTGCGATGGTGACAAGATCGGGTGCTCCTGGGACCAGGTCCGAGGCGGTAAGGGTCGCGGCTCCAGACATACACCGCCGAACATTCCGTGCATACCACCCGAGCGGGTTCTGGTGGCGGCTGTAGGTCACCGAATCCCCCTTTTGCAATGGTTCTCCACTTCGGCCACAGCAGGGAGCCCTCACGTTACAGTGCGCAACAAAAACGTCAGTATCCAATCCTGGCTCGTGTATGAGGCCCCACCCTCTTCTTGCATGGTAGGCCAACACAGTGCCCCGCCTTGTCACGTCTCTGTCATCCCATGCCGGAGGGGGTTGTTGTACTTTCGATGGGCCCATCGACTCGGCCTCTTTCCGGCCTTTCCACTGTAGAATCAAGCACTGTCTATATTGTTCCCATGTAAGCACCGCAAGAGTGGACCCGTTCTCCCGGGATCCATCTGCTCTAAACCAGGGGGTGTCCCACCGAAGAACTACTCCATCTAAGCTCACATCCACAGGCTCCCCCACTCCAGTCGACAGCGGTGGCACCATCCTCCCCAGGTCATCGGGGGATAGCACCATTAGCCCTGCCGAGATAAGTCGCTCCCTACTGCGATAGAGGTGGGTCATGGAAGCGGGCTCGCGGAGGGGAGCAGGGACGCCGGCCATACCTGCGCCCAATATGGTTCCATCGGTGTCGCTCCGGTCCGTTAACGAGGACGCTGGAGTCTGCTGCAGCCCGGACCGGGGCTCCTCCAATGGGATGCTCGGATTCGGCTCCGCTGGCCGTGGTTCCTCCTCCTCTAACTCCGAGGTCGGGATTGGTGGACGTAACTCCGCTGTCGGGTCCGCAGGCTTCCGGTCCATCTCCGGTGAAGAAGGGCAGGCCGGAACTGCTTCTTCCTCGCTCAGGCACTCGCCGTTCATCATCGCTGCCTGATAGTCGGTGGCAGTGCATGCACCTAACTCCGCCATTTCTCTGAGGTCGGGCTTCTCCGTCACCAGCCTCTCGCCGTTGCATATCAAGGGGTGTTTCTCTTCTGCTTTGGAGCAGGTCATTCCTCTGCAGCCAGAAGTGCAGGGGGCGGTAGCCATTTCTCGCGCCACACTGGGAGTCTCCGCCCATAACACGCCCTCCTTCCCCTTGGGTGTAGCAATGGCGGCGCCTTTTGGCGGGAACTTTTGGCGGCTAATGGCGCAGCACAGTCTTACAATAAAGTACAGTCCAAGCACAACAAATCACAGTCTCTAGGCACACATGACCTGATTCTTCAGGCTTAAGTAGATCCTGTTCGTGACGCCAAGTTGGAGCGCCCCCACACCGCCGCAGGGCCGAGGGGTACCCGGAGCCGGGCCTCTAGGTCTCAGTCCTGGGGTTGTCACGGTGGCTAGACCCGGTCCGTGGCCCTGTCTGTCAGTGGGGGACGTCCGGTGCAATAAGTGATGTTGTAGCGGTGCAGTTGTGGGGTGCAGGTCGCGGTAAATAACGAGGACACCAGGTTGCAGTCTCTTTACCTCTTTACTGAAGCTCTCTGGGTCCTCAGTCCGGAATACGGCTCACCAGGCTGCGCAAGTCCGGCCGGTCCAATGGCACTTCCAGAGCTCTCCTTGCAGGTGGAAATCGGTGCCTTCCTTCTAGCGCTATGTGTTGCAATCCTTCCCTGCTGTGCTTACGGAAAGTACCCCACAACTGTTGTGTCTGTTTCTCGTGTTCCCTCACAACAACTTAATTCGCAATGATCTTCCTCGTCCCTCCAGATACTATGGTAGGAACGCACCCGTATGACGGGGAGGCTCGGAGATCTTCCGGGACTCTATCTGCACCCCTCTCCTGTTGGTACCCCCCTTTGCCTTCCTGAGTGATGCGTGAGACAGTCCGCCTCAAGCTAACTGCCCTGCCGTAGGTCTGAGGTATGGCTTGAAACTCTTTACCTCCTCGGCGTTCCGGCCACCGGTAGTGCGCCTCAGTAAGGTGCTGCCTCTTTCAGCACAACCCTCACTGGTATCTCCTTTCGCTTGATTTCGTTTCTCACTCAGCACAATCTATCTCGCTTCTTAGTCCTTCCTTGGGCACCGCCGCTATGCTGAGCAGGCACGGTCCCTTTACGTTCTTTCCATGCCAAGCCTCTGCCAGGATCCCACCCCTGGCAGAGACCCTACAGTCTCTCCCTTCACAACACCCCCTGCCACAGGGTGTTGCTCCGTTCAATCCCGTCAGCGTTTTTTCTAACTTCCTGCCTGACCCCCAGTTTACCCACTATGGTGGGGAGTGGCCTAATGAATAGCACCCTTAGCTCCCCCCGGAGGCCTAGCTGTGAAATATATTGGTGTCTGTGATACCTGCTCAGAGAACTCCTTCCGTGCCATCGAACGCAGCATGGCCCCCCTTAGTGGCTGAACCATGCTACTGCAACGACCAGGACTCTGGGGCGCTGCAAGTAGATCCTGTTCGTGACGCCAAGTTGTAGCGCCCCCACTGCCGCAGGGCCGAAGGGTACCCGGTACCGGGCCTCTGAGTCTCTGCTCTGGGGTTGTCACGGTGGCTAGGCCCGGTCCGTGACCCTGCTGAGGGGCGTACAGTGATAGATATGATAAATGATGGTAATGGTGAGGCTGTGGTGGTGCGGTGCAATAAATGACGAGGACACCAGGTTGCAGTCTCTTTACCTCTTTACTGAAGATCTCAGGGTCCTCAGTCCGGAATCCAGATCACCAGGCTGCGCAAGTCCGGCCGGTTCAATGGCACCTCCAGAGTTCTCTTAACAGGTGGAAATCTGTGCCTTCCTTCTAGCGCTATGTGTTGCGGTCCTTCCCTGCTGTGCTTACGGAAAGTCCCCACAACTGTTGTGTCCGTTTCTTAAGTTCCCTCACAACTCGATTAGATGATGTTCTGCTAATCCTCCGTCCCTCCCTGATGTTACGGTTGGGACGGCACCCGTATGACGGGTAGGCTCGGAGCTCTTCCGTGACCCTAGAGTCGCCCCTCTCCACAAGTTGCCCCCCAAGAGTGCATAGGTGATTTAAGTGAGTCAGCCCACCTTAGACTGACTGTCCTGCCATTGTTTCAGAGTATTGCTTGAAGCTGAATATTATAATACTCCCTCGGCATTCCGGCCGCCGGTTGTGCGCCTCAGTAGGATGTTGCCTCGGTCTTACAGCATGACCCCTACTGGTATTCTCCTTGTTGCTTTGATCTCGTTTCTCACTCAGCACAATCTATCTCGCTTCCAGTCCCTTCTTGGGTACCGCCGCTATACTGAGCAGGCACGGACCCGTTACGTTCGCTCAAGTTGCCAAGCCTCTGTCAGGATCCCACCCCTGACAAGGACCCTACCGAATCTTCCCCCACAACACCCTCTGCCACAATGTGTTGCCTGGTTCCAACCCAGTCAGCTTTCTGTCTAACTTCCTGCCTGACCCCCAGTTTACCCACAATGGTGGGGAGTGGCCTAGTGAATAGAACCCTTAGCTCCCCCTGGTGGCCCGGCTGTGAAATGTATTGGTGTCTGTGATACCTGATCAGATGAACTCCTTCAGTGCCATCAGACGTACCATAGCTCCCCTTAGTGGCGGAGCCACAGTACTGCAACGACCAGGACTCTGGGGCGCTGCACATCTATGGGGCCATAATGAACAGTGCAGAGCATATATGGCACAGCTTTGTAAGGAGCATCTATGGGGCCATAATGAACAGAGCAGAGCATATAAGGCACAGATTTATAAGGAGCATCTATGGGGCCATAATGAACAGTGCAGATCATATATGGCACAGCTTTATAAGGAGCATCTATGGGGCCATAATGAACAGTGCAGAGCATATATGGCACAGCTTTATAAGGAGCATCTATGGAGCCATAATGAACGGTGCAGAGCATTCTATATGGCACAGCTTTATAAGGAGCATCTATGGGGCTGCAGCGCCCTAGAGTCCTGGTCGCTGCAGTAATGTCGCTCTGCCACTAAGGGGAGTGATGTTACGTCTGATTGCACTAAAGGAGTTTCTCTGACCAGGTAACACTCACACTACACTTCACACTCCGGCCACCAGGGGGGGTGGTTCTATCTAGTAGGCCACTCCTCACACTCTGGTAAAACTGGGGGTTGGACAGGAAGACAGGGAGAGAAGTAACTGGGAAGAGCTAGTGAGAGGACCTGTCAGGGATGGGATCCTGGCAGACTCCTAAGAGCAGAACTAATGAGTGAACAACGGGAATACAGAAAAGAGGCATTAGGACCAGAAGGAGTCGTGCTGTTAGACCGAGGCAACATCCTTCTGAGGCGCAAACTGTCGGTGGCCGGAACGCCGAGCAAGTAAGAGACTCTAAGTACTACTGCAAACCACGGCCGGACAGCCAATTATAGGTTGGCTGTCTCACACAAATCACCTAAGCAGGCAACCGAAATTCACCGGTAGCTGCTGTATTTTCCACCCTAGGCTTATACTTGAGTCAATAAGTTTTCCCAGTTTTTTGTGGCAAAATTAGGGGGGTCGGCTTACACTCGGGTCGGCTTATACTCGAGTATATACGGTATATTTTTTAAAATTCACCAACAGTCAAAAAATAATTTATATAGTCTATTATGTCAGGCTGAGTAGTGGTGTATCTGTGGTGGAAAAATCATAGTTTTGCAGGCTTACGTGGCATAGATCTGTGTGTTAGCCTTGTTTTTTTTTTCAATTCACCAAAAAAATTAAAATATACAGTTTGTTATGTCAGGCTGAGGCCTGGTGTTTCTGTGTTAGAAAAATTGTAGCTTTGCAGGCATAATGATCAGATATCATTTAGCTCCAAATAAATACAATTATGTTGAGCTTTTGAAATAGTGCAGTATTCCATTTAAAATGGGCAATGCAAGGGGCAAGGGTTGGGGAATTGGACATGATGCTGATGGTGCATCCAGAGGACAAGGCCGTGTGCAAAGCTGAAAGTGGGCCATAACAAAGACCCACATCTTCGCGCTTGTCCTTTGTTAAATATTAATTAATTGACTTATTCTTGGTCTTGATGCAGTATAGAGCACATTGCTTCATGCTGACAGTACAAAGAGCTATTTATGTATATAGGAGCTCAGAGCATAAGTCCACTCCATATACAGGGAACACGTGATCTGTAGAGAAGATATATAAGTGTCTCTTAGGAGGGTGTGGGGGCCTTTTGTCACGTGGGACTGTCATCTCCCATCTTCATCCTCGTTCTCTCCATGGATGTCTGACGAGGAAGCAACAGCTGGTAGCTGCAGCCATGATGACCTTCAAACTCCAGACACACAGACAGATGGCTTCCATTCAGGACTTGGGAAAGAAGGATAACTAATGCTGATCTCTACACATGGACAATCCGTTCGTAACTATTTTCATCTGTTTTATGTTTTTGCTGCAAGGTGATTTTTCTATGGACAATCAATAAACCACTATTTTTATGTGAATATGACGACATTTTTCTTTTAAGAATAACGCACCTGGTTAAGTCCTGATTTAAATGAATGTGCAGAATAAGCATATTTAACATTGGCGAAGCCAGTTTTGATTTTTGTGCTATTTTTTTTTTTTCGTGAATTTCCTTCATTTTTGCACACGGGGGGAAGACAGAAGAGTTTGCAAGATTTTGTGCAAGTATTCAGAAATTTCACTTCAAAACTTCAAGTCACAAAGATCTCAAGAAGAACCTATGACTTTGTAAACGAACAGAGACTAACAGGTGTTAGTTGAATTGACAAGTAGTAGGAGTACTACAAGTGCCGGACGTGTTGAAAATAGACGTGCTAAAAATAGCCGTGGTCAAGTGAAGTTTGGAGCCCAGCAAAAGAACTACAAGCTGAGATTTCAAGGTAGGACAAATGGATTTGATTGATTCATATGCTAAATCAAGTCAGATAGAATTTGTAAGTTTGTACAGATCTAGTGTAGAAATATTTTGGCTTTGTTTATATGCGGAATGCAGAATAGCAAATATGAAGTTAGATTCTAAGCTAGTATCTAGGAAAAAAGAAAAAGAGCAACTGAAAAATATATTACATATGGTTAATGTATTTCATGAGTTTGTTACAGAAAAGTCCAAAAAAGATTGTGTAGAAAGGATTTCTAAGGAAAAGGAAATTAATGATGTCCCCAAGATTGAGTGTAAAGTAAAGAGTGAGGAAGACGAAGAGGTGACGCACGTGTCTGTTATAGCCACTCAAGGTGACCTTGACTTTGTGCCTCATGATGAAAAACAAGATGGAGGACACGTAGGAGACCTGACAACTGACAAAGATGATGTGGAAGGGCCACTAAAAATAGAAGACGACTCGGAGGCCCAACTCCAAACTAAATCTAGGAAGACCTTGTTAAAATTATGCAAAATCATTCCTGCATATGATGACAAAATCGATGTGTGCAGAAATTCAGAGATATTTGAAAGTTTTGCCGATAAGTATGATTTGACTAATCAGGAGAAAAATAAATTATTTAAAATTTGGCTACCAGTAAGTTTCTCCAGGAAATTCTCACTAAAAATGCAGAATGAAGAATTCCATGAAGAGATGACTGATGTAGAGAGATTAAACATTTTGATATTTTGTGGACTAAAAGAAAATTATCCAGATCTTGATATTCTTCTAAAATTGAGGATTGGCCGGAAAGAATGTACTTTTACATTCATGTCCGTTTTTGAAAGGGTTTACAGGATGATCAGTACAAATTCCAGTAGAAAATCAATGATAAATTGTTTTGTAAACAAATTCAGATTCCTAAATCCTGTATCTCGTGCTATTGCGTCACAGAAAGGTTCTTTATATGAATGTGCGCAGTCCATTGAATTTTTTAGAAAACATGAGAATCTTGAAAGGAAAACAAATCATACTAAGGTTTTTAAACCAGACAGAATTATATCTTATCAGAAGCTAAAATCAAAATCTCCAAAACTGACCCAAAATCAAATCTATGAAGAACGAAGAAAATTACATATTTGCTACAAACCCTATAAGTCTTCCACTGAAGCTGCACTGAAAGGGTTAAAAGCTGCAGGGTCAGATCTGTCTGTAAAAATGGCGGAAATTGACAGACAGAAACAAGTGGTGAGTATCCCCGGGCCTGCTCAACTGAACACTCCATTATCTCAGTTCATAAGTTTAAAGATGATTTTATTAAATAGTGCTGTCCAACAAATTATCAACAGAGAGGTAAATTTTGGGTTAGGAATTGGCCAAAAAAAAAAAAAAAAAAAAATGTAATCAATTATATGAGGTGTAGGGGAGTTATACAATGTATTATTTATTAATATGTAAATATTTTATACAATATATTTCTGCATATATATATATATATATATATATATATATATATATATATATATATATATATATATATAATATAGTATACAGTAAATACTGTAGCATATTTGTATAAGTACAGACTATATTAACTGTATTTTTATATGTATAGTGAAATAATTAGAATTTATTCCAGTAATACTTAAAATTACATTAATTACATATATTAAATATATGCATATGTATAACATATTTAAACTAGATGGGTATTTCCTGAAGGAACTACAGATAGTGCTTTGGAATGGTGCCCGGGCTGCCCCTGCAAGACTTTCACACTTGGGTGCCCCTCAGATGCTGGTTTGGTAGTTGTAGCCCTTCAGGGTTGAGGATTTGGTGGGCGGGGCCACTCTGGGTCCAATTTGGGGGGCGGAGCCACTCTGGGTCCGATTTGGTGGGCTGGGTCACTCTGGGTCCGATTTGGTGGGCCGGGCCACTATGGGTCCGATTTGGTGGCCCGGGTCACTCTGGGTCCGATTTGGTGGCCCGGGTCACTCTGGGTCCGATTTGGTGGCCCGGGTCACTCTGGGTCCGATTTGGTGGCCCGGGTCACTCTGGGTCCGATTTGGTGGCCCGGGTCACTCTGGGTCCGATTTGGTGGCCCGGGTCACTCTGGGTCCGATTTGGTGGCCCGGGTCACTCTGGGTCCGATTAGGTGGCCCGGGTCACCCTGGGTCCGATTTGGTGGCCCGGGTCACTCTGGGTCCGATTTGGTGGCCCGGGTCACTCTGGGTCCGATTTGGTGGCCCGGGTCACTCTGGGTCCGATTTGGTGGCCCGGGTCACTCTGGGTCCGATTTGGTGGCCCGGGTCACTCTGGGTCCGATTTGGTGGCCCGGGTCACTCTGGGTCCGATTTGGTGGCCCGGGTCACTCTGGGTCCGATTTGGTGGCCCGGGTCACTCTGGGTCCGATTTGGTGGCCCGGGTCACTCTGGGTCCGATTTGGTGGGCCGGGTCACTCTGGGTCCGATTTGGTGGGCCGGGTCACTCTGGGTCCGACTTGGTGGGCCAGGCCACTCTGGGTCCGACTTGGTGGCCCGGGTCACTCTGGGTCCGACTTGGTGGCCCGGGTCACTCTGGGTCCGATTTGGTGGCCCGGGTCACTCGGGGTCCGATTTGGTGGCCCGGGTCACTCCGGGTTTGATTTGGTGGCCCGGGTCACTCCGGGTTTGATTTGGTGGCCCGGGTCACTCCGGGTTTGATTTGGTGGCCCGGGTCACTCCGGGTTTGATTTGGTGGCCCGGGTCACTCCGGGTTTGATTTGGTGGCCCGGGTCACTCCGGGTCCGATTTGGTGGCCCGGGTCACTCCGGGTCCGATTTGGTGGCCCGGGTCACTCCGGGTCCGATTTGGTGGCCCGGGTCACTCTGGGTCCGATTTGGTGGGCCGGGTCACTCTGGGTCCGATTTGGTGGCCCGGGTCACTCTGGGTCCGATTTGGTGGCCCGGGTCACTCTGGGTCCGATTTGGTGGCCCGGGTCACTCTGGGTCCGATTTGGTGGCCCGGGTCACTCTGGGTCCGATTTGGTGGCCCGGGTCACTCTGGGTCCGATTTGGTGGCCCGGGTCACTCTGGGTCCGATTTGGTGGCCCGGGTCACTCTGGGTCCGATTTGGTGGCCCGGGTCACTCTGGGTCCGATTTGGTGGCCCGGGTCACTCTGGGTCCGATTTGGTGGCCCGGGTCACTCTGGGTCCGATTTGGTGGCCCGGGTCACTCTGGGTCCGATTTGGTGGGCCGGGTCACTCTGGGTCCGATTTGGTGGGCCGGGTCACTCTGGGTCCGACTTGGTGGGCCAGGCCACTCTGGGTCCGACTTGGTGGCCCGGGTCACTCTGGGTCCGATTTGGTGGCCCGGGTCACTCTGGGTCCGATTTGGTGGCCCGGGTCACTCTGGGTCCGATTTGGTGGCCCGGGTCACTCCGGGTTTGATTTGGTGGCCCGGGTCACTCCGGGTTTGATTTGGTGGCCCGGGTCACTCCGGGTTTGATTTGGTGGCCCGGGTCACTCCGGGTTTGATTTGGTGGCCCGGGTCACTCCGGGTTTGATTTGGTGGCCCGGGTCACTCTGGGTCCGATTTGGTGGCCCGGGTCACTCTGGGTCCGATTTGGTGGCCCGGGTCACTCTGGGTCCGATTTGGTGGCCCGGGTCACTCTGGGTCCGATTTGGTGGGCCGGGTCACTCTGGGTCCGATTTGGTGGGCCGGGTCACTCTGGGTCCGATTTGGTGGGCCGGGTCACTCTGGGTCCGATTTGGTGGGCCGGGTCACTCTGGGTCCGATTTGGTGGGCCGGGTCACTCTGGGTCCGATTTGGTGGGCCGGGTCACTCTGGGTCCGATTTGGTGGGCCGGGTCACTCTGGGTCCCATTTGGTGGCCCGGGTCACTCTGGGTCCCATTTGGTGGGCCGGGTCACTCTGGGTCCCATTTGGTGGGCCGGGTCACTCTGGGTCCCATTTGGTGGGCCGGGTCACTCTGGGTCCCATTTGGTGGGCCGGGTCACTCTGGGTCCGATTTGGTGGGCCGGGTCACTCTGACTGACAGCAGGATAAGGGAATGGCTGATAACAGAGAATAGACTGACAGCAGGACAAGGGAATGGCTGATAACAGAGAGAATAGACTGACAGCAGGACAGGGGAATTGCTGATAACAGAGAGAAATAGACTGACAGCAGGACGGGGAATGGCTGATAACAGAGAGAATAGACTGACAGCAGGACAGGGGAATGGCTGATAACAGAGAGAATAGACTGACAGCAGGACGGGGAATGGCTGATAACAGAGAGAAATAGACTGACAGCAGTACGGGGAATGGCTGATAACAGAGAGAAATAGACTGACAGCAGTACGGGGAATGGCTGATAACAGAGAGAAATAGATGGGTATTTCCTGAAGGAACTACAGATAGTGCTTTGGAATGGTTCCCGGGTTGCCCCAGCAAGACTTTCACACTTAGGTGCCCCTCAGGCGCTGGTTTGGTAGTTGTAGCCACTCTGGGTCCGATTTTGTGGGTGGGACCCCTCAGGGGCCGATTTGGTGGGCGCTGTATACTGCGGGGCTCTGCGCTGTATACTGCGGGGCTCTGCGCTGTATACTGCGGGGCTCTGCGCTGTATGCTGCGGGGCTCTGCGCTGTATACTGCGCGGCTCTGCGCTGTATGCTGCGGGGCTCTGCGCTGTATGCTGCGCGGCTCTGCGCTGTATACTGCGGGGCTCTGCGCTGTATGCTGCGGGGCTCTGCACTGTATGCTGCGGGGCTCTGCGCTGTATAATGCGCGGCTCTGCGCTGTATACTGCGCGGCTCTGCGCTGTATGCTGCGCGGCTCTGCGCTGTATACTGTGGGGCTCTGCGCTGTATGCTGCGCGGCTCCGCGCTGTATGCTGCGTGGCTCTGCGCTGTATAATGCGCGGCTCTGCGCTGTGTACTGTAATAATAATAAGACTACAGATAGTGCTTTGAAATTGTGCTGTACTGTCACTTTAAGAGCTGATATTATCTTGCAAAACTGTGCTGGGGTCATGTACAGTTCGCAGGCGTTGGCATAGTAACTGGGCCTGACTGCACATATCAATGAGCTAATCAGCCAGGTGGCAGGTACATTTCAAATTGCCTCAGAAACCCGGCCATTATAACCTATGGGAAAATTTCCCTATTGAAAAGCATTACAATGAGGGGAAAAAACATTTTCAAATGCAAATTGCGCCAAAACTACAAATCCGATCGACACGAAAAATACTTAGCACACCTCTTGGGGACGCTGGCTTCGAAATGACACCTCACTGGAGTCTGTGAGTGAAGCGGTTCGGGCCGCATTACGTGCGGACTGAATAATAATAACTAGATGGGTATTTCCTGAAGGAACTACAGATAGTGCTTTGGAATGGTGCCCGGGCTGCCCCTGCAAGACTTTCACACTTGGGTGCCCCTCAGGCGGTCCGATTTGGTGGGTTGGGTCAATCTGGGTCTGATTTTGTGGGCGGGGTAAATCTAGGTCCGATTCGGTGGGCGGGGTCACTTTTGGTCCGATTCTGTGGGCGCGGCCACTCTGGGTCCGATTCGGTGGGCGGAGCCACTCTGGGTCCGATTTGGTGGGCGGGGCACCTTAGGGACCAATTTGGTGGGTGGGGTCACTCGGTCCGATTTGGTGGGCTGGGCACCTCAGGGTCTGATTTGGTGGGCTGGGCACCTCAGGGTCCGATTTGGTGGGTGGGGTCACTCTGGGTCCGATTTGGTGGGCGGGGTCACTCTGGGCCCGATTTGGTGGAAGGGGTCACTCTGGGTCCGATTTGGTGGAAGGGGTCACTCTGGGTCTGATTTGGTGGAAGGGGTCACTCTGGGTCCGATTTGGTGGGCGGAGCCACTCTGGGTCCGATTTGGTGGGCGGGGTCACTCTGGGTCTGATTTAGGGGGCGGGGTCACTCTGGGTCCGATTTGGTGGGCCGGGCCCCTCGGGGTCCGATTTGGTGGGCCGGGCCTCTCGGGTTCCGAATTGGTGAGCGGGGTAATCTACTATCTAATTATCTAAGGGCACTTCCGTCTTTCTGTCTCACAACACCGCTACGTCATCATCTCGTGAGACCGCAATGCACTCTTGGGACCGGAGCGCGCAACAAGCATCGGGTACCGGCCACTCCAGGTGCAACAAGCATCGTGTACCGGCCGCTCTAGGAGGTGCAACAACCATCAGATACCGGCCGCTCCAGGAGGTGAGTATGTAACTTTTTTATTTTAATTCTTTTTTTTTTTAACAGGGATATGCAGTATACTATGTGACTGGACAATATACTACGTGACTGGGCAGTATAACTACGTGGCTCTGCGCTGTATACTGCGTGGCTCTGTGCTGTATACTGCGTGGCTCTGCGCTGTATACTACGCGGCTCTGCGCTGTATACTACGCGGCTCTGCGCTGTATACTGCGTGGCTCTGCGCTGTGTACTGCGCGGCTCTGCGCTGTGTACTGCACGGCTCTGCGCTGTGTACTGCGCGGCTCTGCACTGTGTACTGCGCGTTCTGCGCTGTATACTGCACGGCTCTGCGCTGTATACTGCGCAGCTCTGCGCAGCTCTGCGCTTTGTACTGCGCGGCTCTGCGCTATATACTGCGTGGCTCTTCGCTGTATACTACGCGGCTCTGCGCTGTGTACTGCGCGGCTCTGCGCTGTGTACTGCGCGTGTCCGTGCTGTGTACTGCGCGTGTCTGCGCTGTATACTGCGGGGCTCTGCACTGTATACTGCGGGGCTCTGCGCTGTATACTACGCGGCTCAGCGCTGTATACTGCGCGGCTCTGCGCTGCATACTGCGTGGCTCTACGCTGCGTACTGCGCGGCTCTGCGCTGTATACTGGGTGGCTCTGCGCTGTGTACTGCGCGGCTCTGTGCTGTGTACTGTGCGGCTCTGCACTGTGTACTGCGCGGCTCTGCGCTGTGTACTGCGCGGCTCTGCGCTGTGTACTGCGCGGCTCTGCGCTTTATACTGTGCGGCTCTGCGCTCTATACTGCGCGGCTCTGCGCTGTGTACTGCGCAGCTCTGCGCTGTATACTGCGCGGCTCTGCGCTGTGTACTGCGCGGCTCTGCGCTGTGTACTGCGCGGCTCTGCGCTGTGTACTGCTCGGCTCTGCGCTGTGTACTGCGCGGCTCTGCGCTGTGTACTGCGCGGCTCTGCGCTGTGTACTGCGCGGCTCTGCGCTGTGTACTGCGCGGCTCTGCGCTGTGTACTGCACGGCTCTGCGCGGTATACTGCGCGGCTCTGCGCTTTATACTGTGCGGCTCTGCGCTCTGTACTGCATGGCTCTGCGCTGTCTACTGCGCGGCTCTGCGCTGTGTACTGCGCGGCTCTCCGCTTTATACTGCGCGGCTCTGCGCTTTATACTGCGCGGCTTTGCGCTGTGTACTGCATGGCTCTGCGCTGTGTACTGCGCGGCTCTGCGCTGTGTACTGCACGGCTCTGCGCTTTATACTGCGCGGCTCTGCGCTGTGTACTGCACGGCTCTGCGCTGTGTACTGCGCGGCTCTGCGCTGTGTACTGCACGGCTCTGCGCTTTATACTGCGCGGCTCTGCGCTGTGTACTGCACGGCTCTGCGCTGTGTACTGCGTGGCTCTGCGCTTTATACTGCGCGGCTCTGCGCTTTATACTGCGCGGCTCTGCGCTGTGTACTGCGCGGCTCTGCGCTGTGTACTGCGCGGCTCTGCGCTGTGTACTGCACGGCTCTGCGCTTTATACTGCGCGGCTCTGCGCTGTGTACTGCACGGCTCTGCGCTGTGTACTGCGCGGCTCTGTGCTGTGTACTGCGCGGCTCTGCGCTGTGTACTGCACGGCTCTGCGCTTTAAACTGCGCGGCTCTGCGCTGTGTACTGCACGGCTCTGCGCTGTGTACTGCGCGGCTCTGCGCTGTGTACTGCGCGGCTCTGCGCTTTATACTGCGCGGCTCTGCGCTGTGTACTGCGCGGCTCTGCGCTGTGTACTGCGCGGCTCTGCGCTGTGTACTGCACGGCTCTGCGCTTTATACTGCGCGGCTCTGCGCTGTGTACTGCACGGCTCTGCGCTGTGTACTGCGCGGCTCTGCGCTGTGTACTGCACGGCTCTGCGCTTTATACTGCGCGGCTCTGCGCTGTGTACTGCACGGCTCTGCGCTGTGTACTGCGCGGCTCTGCGCTGTGTACTGCGCGGCTCTGCGCTTTATACTGCGCGGCTCTGCGCTGTGTACTGCGCGGCTCTGCGCTGTGTACTGCGCGGCTCTGCGCTGTGTACTGCACGGCTCTGCACTGTATACTGCGTGGCTGTGCAATATACTACGTGGACATGCATATTCTAGAATACCCGATGAGTTAGAATCGGGCCACAGTCTAATAATCATAAGACTACGGATAGTGGTTTGGAATTGTGCTGTACTGTCACTTTAAGAGCTGATATTATCTGACAAAACTTGTGACCTGGTGAGCTGATGTAGATTTCATAGGAGTTGGCATAGTAACTGTGTCTGACTGCGCATATCAATGAGCTAATCAGCCAGGTGGCAGTTATTTTTAGAAATTGCCTCAGAAACCAGCCCATTATAAACGTATAGGAAAATTTCTCCATTGAAACGCATTGAAAGACTTTTTTCAAACACAAATTGCGCAAAAACTACAAATCCGATCGACACGAAAAATACTTAGCACACCTCTCAGGAACGCTGGCTTCGAAATGACACCTCACTGGAGTCTGTGAGTTTAGCGGTTCGGGCCGCATTACGTGCGGACTGAATAATAAGAATAAGAAGAAGTTTACCACGGTGGAATAACAGTATAGTGCTTTGTTCCAAAGCACTATAATAAGAAGAAGTTATCCACAGTGGAATAACAGTATAGTGCTTTGTTCCAAAGCACTATAACTAGATGGGTATTTCCTGAAGGAACTACAGATAGTGCTTTGGAATGGTGCCCGGGCTGCCCCTGCAAGACTTTCACACTTGGGTGCCCCTCAGATGCTGGTTTGGTAGTTGTAGCCCCTCAGGGTTGAGGATTTGGTGGGCGGGGCCACTCTGGGTCCGATTTGGTGGGCGGAGCCACTCTGGGTCCGATTTGGTGGCCCGGGTCACTCTGGGTCCGATTTGGTGGCCCGGGTCACTCTGGGTCCGATTTGGTGGCCCGGGTCACTCTGGGTCCGATTTGGTGGCCCGGGTCACTCTGGGTCCGATTTGGTGGCCCGGGTCACTCTGGGTCCGATTTGGTGGCCCGGGTCACTCTGGGTCCGATTTGGTGGCCCGGGTCACTCTGGGTCCGATTTGGTGGCCCGGGTCACTCTGGGTCCGATTTGGTGGCCCGGGTCACTCTGGGTCCGATTTGGTGGCCCGGGTCACTCTGGGTCCGATTTGGTGGCCCGGGTCACTCTGGGTCCGATTTGGTGGCCCGGGTCACTCTGGGTCCGATTTGGTGGCCCGGGTCACTCTGGGTCCGATTTGGTGGCCCGGGTCACTCTGGGTCCGATTTGGTGGCCCTGGTCACTCTGGGTCCGATTTGGTGGCCCGGGTCACTCTGGGTCCGATTTGGTGGCCCGGGTCACTCTGGGTCCGATTTGGTGGGCCGGGTCACTCTGGGTCCGATTTGGTGGGCCGGGTCACTCTGGGTCCGATTTGGTGGGCCGGGTCACTCTGGGTCCGACTTGGTGGGCCCGGCCACTCTGGGTCCGACTTGGTGGCCCGGGTCACTCTGGGTCCGATTTGGTGGCCCGGGTCACTCTGGGTCCGATTTGGTGGCCCGGGTCACTCTGGGTCCGATTTGGTGGCCCGGGTCACTCTGGGTCCGATTTGGTGGCCCGGGTCACTCTGGGTCCGATTTGGTGGCCCGGGTCACTCTGGGTCCGATTTGGTGGCCCGGGTCACTCTGGGTCCGATTTGGTGGCCCGGGTCACTCTGGGTCCCATTTGGTGGCCCGGGTCACTCTGGGTCCCATTTGGTGGCCCGGGTCACTCTGGGTCCCATTTGGTGGGCCGGGTCACTCCGGGTCCGATTTGGTGGGCCAGGCCACTCCGGGTCCCATTTGGTGGCCCGGGTCACTCTGGGTCCGATTTGGTGGGCCGGGTCACTCTGGGTCCGATTTGGTGGGCCGGGTCACTCTGGGTCCGATTTGGTGGGCCGGGTCACTCTGGGTCCGATTTGGTGGGCCGGGTCACTCTGACTGACAGCAGGATAAGGGAATGGCTGATAACAGAGAATAGACTGACAGCAGGACAAGGGAATGGCTGATAACAGAGAGAATAGACTGACAGCAGGACAGGGGAATTGCTGATAACAGAGAGAAATAGACTGACAGCAGGACGGGGAATGGCTGATAACAGAGAGAATAGACTGACAGCAGGACAGGGGAATGGCTGATAACAGAGAGAATAGACTGACAGCAGGACGGGGAATGGCTGATAACAGAGAGAAATAGACTGACAGCAGTACGGGGAATGGCTGATAACAGAGAGAAATAGACTGACAGCAGTACGGGGAATGGCTGATAACAGAGAGAAATAGATGGGTATTTCCTGAAGGAACTACAGATAGTGCTTTGGAATGGTTCCCGGGTTGCCCCAGCAAGACTTTCACACTTAGGTGCCCCTCAGGCGCTGGTTTGGTAGTTGTAGCCACTCTGGGTCCGATTTTGTGGGTGGGGCCCCTCAGGGGCCGATTTGGTGGGCGCTGTATACTGCGGGGCTCTGCGCTGTATACTGCGGGGCTCTGCGCTGTATACTGCGGGGCTCTGCGCTGTATGCTGCGGGGCTCTGCGCTGTATGCTGCGCGGCTCTGCGCTGTATGCTGCGGGGCTCTGCGCTGTATGCTGCGCGGCTCTGCGCTGTATACTGCGGGGCTCTGCGCTGAATGCTGCGGGGCTGTGCGCTGTATGCTGCGGGGCTCTGCGCTGTATAATGTGCGGCTCTGCGCTGTATACTGCGCGGCTCTGCGCTGTATGCTGCGTGGCTCTGCGCTGTATACTGTGGGGCTCTGCGCTGTATGCTGCGCGGCTCCGCGCTGTATGCTGCGTGGCTCTGCGCTGTATAATGCGCGGCTCTGCGCTGTGTACTGTAATAATAATAAGACTACAGATAGTGCTTTGAAATTGTGCTGTACTGTCACTTTAAGAGCTGATATTATCTGGCAAAACTGTGCTGGGGTCATGTACAGTTCGCAGGCGTTGGCATAGTAACTGGGCCTGACTGCACATATCAATGAGCTAATCAGCCAGGTGGCAGGTACATTTCAAATTGCCTCAGAAACCCGGCCATTATAACCTATGGGAAAATTTCCCTATTGAAATGCATTACAATGAGGGGAAAAAACATTTTCAAACGCAAATTGCGCCAAAACTACAAATCCGATCGACACAAAAAATACTTAGCACACCTCTTGGGGACGCTGGCTTCGAAATGACACCTCACTGGAGTCTGTGAGTGAAGCGGTTCGGGCCGCATTACGTGCGGACTGAATAATAATAATAACTAGATGGGTATTTCCTGAAGGAACTACAGATAGTGCTTTGGAATGGTGCCCGGGCTGCCCCTGCAAGACTTTCACACTTGGGTGCCCCTCAGATGCTGGTTTGGTAGTTGTAGCCCCTCAGGGTTGAGGATTTGGTGGGCGGGGCCACTCTGGGTCCGATTTGGGGGCCGGAGCCACTCTGGGTCCGATTTGGTGGGCTGGGTAACTCTGGGTCCGATTTGGTGGGCCGGGCTACTATGGGTCTGATTTGGTGGCCCGGGTCACTCTGGGTCCGATTTGGTGGCCCGGGTCACTCTGGGTCCGATTTGGTGGCCCGGGTCACTCTGGGTCCGATTTGGTGGCCCGGGTCACTCTGGGTCCGATTTGGTGGCCCGGGTCACTCTGGGTCCGATTTGGTGGCCCGGGTCACTCTGGGTCCGATTTGGTGGCCCGGGTCACTCTGGGTCCGATTTGGTGGCCCGGGTCACTCTGGGTCCGATTTGGTGGCCCGGGTCACTCTGGGTCCGATTTGGTGGCCCGGGTCACTCTGGGTCCGATTTGGTGGCCCGGGTCACTCTGGGTCCGATTTGGTGGCCCGGGTCACTCTGGGTCCGATTTGGTGGCCCGGGTCACTCTGGGTCCGATTTGGTGGCCCGGGTCACTCTGGGTCCGATTTGGTGGGCCGGGTCACTCTGGGTCCGATTTGGTGGGCCGGGTCACTCTGGGTCCGATTTGGTGGGCCGGGTCACTCTGGGTCCGACTTGGTGGGCCAGGCCACTCTGGGTCCGACTTGGTGGCCCGGGTCACTCTGGGTCCGATTTGGTGGCCCGGGTCACTCTGGGTCCGATTTGGTGGCCCGGGTCACTCTGGGTCCGATTTGGTGGCCCGGGTCACTCTGGGTCCGATTTGGTGGCCCGGGTCACTCTGGGTCCGATTTGGTGGCCCGGGTCACTCTGGGTCCCATTTGGTGGCCCGGGTCACTCTGGGTCCCATTTGGTGGCCCGGGTCACTCTGGGTCCCATTTGGTGGCCCGGGTCACTCTGGGTCCCATTTGGTGGGCCGGGTCACTCTGGGTCCCATTTGGTGGGCCGGGTCACTCCGGGTCCGATTTGGTGGGCCAGGCCACTCCGGGTCCCATTTGGTGGCCCGGGTCACTCCGGGTCCCATTTGGTGGCCCGGGTCACTCCGGGTTTGATGTGGTGGCCCGGGTCACTCCGGGTTTGATTTGGTGGCCCGGGTCACTCCGGGTTTGATTTGGTGGCCCGGGTCACTCCGGGTTTGATTTGGTGGCCCGGGTCACTCCGGGTTTGATTTGGTGGCCCGGGTCACTCTGGGTCCGATTTGGTGGGCCGGGTCACTCTGGGTCCGATTTGGTGGCCCGGGTCACTCTGGGTCCGATTTGGTGGCCCGGGTCACTCTGGGTCCGATTTGGTGGCCCGGGTCACTCTGGGTCCGATTTGGTGGCCCGGGTCACTCTGGGTCCGATTTGGTGGCCCGGGTCACTCTGGGTCCGATTTGGTGGCCCGGGTCACTCCGGGTCCGATTTGGTGGCCCGCGTCACTCCGGGTTTGATTTGGTGGCCCGGGTCACTCCGGGTTTGATTTGGTGGCCCGGGTCACTCCGGGTTTGATTTGGTGGCCCGGGTCACTCCGGGTTTGATTTGGTGGCCCGGGTCACTCCGGGTTTGATTTGGTGGCCCGGGTCACTCCGGGTTTGATTTGGTGGCCCGGGTCACTCCGGGTTTGATTTGGTGGCCCGGGTCACTCCGGGTTTGATATGGTGGCCCGGGTCACTCTGGGTCCGATTTGGTGGCCCGGGTCACTCTGGGTCCGATTTGGTGGCCCGGGTCACTCTGGGTCCGATTTGGTGGCCCGGGTCACTCTGGGTCCGATTTGGTGGCCCGGGTCACTCTGGGTCCGATTTGGTGGCCCGGGTCACTCCGGGTCCCATTTGGTGGCCCGGGTCACTCTGGGTCCCATTTGGTGGCCCGGGTCACTCCGGGTTTGATTTGGTGGCCCGGGTCACTCCGGGTTTGATTTGGTGGCCTGGGTCACTCCGGGTTTGATTTGGTGGCCCGGGTCACTCCGGGTTTGATTTGGTGGCCCGGGTCACTCTGGGTCCGATTTGGTGGCCCGGGTCACTCCGGGTCCGATTTGGTGGCCCGGGTCACTCTGGGTCCGATTTGGTGGCCCGGGTCACTCTGGGTCCGATTTGGTGGCCCGGGTCACTCTGGGTCCGATTTGGTGGCCCGGGTCACTCTGGGTCCGATTTGGTGGCCCGGGTCACTCTGGGTCCGATTTGGTGGGCCGGGTCACTCTGGGTCCGATTTGGTGGGCCGGGTCACTCTGGGTCCGATTTGGTGGGCCGGGTCACTCTGGGTCCGATTTGGTGGGCCGGGTCACTCTGGGTCCGATTTGGTGGGCCGGGTCACTCTGGGTCCGATTTGGTGGGCCGGGTCACTCTGGGTCCGATTTGGTGGGCCGGGTCACTCTGGGTCCGATTTGGTGGGCCGGGTCACTCTGGGTCCGATTTGGTGGGCCGGGTCACTCTGGGTCCGATTTGTTGGGCCGGGTCACTCTGGGTCCGATTTGGTGGGCCGGGTCACTCTGGGTCCGATTTGGTGGGCCGGGTCACTCTGGGTCCGATTTGGTGGGCCGGGTCACTCTGGGTCCGATTTGGTGGGCCGGGTCACTCTGGGTCCGATTTGGTGGGCCGGGTCACTCTGACTGACAGCAGGATAAGGGAATGGCTGATAACAGAGAATAGACTGACAGCAGGACAAGGGAATGGCTGATAACAGAGAGAATAGACTGACAGCAGGACAGGGGAATTGCTGATAACAGAGAGAAATAGACTGACAGCAGGACGGGGAATGGCTGATAACAGAGAGAATAGACTGACAGCAGGACAGGGGAATGGCTGATAACAGAGAGAATAGACTGACAGCAGGACGGGGAATGGCTGATAACAGAGAGAAATAGACTGACAGCAGTACGGGGAATGGCTGATAACAGAGAGAAATAGACTGACAGCAGTACGGGGAATGGCTGATAACAGAGAGAAATAGATGGGTATTTCCTGAAGGAACTACAGATAGTGCTTTGGAATGGTTCCCGGGTTGCCCCAGCAAGACTTTCACACTTAGGTGCCCCTCAGGCGCTGGTTTGGTAGTTGTAGCCACTCTGGGTCCGATTTTGTGGGTGGGGCCCCTCAGGGGCCGATTTGGTGGGCGCTGTATACTGCGGGGCTCTGCGCTGTATACTGCGGGGCTCTGCGCTGTATACTGCGGGGCTCTGCGCTGTATGCTGCGGGGCTCTGCGCTGTATACTGCGCGGCTCTGCGCTGTATGCTGCGGGGCTCTGCGCTGTATGCTGCGCGGCTCTGCGCTGTACACTGCGGGGCTCTGCGCTGTATGCTGCGGGGCTCTGCGCTGTATGCTGCGGGGCTCTGCGCTGTATAATGTGCGGCTCTGCGCTGTATACTGCGCGGCTCTGCGCTGTATGCTGCGTGGCTCTGCGCTGTATACTGTGGGGCTCTGCGCTGTATGCTGCGCGGCTCCGCACTGTATGCTGCGTGGCTCTGCGCTGTATAATGCGCGGCTCTGCGCTGTGTACTGTAATAATAATAAGACTACAGATAGTGCTTTGAAATTGTGCTGTACTGTCACTTTAAGAGCTGATATTATCTGGCAAAACTGTGCTGGGGTCATGTACAGTTCGCAGGCGTTGGCATAGTAACTGGGCCTGACTGCACATATCAATGAGCTAATCAGCCAGGTGGCAGGTACATTTCAAATTGCCTCAGAAACCCGGCCATTATAACCTATGGGAAAATTTCCCTATTGAAATGCATTACAATGAGGGGAAAAAACATTTTCAAACGCAAATTGCGCCAAAACTACAAATCCGATCGACACAAAAAATACTTAGCACACCTCTTGGGGACGCTGGCTTCGAAATGACACCTCACTGGAGTCTGTGAGTGAAGCGGTTCGGGCCGCATTACGTGCGGACTGAATAATAATAATAACTAGATGGGTATTTCCTGAAGGAACTACAGATAGTGCTTTGGAATGGTGCCCGGGCTGCCCCTGCAAGACTTTCACACTTGGGTGCCCCTCAGGCGGTCCGATTTGGTGGGTTGGGTCAATCTGGGTCTGATTTTGTGGGCGGGGTAAATCTAGGTCCGATTCGGTGGGCGGGGTCACTTTTGGTCCGATTCTGTGGGCGCGGCCACTCTGGGTCCGATTCGGTGGGCGGAGCCACTCTGGGTCCGATTTGGTGGGCGGGGCACCTTAGGGACCAATTTGGTGGGTGGGGTCACTCGGTCCGATTTGGTGGGCTGGGCACCTCAGGGTCTGATTTGGTGGGCTGGGCACCTCAGGGTCCGATTTGGTGGGTGGGGTCACTCTGGGTCCGATTTGGTGGGCGGGGTCACTCTGGGCCCGATTTGGTGGAAGGGGTCACTCTGGGTCCGATTTGGTGGAAGGGGTCACTCTGGGTCTGATTTGGTGGAAGGGGTCACTCTGGGTCCGATTTGGTGGGCGGAGCCACTCTGGGTCCGATTTGGTGGGCGGGGTCACTCTGGGTCTGATTTAGGGGGCGGGGTCACTCTGGGTCCGATTTGGTGGGCCGGGCCCCTCGGGGTCCGATTTGGTGGGCCGGGCCTCTCGGGTTCCGAATTGGTGAGCGGGGTAATCTACTATCTAATTATCTAAGGGCACTTCCGTCTTTCTGTCTCACAACACCGCTACGTCATCATCTCGTGAGACCGCAATGCACTCTTGGGACCGGAGCGCGCAACAAGCATCGGGTACCGGCCACTCCAGGTGCAACAAGCATCGTGTACCGGCCGCTCTAGGAGGTGCAACAACCATCAGATACCGGCCGCTCCAGGTGGTGAGTATGTAACTTTTTTATTTTAATTCTTTTTTTTTTTAACAGGGATATGCAGTATACTATGTGACTGGACAATATACTACGTGACTGGGCAGTATAACTACGTGGCTCTGCGCTGTATACTGCGTGGCTCTGTGCTGTATACTGCGTGGCTCTGCGCTGTATACTACGCGGCTCTGCGCTGTATACTACGCGGCTCTGCGCTGTATACTGCGTGGCTCTGCGCTGTGTACTGCGCGGCTCTGCGCTGTGTACTGCACGGCTCTGCGCTGTGTACTGCGCGGCTCTGCACTGTGTACTGCGCATTCTGCGCTGTATACTGCGCGGCTCTGCGCTGTATACTGCGCAGCTCTGCGCAGCTCTGCGCTTTGTACTGCACGGCTCTGCGCTATATACTGCGTGGCTCTTCGCTGTATACTACGCGGCTCTGCGCTGTGTACTGCGCGGCTCTGCGCTGTGTACTGCGCGTGTCCGTGCTGTGTACTGCGCGTGTCTGCGCTGTATACTGCGGGGCTCTGCACTGTATACTGCGGGGCTCTGCGCTGTATACTACGCGGCTCAGCGCTGTATACTGCGCGGCTCTGCGCTGCATACTGCGTGGCTCTACGCTGCGTACTGCGCGGCTCTGCGCTGTATACTGGGTGGCTCTGCACTGTGTACTGCGCGGCTCTGTGCTGTGTACTGTGCGGCTCTGCACTGTGTACTGCGCGGCTCTGCGCTGTGTACTGCGCGGCTCTGCGCTTTATACTGTGCGGCTCTGCGCTCTGTACTGCGCGGCTCTGCGCTGTGTACTGCGCAGCTCTGCGCTGTATACTGCGCGGCTCTGCGCTGTGTACTGCGCGGCTCTGCGCTGTGTACTGCGCGGCTCTGCGCTGTGTACTGCTCGGCTCTGCGCTGTGTACTGCGCGGCTCTGCGCTGTGTACTGCGTGGCTCTGCGCTGTGTACTGCGTGGCTCTGCGCTGTGTACTGCGCGGCTCTGCGCTGTGTACTGCACGGCTCTGCGCGGTATACTGCGCGGCTCTGCGCTTTATACTGTGCGGCTCTGCGCTCTGTACTGCACGGCTCTGCGCTGTCTACTGCGCGGCTCTGCGCTGTGTACTGCGCGGCTCTGCGCTGTGTACTGCATGGCTCTGCGCTTTATACTGCGCGGCTCTGCGCTGTGTACTGCACGGCTCTGCGCTGTGTACTGCGCGGCTCTGCGCTGTGTACTGCACGGCTCTGCGGTTTATACTGCGCGGCTCTGCGCTGTGTACTGCACGGCTCTGCGCTGTGTACTGCGCGGCTCTGCGCTGTGTACTGCGCAGCTCTGCGCTTTATACTGCGCGGCTCTGCGCTGTGTACTGCGCGGCTCTGCGCTGTGTACTGCGCGGCTCTGCGCTGTGTACTGCACGGCTCTGCACTGTATACTGCGTGGCTGTGCAATATACTACGTGGACATGCATATTCTAGAATACCCGATGAGTTAGAATCGGGCCACAGTCTAATCATAAGACTACGGATAGTGGTTTGGAATTGTGCTGTACTATCACTTTAAGAGCTGATATTATCTGACAAAACTTGTGACCTGGTGAGCTGATGTAGATTTCATAGGAGTTGGCATAGTAACTGTGTCTGACTGCGCATATCAATGAGCTAATCAGCCAGGTGGCAGTTATTTTTAGAAATTGCCTCAGAAACCAGCCCATTATAAACGTATAGGAAAATTTCTCCATTGAAACGCATTGAAAGACTTTTTTCAAACACAAATTGCGCAAAAACTACAAATCCGATCGACACGAAAAATACTTAGCACACCTCTCAGGAACGCTGGCTTCGAAATGACACCTCACTGGAGTCTGTGAGTTTAGCGGTTCGGGCCGCATTACGTGCGGACTGAATAATAAGAATAAGAAGAAGTTTACCACGGTGGAATAACAGTATAGTGCTTTGTTCCAAAGCACTATAACTAGATGGGTATTTCCTGAAGGAACTACAGATAGTGCTTTGGAATGGTGCCCGGGCTGCCCCTGCAAGACTTTCACACTTGGGTGCCCCTCAGATACTGGTTTGGTAGTTATAGCCCCTCAGGGTTGAGGATTTGGTGGGCGGGGCTACTCTGGGTCTGATTTGGTGGGCGGCGAAACTCTGGGTCCGATTTGGTGGGCGGGGCTACTCTGGGTCCGATTTGGCGGGCGGCGCCACTCTGGGTCCGATTTGGCGGGCGGCGCCACTCTGGGTCCGATTTGGCGGGCGGTGCCACTCCGGGTCCGATTTGGCGGGCGGCGCCACTCCGGGTCCGATTTGGCGGGCGGCGCCACTCCGGGTCCGATTTGGCGGGCGGCGCCACTCTGGGTCCGATTTGGTGGGCTGGGTCCGATTTGGTGAGCGGGGCAATAATGATAAGACTACAGATAGTGCTTTGTAATTGTGCTGTACTGTCACTTTAAGAGCTGATATTATCTGACAAAACTTGTGACCTGGTGGGCTGATGTAGAGTTTATAGTCGTTGGCATAGTAACTGGGTCTCACAGCGCATATCAATGAGGTAATCAGCCAGGTGGCAGTTATTTTTAGAAATTGCCTCAGAAATCAGGCCCATTATAAACGTATTGGAAAATTTCCCTATTGAAATGCATTGAGACACTTTTTTCAAACGCAAATTGCGCCAAAACTACAAATCCAATCGACACGAAAAATACTTAGCACACCTCTCAGGAACGCTGGCTTCGAAATGACACCTCACTGGAGTCTGTGAGTTTAGCGGTTCGGGCCGCATTACGTGCGGACTGAATAATAATAAGAACTAGATGGGTATTTCCTGAAGGAACTACAGATAGTGCTTTGGAATGGTGCCCGGGCTGCCCCTGCAAGACTTTCACACTTGGGTGCCCCTCAGGCGGTCCGATTTGGTGGGTTGGGTCAATCTGGGTCTGATTTTGTGGGCGGGGTAAATCTAGGTCCGATTCGGTGGGCGGGGTCACTTTTGGTCCGATTCTGTGGGTGCGGCCACTCTGGGTCCGATTCGGTGGGCGGAGCCACTCTGGGTCCGATTTGGTGGGCGGGGCACCTTAGGGACCAATTTGGTGGGTGGGGTCACTCGGTCCGATTTGGTGGGCTGGGCACCTCAGGGTCTGATTTGGTGGGCTGGGCACCTCAGGGTCCGATTTGGTGGGTGGGGTCACTCTGGGTCCGATTTGGTGGGCGGGGTCACTCTGGGCCCGATTTGGTGGAAGGGGTCACTCTGGGTCCGATTTGGTGGAAGGGGTCACTCTGGGTCTGATTTGGTGGAAGGGGTCACTCTGGGTCCGATTTGGTGGGCGGAGCCACTCTGGGTCCGATTTGGTGGGCGGGGTCACTCTGGGTCTGATTTAGGGGGCGGGGTCACTCTGGGTCCGATTTGGTGGGCCGGGCCCCTCGGGGTCCGATTTGGTGGGCCGGGCCTCTCGGGTTCCGAATTGGTGAGCGGGGTAATCTACTATCTAATTATCTAAGGGCACTTCCGTCTTTCTGTCTCACAACACCGCTACGTCATCATCTCGTGAGACCGCAATGCACTCTTGGGACCGGAGCGCGCAACAAGCATCGGGTACCGGCCACTCCAGGTGCAACAAGCATCGTGTACCGGCCCCTCTAGGAGGTGCAACAACCATCAGATACCGGCCGCTCCAGGAGGTGAGTATGTAACTTTTTTATTTTAATTCTTTTTTTTTTTAACAGGGATATGCAGTATACTATGTGACTGGACAATATACTACGTGACTGGGCAGTATAACTACGTGGCTCTGCGCTGTATACTGCGTGGCTCTGTGCTGTATACTGCGTGGCTCTGCGCTGTATACTACGCGGCTCTGCGCTGTATACTACGCGGCTCTGCGCTGTATACTGCGTGGCTCTGCGCTGTGTACTGCGCGGCTCTGCGCTGTGTACTGCACGGCTCTGCGCTGTGTACTGCGCGGCTCTGCACTGTGTACTGCGCGTTCTGCGCTGTATACTGCGCGGCTCTGCGCTGTATACTGCGCAGCTCTGCGCAGCTCTGCGCTTTGTACTGCGCGGCTCTGCGCTATATACTGCGTGGCTCTTCGCTGTATACTACGCGGCTCTGCGCTGTGTACTGCGCGGCTCTGCGCTGTGTACTGCGCTTGTCCGTGCTGTGTACTGCGCGTGTCTGCGCTGTATACTGCGGGGCTCTGCACTGTATACTGCGGGGCTCTGCGCTGTATACTACGCGGCTCAGCGCTGTATACTGCGCGGCTCTGCGCTGCATACTGCGTGGCTCTACGCTGCGTACTGCGCGGCTCTGCGCTGTATACTGGGTGGCTCTGCGCTGTGTACTGCGCGGCTCTGTGCTGTGTACTGTGCGGCTCTGCTCTGTGTACTGCGCGGCTCTGCGCTGTGTACTGCGCGGCTCTGCGCTGTGTACTGCGCGGCTCTGCGCTTTATACTGTGCGGCTCTGCGCTCTGTACTGCGCGGCTCTGCGCTGTGTACTGCGCAGCTCTGCGCTGTATACTGCGCGGCTCTGCGCTGTGTACTGCGCGGCTCTGCGCTGTGTACTGCGCGGCTCTGCGCTGTGTACTGCGCGGCTCTGCGCTGTGTACTGCTCGGCTCTGCGCTGTGTACTGCGCGGCTCTGCGCTGTGTACTGCGCGGCTCTGCGCTGTGTACTGCGCGGCTCTGCACTGTGTACTGCGCGGCTCTGCGCTGTGTACTGCACGGCTCTGCGCGGTATACTGCGCGGCTCTGCGCTTTATACTGTGCGGCTCTGCGCTCTGTACTGCACGGCTCTGCGCTGTCTACTGCGCGGCTCTGCGCTGTGTACTGCTCGGCTCTGCGCTGTGTACTGCGCGGCTCTCCGCTTTATACTGTGCGGCTCTGCGCTTTATACTGCGCGGCTTTGCGCTGTGTACTGCATGGCTCTGCGCTGTGTACTGCGCGGCTCTGCGCTGTGTACTGCACGGCTCTGCGCTGTGTACTGCACGGCTCTGCGCTTTATACTGCGCGGCTCTGCGCTGTGTACTGCACGGCTCTGCGCTGTGTACTGCGCGGCTCTGCGCTGTGTACTGCACGGCTCTGCGCTTTATACTGCGCGGCTCTGCGCTGTGTACTGCACGGCTCTGCGCTGTGTACTGCGCGGCTCTGCGCTGTGTACTGCGCGGCTCTGCGCTGTGTACTGCGCGGCTCTGCGCTTTATACTGCGCGGCTCTGTGCTTTATACTGTGCGGCTCTGCGCTGTGTACTGCGCGGCTCTGCGCTGTGTACTGCGCGGCTCTGCGCTGTGTACTGCACGGCTCTGCGCTTTATACTGCGCGGCTCTGCGCTGTGTACTGCACGGCTCTGCGCTGTGTACTGCGCGGCTCTGCGCTGTGTACTGCACGGCTCTGCGCTTTAAACTGCGCGGCTCTGCGCTGTGTACTGCACGGCTCTGCGCTGTGTACTGCGCGGCTCTGCGCTGTGTACTGCGCGGCTCTGCGCTTTATACTGCGCGGCTCTGCGCTGTGTACTGCGCGGCTCTGCGCTGTGTACTGCGCGGCTCTGCGCTGTGTACTGCACGGCTCTGCGCTTTATACTGCGCGGCTCTGCGCTGTGTACTGCACGGCTCTGCGCTGTGTACTGCGCGGCTCTGCGCTGTGTACTGCACGGCTCTGCGCTTTATACTGCGCGGCTCTGCGCTGTGTACTGCACGGCTCTGCGCTGTGTACTGCGCGGCTCTGCGCTGTGTACTGCGCGGCTCTGCGCTTTATACTGCGCGGCTCTGCGCTGTGTACTGCGCGGCTCTGCGCTGTGTACTGCACGGCTCTGCACTGTATACTGCGTGGCTGTGCAATATACTACGTGGACATGCATATTCTAGAATACCCGATGAGTTAGAATCGGGCCACAGTCTAATAATCATAAGACTACGGATAGTGGTTTGGAATTGTGCTGTACTGTCACTTTAAGAGCTGATATTATCTGACAAAACTTGTGACCTGGTGAGCTGATGTAGATTTCATAGGAGTTGGCATAGTAACTGTGTCTGACTGCGCATATCAATGAGCTAATCAGCCAGGTGGCAGTTATTTTTAGAAATTGCCTCAGAAACCAGCCCATTATAAACGTATAGGAAAATTTCTCCATTGAAACGCATTGAAAGACTTTTTTCAAACACAAATTGCGCAAAAACTACAAATCCGATCGACACGAAAAATACTTAGCACACCTCTCAGGAACGCTGGCTTCGAAATGACACCTCACTGGAGTCTGTGAGTTTAGCGGTTCGGGCCGCATTACGTGCGGACTGAATAATAAGAATAAGAAGAAGTTTACCACGGTGGAATAACAGTATAGTGCTTTGTTCCAAAGCACTATAACTAGATGGGTATTTCCTGAAGGAACTACAGATAGTGCTTTGGAATGGTGCCCGGGCTGCCCCTGCAAGACTTTGACACTTGGGTGCCCCTCAGGCGGTCCGATTTGGTGGGTTGGGTCAATCTGGGTCTGATTTTGTGGGCGGGGAAAATCTAGGTCCGATTCGGTGGGCGGGGTCACTTTTGGTCCGATTCTGTGGGCGCGGCCACTCTGGGTCCGATTCGGTGGGCGGAGCCACTCTGGGTCTAATTTGGTGGGCGGGGCACCTTAGGGACCAATTTGGTGGGTGGGGTCACTCGGTCCGATTTGGTGGGCTGGGCACCTCAGGGTCTGATTTGGTGGGCTGGGCACCTCAGGGTCCGATTTGGTGGGTGGGGTCACTCTGGGTCCGATTTGGTGGGCGGGGTCACTCTGGGCCTGATTTGGTGGAAGGGGTCACTCTGGGTCCGATTTGGTGGAAGGGGTCACTCTGGGTCTGATTTGGTGGAAGGGGTCACTCTGGGTCCGATTTGGTGGGCGGAGCCACTCTGGGTCCGATTTGGTGGGCGGGGTCACTCTGGGACTGATTTAGGGGGCGGGGTCACTCTGGGTCTGATTTGGTGAGCCGGGCCCCTCGGGGTCCGATTTGGTGAGCGGGGTAATCTACTATATAATTGTCTAAGGGCACTTCCGTCTTTCTGTCTCACAACACCGCTACGTCATCATCTCGTGAGACCGCAATGCACTCTTGGGACCGGAGCGCGCAACAAGCATCGGGTACCGGCCACTCCAGGTGCAACAAGCATCGTGTACCGGCCGCTCTAGGAGGTGCAACAACCATCAGATACCGGCCGCTCCAGGAGGTGAGTATGTAACTTTTTTATTTTAATTCTTTTTTTTTTTTAACAGGGATATGCAGTATACTATGTGACTGGACAATATACTACGTGACTGGGCAGTATAACTACGTGGCTCTGTGCTGTATACTGCGTGGCTCTGCGCTGTATACTGCGTGGCTCTGCGCTGTATACTACGCGGCTCTGCGCTGTATACTACGCGGCTCTGCGCTGTATACTACGCGGCTCTGCGCTGTATACTGCGCGGCTCTGCGCTGTGTACTGTGCGGCTCTGCGCTGTGTACTGCACGGCTCTGCGCTGTGTACTGCGCGGCTCTGCACTGTGTACTGCGCGTTCTGCGCTGTATACTGCGCGGCTCTGCGCTGTATACTGCGCGGCTCTGCGCTTTGTACTGCGCGGCTCTGCGCTGTATACTGCGGGGCTCTGCACTGTATACTGCGCGGCTCTGCGCTGCATACTGCGTGGCTCTACGCTGTGTACTGCGCAGCTCTGCGCTGTTTACTGCGGGGCTCTGCACAGTATACTACGCGGCTCTGCGCTGTATACTGCGCGGCTCTGCGCTGCATACTGCGTGGCTCTACGCTGTGTACTGCGCGGCTCTGCGCTGTATACTGCGCGGCTCTGCTCTGTATACTGGGTGGCTCTGCGCTGTGTACCGCGCGGCTCTGTGCTGTGTACTGCGCGGCTCTGCACTGTGTACTGCGCGGCTCTGCGCTGTGTACTGCGCGGCTCTGCGCTGTGTACTGCGCGGCTCTGCGCTTTATACTGCGCGGCTCTGCGCTCTGTACTGCGCGGCTCTGCGCTGTGTACTGCGCGGCTCTCCGCTGTGTACTGCGCGGCTCTGCGCTGTGTACTGCGCGGCTCTGCGCTGTGTACTGCGCGGCTCTGCGCTGTGTACTGCTCGGCTCTGCGCTGTGTACTGCTCGGCTCTGCGCTGTGTACTGCGCGGCTCTCCGCTGTGTACTGCGCGGCTCTGCGCTGTGTACTGCTCGGCTCTGCGCTGTGTACTGCGTGGCTCTCCGCTTTATACTGCGTGGCTCTGTGCTGTGTACTGCGCGGCTCTGCGCTGTGTACTGCGCGGCTCTGCGCTGTGTACTGCGCGGCTCTGCGCGGCTCTGCGCTGTGTTTTGCGCAGCTCTGCGCTGTGTACTGCTCGGCTCTGCACTGTGTACTGCGCGGCTCTCCGCTTTATACTGCGCGGCTCTGCGCTGTGTACTGCGCGGCTCTGCGCTGTGTACTGCGTGGCTCTGTGCTGTGTACTGCGCGGTTCTGCGCTGTGTACTGCTCGGCTCTGCGCTGTGTACTACGCGGCTCTGTGCTGTGTACTGCGCGGCTCTGCGCTGTGTACTGCGCGGCTCTGCGCTGTGTACTGCGCGGCTCTGCGCTGTGTACTACGCGGCTCTGCGCTGTGTACTGCGCGGCTCTGCGCTGTGTACTGCGCGGCTCTGCGCTGTGTACTGCTCGGCTCTGCGCTGTGTACTGCGTGGCTCTGCGCTGTGTACTGCGCGGCTCTGCGCTGTGTACTGCGCGGCTCTGCGCTGTGTACTACGCGGCTCTCCGCTTTATACTGCGCGGCTCTGCGCTGTGTACTGCGCGGCTCTGCGCTGTGTACTGCGCGGCTCTGCGCTGTGTACTGCGCGGCTCTGCGCTGTGTACTGCGCGGCTCTGCGCTGTGTACTGCGCGGCTCTGCGCTGTGTACTGCGCGGCTCTGCGCTGTGTACTGCGCGGCTCTGCGCTTTATACTGCGCGGCTCTGCGCTTTATACTGCGCGGCTCTGCGCTTTATACTGCGCGGCTCTGCGCTGTGTACTGCGCGGCTCTGCGCTTTATACTGCGCGGCTCTGCGCTGTGTACTGCGCGGCTCTGCGCTGTGTACTGCGTGGCTCTGCGCTGTGTACTGCGTGGCTCTGCGCTTTGTACTGCGTGGCTGTGCAATATACTTCGTGGACATGCATATTCTAGAATACCCGATGAGTTAGAATCGGGCCACAGTCTAATAATCATAAGACTACAGATAGTGGTTTGGAATTGTGCTGTACTGTCACTTTAAGAGCTGATATTATCTGACAAAACTTGTGACCTGGTGAGCTGATGTAGACTTCATAGGCGTTGGCATAGTAACTGTGTCTGACTGCGCATATCAATGAGCTAATCAGCCAGGTGGCAGTTATTTTTAGAAATTGCCTCAGAAACCAGCCCATTATAAACGTATGGGGAAATTTCTCTATTGAAACGCATTGAAAGACTTTTTTCAAACACAAATTGCGCAAAAACTACAAATCCGATCGGCACGAAAAATACTTAGCACACCTCTCAGGAACGCTGGCTTCGAAATGACACCTCACTGGAGTCTGTGAGTTTAGCGGTTCGGGCCGCATTACGTGCGGACTGAATAATAAGAATAAGAAGAAGTTTACCATGGTGGAATAACAGTATAGTGCTTTGTTCCAAAGCACTATAACTAGATGGGTATTTCCTGAAGGAACTACAGATAGTGCTTTGGAATGGTGCCCGGGCTGCCCCTGCAAGACTTTCACACTTGGGTGCCCCTCAGATGCTGGTTTGGTAGTTGTAGCCCCTCAGGGTTGAGGATTTGGTGGGCGGGGCCACTCTGGGTCCGATTTGGGGGGCGGAGCCACTCTGGGTCCGATTTGGTGGGCTGGGTCACTCTGGGTCCGATTTGGTGGGCCGGGCCACTATGGGTCCGATTTGGTGGCCCGGGTCACTCTGGGTCCGATTTGGTGGCCCGGGTCACTCTGGGTCCGATTTGGTGGCCCGGGTCACTCTGGGTCCGATTTGGTGGCCCGGGTCACTCTGGGTCCGATTTGGTGGCCCGGGTCACTCTGGGTCCGATTTGGTGGCCCGGGTCACTCTGGGTCCGATTTGGTGGCCCGGGTCACTCTGGGTCCCATTTGGTGGCCCGGGTCACTCTGGGTCCCATTTGGTGGCCCGGGTCACTCTGGGTCCCATTTGGTGGGCCGGGTCACTCCGGGTCCGATTTGGTGGGCCAGGCCACTCCGGGTCCCATTTGGTGGCCCGGGTCACTCCGGGTCCCATTTGGTGGCCCGGGTCACTCCGGGTTTGATTTGGTGGCCCGGGTCACTCCGGGTTTGATTTGGTGGCCCGGGTCACTCCGGGTTTGATTTGGTGGCCCGGGTCACTCCGGGTTTGATTTGGTGGCCCGGGTCACTCCGGGTTTGATTTGGTGGCCCGGGTCACTCTGGGTCCGATTTGGTGGGCCGGGTCACTCTGGGTCCGATTTGGTGGCCCAGGTCACTCTGGGTCCGATTTGGTGGCCCGGGTCACTCTGGGTCCGATTTGGTGGCCCGGGTCACTCTGGGTCCGATTTGGTGGCCCGGGTCACTCTGGGTCCGATTTGGTGGCCCGGGTCACTCCGGGTCCCATTTGGTGGCCCGGGTCACTCCGGGTTTGATTTGGTGGCCCGGGTCACTCCGGGTTTGATTTGGTGGCCCGGGTCACTCCGGGTTTGATTTGGTGGCCCCGGTCACTCCGGGTTTGATTTTGTGGCCCGGGTCACTCCGGGTTTGATTTGGTGGCCCGGGTCACTCCGGGTTTGATTTGGTGGCCCGGGTCACTCCGGGTTTGATTTGGTGGCCCGGGTCACTCCGGGTTTGATTTGGTGGCCCGGGTCACTCCGGGTTTGATTTGGTGGCCCGGGTCACTCCGGGTTTGATTTGGTGGCCCGGGTCACTCTGGGTCCGATTTGGTGGCCCGGGTCACTCTGGGTCCGATTTGGTGGCCCGGGTCACTCTGGGTCCGATTTGGTGGCCCGGGTCACTCTGGGTCCGATTTGGTGGGCCGGGTCACTCTGGGTCCGATTTGGTGGGCCGGGTCACTCTGGGTCCCATTTGGTGGCCCGGGTCACTCTGGGTCCCATTTGGTGGGCCGGGTCACTCTGGGTCCCATTTGGTGGGCCGGGTCACTCTGGGTCCGATTTGGTGGCCCGGGTCACTCTGGGTCCGATTTGGTGGCCCGGGTCACTCTGGGTCCGATTTGGTGGCCCGGGTCACTCCGGGTCCCATTTGGTGGCCCGGGTCACTCCGGGTTTGATTTGGTGGCCCGGGTCACTCCGGGTTTGATTTGGTGGCCCGGGTCACTCCGGGTTTGATTTGGTGGCCCCGGTCACTCCGGGTTTGATTTGGTGGCCCGGGTCACTCCGGGTTTGATTTGGTGGCCCGGGTCACTCCGGGTTTGATTTGGTGGCCCGGGTCACTCCGGGTTTGATTTGGTGGCCCGGGTCACTCCGGGTTTGATTTGGTGGCCCGGGTCACTCCGGGTTTGATTTGGTGGCCCGGGTCACTCCGGGTTTGATTTGGTGGCCCGGGTCACTCTGGGTCCGATTTGGTGGCCCGGGTCACTCTGGGTCCGATTTGGTGGCCCGGGTCACTCTGGGTCCGATTTGGTGGCCCGGGTCACTCTGGGTCCGATTTGGTGGGCCGGGTCACTCTGGGTCCGATTTGGTGGGCCGGGTCACTCTGGGTCCCATTTGGTGGCCCGGGTCACTCTGGGTCCCATTTGGTGGGCCGGGTCACTCTGGGTCCCATTTGGTGGGCCGGGTCACTCTGGGTCCCATTTGGTGGGCCGGGTCACTCCGGGTCCGATTTGGTGGGCCAGGCCACTCCGGGTCCGATTTGGTGGCCCGGGTCACTCCGGGTCCCATTTGGTGGCCCGGGTCACTCCGGGTCCCATTTGGTGGCCCGGGTCACTCCGGGTTTGATTTGGTGGCCCGGGTCACTCCGGGTTTGATTTGGTGGCCCGGGTCACTCCGGGTTTGATTTGGTGGCCCGGGTCACTCCGGGTTTGATTTGGTGGCCCGGGTCACTCCGGGTCCGATTTGGTGGGCCGGGTCACTCCGGGTCCGATTTGGTGGCCCGGGTCACTCTGGGTCCGATTTGGTGGCCCTGTCACTCTGGGTCCGATTTGGTGGCCCGGGTCACTCTGGGTCCGATTTGGTGGGCCGGGTCACTCTGGGTCCGATTTGGTGGGCCGGGTCACTCTGGGTCCGATTTGGTGGGCCGGGTCACTCTGGGTCCGATTTGGTGGGCCGGGTCACTCTGGGTCCGATTTGGTGGGCCGGGTCACTCTGGGTCCGATTTGGTGGGCCGGGTCACTCTGGGTCCGATTTGGTGGGCCGGGTCACTCTGGGTCCGATTTGGTGGGCCGGGTCACTCTGGGTCCGATTTGGTGGGCCGGGTCACTCTGGGTCCGATTTGGTGGGCCGGGTCACTCTGGGTCCGATTTGGTGGGCCGGGTCACTCTGGGTCCGATTTGGTGGGCCGGGTCACTCTGGGTCCGATTTGGTGGGCCGGGTCACTCTGACTGACAGCAGGATAAGGGAATGGCTGATAACAGAGAATAGACTGACAGCAGGACAAGGGAATGGCTGATAACAGAGAGAATAGACTGACAGCAGGACAGGGGAATTGCTGATAACAGAGAGAAATAGACTGACAGCAGGACGGGGAATGGCTGATAACAGAGAGAATAGACTGACAGCAGGACAGGGGAATGGCTGATAACAGAGAGAATAGACTGACAGCAGGACGGGGAATGGCTGATAACAGAGAGAAATAGACTGACAGCAGTACGGGGAATGGCTGATAACAGAGAGAAATAGACTGACAGCAGTACGGGGAATGGCTGATAACAGAGAGAAATAGATGGGTATTTCCTGAAGGAACTACAGATAGTGCTTTGGAATGGTTCCCGGGTTGCCCCAGCAAGACTTTCACACTTAGGTGCCCCTCAGGCGCTGGTTTGGTAGTTGTAGCCACTCTGGGTCCGATTTTGTGGGTGGGGCCCCTCAGGGGCCGATTTGGTGGGCGCTGTATACTGCGGGGCTCTGCGCTGTATACTGCGGGGCTCTGCGCTGTATACTGCGGGGCTCTGCGCTGTATGCTGCGGGGCTCTGCGCTGTATACTGCGCGGCTCTGCGCTGTATGCTGCGGGGCTCTGCGCTGTATGCTGCGCGGCTCTGCGCTGTATACTGCGGGGCTCTGCGCTGTATGCTGCGGGGCTCTGCGCTGTATGCTGCGGGGCTCTGCGCTGTATAATGTGCGGCTCTGCGCTGTATACTGCGCGGCTCTGCGCTGTATGCTGCGTGGCTCTGCGCTGTATACTGTGGGGCTCTGCGCTGTATGCTGCGCGGCTCCGCGCTGTATGCTGCGTGGCTCTGCGCTGTATAATGCGCGGCTCTGCGCTGTGTACTGTAATAATAATAAGACTACAGATAGTGCTTTGAAATTGTGCTGTACTGTCACTTTAAGAGCTGATATTATCTGGCAAAACTGTGCTGGGGTCATGTACAGTTCGCAGGTGTTGGCATAGTAACTGGGCCTGACTGCACATATCAATGAGCTAATCAGCCAGGTGGCAGGTACATTTCAAATTGCCTCAGAAACCCGGCCATTATAACCTATGGGAAAATTTCCCTATTGAAATGCATTACAATGAGGGGAAAAAACATTTTCAAACGCAAATTGCGCCAAAACTACAAATCCGATCGACACAAAAAATACTTAGCACACCTCTTGGGGACGCTGGCTTCGAAATGACACCTCACTGGAGTCTGTGAGTGAAGCGGTTCGGGCCGCATTACGTGCGGACTGAATAATAATAATAACTAGATGGGTATTTCCTGAAGGAACTACAGATAGTGCTTTGGAATGGTGCCCGGGCTGCCCCTGCAAGACTTTCACACTTGGGTGCCCCTCAGGCGGTCCGATTTGGTGGGTTGGGTCAATCTGGGTCTGATTTTGTGGGCGGGGTAAATCTAGGTCCGATTCGGTGGGCGGGGTCACTTTTGGTCCGATTCTGTGGGCGCGGCCACTCTGGGTCCGATTCGGTGGGCGGAGCCACTCTGGGTCCGATTTGGTGGGCGGGGCACCTTAGGGACCAATTTGGTGGGTGGGGTCACTCGGTCCGATTTGGTGGGCTGGGCACCTCAGGGTCTGATTTGGTGGGCTGGGCACCTCAGGGTCCGATTTGGTGGGTGGGGTCACTCTGGGTCCGATTTGGTGGGCGGGGTCACTCTGGGCCCGATTTGGTGGAAGGGGTCACTCTGGGTCCGATTTGGTGGAAGGGGTCACTCTGGGTCTGATTTGGTGGAAGGGGTCACTCTGGGTCCGATTTGGTGGGCGGAGCCACTCTGGGTCCGATTTGGTGGGCGGGGTCACTCTGGGTCTGATTTAGGGGGCGGGGTCACTCTGGGTCCGATTTGGTGGGCCGGGCCCCTCGGGGTCCGATTTGGTGGGCCGGGCCTCTCGGGTTCCGAATTGGTGAGCGGGGTAATCTACTATCTAATTATCTAAGGGCACTTCCGTCTTTCTGTCTCACAACACCGCTACGTCATCATCTCGTGAGACCGCAATGCACTCTTGGGACCGGAGCGCGCAACAAGCATCGGGTACCGGCCACTCCAGGTGCAACAAGCATCGTGTACCGGCCGCTCTAGGAGGTGCAACAACCATCAGATACCGGCCGCTCCAGGAGGTGAGTATGTAACTTTTTTATTTTAATTCTTTTTTTTTTTAACAGGGATATGCAGTATACTATGTGACTGGACAATATACTACGTGACTGGGCAGTATAACTACGTGGCTCTGCGCTGTATACTGCGTGGCTCTGTGCTGTATACTGCGTGGCTCTGCGCTGTATACTACGCGGCTCTGCGCTGTATACTACGCGGCTCTGCGCTGTATACTGCGTGGCTCTGCGCTGTGTACTGCGCGGCTCTGCGCTGTGTACTGCACGGCTCTGCGCTGTGTACTGCGCGGCTCTGCACTGTGTACTGCGCGTTCTGCGCTGTATACTGCGCGGCTCTGCGCTGTATACTGCGCAGCTCTGCGCTTTGTACTGCGCGGCTCTGCGCTATATACTGCGTGGCTCTTCGCTGTATACTACGCGGCTCTGCGCTGTGTACTGCGCGGCTCTGCGCTGTGTACTGCGCGTGTCCGTGCTGTGTACTGCGCGTGTCTGCGCTGTATACTGCGGGGCTCTGCTCTGTATACTGCGGGGCTCTGCGCTGTATACTACGCGGCTCAGCGCTGTATACTGCGCGGCTCTGCGCTGCATACTGCGTGGCTCTACGCTGCGTACTGCGCGGCTCTGCGCTGTATACTGGGTGGCTCTGCGCTGTGTACTGCGCGGCTCTGCACTGTGTACTGCGCGGCTCTGCGCTGTGTACTGCGCGGCTCTGCGCTGTGTACTGCGCGGCTCTGCGCTTTATACTGTGCGGCTCTGCGCTCTGTACTGCGCGGCTCTGCGCTGTGTACTGCGCGGCTCTGCGCTGTATACTGCGCGGCTCTGCGCTGTGTACTGCGCGGCTCTGCGCTGTGTACTGCGCGGCTCTGCGCTGTGTACTGCTCGGCTCTGCGCTGTGTACTGCGCGGCTCTGCGCTGTGTACTGCGCGGCTCTGCGCTGTGTACTGCGCGGCTCTGCGCTGTGTACTGCGCGGCTCTGCGCTGTGTACTGCACGGCTCTGCGCGGTATCCTGCGCGGCTCTGCGCTTTATACTGTGCGGCTCTGCGCTCTGTACTGCACGGCTCTGCGCTGTCTACTGCGCGGCTCTGCGCTGTGTACTGCTCGGATCTGCGCTGTGTACTGCGCGGCTCTCCGCTTTATACTGCGCGGCTCTGCGCTTTATACTACGCGGCTCTGCGCTGTGTACTGCACGGCTCTGCGCTGTGTACTGTGCGGCTCTGCGCTGTGTACTGCACGGCTCTGCGCTTTATACTGCGCGGCTCTGCGCTGTGTACTGCACGGCTCTGCGCTGTGTACTGCGCGGCTCTGCGCTGTGTACTGCGCGGCTCTGCGCTTTATACTGCGCGGCTCTGCGCTTTATACTGCGCGGCTCTGCGCTGTGTACTGCGCGGCTCTGCGCTGTGTACTGCGCGGCTCTGCGCTGTGTACTGCATGGCTCTGCGCTTTATACTGCGCGGCTCTGCGCTGTGTACTGCACGGCTCTGCGCTGTGTACTGCGCGGCTCTGCGCTGTGTACTGCACGGCTCTGCGCTTTAAACTGCGCGGCTCTGCGCTGTGTACTGCACGGCTCTGCGCTGTGTACTGCGCGGCTCTGCGCTGTGTACTGCGCGGCTCTGCGCTTTATACTGCGCGGCTCTGCGCTGTGTACTGCGCGGCTCTGCGCTGTGTACTGCGCGGCTCTGCGCTGTGTACTGCACGGCTCTGCGCTTTATACTGCGCGGCTCTGCGCTGTGTACTGCACGGCTCGGCGCTGTGTACTGCGCGGCTCTGCGCTGTGTACTGCACGGCTCTGCGCTTTATACTGCGCGGCTCTGCGCTGTGTACTGCGCGGCTCTGCGCTTTATACTGCGCGGCTCTGCGCTGTGTACTGCGCGGCTCTGCACTGTGTACTGCGCGGCTCTGCGCTTTATACTGCGCGGCTCTGCGCTGTGTACTGCACGGCTCTGCACTGTATACTGCGTGGCTGTGCAATATACTACGTGGACATGCATATTCTAGAATACCCGATGAGTTAGAATCGGGCCACAGTCTAATAATCATAAGACTACGGATAGTGGTTTGGAATTGTGCTGTACTGTCACTTTAAGAGCTGATATTATCTGACAAAACTTGTGACCTGGTGAGCTGATGTAGATTTCATAGGAGTTGGCATAGTAACTGGGTCTGACTGCGCATATCAATGAGCTAATCAGCCAGGTGGCAGTTATTTTTAGAAATTGCCTCAGAAACCAGCCCATTATAAACGTATAGGAAAATTTCTCCATTGAAACGCATTGAAAGACTTTTTTCAAACACAAATTGCGCAAAAACTACAAATCCGATCGACACGAAAAATACTTAGCACACCTCTCAGGAATGCTGGCTTCGAAATGACACCTCACTGGAGTCTGTGAGTGAAGCGGTTCGGGCCGCATTACGTGCGGACTGAATAATAAGAATAAGAAGAAGTTTACCACGGTGGAATAACAGTATAGTGCTTTGTTCCAAAGCACTATAACTAGATGGGTATTTCCTGAAGGAACTACAGATAGTGCTTTGGAATGGTGCCCGGGCTGCCCCTGCAAGACTTTCACACTTGGGTGCCCCTCAGGCGGTCCGATTTGGTGGGTTGGGTCAATCTGGGTCTGATTTTGTGGGCGGGGTAAATCTAGGTCCGATTCGGTGGGCGGGGTCACTTTTGGTCCGATTCTGTGGGCGCGGCCACTCTGGGTCCGATTCGGTGGGCGGAGCCACTCTGGGTCCGATTTGGTGGGCGGGGCACCTTAGGGACCAATTTGGTGGGTGGGGTCACTCGGTCCGATTTGGTGGGCTGGGCACCTCAGGGTCTGATTTGGTGGGTGGGGTCACTCTGGGTCCGATTTGGTGGGCGGGGTCACTCTGGGCCCGATTTGGTGGGCCGGGTCACTCTGGGTCTGATTTGGTGGAAGGGGTCACTCTGGGTCCGATTTGGTGGGCGGAGCCACTCTGGGTCCGATTTGGTGGGCGGGGTCACTCTGGGTCTGATTTAGGGGGCGGGGTCACTCTGGGTCCGATTTGGTGGGCCGGGCCCCTCGGGGTCCGATTTGGTGGGCCGGGCCTCTCGGGTTCCGAATTGGTGAGCGGGGTAATCTACTATCTAATTAGGGCACTTCCGTCTTTCTGTCTCACAACACCGCTACGTCATCATCTCGTGAGACCGCAATGCACTCTTGGGACCGGAGCGCGCAACAAGCATCGGGTACCGGCCACGCCAGGTGCAACAAGCATCGTGTACCGGCCGCTCTAGGAGGTGCAACAACCATCAGATACCGGCCGCTCCAGGAGGTGAGTATGTAACTTTTTTATTTTAATTCTTTTTTTTTTTAACAGGGATATGCAGTATACTATGTGACTGGACAATATACTACGTGACTGGGCAGTATAACTACGTGGCTCTGCGCTGTATACTGCGTGGCTCTGTGCTGTATACTGTGTGGCTCTGCGCTGTATACTACGCGGCTCTGCGCTGTATACTACGCGGCTCTGCGCTGTATACTGCGTGGCTCTGCGCTGTGTACTGCACGGCTCTGCGCTGTGTACTGCACGGCTCTGCGCTGTGTACTGCGCGGCTCTGCACTGTGTACTGCGCGTTCTGCGCTGTATACTGCGCGGCTCTGCGCTGTATACTGCGCAGCTCTGCGCAGCTCTGCGCTTTGTACTGCGCGGCTCTGCCCTATATACTGCGTGGCTCTTCGCTGTATACTACGCGGCTCTGCGCTGTGTACTGCACGGCTCTGCGCTGTGTACTGCGCGTGTCCGTGCTGTGTACTGCGCGTGTCTGCGCTGTATACTGCGGGGCTCTGCACTGTATACTGCGGGGCTCTGCGCTGTATACTACGCGGCTCAGCGCTGTATACTGCGTGGCTCTGCGCTGCATACTGCGTGGCTCTACGCTGCGTACTGCGCGGCTCTGCGCTGTATACTGGGTGGCTCTGCGCTGTGTACTGCGCGGCTCTGTGCTGTGTACTGTGCGGCTCTGCACTGTGTACTGCGCGGCTCTGCGCTGTGTACTGCGCGGCTCTGCGCTGTGTACTGCACGGCTCTGCGCTTTATACTGTGCGGCTCTGCGCTCTGTACTGTGCGGCTCTGCGCTGTGTACTGCGCAGCTCTGTGCTGTATACTGCGCGGCTCTGCGCTGTGTACTGCGCGGCTCTGCGCTGTGTACTGCGCGGCTCTGCGCTGTGTACTGCTCGGCTCTGCGCTGTGTACTGCGCGGCTCTGCGCTGTGTACTGCGCGGCTCTGCGCTGTGTACTGCGCGGCTCTGCGCTGTGTACTGCGCGGCTCTGCGCTGTGTACTGCACGGCTCTGCGCGGTATACTGCGCGGCTCTGCGCTTTATACTGTGCGGCTCTGCGCTCTGTACTGCACGGCTCTGCGCTGTCTACTGCGCGGCTCTGCGCTGTGTACTGCTCGGCTCTGCGCTGTGTACTGCGCGGCTCTCCGCTTTATACTGCGCGGCTCTGCGCTTTATACTGCGCGGCTTTGCGCTGTGTACTGCATGGCTCTGCGCTGTGTACTGCGCGGCTCTGCGCTGTGTACTGCACGGCTCTGCGCTGTGTACTGCACGGCTCTGCGCTTTATACTGCGCGGCTCTGCGCTGTGTACTGCACGGCTCTGCGCTGTGTACTGCGCGGCTCTGCGCTGTGTACTGCGCGGCTCTGCGCTTTATACTGCGCGGCTCTGCGCTGTGTACTGCACGGCTCTGCGCTGTGTACTGCGCGGCTCTGCGCTGTGTACTGCGCGGCTCTGCGCTTTATACTGCGCGGCTCTGCGCTGTGTACTGCGCGGCTCTGCGCTTTGTACTGCGCGGCTCTGCGCGGCTCTGCACTGTATACTGCGCGGCTGTGCAATATACTACGTGGACATGCATATTCTAGAATACCCGATGAGTTAGAATCGGGCCACAGTCTAATAATCATAAGACTACGGATAGTGGTTTGGAATTGTGCTGTACTGTCACTTTAAGAGCTGATATTATCTGACAAAACTTGTGACCTGGTGAGCTGATGTAGATTTCATAGGAGTTGGCATAGTAACTGTGTCTGACTGCGCATATCAATGAGCTAATCAGCCAGGTGGCAGTTATTTTTAGAAATTGCCTCAGAAACCAGCCCATTATAAACGTATAGGAAAATTTCTCCATTGAAACGCATTGAAAGACTTTTTTCAAACACAAATTGCGCAAAAACTACAAATCCGATCGACACGAAAAATACTTAGCACACCTCTCAGGAACGCTGGCTTCGAAATGACACCTCACTGGAGTCTGTGAGTTTAGCGGTTCGGGCCGCATTACGTGCGGACTGAATAATAAGAATAAGAAGAAGTTTACCACGGTGGAATAACAGTATAGTGCTTTGTTCCAAAGCACTATAACTAGATGGGTATTTCCTGAAGGAACTACAGATAGTGCTTTGGAATGGTGCCCGGGCTGCCCCTGCAAGACTTTCACACTTGGGCGCCCCTCAGGCGGTCCGATTTGGTGGGTTGGGTCAATCTGGGTCTGATTTTGTGGGCGGGGTAAATCTAGGTCCGATTCGGTGGGCGGGGTCACTTTTGGTCCGATTCTGTGGGCGCGGCCACTCTGGGTCCGATTCGGTGGGCGGAGCCACTCTGGGTCCGATTTGGTGGGCGGGGCACCTTAGGGACCAATTTGGTGGGTGGGGTCACTCGGTCCGATTTGGTGGGCTGGGCACCTCAGGGTCTGATTTGGTGGGCTGGGCACCTCAGGGTCCGATTTGGTGGGTGGGGTCACTCTGGGTCCGATTTGGTGGGCGGGGTCACTCTTGGCCCGATTTGGTGGAAGGGGTCACTCTGGGTCCGATTTGGTGGAAGGGGTCACTCTGGGTCTGATTTGGTGGAAGGGGTCACTCTGGGTCCGATTTGGTGGGCGGAGCCACTCTGGGTCCGATTTGGTGGGCGGGGTCACTCTGGGTCTGATTTAGGGGGCGGGGTCACTCTGGGTCCGATTTGGTGGGCCGGGCCCCTCGGGGTCCGATTTGGTGGGCCGGGCCTCTCGGGTTCCGAATTGGTGAGCGGGGTAATCTACTATCTAATTATCTAAGGGCACTTCCGTCTTTCTGTCTCACAACACCGCTACGTCATCATCTCGTGAGACCGCAATGCACTCTTGGGACCGGAGCGCGCAACAAGCATCGGGTACCGGCCACTCCAGGTGCAACAAGCATCGTGTACCGGCCGCTCTAGGAGGTGCAACAACCATCAGATACCGGCCGCTCCAGGAGGTGAGTATGTAACTTTTTTATTTTAATTCTTTTTTTTTTTTTAACAGGGATATGCAGTATACTATGTGACTGGACAATATACTACGTGACTGGGCAGTATAACTACGTGGCTCTGCGCTGTATACTGCGTGGCTCTGTGCTGTATACTGCGTGGCTCTGCGCTGTATACTACGCGGCTCTGCGCTGTATACTAGGCGGCTCTGCGCTGTATACTGCGTGGCTCTGCGCTGTGTACTGCGCGGCTCTGCGCTGTGTACTGCACGGCTCTGTGCTGTGTACTGCGCGGCTCTGCACTGTGTACTGCGCGTTCTGCGCTGTATACTGCGTGGCTCTGCGCTGTATACTGCGCAGCTCTGCGCAGCTCTGCGCTTTGTACTGCGCGGCTCTGCGCTATATACTGCGTGGCTCTTCGCTGTATACTACGCGGCTCTGCGCTGTGTACTGCGCGGCTCTGCGCTGTGTACTGCGCGTGTCCGTGCTGTGTACTGCGCGTGTCTGCGCTGTATACTGCGGGGCTCTGCACTGTATACTGCGGGGCTCTGCGCTGTATACTACGCGGCTCAGCGCTGTATACTGCGCGGCTCTGCGCTGCATACTGCGTGGCTCTACGCTGCGTACTGCGCGGCTCTGCGCTGTATACTGGGTGGCTCTGCGCTGTGTACTGCGCGGCTCTGTGCTGTGTACTGTGCGGCTCTGCACTGTGTACTGCGCGGCTCTGCGCTGTGTACTGCGCGGCTCTGCGCTGTGTACTGCGCGGCTCTGCGCTTTATACTGTGCGGCTCTGCGCTCTGTACTGCGCGGCTCTGCGCTGTGTACTGCGCAGCTCTGCGCTGTATACTGCGCGGCTCTGCGCTGTGTACTGCGCGGCTCTGCGCTGTGTACTGCGCGGCTCTGCGCTGTGTACTGCTTGGCTCTGCGCTGTGTACTGCGCGGCTCTGCGCTGTGTACTGCGCGGCTCTGCGCGGCTCTGCGCTGTGTACTGCGCGGCTCTGCGCTGTGTACTGCGCGGCTCTGCGCTGTGTACTGCACGGCTCTGCGCGGTATACTGCGCGGCTCTGCGCTTTATACTGTGCGGCTCTGCGCTGTGTACTGCACGGCTCTGCGCTGTCTACTGCGCGGCTCTGCGCTGTGTACTGCTCGGCTCTGCGCTGTGTACTGCGCGGCTCTCCGCTTTATACTGCGCGGCTCTGCGCTTTATACTGCGCGGCTTTGCGCTGTGTACTGCATGGCTCTGCGCTGTGTACTGCGCGGCTCTGCGCTGTGTACTGCACGGCTCTGCGCTGTGTACTGCACGGCTCTGCGCTTTATACTGCGCGGCTCTGCGCTGTGTACTGCACGGCTCTGCGCTGTGTACTGCGCGGCTCTGCGCTGTGTACTGCACGGCTCTGCGCTTTATACTGCGCGGCTCTGCGCTGTGTACTGCACGGCTCTGCGCTGTGTACTGCGCGGCTCTGCGCTGTGTACTGCGCGGCTCTGCGCTTTATACTGCGCGGCTCTGCGCTGTGTACTGCGCGGCTCTGCGCTGTGTACTGCGCGGCTCTGTGCTGTGTACTGCACGGCTCTGCGCTTTATACTGCGCGGCTCTGCGCTGTGTACTGCACGGCTCTGCGCTGTGTACTGCGCGGCTCTGCGCTGTGTACTGCACGGCTCTGCGCTTTAAACTGCGTGGCTCTACGCTGCGTACTGCGCGGCTCTGCGCTGTATACTGGGTGGCTCTGCGCTGTGTACTGCGCGGCTCTGTGCTGTGTACTGTGCGGCTCTGCACTGTGTACTGCGCGGCTCTGCGCTGTGTACTGCGCGGCTCTGCGCTGTGTACTGCGCGGCTCTGCGCTTTATACTGTGCGGCTCTGCGCTCTGTACTGCGCGGCTCTGCGCTGTGTACTGCGCAGCTCTGCGCTGTATACTGCGCGGCTCTGCGCTGTGTACTGCGCGGCTCTGCGCTGTGTACTGCGCGGCTCTGCGCTGTGTACTGCTCGGCTCTGCGCTGTGTACTGCGCGGCTCTGCGCTGTGTACTGCGCGGCTCTGCGCTGTGTACTGCGCGGCTCTGCGCTGTGTACTGCGCGGCTCTGCGCTGTGTACTGCACGGCTCTGCGCGGTATACTGCGCGGCTCTGCGCTTTATACTGTGCGGCTCTGCGCTCTGTACTGCACGGCTCTGCGCTGTCTACTGCGCGGCTCTGCGCTGTGTACTGCGCGGCTCTCCGCTTTATACTGCGCGGCTCTGCGCTTTATACTGCGCGGCTTTGCGCTGTGTACTGCATGGCTCTGCGCTGTGTACTGCGCGGCTCTGCGCTGTGTACTGCACGGCTCTGCGCTTTATACTGCGCGGCTCTGCGCTGTGTACTGCACGGCTCTGCGCTGTGTACTGCGCAGCTCTGCGCTGTGTACTGCACGGCTCTGCGCTTTATACTGCGCGGCTCTGCGCTGTGTACTGCACGGCTCTGCGCTGTGTACTGCGCGGCTCTGCGCTGTGTACTGCGCGGCTCTGCGCTTTATACTGCGCGGCTCTGCGCTTTATACTGCGCGGCTCTGCGCTGTGTACTGCGCGGCTCTGCGCTGTGTACTGCACGGCTCTGCGCTTTATACTGCGCGGCTCTGCGCTGTGTACTGCACGGCTCTGCGCTGTGTACTGCGCGGCTCTGCGCTGTGTACTGCAGGGCTCTGCGCTTTATACTGCGCGGCTCTGCGCTGTGTACTGCACGGCTCTGCGCTGTGTACTGCGCGGCTCTGCGCTGTGTACTGCGCGGCTCTGCGCTTTATACTGCGCGGCTCTGCGCTGTGTAATGCGCGGCTCTGCGCTGTGTACTGCGCGGCTCTGCGCTGTATACTGCACGGCTCTGCACTGTATACTGCGTGGCTGTGCAATATACTACGTGGACATGCATATTCTAGAATACCCGATGAGTTAGAATCGGGCCACAGTCTAATAATCATAAGACTACGGATAGTGGTTTGGAATTGTGCTGTACTGTCACTTTAAGAGCTGATATTATCTGACAAAACTTGTGACCTGGTGAGCTGATGTAGATTTCATAGGAGTTGGCATAGTAACTGTGTCTGACTGCGCATATCAATGAGCTAATCAGCCAGGTGGCAGTTATTTTTAGAAATTGCCTCAGAAACCAGCCCATTATAAACGTATAGGAAAATTTCTCCATTGAAACGCATTGAAAGACTTTTTTCAAACACAAATTGCGCAAAAACTACAAATCCGATCGACACGAAAAATACTTAGCACACCTCTCAGGAACGCTGGCTTCGAAATGACACCTCACTGGAGTCTGTGAGTTTAGCGGTTCGGGCCGCATTACGTGCGGACTGAATAATAAGAATAAGAAGAAGTTTACCACGGTGGAATAACAGTATAGTGCTTTGTTCCAAAGCACTATAATAAGAAGAAGTTATCCACGGTGGAATAACAGTATAGTGCTTTGTTCCAAAGCACTATAACTAGATGGGTATTTCCTGAAGGAACTACAGATAGTGCTTTGGAATGGTGCCCGGGCTGCCCCTGCAAGACTTTCACACTTGGGTGCCCCTCAGATGCTGGTTTGGTAGTTGTAGCCCCTCAGGGTTGAGGATTTGGTGGGCGGGGCCACTCTGGGTCCGATTTGGTGGGCGGAGCCACTCTGGGTCCGATTTGGTGGCCCGGGTCACTCTGGGTCCGATTTGGTGGCCCGGGTCACTCTGGGTCCGATTTGGTGGCCCGGGTCACTCTGGGTCCGATTTGGTGGCCCGGGTCACTCTGGGTCCGATTTGGTGGCCCGGGTCACTCTGGGTCCGATTTGGTGGCCCGGGTCACTCTGGGTCCGATTTGGTGGCCCGGGTCACTCTGGGTCCGATTTGGTGGCCCGGGTCACTCTGGGTCCGATTTGGTGGCCCGGGTCACTCTGGGTCCGATTTGGTGGCCCGGGTCACTCTGGGTCCGATTTGGTGGCCCGGGTCACTCTGGGTCTGATTTGGTGGCCCGGGTCACTCTGGGTCCGATTTGGTGGCCCGGGTCACTCTGGGTCCGATTTGGTGGCCCGGGTCACTCTGGGTCCGATTTGGTGGCCCGGGTCACTCTGGGTCCGATTTGGTGGCCCGGGTCACTCTGGGTCCGATTTGTTGGCCCTGGTCACTCTGGGTCCGATTTGGTGGCCCGGGTCACTCTGGGTCCGATTTGGTGGCCCGGGTCACTCTGGGTCCGATTTGGTGGGCCGGGTCACTCTGGGTCCGATTTGGTGGGCCGGGTCACTCTGGGTCCGACTTGGTGGGCCCGGCCACTCTGGGTCCGACTTGGTGGCCCGGGTCACTCTGGGTCCGATTTGGTGGCCCGGGTCACTCTGGGTCCGATTTGGTGGCCCGGGTCACTCTGGGTCCGATTTGGTGGCCCGGGTCACTCTGGGTCCGATTTGGTGGCCCGGGTCACTCTGGGTCCGATTTGGTGGCCCGGGTCACTCTGGGTCCGATTTGGTGGCCCGGGTCACTCTGGGTCCGATTTGGTGGCCCGGGTCACTCTGGGTCCCATTTGGTGGCCCGGGTCACTCTGGGTCCCATTTGGTGGCCCGGGTCACTCCGGGTCCCATTTGGTGGCCCGGGTCACTCCGGGTCCGATTTGGTGGGCCAGGCCACTCCGGGTCCCATTTGGTGGCCCGGGTCACTCTGGGTCCGATTTGGTGGGCCGGGTCACTCTGGGTCCGATTTGGTGGGCCGGGTCACTCTGGGTCCGATTTGGTGGGCCGGGTCACTCTGGGTCCGATTTGGTGGGCCGGGTCACTCTGACTGACAGCAGGATAAGGGAATGGCTGATAACAGAGAATAGACTGACAGCAGGACAAGGGAATGGCTGATAACAGAGAGAATAGACTGACAGCAGGACAGGGGAATTGCTGATAACAGAGAGAAATAGACTGACAGCAGGACGGGAATGGCTGATAACAGAGAGAATAGACTGACAGCAGGACAGGGGAATGGCTGATAACAGAGAGAATAGACTGACAGCAGGACGGGGAATGGCTGATAACAGAGAGAAATAGACTGACAGCAGTACGGGGAATGGCTGATAACAGAGAGAAATAGACTGACAGCAGTACGGGGAATGGCTGATAACAGAGAGAAATAGATGGGTATTTCCTGAAGGAACTACAGATAGTGCTTTGGAATGGTTCCCGGGTTGCCCCAGCAAGACTTTCACACTTAGGTGCCCCTCAGGCGCTGGTTTGGTAGTTGTAGCCACTCTGGGTCCGATTTTGTGGGTGGGGCCCCTCAGGGGCCGATTTGGTGGGCGCTGTATACTGCGGGGCTCTGCGCTGTATACTGCGGGGCTCTGCGCTGTATACTGCGGGGCTCTGCGCTGTATGCTGCGGGGCTCTGCGCTGTATGCTGCGCGGCTCTGCGCTGTATGCTGCGGGGCTCTGCGCTGTATGCTGCGCGGCTCTGCGCTGTATACTGCGGGGCTCTGCGCTGTATGCTGCGGGGCTCTGCGCTGTATGCTGCGGGGCTCTGCGCTGTATAATGTGCGGCTCTGCGCTGTATACTGCGCGGCTCTGCGCTGTATGCTGCGTGGCTCTGCGCTGTATACTGTGGGGCTCTGCGCTGTATGCTGCGCGGCTCCGCGCTGTATGCTGCGTGGCTCTGCGCTGTATAATGCGCGGCTCTGCGCTGTGTACTGTAATAATAATAAGACTACAGATAGTGCTTTGAAATTGTGCTGTACTGTCACTTTAAGAGCTGATATTATCTGGCAAAACTGTGCTGGGGTCATGTACAGTTCGCAGGCGTTGGCATAGTAACTGGGCCTGACTGCACATATCAATGAGCTAATCAGCCAGGTGGCAGGTACATTTCAAATTGCCTCAGAAACCCGGCCATTATAACCTATGGGAAAATTTCCCTATTGAAATGCATTACAATGAGGGGAAAAAACATTTTCAAACGCAAATTGCGCCAAAACTACAAATCCGATCGACACAAAAAATACTTAGCACACCTCTTGGGGACGCTGGCTTCGAAATGACACCTCACTGGAGTCTGTGAGTGAAGCGGTTCGGGCCGCATTACGTGCGGACTGAATAATAATAATAACTAGATGGGTATTTCCTGAAGGAACTACAGATAGTGCTTTGGAATGGTGCCCGGGCTGCCCCTGCAAGACTTTCACACTTGGGTGCCCCTCAGATGCTGGTTTGGTAGTTGTAGCCCCTCAGGGTTGAGGATTTGGTGGGCGGGGCCACTCTGGGTCCGATTTGGGGGCCGGAGCCACTCTGGGTCCGATTTGGTGGGCTGGGTCACCCTGGGTCCGATTTGGTGGGCCGGGCCACTATGGGTCCGATTTGGTGGCCCGGGTCACTCTGGGTCCGATTTGGTGGCCCGGGTCACTCTGGGTCCGATTTGGTGGCCCGGGTCACTCTGGGTCCGATTTGGTGGCCCGGGTCACTCTGGGTCCGATTTGGTGGCCCGGGTCACTCTGGGTCCGATTTGGTGGCCCGGGTCACTCTGGGTCCGATTTGGTGGCCCGGGTCACTCTGGGTCCGATTTGGTGGCCCGGGTCACTCTGGGTCCGATTTGGTGGCCCGGGTCACTCTGGGTCCGATTTGGTGGCCCGGGTCACTCTGGGTCCGATTTGGTGGCCCGGGTCACTCTGGGTCCGATTTGGTGGCCCGGGTCACTCTGGGTCCGATTTGGTGGCCCGGGTCACTCTGGGTCCGATTTGGTGGCCCGGGTCACTCTGGGTCCGATTTGGTGGCCCGGGTCACTCTGGGTCCGATTTGGTGGGCCGGGTCACTCTGGGTCCGATTTGGTGGGCCGGGTCACTCTGGGTCCGATTTGGTGGGCCGGGTCACTCTGGGTCCGACTTGGTGGGCCAGGCCACTCTGGGTCCGACTTGGTGGCCCGGGTCACTCTGGGTCCGATTTGGTGGCCCGGGTCACTCTGGGTCCGATTTGGTGGCCCGGGTCACTCTGGGTCCGATTTGGTGGCCCGGGTCACTCTGGGTCCGATTTGGTGGCCCGGGTCACTCTGGGTCCGATTTGGTGGCCCGGGTCACTCTGGGTCCGATTTGGTGGCCCGGGTCACTCTGGGTCCGATTTGGTGGCCCGGGTCACTCTGGGTCCCATTTGGTGGCCCGGGTCACTCTGGGTCCCATTTGGTGGCCCGGGTCACTCTGGGTCCCATTTGGTGGGCCGGGTCACTCTGGGTCCCATTTGGTGGGCCGGGTCACTCCGGGTCCGATTTGGTGGGCCAGGCCACTCCGGGTCCCATTTGGTGGCCCGGGTCACTCCGGGTCCCATTTGGTGGCCCGGGTCACTCCGGGTTTGATGTGGTGGCCCGGGTCACTCCGGGTTTGATTTGGTGGCCCGGGTCACTCCGGGTTTGATTTGGTGGCCCGGGTCACTCCGGGTTTGATTTGGTGGCCCGGGTCACTCCGGGTTTGATTTGGTGGCCCGGGTCACTCTGGGTCCGATTTGGTGGGCCGGGTCACTCTGGGTCCGATTTGGTGGCCCGGGTCACTCTGGGTCCGATTTGGTGGCCCGGGTCACTCTGGGTCCGATTTGGTGGCCCGGGTCACTCTGGGTCCGATTTGGTGGCCCGGGTCACTCTGGGTCCGATTTGGTGGCCCGGGTCACTCTGGGTCCGATTTGGTGGCCCGGGTCACTCTGGGTCCGATTTGGTGGCCCGGGTCACTCCGGGTCCCATTTGGTGGCCCGGGTCACTCCGGGTTTGATTTGGTGGCCCGGGTCACTCCGGGTTTGATTTGGTGGCCCGGGTCACTCCGGGTTTGATTTGGTGGCCCGGGTCACTCCGGGTTTGATTTGGTGGCCCGGGTCACTCCGGGTATGATTTGGTGGCCCGGGTCACTCCGGGTTTGATTTGGTGGCCCGGGTCACTCCGGGTTTGATTTGGTGGCCCGGGTCACTCCGGGTTTGATTTGGTGGCCCGGGTCACTCCGGGTTTGATTTGGTGGCCCGGGTCACTCTGGGTCCGATTTGGTGGCCCGGGTCACTCTGGGTCCGATTTGGTGGCCCGGGTCACTCTGGGTCCGATTTGGTGGCCCGGGTCACTCTGGGTCCGATTTGGTGGCCCGGGTCACTCTGGGTCCGATTTGGTGGCCCGGGTCACTCCGGGTCCCATTTGGTGGCCCGGGTCACTCTGGGTCCCATTTGGTGGCCCGGGTCACTCCGGGTTTGATTTGGTGGCCCGGGTCACTCCGGGTTTGATTTGGTGGCCTGGGTCACTCCGGGTTTGATTTGGTGGCCCGGGTCACTCCGGGTTTGATTTGGTGGCCCGGGTCACTCTGGGTCCGATTTGGTGGGCCGGGTCACTCCGGGTCCGATTTGGTGGCCCGGGTCACTCTGGGTCCGATTTGGTGGCCCGGGTCACTCTGGGTCCGATTTGGTGGCCCGGGTCACTCTGGGTCCGATTTGGTGGGCCGGGTCACTCTGGGTCCGATTTGGTGGGCCGGGTCACTCTGGGTCCGATTTGGTGGGCCGGGTCACTCTGGGTCCGATTTGGTGGGCCGGGTCACTCTGGGTCCGATTTGGTGGGCCGGGTCACTCTGGGTCCGATTTGGTGGGCCGGGTCACTCTGGGTCCGATTTGGTGGGCCGGGTCACTCTGGGTCCGATTTGGTGGGCCGGGTCACTCTGGGTCCGATTTGGTGGGCCGGGTCACTCTGGGTCCGATTTGGTGGGCCGGGTCACTCTGGGTCCGATTTGGTGGGCCGGGTCACTCTGGGTCCGATTTGGTGGGCCGGGTCACTCTGGGTCCGATTTGGTGGGCCGGGTCACTCTGGGTCCGATTTGGTGGGCCGGGTCACTCTGGGTCCGATTTGGTGGGCCGGGTCACTCTGACTGACAGCAGGATAAGGGAATGGCTGATAACAGAGAATAGACTGACAGCAGGACAAGGGAATGGCTGATAACAGAGAGAATAGACTGACAGCAGGACAGGGGAATTGCTGATAACAGAGAGAAATAGACTGACAGCAGGACGGGAATGGCTGATAACAGAGAGAATAGACTGACAGCAGGACAGGGGAATGGCTGATAACAGAGAGAATAGACTGACAGCAGGACGGGGAATGGCTGATAACAGAGAGAAATAGACTGACAGCAGTACGGGGAATGGCTGATAACAGAGAGAAATAGACTGACAGCAGTACGGGGAATGGCTGATAACAGAGAGAAATAGATGGGTATTTCCTGAAGGAACTACAGATAGTGCTTTGGAATGGTTCCCGGGTTGCCCCAGCAAGACTTTCACACTTAGGTGCCCCTCAGGCGCTGGTTTGGTAGTTGTAGCCACTCTGGGTCCGATTTTGTGGGTGGGGCCCCTCAGGGGCCGATTTGGTGGGCGCTGTATACTGCGGGGCTCTGCGCTGTATACTGCGGGGCTCTGCGCTGTATACTGCGGGGCTCTGCGCTGTATACTGCGCGGCTCTGCGCTGTATGCTGCGGGGCTCTGCGCTGTATGCTGCGCGGCTCTGCGCTGTATACTGCGGGGCTCTGCGCTGTATGCTGCGGGGCTCTGCGCTGTATGCTGCGGGGCTCTGCGCTGTATAATGTGCGGCTCTGCGCTGTATACTGCGCGGCTCTGCGCTGTATGCTGCGTGGCTCTGCGCTGTATACTGTGGGGCTCTGCGCTGTATGCTGCGCGGCTCCGCACTGTATGCTGCGTGGCTCTGCGCTGTATAATGCGCGGCTCTGCGCTGTGTACTGTAATAATAATAAGACTACAGATAGTGCTTTGAAATTGTGCTGTACTGTCACTTTAAGAGCTGATATTATCTGGCAAAACTGTGCTGGGGTCATGTACAGTTCGCAGGCGTTGGCATAGTAACTGGGCCTGACTGCACATATCAATGAGCTAATCAGCCAGGTGGCAGGTACATTTCAAATTGCCTCAGAAACCCGGCCATTATAACCTATGGGAAAATTTCCCTATTGAAATGCATTACAATGAGGGGAAAAAACATTTTCAAACGCAAATTGCGCCAAAACTACAAATCCGATCGACACAAAAAATACTTAGCACACCTCTTGGGGACGCTGGCTTCGAAATGACACCTCACTGGAGTCTGTGAGTGAAGCGGTTCGGGCCGCATTACGTGCGGACTGAATAATAATAATAACTAGATGGGTATTTCCTGAAGGAACTACAGATAGTGCTTTGGAATGGTGCCCGGGCTGCCCCTGCAAGACTTTCACACTTGGGTGCCCCTCAGATACTGGTTTGGTAGTTATAGCCCCTCAGGGTTGAGGATTTGGTGGGCGGGGCTACTCTGGGTCTGATTTGGTGGGCGGCGAAACTCTGGGTCCGATTTGGTGGGCGGGGCTACTCTGGGTCCGATTTGGCGGGCGGCGCCACTCTGGGTCCGATTTGGCGGGCGGCGCCACTCTGGGTCCGATTTGGCGGGCGGTGCCACTCCGGGTCCGATTTGGCGGGCGGCGCCACTCCGGGTCCGATTTGGCGGGCGGCGCCACTCCGGGTCCGATTTGGCGGGCGGCGCCACTCTGGGTCCGATTTGGTGGGCTGGGTCCGATTTGGTGAGCGGGGCAATAATGATAAGACTACAGATAGTGCTTTGTAATTGTGCTGTACTGTCACTTTAAGAGCTGATATTATCTGACAAAACTTGTGAACTGGTGGGCTGATGTAGAGTTTATAGTCGTTGGCATAGTAACTGGGTCTCACAGCGCATATCAATGAGGTAATCAGCCAGGTGGCAGTTATTTTTAGAAATTGCCTCAGAAATCAGGCCCATTATAAACGTATTGGAAAATTTCCCTATTGAAATGCATTGAGACACTTTTTTCAAACGCAAATTGCGCCAAAACTACAAATCCAATCGACACGAAAAATACTTAGCACACCTCTCAGGAACGCTGGCTTCGAAATGACACCTCACTGGAGTCTGTGAGTTTAGCGGTTCGGGCCGCATTACGTGCGGACTGAATAATAATAAGAACTAGATGGGTATTTCCTGAAGGAACTACAAATAGTGCTTTGGAATGGTGCCCGGGCTGCCCCTGCAAGACTTTCACACTTGGGTGCCCCTCAGGCGGTCCGATTTGGTGGGTTGGGTCAATCTTGGTCTGATTTTGTGGGCGGGGTAAATCTAGGTCCGATTCGGTGGGCGGGGTCACTTTTGGTCCGATTCTGTGGGCGCGGCCACTCTGGGTCCGATTCGGTGGGCGGAGCCACTCTGGGTCCGATTTGGTGGGCGGGGCACCTTAGGGACCAATTTGGTGGGTGGGGTCACTCGGTCCGATTTGGTGGGCTGGGCACCTCAGGGTCTGATTTGGTGGGCTGGGCACCTCAGGGTCCGATTTGGTGGGTGGGGTCACTCTGGGTCCGATTTGGTGGGCGGGGTCACTCTGGGCCCGATTTGGTGGAAGGGGTCACTCTGGGTCCGATTTGGTGGAAGGGGTCACTCTGGGTCTGATTTGGTGGAAGGGGTCACTCTGGGTCCGATTTGGTGGGCGGAGCCACTCTGGGTCCGATTTGGTGGGCGGGGTCACTCTGGGTCTGATTTAGGGGGCGGGGTCACTCTGGGTCCGATTTGGTGGGCCGGGCCCCTCGGGGTCCGATTTGGTGGGCCGGGCCTCTCGGGTTCCGAATTGGTGAGCGGGGTAATCTACTATCTAATTATCTAAGGGCACTTCCGTCTTTCTGTCTCACAACACCGCTACGTCATCATCTCGTGAGACCGCAATGCACTCTTGGGACCGGAGCGCGCAACAAGCATCGGGTACCGGCCACTCCAGGTGCAACAAGCATCGTGTACCGGCCGCTCTAGGAGGTGCAACAACCATCAGATACCGGCCGCTCCAGGAGGTGAGTATGTAACTTTTTTATTTTAATTCTTTTTTTTTTTAACAGGGATATGCAGTATACTATGTGACTGGACAATATACTACGTGACTGGGCAGTATAACTACGTGGCTCTGCGCTGTATACTGCGTGGCTCTGTGCTGTATACTGCGTGGCTCTGCGCTGTATACTACGCGGCTCTGCGCTGTATACTACGCGGCTCTGCGCTGTATACTGCGTGGCTCTGCGCTGTGTACTGCGCGGCTCTGCGCTGTGTACTGCACGGCTCTGCGCTGTGTACTGCGCGGCTCTGCACTGTGTACTGCGCGTTCTGTGCTGTATACTGCGCGGCTCTGCGCTATATACTGCGTGGCTCTTCGCTGTATACTACGCGGCTCTGCGCTGTGTACTGCGCGGCTCTGCGCTGTGTACTGCGCTTGTCCGTGCTGTGTACTGCGCGTGTCTGCGCTGTATACTGCGGGGCTCTGCACTGTATACTGCGGGGCTCTGCGCTGTATACTACGCGGCTCAGCGCTGTATACTGCGCGGCTCTGCGCTGCATACTGCGTGGCTCTACGCTGCGTACTGCGCGGCTCTGCGCTGTATACTGGGTGGCTCTGCGCTGTGTACTGCGCGGCTCTGTGCTGTGTACTGTGCGGCTCTGCTCTGTGTACTGCGCGGCTCTGCGCTGTGTACTGCGCGGCTCTGCGCTGTGTACTGCGCGGCTCTGCGCTTTATACTGTGCGGCTCTGCGCTCTGTACTGCGCGGCTCTGCGCTGTGTACTGCGCAGCTCTGCGCTGTATACTGCGCGGCTCTGCGCTGTGTACTGCGCGGCTCTGCGCTGTGTACTGCGCGGCTCTGCGCTGTGTACTGCTCGGCTCTGCGCTGTGTACTGCGCGGCTCTGCGCTGTGTACTGCGCGGCTCTGCGCTGTGTACTGCGCGGCTCTGCACTGTGTACTGCGCGGCTCTGCGCTGTGTACTGCACGGCTCTGCGCGGTATACTGCGCGGCTCTGCGCTTTATACTGTGCGGCTCTGCGCTCTGTACTGCACGGCTCTGCGCTGTCTACTGCGCGGCTCTGCGCTGTGTACTGCTCGGCTCTGCGCTGTGTACTGCGCGGCTCTCCGCTTTATACTGTGCGGCTCTGCGCTTTATACTGCGCGGCTTTGCGCTGTGTACTGCATGGCTCTGCGCTGTGTACTGCGCGGCTCTGCGCTGTGTACTGCACGGCTCTGCGCTGTGTACTGCACGGCTCTGTGCTTTATACTGCGCGGCTCTGCGCTGTGTACTGCACGGCTCTGCGCTGTGTACTGCGCGGCTCTGCGCTGTGTACTGCACGGCTCTGCGCTTTATACTGCGCGGCTCTGCGCTGTGTACTGCACGGCTCTGCGCTGTGTACTGCGCGGCTCTGCGCTGTGTACTGCGCGGCTCTGCGCTTTATACTGCGCGGCTCTGTGCTTTATACTGCGCGGCTCTGCGCTGTGTACTGCGCGGCTCTGCGCTGTGTACTGCGCGGCTCTGCGCTGTGTACTGCACGGCTCTGCGCTTTATACTGCGCGGCTCTGCGCTGTGTACTGCACGGCTCTGCGCTGTGTACTGCGCGGCTCTGCGCTGTGTACTGCACGGCTCTGCGCTTTAAACTGCGCGGCTCTGCGCTGTGTACTGCACTGCTCTGCGCTGTGTACTGCGCGGCTCTGCGCTGTGTACTGCGCGGCTCTGCGCTTTATACTGCGCGGCTCTGCGCTGTGTACTGCGCGGCTCTGCGCTGTGTACTGCGCGGCTCTGCGCTGTGTACTGCACGGCTCTGCGCTTTATACTGCGCGGCTCTGCGCTGTGTACTGCACGGCTCTGCGCTGTGTACTGCGCGGCTCTGCGCTGTGTACTGCACGGCTCTGCGCTTTATACTGCGCGGCTCTGCGCTGTGTACTGCACGGCTCTGCGCTGTGTACTGCGCGGCTCTGCGCTGTGTACTGCGCGGCTCTGCGCTTTATACTGCGCGGCTCTGCGCTGTGTACTGCGCGGCTCTGCGCTGTGTACTGCACGGCTCTGCACTGTATACTGCGTGGCTGTGCAATATACTACGTGGACATGCATATTCTAGAATACCCGATGAGTTAGAATCGGGCCACAGTCTAATAATCATAAGACTACGGATAGTGGTTTGGAATTGTGCTGTACTGTCACTTTAAGAGCTGATATTATCTGACAAAACTTGTGACCTGGTGAGCTGATGTAGATTTCATAGGAGTTGGCATAGTAACTGTGTCTGACTGCGCATATCAATGAGCTAATCAGCCAGGTGGCAGTTATTTTTAGAAATTGCCTCAGAAACCAGCCCATTATAAACGTATAGGAAAATTTCTCCATTGAAACGCATTGAAAGACTTTTTTCAAACACAAATTGCGCAAAAACTACAAATCCGATCGACACGAAAAATACTTAGCACACCTCTCAGGAACGCTGGCTTCGAAATGACACCTCACTGGAGTCTGTGAGTTTAGCGGTTCGGGCCGCATTACGTGCGGACTGAATAATAAGAATAAGAAGAAGTTTACCACGGTGGAATAACAGTATAGTGCTTTGTTCCAAAGCACTATAACTAGATGGGTATTTCCTGAAGGAACTACAGATAGTGCTTTGGAATGGTGCCCGGGCTGCCCCTGCAAGACTTTGACACTTGGGTGCCCCTCAGGCGGTCCGATTTGGTGGGTTGGGTCAATCTGGGTCTGATTTTGTGGGCGGGGAAAATCTAGGTCCGATTCGGTGGGCGGGGTCACTTTTGGTCCGATTCTGTGGGCGCGGCCACTCTGGGTCCGATTCGGTGGGCGGAGCCACTCTGGGTCCAATTTGGTGGGCGGGGCACCTTAGGGACCAATTTGGTGGGTGGGGTCACTCGGTCCGATTTGGTGGGCTGGGCACCTCAGGGTCTGATTTGGTGGGCTGGGCACCTCAGGGTCCGATTTGGTGGGTGGGGTCACTCTGGGTCCGATTTGGTGGGCGGGGTCACTCTGGGCCTGATTTGGTGGAAGGGGTCACTCTGGGTCCAGTTTGGTGGAAGGGGTCACTCTGGGTCTGATTTGGTGGAAGGGGTCACTCTGGGTCCGATTTGGTGGGCGGAGCCACTCTGGGTCCGATTTGGTGGGCGGGGTCACTCTGGGACTGATTTAGGGGGCGGGGTCACTCTGGGTCTGATTTGGTGAGCCGGGCCCCTCGGGGTCCGATTTGGTGAGCGGGGTAATCTACTATATAATTGTCTAAGGGCACTTCCGTCTTTCTGTCTCACAACACCGCTACGTCATCATCTCGTGAGACCGCAATGCACTCTTGGGACCGGAGCGCGCAACAAGCATCGGGTACCGGCCACTCCAGGTGCAACAAGCATCGTGTACCGGCCGCTCTAGGAGGTGCAACAACCATCAGATACCGGCCGCTCCAGGAGGTGAGTATGTAACTTTTTTATTTTAATTCTTTTTTTTTTTTTAACAGGGATATGCAGTATACTATGTGACTGGACAATATACTACGTGACTGGGCAGTATAACTACGTGGCTCTGTGCTGTATACTGCGTGGCTCTGCGCTGTATACTGCGTGGCTCTGCGCTGTATACTACGCGGCTCTGCGCTGTATACTACGCGGCTCTGCGCTGTATACTACGCGGCTCTGCGCTGTATACTGCGTGGCTCTGCGCTGTGTACTGTGCGGCTCTGCGCTGTGTACTGCACGGCTCTGCGCTGTGTACTGCGCGGCTCTGCACTGTGTACTGCGCGTTCTGCGCTGTATACTGCGCGGCTCTGCGCTGTATACTGCGCGGCTCTGCGCTTTGTACTGCGCGGCTCTGCGCTGTATACTGCGGGGCTCTGCACTGTATACTGCGCGGCTCTGCGCTGCATACTGCGTGGCTCTACGCTGTGTACTGCGCGGCTCTGCGCTGTTTACTGCGGGGCTCTGCACAGTATACTACGCGGCTCTGCGCTGTATACTGCGCGGCTCTGCGCTGCATACTGCGTGGCTCTACGCTGTGTACTGCGCGGCTCTGCGCTGTATACTGCGCGGCTCTGCTCTGTATACTGGGTGGCTCTGCGCTGTGTACTGCGCGGCTCTGTGCTGTGTACTGCGCGGCTCTGCACTGTGTACTGCGCGGCTCTGCGCTGTGTACTGCGCGGCTCTGCGCTGTGTACTGCGCGGCTCTGCGCTTTATACTGCGCGGCTCTGCGCTCTGTACTGCGCGGCTCTGCGCTGTGTACTGCGCGGCTCTCCGCTGTGTACTGCGCGGCTCTGCGCTGTGTACTGCGCGGCTCTGCGCTGTGTACTGCGCGGCTCTGCGCTGTGTACTGCTCGGCTCTGCGCTGTGTACTGCTCGGCTCTGCGCTGTGTACTGCGCGGCTCTCCGCTGTGTACTGCGCGGCTCTGCGCTGTGTACTGCTCGGCTCTGCGCTGTGTACTGCGTGGCTCTCCGCTTTATACTGCGTGGCTCTGCGCTGTGTACTGCGCGGCTCTGCGCTGTGTACTGCGCGGCTCTGCGCGGCTCTGCGCTGTGTTTTGCGCAGCTCTGCGCTGTGTACTGCTCGGCTCTGCACTGTGTACTGCGCGGCTCTCCGCTTTATACTGCGCGGCTCTGCGCTGTGTACTGCGCGGCTCTGCGCTGTGTACTGCGTGGCTCTGTGCTGTGTACTGCGCGGTTCTGCGCTGTGTACTGCTCGGCTCTGCGCTGTGTACTACGCGGCTCTGGGCTGTGTACTGCGCGGCTCTGCGCTGTGTACTGCGCGGCTCTGCGCTGTGTACTGCGCGGCTCTGCGCTGTGTACTACGCGGCTCTGTGCTGTGTACTGCGCGGCTCTGCGCTGTGTACTGCGCGGCTCTGCGCTGTGTACTGCTCGGCTCTGCGCTGTGTACTGCGTGGCTCTGCGCTGTGTACTGCGCGGCTCTGTGCTGTGTACTGCGCGGCTCTGCGCTGTGTACTGCGCGGCTCTCCGCTGTGTACTGCGCGGCTCTGCGCTGTGTACTGCGCGGCTCTGCGCTGTGTACTGCGCGGCTCTGCGCTGTGTACTGCGCGGCTCTGCGCTGTGTACTGCGCGGCTCTGCGCTGTGTACTGCGCGGCTCTGCGCTGTGTACTGCGCGGCTCTGCGCTGTGTACTGCGCGGCTCTGCGCTGTGTACTGCGCGGCTCTGCGCTTTATACTGCGCGGCTCTGCGCTTTATACTGCGCGGCTCTGCGCTTTATACTGCGCGGCTCTGCGCTGTGTACTGCGCGGCTCTGCGCTTTATACTGCGCGGCTCTGCGCTGTGTACTGCGCGGCTCTGCGCTGTGTACTGCGTGGCTCTGCGCTGTGTACTGCGTGGCTCTGCGCTTTGTACTGTGTGGCTGTGCAATATACTACGTGGACATACATATTCTAGAATACCCGATGAGTTAGAATCGGGCCACAGTCTAATAATTATAAGACTACAGATAGTGGTTTGGAATTGTGCTGTACTGTCACTTTAAGAGCTGATATTATCTGACAAAACTTGTGACCTGGTGAGCTGATGTAGACTTCATAGGCGTTGGCATAGTAACTGTGTCTGACTGCGCATATCAATGAGCTAATCGGCCAGGTGGCAGTTATTTTTAGAAATTGCCTCAGAAACCAGCCCATTAGAAACGTATAGGAAAATTTCTCTATTGAAACGCATTGAAAGACTTTTTTCAAACACAAATTTCGCAAAAACTACAAATCCGATCGGCACGAAAAATACTTAGCACACCTCTTGGGGACGCTGGCTTCGAAATGACACCTCACTGGAGTCTGTGAGTTTAGCGGTTCGGGCCGCATTACGTGCGGACTGAATAATAAGAATAAGAAGAAGTTTACCACGGTGGAATAACAGTATAGTGCTTTGTTCCAAAGCACTATAACTAGATGGGTATTTCCTGAAGGAACTACAGATAGTGCTTTGGAATGGTGCCCGGGCTGCCCCTGCAAGACTTTGACACTTGGGTGCCCCTCAGGCGGTCTGATTTGGTGGGTTGGGTCAATCTGGGTCTGATTTTGTGGGCGGGGTAAATCTAGGTCCGATTCGGTGGGCGGGGTCACTTTTGGTCCGATTCTGTGGGCGCGGCCACTCTGGGTCCGATTCGGTGGGCGGAGCCACTCTGGGTCCGATTTGGTGGGCGGGGCACCTTAGGGACCAATTTGGTGGGTGGGGTCACTCGGTCCGATTTGGTGGGCTGGGCACCTCAGGGTCCGATTTGGTGGGTGGGGTCACTCTGGGTCCGATTTGGTGGGTGGGGTCACTCTGGGTCCGATTTGGTGGGCGGGGTCACTCTGGGCCCGATTTGGTGGAAGGGGCCACTCTGGGTCCGATTTGGTGGAAGGGGTCACTCTGGGTCTGATTTGGTGGAAGGGGTCACTCTGGGTCCGATTTGGTGGGCGGAGCCACTCTGGGTCCGATTTGGTGGGCGGGGTCACTCTGGGTCTGATTTAGGGGGCGGGGTCACTCTGGGTCCGATTTGGTGGGCTGGGCCCCTCGGGGTCCGATTTGGTGGGCCGGGCCTCTCGGGTTCCGAATTGGTGAGCGGGGTAATCTACTATCTAATTGTCTAAGGGCACTTCCGTCTTTCTGTCTCACAACACCGCTACGTCATCATCTCGTGAGACCGCAATGCACTCTTGGGACCGGAGCGCGCAACAAGCATCGGGTACCGGCCACTCCAGGTGCAACAAGCATCGTGTACCGGCCGCTCTAGGAGGTGCAACAACCATCAGATACCGGCCGCTCCAGGAGGTGAGTATGTAACTTTTTTATTTTAATTCTTTTTTTTTTTTTAACAGGGATATGCAGTATACTATGTGACTGGACAATATACTACGTGACTGGGCAGTATAACTACGTGGCTCTGCGCTGTATACTGCGTGGCTCTGTGCTGTATACTGCGTGGCTCTGCGCTGTATACTACGCGGCTCTGCGCTGTATACTACGCGGCTCTGCGCTGTATACTGCGTGGCTCTGCGCTGTGTACTGCGTGGCTCTGCGCTGTGTACTGTGCGGCTCTGCGCTGTGTACTGCGCGGCTCTGCGCTGTGTACTGCACGGCTCTGCGCTGTGTACTGCGCGGCTCTGCACTGTGTACTGCGCGTTCTGCGCTGTATACTGCGCGGCTCTGCGCTGTATACTGCGCGGCTCTGCGCTGTATACTGCGCAGCTCTGCGCTTTGTACTGCGCGGCTCTGCGCTATATACTGCGTGGCTCTTCGCTGTATACTACGCGGCTCTGTGCTGTGTACTGCGCGGCTCTGCGCTGTGTACTGCGCGGCTCTGCGCTGTGTACTGCGCGGCTCTGCGCTTTATACTGCGCGGCTTTGCGCTGTGTACTGCGCGGCTCTGCGCTGTGTACTGCGCGGCTCTGCGCTGTGTACTGCACGGCTCTGCGCTTTATACTGCGCGGCTCTGCGCTGTGTACTGCACGGCTCTGCGCTGTGTACTGCGCGGCTCTGCGCGGTATACTGCGCGGCTCTGCGCTTTATACTGTGCGGCTCTGCGCTCTGTACTGCACGGCTCTGCGCTGTCTACTGCGCGGCTCTGCGCTGTGTACTGCTCGGCTCTGCGCTGTGTACTGCGCGGCTCTCCGCTTTATACTGCGCGGCTCTGCGCTGTGTACTGCGCGGCTCTGCGCTGTGTACTGCGCGGCTCTGCGCTTTATACTGCGCGGCTTTGCGCTGTGTACTGCATGGCTCTGCGCTGTGTACTGCGCGGCTCTGCGCTGTGTACTGCGCGGCTCTGCGCTGTGTACTGCGCGGCTCTGCGCTGTGTACTGCGCGGCTCTGCTCTTTATACTGTGCGGCTCTGCGCTGTGTACTGCGCGGCTCTGCGCTGTGTACTGCGCGGCTCTGCGCTGTGTACTGCGCGGCTCTGCGCTGTGTACTGCACGGCTCTGCGCTTTATACTGCGCGGCTCTGCGCTGTGTACTGCACGGCTCTGCGCTGTGTACTGCGCGGCTCTGCGCTGTGTACTGCGCGGCTCTGCGCTGTGTACTGCGCGGCTCTGCGCTTTATACTGCGCGGCTTTGCGCTGTGTACTGCATGGCTCTGCGCTGTGTACTGCGCGGCTCTGCGCTGTGTACTGCGCGGCTCTGCGCTGTGTACTGCACGGCTCTGCGCTTTATACTGCGCGGCTTTGTGCTGTGTACTGCATGGCTCTGCGCTGTGTACTGCGCGGCTCTGCGCTGTGTACTGCGCGGCTCTGCGCTGTGTACTGCGCGGCTCTGCGCTTTATACTGCGCGGCTCTGCGCTGTGTACTGCACGGCTCTGCGCTGTGTACTGCGCAGCTCTGCGCTGTGTACTGCGCGGCTCTGCGCTGTGTACTGCGCGGCTCTGCGCTGTGTACTGCGCGGCTCTGCGCTTTATACTGCGCGGCTCTGCACTGTATACTGCGTGGCTGTGCAATATACTACGTGGACATGCATATTCTAGAATACCCGATGAGTTAGAATCGGGCCACCATCTAATAATTATAAGACTACAGATAGTGGTTTGGAATTGTGCTGTACTGTCACTTTAAGAGCTGATATTATCTGACAAAACTTGTGACCTGGTGAGCTGATGTAGATTTCATAGGCGTTGGCATAGTAACTGTGTCTGACTGCGCATATCAATGAGCTAATCAGCCAGGTGGCAGTTATTTTTAGAAATTGCCTCAGAAACCAGCCCATTATAAACGTATAGGAAAATTTCTCCATTGAAACGCATTGAAAGACTTTTTTCAAACACAAATTGCGCAAAAACTACAAATCCGATCGGCACGAAAAATACTTAGCACACCTCTTGGGGACGCTGGCTTCGAAATGACACCTCACTGGAGTCTGTGAGTTTAGCGGTTCGGGCCGCATTACGTGCGGACTGAATAATAAGAATAAGAAGAAGTTTACCACGGTGGAATAACAGTATAGTGCTTTGTTCCAAAGCACTATAACTAGATGGGTATTTCCTGAAGGAACTACAGATAGTGCTTTGGAATGGTGCCCGGGCTGCCCCTGCAAGACTTTGACACTTGGGTGTCCCTCAGGCGGTCCGATTTGGTGGGTTGGGTCAATCTGGGTCTGATTTTGTGGGCGGGGTAAATCTAGGTCCGATTCGGTGGGCGGGGTCACTTTTGGTCCGATTCTGTGGGCGCGGCCACTCTGGGTCCGATTAGGTGGGCGGGGCACCTTAGGGACCAATTTGGTGGGTGGGGTCACTCGGTCCGATTTGGTGGGCTGGGCACCTCAGGGTCTGATTTGGTGGGCTGGGCACCTCAGGGTCCGATTTGGTGGGTGGGGTCACTCTGGGTCCGATTTGGTGGGCGGGGTCACTCTGGGCCCGATTTGGTGGAAGGGGTCACTCTGGGCCCGATTTGGTGGAAGGGGTCACTCTGGGTCTGATTTGGTGGAAGGGGTCACTCTGGGTCCGATTTGGTGGGCGGAGCCACTCTGGGTCCGATTTGGTGGGCGGGGTCACTCTGGGTCCGATTTAGGGGGCGGGGTCACTCTGGGTCCGATTTGGTGGGCCGGGCCCCTCGGGGTCCGATTTGGTGGGCCGGGCCTCTCGGGTTCCGAATTGGTGAGCGGGGTAATCTACTATATAATTGTCTAAGGGCACTTCCGTCTTTCTGTCTCACAACACCGCTACGTCATCATCTCGTGAGACCGCAATGCACTCTTGGGACCGGAGCGCGCAACAAGCATCGGGTACCGGCCACTCCAGGTGCAACAAGCATCGTGTACCGGCCGCTCTAGGAGGTGCAACAACCATCAGATACCGGCCGCTCCAGGAGGTGAGTATGTAACTTTTTTATTTTAATTCTTTTTTTTTTTTTAACAGGGATATGCAGTATACTATGTGACTGGACAATATACTACGTGACTGGGCAGTATAACTACGTGGCTCTGCGCTGTTTACTGCGTGGCTCTGCGCTGTATACTGCGTGGCTCTGCGCTGTATACTACGCGGCTCTGCGCTGTATACTACGCGGCTCTGCGCTGTATACTACGCGGCTCTGCGCTGTATACTGCGCGGCTCTGCGCTGTGTACTGCGCGGCTCTGCGCTGTGTACTGCGCGGCTCTGCGCTGTGTACTGCGCGGCTCTGCGCTTTATACTGCGCGGCTCTGCGCTGTGTACTGCGCGGCTCTGCGCTGTGTACTGCGCGGCTCTGCGCTTTATACTGCGCGGCTCTGCGCTGTGTACTGCGCGGCTCTGCGCTGTGTACTGCGCGGCTCTGCGCTGTGTACTGCGCGGCTCTGCGCTGTGTACTGCGCGGCTCTGCGCTGTGTACTGCGCGGCTCTGCGCTGTGTACTGCGCGGCTCTGCGCTTTGTACTGCGCGGCTCTGCGCTGTGTACTGCGCGGCTCTGCGCTGTGTACTGCGCGGCTCTGCGCTGTGTACTGCGCGGCTCTGCGCTGTGTACTGCGCGGCTCTGCGCTGTGTACTGCGCAGCTCTGCGCTGTGTACTGCGCGGCTCGGCACTGTATACTGCGTGGCTGTGCAATATACTTCGTGGACATGCATATTCTAGAATACCCGATGAGTTAGAATCGGGCCACAGTCTAATAATCATAAGACTACAGATAGTGGTTTGGAATTGTGCTGTACTGTCACTTTAAGAGCTGACATTATCTGACAAAACTTGTGACCTGGTGAGCTGATGTAGACTTCATAGGCGTTGGCATAGTAACTGTGTCTGACTGCGCATATCAATGAGCTAATCAGCCAGGTGGCAGTTATTTTTAGAAATTGCCTCAGAAACCAGCCCATTATAAACGTATGGGGAAATTTCTCTATTGAAACGCATTGAAAGACTTTTTTCAAACACAAATTGCGCAAAAACTACAAATCCGATCGGCACGAAAAATACTTAGCACACCTCTCAGGAACGCTGGCTTCGAAATGACACCTCACTGGAGTCTGTGAGTTTAGCGGTTCGGGCCGCATTACGTGCGGACTGAATAATAAGAATAAGAAGAAGTTTACCACGGTGGAATAACAGTATAGTGCTTTGTTCCAAAGCACTATAACTAGATGGGTATTTCCTGAAGGAACTACAGATAGTGCTTTGGAATGGTGCCCGGGCTGCCCCTGCAAGACTTTCACACTTGGGTGCCCCTCAGATGCTGGTTTGGTAGTTGTAGCCCCTCAGGGTTGAGGATTTGGTGGGCGGGGCCACTCTGGGTCCGATTTGGGGGGCGGAGCCACTCTGGGTCCGATTTGGTGGGCTGGGTCACTCTGGGTCCGATTTGGTGGGCCGGGCCACTATGGGTCCGATTTGGTGGCCCGGGTCACTCTGGGTCCGATTTGGTGGCCCGCGTCACTCTGGGTCCGATTTGGTGGCCCGGGTCACTCTGGGTCCGATTTGGTGGCCCGGGTCACTCTGGGTCCGATTTGGTGGCCCGGGTCACTCTGGGTCCGATTTGGTGGCCCGGGTCACTCTGGGTCCCATTTGGTGGCCCGGGTCACTCTGGGTCCCATTTGGTGGCCCGGGTCACTCTGGGTCCCATTTGGTGGGCCGGGTCACTCCGGGTCCGATTTGGTGGGCCAGGCCACTCCGGGTTCCATTTGGTGGCCCGGGTCACTCCGGGTCCCATTTGGTGGCCCGGGTCACTCCGGGTTTGATTTGGTGGCCCGGGTCACTCCGGGTTTGATTTGGTGGCCCGGGTCACTCCGGGTTTGATTTGGTGGCCCGGGTCACTCCGGGTTTGATTTGGTGGCCCAGGTCACTCCGGGTTTGATTTGGTGGCCCGGGTCACTCCGGGTCCGATTTGGTGGGCCGGGTCACTCTGGGTCCGATTTGGTGGCCCAGGTCACTCTGGGTCCGATTTGGTGGCCCGGGTCACTCTGGGTCCGATTTGGTGGCCCGGGTCACTCTGGGTCCGATTTGGTGGCCCGGGTCACTCTGGGTCCGATTTGGTGGCCCGGGTCACTCCGGGTCCCATTTGGTGGCCCGGGTCACTCCGGGTTTGATTTGGTGGCCCGGGTCACTCCGGGTTTGATTTGGTGGCCCGGGTCACTCCGGGTTTGATTTGGTGGCCCGGGTCACTCCGGGTTTGATTTGGTGGCCCGGGTCACTCCGGGTTTGATTTGGTGGCCCGGGTCACTCCGGGTTTGATTTGGTGGCCCGGGTCACTCCGGGTTTGATTTGGTGGCCCGGGTCACTCCGGGTTTGATTTGGTGGCCCGGGTCACTCCGGGTTTGATTTGGTGGCCCGGGTCACTCCGGGTTTGATTTGGTGGCCCGGGTCACTCCGGGTTTGATTTGGTGGCCCGGGTCACTCTGGGTCCGATTTGGTGGCCCGGGTCACTCTGGGTCCGATTTGGTGGCCCGGGTCACTCTGGGTCCGATTTGGTGGCCCGGGTCACTCTGGGTCCGATTTGGTGGGCCGGGTCACTCTGGGTCCGATTTGGTGGGCCGGGTCACTCTGGGTCCCATTTGGTGGCCCGGGTCACTCTGGGTCCCATTTGGTGGGCCGGGTCACTCTGGGTCCCATTTGGTGGGCCGGGTCACTCTGGGTCCCATTTGGTGGGCCGGGTCACTCCGGGTCCGATTTGGTGGGCCAGGCCACTCCGGGTCCGATTTGGTGGCCCGGGTCACTCCGGGTCCCATTTGGTGGCCCGGGTCACTCCGGGTCCCATTTGGTGGCCCGGGTCACTCCGGGTTTGATTTGGTGGCCCGGGTCACTCCGGGTTTGATTTGGTGGCCCGGGTCACTCCGGGTTTGATTTGGTGGCCCGGGTCACTCCGGGTTTGATTTGGTGGCCCGGGTCACTCCGGGTTTGATTTGGTGGCCCGGGTCACTCCGGGTCCGATTTGGTGGGCCGGGTCACTCCGGGTCCGATTTGGTGGCCCGGGTCACTCTGGGTCCGATTTGGTGGCCCTGTCACTCTGGGTCCGATTTGGTGGCCCGGGTCACTCTGGGTCCCATTTGGTGGGCCGGGTCACTCCGGGTCCGATTTGGTGGGCCAGGCCACTCCGGGTTCCATTTGGTGGCCCGGGTCACTCCGGGTCCCATTTGGTGGCCCGGGTCACTCCGGGTTTGATTTGGTGGCCCGGGTCACTCCGGGTTTGATTTGGTGGCCCGGGTCACTCCGGGTTTGATTTGGTGGCCCGGGTCACTCCGGGTTTGATTTGGTGGCCCAGGTCACTCCGGGTTTGATTTGGTGGCCCGGGTCACTCCGGGTCCGATTTGGTGGGCCGGGTCACTCTGGGTCCGATTTGGTGGCCCAGGTCACTCTGGGTCCGATTTGGTGGCCCGGGTCACTCTGGGTCCGATTTGGTGGCCCGGGTCACTCTGGGTCCGATTTGGTGGCCCGGGTCACTCTGGGTCCGATTTGGTGGCCCGGGTCACTCCGGGTCCCATTTGGTGGCCCGGGTCACTCCGGGTTTGATTTGGTGGCCCGGGTCACTCCGGGTTTGATTTGGTGGCCCGGGTCACTCCGGGTTTGATTTGGTGGCCCGGGTCACTCCGGGTTTGATTTGGTGGCCCGGGTCACTCCGGGTTTGATTTGGTGGCCCGGGTCACTCCGGGTTTGATTTGGTGGCCCGGGTCACTCCGGGTTTGATTTGGTGGCCCGGGTCACTCCGGGTTTGATTTGGTGGCCCGGGTCACTCCGGGTTTGATTTGGTGGCCCGGGTCACTCCGGGTTTGATTTGGTGGCCCGGGTCACTCTGGGTCCGATTTGGTGGCCCGGGTCACTCTGGGTCCGATTTGGTGGCCCGGGTCACTCTGGGTCCGATTTGGTGGCCCGGGTCACTCTGGGTCCGATTTGGTGGGCCGGGTCACTCTGGGTCCGATTTGGTGGGCCGGGTCACTCTGGGTCCCATTTGGTGGCCCGGGTCACTCTGGGTCCCATTTGGTGGGCCGGGTCACTCTGGGTCCCATTTGGTGGGCCGGGTCACTCTGGGTCCCATTTGGTGGGCCGGGTCACTCCGGGTCCGATTTGGTGGGCCAGGCCACTCCGGGTCCGATTTGGTGGCCCGGGTCACTCCGGGTCCCATTTGGTGGCCCGGGTCACTCCGGGTCCCATTTGGTGGCCCGGGTCACTCCGGGTTTGATTTGGTGGCCCGGGTCACTCCGGGTTTGATTTGGTGGCCCGGGTCACTCCGGGTTTGATTTGGTGGCCCGGGTCACTCCGGGTTTGATTTGGTGGCCCGGGTCACTCCGGGTTTGATTTGGTGGCCCGGGTCACTCCGGGTCCGATTTGGTGGGCCGGGTCACTCCGGGTCCGATTTGGTGGCCCGGGTCACTCTGGGTCCGATTTGGTGGCCCTGTCACTCTGGGTCCGATTTGGTGGCCCGGGTCACTCTGGGTCCGATTTGGTGGGCCGGGTCACTCTGGGTCCGATTTGGTGGGCCGGGTCACTCTGGGTCCGATTTGGTGGGCCGGGTCACTCTGGGTCCGATTTGGTGGGCCGGGTCACTCTGGGTCCGATTTGGTGGGCCGGGTCACTCTGGGTCCGATTTGGTGGGCCGGGTCACTCTGGGTCCGATTTGGTGGGCCGGGTCACTCTGGGTCCGATTTGGTGGGCCGGGTCACTCTGGGTCCGATTTGGTGGGCCGGGTCACTCTGGGTCCGATTTGGTGGGCCGGGTCACTCTGGGTCCGATTTGGTGGGCCGGGTCACTCTGACTGACAGCAGGATAAGGGAATGGCTGATAACAGAGAATAGACTGACAGCAGGACAAGGGAATGGCTGATAACAGAGAGAATAGACTGACAGCAGGACAGGGGAATTGCTGATAACAGAGAGAAATAGACTGACAGCAGGACGGGGAATGGCTGATAACAGAGAGAATAGACTGACAGCAGGACAGGGGAATGGCTGATAACAGAGAGAATAGACTGACAGCAGGACGGGGAATGGCTGATAACAGAGAGAAATAGACTGACAGCAGTACGGGGAATGGCTGATAACAGAGAGAAATAGATGGGTATTTCCTGAAGGAACTACAGATAGTGCTTTGGAATGGTTCCCGGGTTGCCCCAGCAAGACTTTCACACTTAGGTGCCCCTCAGGCGCTGGTTTGGTAGTTGTAGCCACTCTGGGTCCGATTTTGTGGGTGGGGCCCCTCAGGGGCCGATTTGGTGGGCGCTGTATACTGCGGGGCTCTGCGCTGTATACTGCGGGGCTCTGCGCTGTATACTGCGGGGCTCTGCGCTGTATGCTGCGGGGCTCTGCGCTGTATACTGCGCGGCTCTGCGCTGTATGCTGCGGGGCTCTGCGCTGTATGCTGCGCGGCTCTGCGCTGTATACTGCGGGGCTCTGCGCTGTATGCTGCGGGGCTCTGCGCTGTATGCTGCGGGGCTCTGCGCTGTATAATGTGCGGCTCTGCGCTGTATACTGCGCGGCTCTGCGCTGTATGCTGCGTGGCTCTGCGCTGTATACTGTGGGGCTCTGCGCTGTATGCTGCGCGGCTCCGCGCTGTATGCTGCGTGGCTCTGCGCTGTATAATGCGCGGCTCTGCGCTGTGTACTGTAATAATAATAAGACTACAGATAGTGCTTTGAAATTGTGCTGTACTGTCACTTTAAGAGCTGATATTATCTGGCAAAACTGTGCTGGGGTCATGTACAGTTCGCAGGTGTTGGCATAGTAACTGGGCCTGACTGCACATATCAATGAGCTAATCAGCCAGGTGGCAGGTACATTTCAAATTGCCTCAGAAACCCGGCCATTATAACCTATGGGAAAATTTCCCTATTGAAATGCATTACAATGAGGGGAAAAAACATTTTCAAACGCAAATTGCGCCAAAACTACAAATCCGATCGACACAAAAAATACTTAGCACACCTCTTGGGGACGCTGGCTTTGAAATGACACCTCACTGGAGTCTGTGAGTGAAGCGGTTCGGGCCGCATTACGTGCGGACTGAATAATAATAATAACTAGATGGGTATTTCCTGAAGGAACTACAGATAGTGCTTTGGAATGGTGCCCGGGCTGCCCCTGCAAGACTTTCACACTTGGGTGCCCCTCAGGCGGTCCGATTTGGTGGGTTGGGTCAATCTGGGTCTGATTTTGTGGGCGGGGTAAATCTAGGTCCGATTCGGTGGGCGGGGTCACTTTTGGTCCGATTCTGTGGGCGCGGCCACTCTGGGTCCGATTCGGTGGGCGGAGCCACTCTGGGTCCGATTTGGTGGGCGGGGCACCTTAGGGACCAATTTGGTGGGTGGGGTCACTCGGTCCGATTTGGTGGGCTGGGCACCTCAGGGTCTGATTTGGTGGGCTGGGCACCTCAGGGTCCGATTTGGTGGGTGGGGTCACTCTGGGTCCGATTTGGTGGGCGGGGTCACTCTGGGCCCGATTTGGTGGAAGGGGTCACTCTGGGTCCGATTTGGTGGAAGGGGTCACTCTGGGTCTGATTTGGTGGAAGGGGTCACTCTGGGTCCGATTTGGTGGGCGGAGCCACTCTGGGTCCGATTTGGTGGGCGGGGTCACTCTGGGTCTGATTTAGGGGGCGGGGTCACTCTGGGTCCGATTTGGTGGGCCGGGCCCCTCGGGGTCCGATTTGGTGGGCCGGGCCTCTCGGGTTCCGAATTGTTGAGCGGGGTAATCTACTATCTAATTATCTAAGGGCACTTCCGTCTTTCTGTCTCACAACACCGCTACGTCATCATCTCGTGAGACCGCAATGCACTCTTGGGACCGGAGCGCGCAACAAGCATCGGGTACCGGCCACTCCAGGTGCAACAAGCATCGTGTACCGGCCGCTCTAGGAGGTGCAACAACCATCAGATACCGGCCGCTCCAGGAGGTGAGTATGTAACTTTTTTATTTTAATTCTTTTTTTTTTTTTAACAGGGATATGCAGTATACTATGTGACTGGACAATATACTACGTGACTGGGCAGTATAACTACGTGGCTCTGCACTGTATACTGCGTGGCTCTGTGCTGTATACTGCGTGGCTCTGCGCTGTATACTACGCGGCTCTGCGCTGTATACTAGGCGGCTCTGCGCTGTATACTGCGTGGCTCTGCGCTGTGTACTGCGCGGCTCTGCGCTGTGTACTGCACGGCTCTGCGCTGTGTACTGCGCGGCTCTGCACTGTGTACTGCGCGTTCTGCGCTGTATACTGCGCGGCTCTGCACTGTATACTGCGCAGCTCTGCGCAGCTCTGCGCTTTGTACTGCGCGGCTCTGCGCTATATACTGCGTGGCTCTTCGCTGTATACTACGCGGCTCTGCGCTGTGTACTGCGCGGCTCTGCGCTGTGTACTGCGCGGCTCTGCGCTGTGTACTGCTTGGCTCTGCGCTGTGTACTGCGCGGCTCTGCGCTGTGTACTGCGCGGCTCTGCGCTGTGTACTGCGCGGCTCTGCGCTGTGTACTGCGCGGCTCTGCGCTGTGTACTGCGCGGCTCTGCGCTGTGTACTGCACGGCTCTGCGCGGTATACTGCGCGGCTCTGCGCTTTATACTGTGCGGCTCTGCGCTCTGTACTGCACGGCTCTGCGCTGTCTACTGCGCGGCTCTGCGCTGTGTACTGCTCGGCTCTGCGCTGTGTACTGCGCGGCTCTCCGCTTTATACTGCGCGGCTCTGCGCTTTATACTGCGCGGCTTTGCGCTGTGTACTGCATGGCTCTGCGCTGTGTACTGCGCGGCTCTGCGCTGTGTACTGCACGGCTCTGCGCTGTGTACTGCACGGCTCTGCGCTTTATACTGCGCGGCTCTGCGCTGTGTACTGCACGGCTCTGCGCTGTGTACTGCGCGGCTCTGCGCTGTGTACTGCACGGCTCTGCGCTTTATACTGCGCGGCTCTGCGCTGTGTACTGCACGGCTCTGCGCTGTGTACTGCACGGCTCTGCGCTGTGTACTGCGCGGCTCTGCGCTTTATACTGCGCGGCTCTGCGCTTTATACTGCGCGGCTCTGCGCTGTGTACTGCGCGGCTCTGCGCTGTGTACTGCGCGGCTCTGTGCTGTGTACTGCACGGCTCTGCGCTTTATACTGCGCGGCTCTGCGCTGTGTACTGCACGGCTCTGCGCTGTGTACTGCGCGGCTCTGCGCTGTGTACTGCACGGCTCTGCGCTTTAAACTGCGCGGCTCTGCGCTGTGTACTGCACGGCTCTGCGCTGTGTACTGCGCGGCTCTGCGCTGTGTACTGCGCGGCTCTGCGCTTTATACTGCGCGGCTCTGCGCTGTGTACTGCGCGGCTCTGCGCTGTGTACTGCGCGGCTCTGCGCTGTGTACTGCACGGCTCTGCGCTTTATACTGCGCGGCTCTGCGCTGTGTACTGCACGGCTCTGCACTGTGTACTGCGCGGCTCTGCGCTGTGTACTGCACGGCTCTGCGCTTTATACTGCGCGGCTCTGCGCTGTGTACTGCATGGCTCTGCGCTGTGTACTGCGCGGCTCTGCGCTGTGTACTGCACGGCTCTGCGCTTTATACTGCGCGGCTCTGCGCTGTGTACTGCGCGGCTCTGCGCTGTGTACTGCGCGGCTCTGCGCTGTGTACTGCACGGCTCTGCACTGTATACTGCGTGGCTGTGCAATATACTACGTGGACATGCATATTCTAGAATACCCGATGAGTTAGAATCGGGCCACAGTCTAATAATCATAAGACTACGGATAGTGGTTTGGAATTGTGCTGTACTGTCACTTTAAGAGCTGATATTATCTGACAAAACTTGTGACCTGGTGAGCTGATGTAGATTTCATAGGCGTTGGCATAGTAACTGTGTCTGACTGCGCATATCAATGAGCTAATCAGCCAGGTGGCAGTTATTTTTAGAAATTGCCTCAGAAATCAGGCCCATTATAAACGTATAGGAAAATTTCTCCATTGAAACGCATTGAAAGACTTTTTTCAAACACAAATTGCGCAAAAACTACAAATCCGATCGACACGAAAAATACTTAGCACACCTCTCAGGAACGCTGGCTTCGAAATGACACCTCACTGGAGTCTGTGAGTTTAGCGGTTCGGGCCGCATTACGTGCGGACTGAATAATAAGAATAAGAAGAAGTTTACCACGGTGGAATAACAGTATAGTGCTTTGTTCCAAAGCACTATAATAATAAGAAGAAGTTATCCACGATGGAATAACAGTATAGTGCTTTGTTCCAAAGCACTATAATAATAAGAAGAAGTTTTCCACGATGGAATAACAGTATAGTGCTTTGTTCCAAAGCACTATAAATAGCATTTTTGTGCAACAGGGTTGTGTGATGCCACACTATATAGTCACGCAATAATTGTGCTCGTACATATGTTTTAGCATGTAACAAAATCATTTTTCTGCTATTGATTTCAATGAAGCTTGAAAAAACGGAATGGCTTCAGTTTGCTTTAGATCCATTTTGTTTTAGCTTTATACACTTAAACATCTCTGCTGCAGCCTGTGCTGTTGTGTTACTCAAAAACTGAAATAAAAATGGATCTGAAGCAAACAGATGTTTTTTTTTTTTGGTGCAGCCAAATGAAAAAAAAACTGATCAGCATAACTGAAAAAAATGAATGTGTGAACACAACCTAATAGATAAATTCTGTCTGAAAAATCCTGTCAAAGTAAGGGCAAAGACACACGGGTGAATATTCCCATCTAAATTTGGACAGGGATATCCACCCTGGATGCCTGGTCTGCAGAACTGAACTCTGCAGCTCAGGTGAGCCCCAGAGCACAGGCCGGCCTGAACACGGCACTCAGGGACTGAACTCTGAGCACCCGACAATTGCTCAGTGCTCAGAGTTCAGTCTCTGAGTGCCATGGTCGGTCTGGCCTGTACTCGGAGGCTCACCTGAGCCTCAGAGTTCTGCACTGCTTACTCGCGGCCAGAGCTTCACACACGCCCAAAAAAAGCATCTGAATTCAGATGCTTTTTTTGGCCGTGTGTTTTAGCCCTAAATGCTGACTTCTACTGTTCTGACTCCCTTTCTCTACAAGTTACTCCATCCATGAATTGAAGAAAATGGAGAAAAATTGATTCGTTTTTGTTCTCATTGAAGGCAATGGGAAATTATATGATTCATTTTATATTCATTTGTATTCTTTTCAGTTTTTTTAAACAGAAACAAAAGGGTTGCAACCTTTGCTTTTGTATTTTTAAAAACGGAAAGCATACCACAGAGGCCAAATGAATCCATTCCATTCCCACTATCAAAAAGAACAAAAATTAATACATTTTTCTCCTCTTGCCTTTCGTTCAGTTGTTTCTATGACAGAGCAGGTGACCAAAAACCTGTAACAATACTGAAAATGTAGCTTAATAGAAAAATCCTCTAAAATAACAGAGTAAGGGCCCTGTCACACTGGCAGATAACCTCTGCAATTGTGATTCTGCGACATATGTATACAATGTCATATCCCGCTGTCACATGTAGCGATAGCGCGGTCACAGCAGGATTCCTAGGAGCAAAGAAAGGGCTGAACTTTCACCTTATACAAAGAAGAGCAGGGGCCCAACCATGTACAGTATTTCACACAGTATGAAGTCAGAGTTACAAGCCTGCTACATCACAGATTGTCAAATCGTTATGACAAATCTCGTACTGTGTGATGGGGCCTTAAGAGCCTATTCACACAAGTGCTTTTTCTGGCTGCGATTATCACCACCGAAAATTCATAGTAGGACTGCGCCCTAATTATTTCAATGGGGCCAGCAAAAAGACCAGTGGTAATTGCTGATTATACAGTAGGTCACTGACCTATAATGGTAATGGTGGAGAAAATCAAAATGATAATTACCAGCAGCACTGGGCAAAAGTGGCCATGTGCATGAAGCCTAAGACCTTATTCACTCAGGCGATTTTCCCTAGCAATTATTGCTAGCGATTTTTCTAGTGAACAATCACTTTGAACAGAGACTATATTTTTACTATGGTGTCCTATGACAGGAAAGCACTGCCCTAAATTTTTAAATTTTAAATTGCTAGCAATTATTCTACCATAGGAGCCCATAGAAAAAAAATCACCTCTGTTCAAAGCAATTTTGCTAGCACTAATTTCCTGTGTGAATAAGACCTAATCTAAAAATTCTATAAAACAGATGGTGGGTCAGAAATGGATCTGTCACCATAGGTTAACAGAAAAAACCCCAAAAAGAATGCACCAGACAATAACAAAAGCCAGTAAGTAAATGTATCATCTCCAATATATTAATTACATAAACTCCGGGTCCGATTTGGCGGGCGGCGCCACTCCGGGTCCGATTTGGCGGGCGGCGCCACTCCGGGTCCGATTTGGCGAGCGGCGCCACTCCGGGTCCGATTTGGCGGGCGGCGCCACTCCGGGTCCGATTTGGCGGGCGGCGCCACTCCGGGTCCGATTTGGCGGGCGGCGCCACCCCGGGTCCGATTTGGCGGGCGGCGCCACCCCGGGTCCGATTTGGCGGGCGGCGCCACCCCGGGTCCGATTTGGCGGGCGGCGCCACCCCGGGTCCGATTTGGCGGGCGGCGCCACCCCGGGTCCGATTTGGCGGGCGGCGCCACCCCGGGTCCGATTTGGCGGGCGGCGCCACTCCGGGTCCGATTTGGCAGGCGGCGCCACCCCGGGTCCGATTTGGCGGGCGGCGCCACTCCGGGTCCGATTTGGCGGGCGGCGCCACTCCGGGTCCGATTTGGCGGGCGGCGCCACTCCGGGTCCGATTTGGCGGGCGGCGCCACTCCGGGTCCGATTTGGCGAGCGGCGCCACTCCGGGTCCGATTTGGCGGGCGGCGCCACTCCGGGTCCGATTTGGCGGGCGGCGCCACTCCGGGTCCGATTTGGCGGGCGGCGCCACCCCGGGTCCGATTTGGCGGGCGGCGCCACCCCGGGTCCGATTTGGCGGGCGGCGCCACCCCGGGTCCGATTTGGCGGGCGGCGCCACCCCGGGTCCGATTTGGCGGGCGGCGCCACCCCGGGTCCGATTTGGCGGGCGGCGCCACCCCGGGTCCGATTTGGCGGGCGGCGTCACTCCGGGTCCGATTTGGCGGGCGGCGCCACTCCGGGTCCGATTTGGCGGGCGGCGCCACTCCGGGTCCGATTTGGCGGGCGGCGCCACTCCGGGTCCGATTTGGTGGGCGGGCCACTCCGGGTCCGATTTGGCGGGCGGCGCCACTCAGGGTCCGATTTGGCGGGCGGCGCCACCCCGGGTCCGATTTGGCGGGCGGCGCCACTCCGGGTCCGATTTGGCGGGCGGCGCCACTCCGGGTCCGATTTGGCGGGCGGCGCCACTCCGGGTCCGATTTGGCGGGCGGAGTTACTCTGGGTCCGATTTGGCGGGCGGCGCCACTCCGGGTCCGATTTGGTGGGCGGGCCACTCTGGGTCCGATTTGGCGGGCGGCGCCACTCCGGGTCCGATTTGGCGGGCGGCGCCACTCCGGGTCCGATTTGGCAGGCGGCGCCACTCCGGGTCCGATTTGGCGGGCGGCGCCACTCCGGGTCCGATTTGGCGGGCGGCGCCACTCCGGGTCCGATTTGGCGGGCGGCGCCACTCCGGGTCCGATTTGGCGAGCGGCGCCACTCCGGGTCCGATTTGGCGGGCGGCGCCACTCCGGGTCCGATTTGGCGGGCGGCGCCACCCCGGGTCCGATTTGGCGGGCGGCGCCACCCCGGGTCCGATTTGGCGGGCGGCGCCACCCCGGGTCCGATTTGGCGGGCGGCGCCACCCCGGGTCCGATTTGGCGGGCGGCGTCACTCCGGGTCCGATTTGGCGGGCGGCGCCACTCCGGGTCCGATTTGGCGGGCGGAGTTACTCCGGGTCCGATTTGGCGGGCGGCGCCACTCCGGGTCCGATTTGGTGGGCGGGCCACTCCGGGTCCGATTTGGCGGGCGGCGCCACTCAGGGTCCGATTTGGCGGGCGGCGCCACTCCGGGTCCGATTTGGCGGGCGGCGCCACTCCGGGTCCGATTTGGCGGGCGGCGCCACTCCGGGTCCGATTTGGCGGGCGGCGCCACTCCGGGTCCGATTTGGCGGGCGGCGCCACCCCGGGTCCGATTTGGCGGGCGGCGCCACCCCGGGTCCGATTTGGCGGGCGGCGCCACTCCGGGTCCGATTTGGCGGGCGGCGCCACCCCGGGTCCGATTTGGCGGGCGGCGCCACCCCGGGTCCGATTTGGCGGGCGGCGCCACCCCGGGTCCGATTTGGCGGGCGGCGTCACTCCGGGTCCGATTTGGCGGGCGGCGCCACTCCGGGTCCGATTTGGCGGGCGGCGCCACTCCGGGTCCGATTTGGTGGGCGGGCCACTCCGGGTCCGATTTGGCGGGCGGCGCCACTCAGGGTCCGATTTGGCGGGCGGCGCCACCCCGGGTCCGATTTGGCGGGCGGCGCCACTCCGGGTCCGATTTGGCGGGCGGCGCCACTCCGGGTCCGATTTGGCGGGCGGCGCCACTCCGGGTCCGATTTGGCGGGCGGAGTTACTCTGGGTCCGATTTGGCGGGCGGCGCCACTCCGGGTCCGATTTGGTGGGCGGGCCACTCTGGGTCCGATTTGGCGGGCGGCGCCACTCCGGGTCCGATTTGGCGGGCGGCGCCACTCCGGGTCCGATTTGGCAGGCGGCGCCACTCCGGGTCCGATTTGGCAGGCGGCGCCACTCCGGGTCCGATTTGGCGGGCGGCGCCACTCCGGGTCCGATTTGGCGGGCGGCGCCACTCCGGGTCCGATTTGGCGAGCGGCGCCACTCCGGGTCCGATTTGGCGGGCGGCGCCACACCGGGTCCGATTTGGCGGGCGGCGCCACTCCGGGTCCGATTTGGCGGGCGGCGCCACCCCGGGTCCGATTTGGCGGGCGGCGCCACCCCGGGTCCGATTTGGCGGGCGGCGCCACCCCGGGTCCGATTTGGCGGGCGGCGCCACCCCGGGTCCGATTTGGCGGGCGGCGTCACTCTGGGTCCGATTTGGCGGGCGGCGCCACTCCGGGTCCGATTTGGCGGGCGGAGTTACTCCGGGTCCGATTTGGCGGGCGGCGCCACTCCGGGTCCGATTTGGTGGGCGGGCCACTCCGGGTCCGATTTGGCGGGCGGCGCCACTCAGGGTCCGATTTGGCGGGCGGCGCCACTCCGGGTCCGATTTGGCGGGCGGCGCCACTCCGGGTCCGATTTGGCGGGCGGCGCCACTCCGGGTCCGATTTGGCGGGCGGCGCCACTCCGGGTCCGATTTGGCGGGCGGCGCCACTCCGGGTCCGATTTGGCGGGCGGCGCCACTCCGGGTCCGATTTGGCGGGCGGCGCCACTCCGGGTCCGATTTGGCGGGCGGAGTCACTCCGGGTCTGATTTGGTGGGCGGAGTCACTCCGGGTCCGATTTGGCGGGCGGCGCCACTCCGGGTCCGATTTGGTGGGCGAGGCCACTCTGGGTCCGATTTGTTGGGCGAGGCCACTCGGGGTCCAATTTGGTGGGCTGCGCACCTCGGGATCCGATTGGTGGGTGGGTCACTTTAAGAGTTGATATTATCTGGCAAAACTGTCATGGTAGAGTTCGTAGGCGTTGGCATAGTAACTGAGTCTGACTGCGCATATCAATGAGCCAATCAGCCAGGTGGCAGTTGGCAGTTATTTTTAGAAATTGCCTCAGATATCAGGCCCATTATAAACGTATGGTAAAATTTCCGTATTGAAATGCATTGAAACACTTTTTTCAAACGCAAATTGCGCCAAAACTACAAATCCGATCGACACGAAAAATACTTAGCACACCTCTTGGGGACGCTGGCTTCGAAATGACACCTCACTGGAGTCTGTGAGTGAAGCGGTTCGGGCCGCATTACGTGCGGACTGAATAATAAGAATAAGAAGAAGTTTACCACGGTGGAATAACAGTATAGTGCTTTGTTCCAAAGCACTATAACTAGATGGGTATTTCCTGAAGGAACTACAGATAGTGCTTTGGAATGGTGCCCGGGCTGCCCCTGCAAGACTTTCACACTTGGGTGCCCCTCAGATGCTGGTTTGGTAGTTGTAGCCCCTCAGGGTTGAGGATTTGGTGGGCGGGGCCACTCTGGGTCCGATTTGGGGGGCGGAGCCACTCTGGGTCCGATTTGGTGGGCTGGGTCACTCTGGGTCCGATTTGGTGGGCCGGGCCACTATGGGTCCGATTTGGTGGCCCGGGTCACTCTGGGTCCGATTTGGTGGCCCGGGTCACTCTGGGTCCGATTTGGTGGCCCGGGTCACTCTGGGTCCGATTTGGTGGCCCGGGTCACTCTGGGTCCGATTTGGTGGCCCGGGTCACTCTGGGTCCGATTTGGTGGCCCGGGTCACTCTGGGTCCGATTTGGTGGCCCGGGTCACTCTGGGTCCGATTTGGTGGCCCGGGTCACTCTGGGTCCAATTTGGTGGCCCGGGTCACTCTTCTGGGTCCGATTTGGTGGCCCGGGTCACTCTGGGTCCGATTTGGTGGCCCGGGTCACTCTGGGTCCGATTTGGTGGCCCGGGTCACTCTGGGTCCGATTTGGTGGCCCGGGTCACTCTGGGTCCGATTTGGTGGCCCGGGTCACTCTGGGTCCGATTTGGTGGCCCGGGTCACTCTGGGTCCGATTTGGTGGCCCGGGTCACTCTGGGTCCGATTTGGTGGCCCGGGTCACTCTGGGTCCGATTTGGTGGGCCGGGTCACTCTGGGTCCGATTTGGTGGGCCGGGTCACTCTGGGTCCGATTTGGTGGGCCGGGTCACTCTGGGTCCGATTTGGTGGGCCGGGTCACTCTGGGTCCGATTTGGTGGGCCGGGTCACTCTGGGTCCCATTTGGTGGCCCGGGTCACTCTGGGTCCCATTTGGTGGGCCGGGTCACTCTGGGTCCCATTTGGTGGGCCGGGTCACTCTGGGTCCCATTTGGTGGGCCGGGTCACTCTGGGTCCCATTTGGTGGGCCGGGTCACTCCGGGTCCGATTTGGTGGGCCAGGCCACTCCGGGTCCGATTTGGTGGCCCGGGTCACTCCGGGTCCCATTTGGTGGCCCGGGTCACTCCGGGTTTGATTTGGTGGCCCGGGTCACTCCGGGTTTGATTTGGTGGCCCGGGTCACTCCGGGTTTGATTTGGTGGCCCGGGTCACTCCGGGTTTGATTTGGTGGGCCGGGTCACTCCGGGTCCGATTTGGTGGCCCGGGTCACTCCGGGTCCGATTTGGTGGCCCGGGTCACTCCGGGTCCGATTTGGTGGCCCGGGTCACTCCGGGTCCGATTTGGTGGGCCGGGTCACTCTGGGTCCGATTTGGTGGCCCGGGTCACTCTGGGTCCGATTTGGTGGGCCGGGTCACTCTGGGTCCGATTTGGTGGGCCGGGTCACTCTGGGTCCGATTTGGTGGGCCGGGTCACTCTGGGTCCGATTTGGTGGGCCGGGTCACTCTGGGTCCGATTTGGTGGGCCGGGTCACTCTGGGTCCGATTTGGTGGGCCGGGTCACTCTGGGTCCGATTTGGTGGGCCGGGTCACTCTGGGTCCGATTTGGTGGGCCGGGTCACTCTGGGTCCGATTTGGTGGGCCGGGTCACTCTGGGTCCGATTTGGTGGGCCGGGTCACTCTGGGTCCGATTTGGTGGGCCGGGTCACTCTGGGTCCGATTTGGTGGGCCGGGTCACTCTGGGTCCGATTTGGTGGGCCGGGTCACTCTGGGTCCGATTTGGTGGGCCGGGTCACTCTGACTGACAGCAGGATAAGGGAATGGCTGATAACAGAGAATAGACTGACAGCAGGACAAGGGAATGGCTGATAACAGAGAGAATAGACTGACAGCAGGACAGGGGAATTGCTGATAACAGAGAGAAATAGACTGACAGCAGGACGGGGAATGGCTGATAACAGAGAGAATAGACTGACAGCAGGACAGGGGAATGGCTGATAACAGAGAGAATAGACTGACAGCAGGACGGGGAATGGCTGATAACAGAGAGAAATAGACTGACAGCAGTACGGGGAATGGCTGATAACAGAGAGAAATAGACTGACAGCAGTACGGGGAATGGCTGATAACAGAGAGAAATAGATGGGTATTTCCTGAAGGAACTACAGATAGTGCTTTGGAATGGTTCCCGGGTTGCCCCAGCAAGACTTTCACACTTAGGTGCCCCTCAGGCGCTGGTTTGGTAGTTGTAGCCACTCTGGGTCCGATTTTGTGGGTGGGGCCCCTCAGGGGCCGATTTGGTGGGCGCTGTATACTGCGGGGCTCTGCGCTGTATACTGCGGGGCTCTGCGCTGTATACTGCGGGGCTCTGCGCTGTATGCTGCGGGGCTCTGCGCTGTATACTGCGTGGCTCTGCGCTGTATGCTGCGGGGCTCTGCGCTGTATGCTGCGCGGCTCTGCGCTGTATACTGCGGGGCTCTGCGCTGTATGCTGCGGGGCTCTGCGCTGTATGCTGCGGGGCTCTGCGCTGTATAATGCGCGGCTCTGCGCTGTATACTGCGCGGCTCTGCGCTGTATGCTGCGCGGCTCTGCGCTGTATACTGTGGGGCTCTGCGCTGTATGCTGCGCGGCTCCGCGCTGTATGCTGCGTGGCTCTGCGCTGTATAATGCGCGGCTCTGCGCTGTGTACTGTAATAATAATAAGACTACAGATAGTGCTTTGAAATTGTGCTGTACTGTCACTTTAAGAGCTGATATTATCTGGCAAAACTGTGCTGGGGTCATGTACAGTTCGCAGGCGTTGGCATAGTAACTGGGCCTGACTGCACATATCAATGAGCTAATCAGCCAGGTGGCAGGTACATTTCAAATTGCCTCAGAAACCCGGCCATTATAACCTATGGGAAAATTTCCCTATTGAAAAGCATTACAATGAGGGGAAAAAACATTTTCAAACGCAAATTGCGCCAAAACTACAAATCCGATCGACACGAAAAATACTTAGCACACCTCTTGGGGACGCTGGCTTCGAAATGACACCTCACTGGAGTCTGTGAGTGAAGCGGTTCGGGCCGCATTACGTGCGGACTGAATAATAATAATAACTAGATGGGTATTTCCTGAAGGAACTACAGATAGTGCTTTGGAATGGTGCCAGGGCTGCCCCTGCAAGACCTTCACACTTGGGTGCCCCTCAGGCGGTCCGATTTGGCGGGCGGCGCCACTCTGGGTCCAATTTGGCGGGCGGCGCCACTCTGGGTCCAATTTGGCGGGCGGCGCCACTCTGGGTCCAATTTGGCGGGCGGCGCCACTCTGGGTCCAATTTGGTGGGCGGCGCCACTCTGGGTCCAATTTGGCGGGCAGCGCCACTCTGGGTCCGATTTGGCGGGCAGCGCCACTCTGGGTCCGATTTGGCGGGCGGCGCCACTCTGGGTCCGATTTGGTGGGCGGCGCCACTCTGGGTCCGATTTGGCGGGCGGCGCCACTCTGGGTCCAATTTGGCGGGCGGCACCACTCTGGGTCCGATTTGGCGGGCGGCGCCACTCTGGGTCCGATTTGGCGGGCGGCGCCACTCTGGGTCCAATTTGGCAGGCGGCGCCACTCTGGGTCCGATTTGGCGGGCGGCGCCACTCTGGGTCCGATTTGGCGCGCGGCGCCACTCTGGGTCCGATTTGGCGGGCGGCGCCACTCTGGGTCCGATTTGGCGGGCGGCGCCACTCTGGGTCCGATTTGGTGGGCGAGGCCACTCGGGGTCCGATTTGGTGGGCTGCGCACCTCGGGATCCGATTTTGTGGGCGGGTTCGCTCTGGGTCCGATTTGGTGGGCGGGGCCACTTGGGGACCGATTTGGTTGGCGGGGCCACTCTGAGACCGATTTGGTGGGCAAGGTCACTCTGGGACTGATTAGGTGGGCGGGGTCACTCTGGGTCCGATTTGGTGGGTGGGGTCACTCTGGGTCCGATTTGGTGCGCGGGGTCATTCTGGGTCCGATTTGATGGGCGGCGCCACTCTGGGTCCGATTTGGCGGGCGGCGCCACTCTGGGTCCGATTTGGCGGGCGGCACCACTCTGGGTCCGATTTGGCGGGCGGCGCCACTCTGGGTCCGATTTGGCGGGCGGCGCCACTCTGGGTCCGATTTGGCTGGCGGCGCCACTCTGGGTCCGATTTGGCGGGCGGCGCCACTCTGGGTCCGATTTGGCGGGCGGCGCCACTCTGGGTCCGATTTGGCGGGCGGCGCCCCTCAGGGTCCGATTTTGTGAGCGGGGCCACACTGGGTCCGATTTGGTGGGCGGGTCACCTCAGGGGCCGATTTGGTGGGCGGGGCCCCTCAGGGGCCGATTTGGTGGGCGGGGCCCCTCAGGGGCCGATTTGGTGGGCGGGGCCACTCTGGGTCCGATTTGGTGGGCGGGGCACCTCAGGGGCCGATTTGGTGGGCGGGGCCCCTCAGGGGCCGATTTGGTGGGCGGGGCCCCTCATGGGCCCATTTGGTGGGCGGGGCCACTCTGGGTCCGATTTGTTGGGCCGGGCACCTCAGGGGCCGATTTGGTGGGCGGGGCCCCTAGGGCCGATTTCATGGGCGGGGCCACTCTGGGGCCGATTTCATGGGCGGGGCCACTCTGGGGCTGATTTCATGGGCGGGGTCACTCTGGGTCCGATTTGGTTTCCGGGGCCACTCTGGGTCCATTTTGGAGGGCGGGGCCCATCAGGGGCCGTTTGGTGGGCGTGGCCCCTCAGGGGCCGATTTGGTGGGCGGGGGACCTCAGGGGATGATTTAGTGGGCGGGTCCCCTCAGGGGCCGATTTGGTGGGCGGGGCCCCTCAGGGGCCAATTTGATGGGAGGGCCACTCTGGGTCCGATTTGGTTTGCTGGGTCACTCTGGGTCTGAGTTGGTGGGTGGGGCACCTCAGGGGCCGATTTGGTGGGCGGGGCCACTCTGGGTCCAATTTGGTGGGCGGGGCCCCTCAGGGTCCGATTTGGTTGGCGGAGCCACTCAGGGGCCCATTTGGGGGGCGGGGCCCCTCTGGGTCCCATTTGGTGGGCGTGGCCCCTCTGGGTCCGATTTGGTGGGCCGGGTCACTCTGGGTCCGATTTGGTGGGCCGGATCATTCTGGGTCCGATTTGGTGGCCCAGGTCACTCTGGGTCCGATTTGGTGGGCCGGGTCACTCTGGGTCCGATTTGGTTGGCCGGGTCACTCAGGGTCCGATTTGGTGGATGGGGTCACTCAGGGTCCGATTTGGTGGGCGGGGTCACTCTGGGTTCGATTTGGTGGATGGGGTCACTCAGGGTCTGATTTGGTGGGCGGGGTCACTCTGGGTCCGATTTGGTGGGCGGGGTCACTCAGGGTCCGATTTGGTGGGCGGGGTCACTCTGGAACAGATTTGGTGGGCGGGGTCACTCTGGAACAGATTTGGTGGGCGGGGTCACTCTGGGACCGATTTGGTGGGCGGGGTCACTCTGGGTCCGATTTGGTGGGCGGGGCACCTCAGGGTCCGATTTGATGGGCGGGGCACCTCTGTGTCCAATTTGGTGGGCGGGGTCACACTGGGTCCGATTTGGTGGGCGTGGTCACTCTGGGACCAAATTGGTGGGCGGAGCCACTCTGGGTCCGATTTGGTGGGCGGGGCACCTCAGGGACCGATTAGGTGGGCGGGGTCACTCTGGGTCCAATTTGGTGGGCGGAGCCACTCTGGGTCCGATTTGGTGGGCGGGGCACCTCAGGGTCCAATTTGGTGGGTGGGGTAACTCCGGGTCCGATTTGGTGGGCAGAGCCACTCTGGGTTCGATTTGGTGGGCGGGGCACCTCATGACCGATTTGGTGGGAGGAGCCCCTCAGGGGCCGATTTGGTGGGCGGGGCCCCTCAGGGGCCGATTTGGTGGGCGGGCCCCTCAGGGGCCGATTTGGTGGGCGGGGCCACTCTGGGTCCGATTTGGTGGGCGGGGCACCTCAGGGGCCAATTTGGTGGGCGGGGCCCCTCATGGGCCCATTTGGTGGGCGGGTCCACTCTGGGTCCAATTTGGTGGGCTGGGCACCTCAGGGGCCGATTTGGTAGGCGGGGCCCCTCGGGCCGATTTCATGGGCGGGGCCACTCTGGGGCCGATTTCATGGGAGGGGCCACTTGGTCCGATTTGGTTTGCGGGGCCACTCTGGGTCCGTTTTGGTGGGCGGGGCCCCTCAGGGGCCGTTTGGTGGGCAGGGTCCCTCAGGAGCCGTTTTGGTGGGTGCGGCCCCTCAGGGGCCGATTTGGTGGGTGGCGCCCCTCAGGGGCCGATTTGGTGAGCGGGCCACTCTGGGTCCGATTTGGTGGGCGGGGGACCTCAGGGGATGATTTGGTGGGCAGGGCCCCTCAGGGGCCGATTTGGTTTGCGGGGCCACTCTGGGTCCGTTTTGGTGGGCGGGGCCCCTCAGGGGCCGTTTGGTGGGCGGGGCCCCTCAGGAGCCGTTTTGGTGGGCTCAGCCCCTCAGGGGCCGATTTGGTGGGTGGCGCCTCTCAGGGTCTGATTTGGTGAGCGGGGCCACTCTGGGTCCGATTTGGTGGGTGGGGCCCCTCAGGGGCCGATTTGGTGGGCGGGGCCCCTCAAGGTCCAATTTGGTGGGTGGGGCCCCTCAGGGTCCGATTTGGTGGGCGGGGCCCCTCAGGGTCCGATTTGGTGGGCGGAGCCCCTCAGGGGTCGATTTGGTGGGCGGGGCCACTCTGGGTCCGATTTGGTGGGCGGGGCCCCTCAGGGGTTGATTTGGTGGGCGGGCCCCTCAGGGTCCGATTTGGTGGGCGGGGCCCCTCAGGGGCCGATTTGTTGGGGTGGGCCACTCTGGGTCCGATTTGGTGGGCGGGGTCCCTCAGGGGTTGATTTGGTGGGCGGGCCCCTCAGGGTCCGATTTGGTGGGCGGGGCCCCTCAGGGGCCGGTTTGTTGGGGGGGGCGCTCTGGGTCCGATTTGGTGGGCGCAGCCCCTCAGGGGCCGATTTGGTGGGCGGAGCACCTCAGGGGCCGATTAGGTGGGCGGGGTCACTCTGGGTCTGATTTGGTGGCCGGGGCACCTCAGGGTCCGATTTGATGGGCGGGGCACCTCTGGGTCCAATTTGGTGGGCGGGGTCCCACTGGGTCCGATTTGGTGGGCAGGGTCACTCTGGGACCAAATTGGTGGGCGGAGCCACTCTGGGTCCGATTTGGTGGGCGGAGCACCTCAGGGACCGATTAGGTGGGCGGGGTCACTCTGGGTCCAATTTGGTGGGCGGGGCACCTCAGGGTCCAATTTGGTGGGTGGGGTCACTCTGGGTCCGATTTGGTGGGCAGAGCCACTCTGGGTCCGATTTGGTGGGCGGGGCACCTCACGACCGATTTGGTGGGCGAGACCCCTCAGGGGCCGATTTGGTGGGCGGGGCCCCTCTGGGGCCGATTTGGTGGGCGGGGCCACTCTGGGGCCGATTTGGTTTGCAGGGCCACTCTGGGTCCGATTTGGTGGGCGGGGCCCCTCAGGGGCCGTTTGGTGGGCGGGGCCCCTCAGGAGCCGATTTGGAGGGCAGGGCACCTCAGGGGCCGATTTGGTGGGCGGGGCACCTCAGGGGCCGATTTGGTGGGCGGGGCCACTCTGGGTCCAATTTGGTGGGCAGAGCCACTCTGGGTCCAATTTGGTGGGCAAGGCACCTCAGGGTCTGATTTGGTGGGCGGGGCCGCTCAGGGGCCGATTTGGTGGGCGGGGCCACTCAGGGGCCCATTTGGGTGGCGGGGCCCCTGTGGGGACGATTTGGTGGGCGAGGCCACTTTGGGTCCAATTCGGTGGGTTGGGCCCCTCAGGGGCCGATTTTGTGGGCGGGGCCCCTCAGTGTCCAATTTGGTGGGTGGGGACCCTCAGGGTCCGATTTGGTGGGCGGGGCCAATCAGGGTCCGATTTGGTGGGCGGAGCCCCTCAGGGGCCGATTTGGTGGGCGGGGCCACTCTGGGTCTGATTTGGTGGGTGGGGCCCCTCAGGGTCCGATTTGGTGGGAGGGCCACTCCGGGTCCGATTTGGCGGGCGGCGCCACTCCGGGTCCGATTTGGCGGGCGGAGTTACTCCGGGTCCGATTTGGCGGGCGGCGCCACTCCGGGTCCGATTTGGTGGGCGGGCCACTCCGGGTCCGATTTGGCGGGCGGCGCCACTCCGGGTCCGATTTGGCGGGCGGCGCCACTCCGGGTCCGATTTGGCGGGCGGCGCCACTCCGGGTCCGATTTGGCGGGCGGCGCCACTCCGGGTCCGATTTGGCGGGCGGCGCCACTCCGGGTCCGATTTGGCGGGCGGCGCCATTCCGGGTCCGATTTGGCGGGCGGCGCCACTCCGGGTCCGATTTGGCGGGCGGCGCCACTCCGGGTCCGATTTGGCGGGCGGCGCCACTCCGGGTCCGATTTGGCGGGCGGCGCCACTCCGGGTCCGATTTGGCGGGCGGCGCCACTCCGGGTCCGATTTGGTGGGCGAGGCCACTCTGGGTCCGATTTGTTGGGCGAGGCCACTCGGGGTCCAATTTGGTGGGCTGCGCACCTCGGGATCCGATTGGTGGGTGGGTCACTTTAAGAGTTGATATTATCTGGCAAAACTGTCATGGTAGAGTTCGTAGGCGTTGGCATAGTAACTGAGTCTGACTGCGCATATCAATGAGCCAATCAGCCAGGTGGCAGTTGGCAGTTATTTTTAGAAATTGCCTCAGAAATCAGGCCCATTATAAACGTATGGTAAAATTTCCGTATTGAAATGCATTGAAACACTTTTTTCAAACGCAAATTGCGCCAAAACTACAAATCCGATCGACACGAAAAATACTTAGCACACCTCTTGGGGACGCTGGCTTCGAAATGACACCTCACTGGAGTCTGTGAGTGAAGCGGTTCGGGCCGCATTACGTGCGGACTGAATAATAAGAATAAGAAGAAGTTTACCACGGTGGAATAACAGTATAGTGCTTTGTTCCAAAGCACTATAACTAGATGGGTATTTCCTGAAGGAACTACAGATAGTGCTTTGGAATGGTGCCCGGGCTGCCCCTGCAAGACTTTCACACTTGGGTGCCCCTCAGGCGCTGGTTTGGTAGTTGTAGCCCCTCAGGGTTGAGGCCACTCTGGGTCCGATTTGGTGGGCCGGGTCACTCTGGGTCCGATTTGGTGGCCCGGGTCACTCTGGGTCCGATTTGGTGTGCCGGGTCACTCTGGGTCCGATTTGGTGGCCCGGGTCACTCTGGGTCCGATTTGACGGGCGGCGCCACTCTGGGTCCGACTTGGCGGGCGGCGCCACTCTGGGTCTGACTTGGCGCGCGGCGCCACTCTGGGTCCGACTTGGCGGGCGGCGCCACTCTGGGTCCGACTTGGTGGGCGGCGCCACTCTGGGTCCAATTTGGTGGGCCGGGTCACTCTGGGTCCGATTTGGCGGGCCGGGTCACTCTGGGTCCGATTTGGCGGGCCGGGTCACTCTGGGTCCGATTTGGCGGGCCGGGTCACTCTGGGTCCGATTTGGCGGGCCGGGTCACTCTGGGTCCGATTTGGCGGGCCGGGTCACTCTGGGTCCGATTTGGCGGGCCGGGTCACTCTGGGTCCGATTTGGCGGGCCGGGTCACTCTGGGTCCGATTTGGCGGGCCGGGTCACTCTGGGTCCGATTTGGCGGGCCGGGTCACTCTGGGTCCGATTTGGCGGGCGGCGCCACTCTGGGTCCGATTTGGCGGGCGGCGCCACTCTGGGTCCGATTTGGCGGGCGGCGCCACTCTGGGTCTGATTTGGCGGGCGGCGCCACTCTGGGTCCGATTTGGCGGCCCGGGTCACTCTGGGTCCGATTTGGTGGGCGGCGCCACTCTGGGTCCAATTTGGCGGGCGGCGCCACTCTGGGTCCGATTTGGCGGGCGGCGCCACTCTGGGTCCGATTTGGCGGGCGGCGCCACTCTGGGTCCGATTTGGCGGGCGGCGCCACTCTGGGTCCGATTTGGTGGGTGGCGCCACTCTGGGTCCGATTTGGCGGGCAGCGCCACTCTGGGTCCGATTTGGCGGCCCGGGTCACTCTGGGTCCGATTTGGCGGCCCGGGTCACTCTGGGTCCGATTTGGCGGCCCGGGTCACTCTGGGTCCGATTTGGCGGCCCGGGTCACTCTGGGTCCGATTTGGCGGGCGGGGGCACTCTGGGTCCGATTTGGCAAGCGGGGGCACTCTCGTCCGATTTGGTGGGCTGGGTCCGATTTGGTGAGCGGGGCAATAATGATAAGACTACAGATAGTGCTTTGTAATTGTGCTGTACTGTCACTTTAAGAGCTGATATTATCTGACAAAACTTGTGACCTGGTGGGCTGGTAGAGTTTATAGGCGTTGGCATAGTAACTGGGTCTCACTGCGCATATCAATGAGCTAATCAGCCAGGTGGCAGTTATTTTTAGAAATTGCCTCAGAAATCAGACCCATTATAAATGTATTGGAAAATTTCCCTATTGAAATGCATTGAGACACTTTTTTCAAATGCAAATTGCGCCAAAACTACAAATCCGATCGACACGAAAAATACTTAGCACACCTCTCAGGAACGCTGGCTTCGAAATGACACCTCACTGGAGTCTGTGAGTTTAGCGGTTCGGGCCGCATTACGTGCGGACTGAATAATAATAATAAGAATAAGAAGTTTACCACGGTGGAATAACAGTATAGTGCTTTGTTCCAAAGCACTATAATAACTAGATGGGTATTTCCTGAAGGAACTACAGATAGTGCTTTGGAATGGTGCCCGGGCTGCCCCTGCAAGACTTTCACACTTGGGTGCCCCTCAGATGCTGGTTTGGTAGTTGTAGCCCCTCAGGGTTGAGGATTTGGTGGGCGGGGCCACTCTGGGTCCGATTTGGGGGGCGGAGCCACTCTGGGTCCGATTTGGTGGGCCGGGTCTCTCTGGGTCCGATTTGGTGGGCCGCGTCACTCTGGGTCCGATTTGGTGGCCCGGGCCACTCTGGGTCCGATTTGGTGGCCCGGGCCACTCTGGGTCCGATTTGGTGGCCCGGGCCACTCTGGGTCCGATTTGGTGGGCCGGGTCACTCTGGGTCCGACGTGGTGGGCCGGGTCAGTCTGGGTCCGATTTGGTGGGCCGGGTCACTCTGGGTCCGATTTGGTGGGCCGGGTCACTCTGGGTCCGATTTGGTGGGCCGGGTCACTCTGGGTCCGATTTGGTGGGCCGGGTCACTCTGGGTCCGATTTGGTGGGCCGGGTCACTCTGGGTCCGATTTGGTGGGCCGGGTCACTCTGGTTCCGATTTGGTGGGCCGGGTCACTCTGGGTCCGATTTGGTGGCCCGGGTCACTCTGGGTCCGATTTGGTGGCCCGGGTCACTCTGGGTCCGATTTGGTGGCCCGGGTCACCCTGGGTCCGATTTGGTGGCCCGGGTCACCCTGGGTCCGATTTGGTGGCCCGGGTCACCCTGGGTCCGATTTGGTGGCCCGGGTCACCCTGGGTCCGATTTGGTGGCCCGGGTCACTCTGGGTCCGATTTGGTGGCCCGGGTCACTCTGGGTCCGATTTGGTGGCCCGGGTCACTCTGGGTCCGATTTGGTGGCCCGGGTCACTCTGGGTCCCATTTGGTGGGCCGGGTCACTCTGGGTCCCATTTGGTGGGTCGGGTCACTCTGGGTCTCATTTGGTGGCCCGGGTCACTCTGGGTCCAATTTGGTGGCCCGGGTCACTCTGGGTCCCATTTGGTGGCCCGGGTCACTCTGGGTCCCATTTGGTGGCCCGGGTCACTCTGGGTCCCATTTGGTGGCCCGGGTCACTCTGGGTCCCATTTGGTGGCCCGGGTCACTCTGGGTCCCATTTGGTGGCCCGGGTCACTCTGGGTCCCATTTGGTGGCCCGGGTCACTCTGGGTCCCATTTGGTGGCCCGGGTCACTCTGGGTCCCATTTGGTGGCCCGGGTCACTCTGGGTCCCATTTGGTGGCCCGGGTCACTCTGGGTCCCATTTGGTGGCCCGGGTCACTCTGGGTCCCATTTGGTGGCCCGGGTCACTCTGGGTCCCATTTGGTGGCCCGGGTCACTCTGGGTCCCATTTGGTGGCCCGGGTCACTCTGGGTCCCATTTGGTGGCCCGGGTCACTCTGGGTCCCATTTGGTGGGCCGGGTCACTCTGGGTCCCATTTGGTGGCCCGGGTCACTCTGGGTCCCATTTGGTGGGCCGGGTCACTCTGGGTCCGATTTGGTGGGCCGGGTCACTCTGGGTCCGATTTGGTGGCCCGTGTCACTCTGGGTCCGGTTTGGTGGGCCGGGTCACTCTGGGTCCGGTTTGGTGGGCCGGGTCACTCTGGGTCCGGTTTGGTGGGCCGGGTCACTCTGGGTCCGGTTTGGTGGGCCGGGTCACTCTGGGTCCGGTTTGGTGGGCCGGGTCACTCTGGGTCCGGTTTGGTGGGCCGGGTCACTCTGGGTCCGGTTTGGTGGGCCGGGTCACTCTGGGTCCGGTTTGGTGGGCCTTGTCACTCTGGGTCCGGTTTGGTGGGCCGGGTCACTCTGTGTCCGGTTTGGTGGGCCGGGTCACTCTGGGTCCGATTTGGTGGGCCGGGTCACTCTGGGTCCGATTTGGTGGGACGGGTCACTCTGGGTCCGATTTGGTGGGACGGGTCACTCTGGGTCCGATTTGGTGGGACGGGTCACTCTGGGTCCCATTTGGTGGGCCGGGTCACTCTGGGTCCGATTTGGTGGGCCGGGTCACTCTGACTGACAGCAGGATAAGGGAATGGCTGATAACAGAGAATAGACTGACAGCAGGACAAGGGAATGGCTGATAACAGAGAGAATACACTGACAGCAGGACAGGGGAATTGCTGATAACAGAGAGAAATAGACTGACAGCAGGACGGGGAATGGCTGATAACAGAGAGAATAGACTGACAGCAGGACAGGGGAATGGCTGATAACAGAGAAAAATAGACTGACAGCAGTACGGGGAATGGCTGATAACAGAGAGAAATAGACTGACAGCAGGACGGGGAATGGCTGATAACAGAGAGAATAGACTGACAGCAGGACAGGGGAATGGCTGATAACAGAGAGAATAGACTGACAGCAGGACGGGGAATGGCTGATAACAGAGAGAATAGACTGACAGCAGGACAGGGGAATGGCTGATAACAGAGAGAAATAGACTGACAGCACTACGGGGAATGGCTGATAACAGAGAGAAATAGACTGACAGCAGGACGGGGAAAGGCTGATAACAGAGAGAATAGACTGACAGCAGGACAGGGGAATGGCTGATAACAGAGAGAATAGACTGACAGCAGGACGGGGAATGGCTGATAACAGAGAGAATAGACTGACAGCAGGACAGGGGAATGGCTGATAACAGAGAAATAGACTGACAGCAGTACGGGGAATGGCTGATAACAGAGAGAAATAGATGGGTGTTTCCTGAAGGAACTACAGATAGTGCTTTGGAATGGTGCCCGGGTTGCCCCAGCAAGACTTTCACGCTTGGGTGCCCCTCAGGCGCTGGTTTGGTAGTTGTAGCCACTCTGGGTCCGATTTGGTTGGTGGGGCCCCTCAGGGGCCGATTTGGTGGGCGCTGTATACTGCGCTGTATACTGCGGGGCTCTGAGCTGTATGCTGCGGGGCTCTGAGCTGTATGCTGAGGGGCTCTGAGCTGTATGCTGCGGGGCTCTGAGCTGTATGCTGCGGGGCTCTGAGCTGTATGCTGCGGGGCTCTGAGCTGTATGCTGCGGGGCTCTGAGCTGTATGCTGCGGGGCTCTGAGCTGTATGCTGCGGGGCTCTGAGCTGTATGCTGCGGGGCTCTGAGCTGTATGCTGCGGGGCTCTGAGCTGTATGCTGCGGGGCTCTGAGCTGTATGCTGCGGGGCTCTGAGCTGTATGCTGCGGGGCTCTGAGCTGTATGCTGCGGGGCTCTGCGCTGTATGCTGCGCGGCTCTGCGCTGTATGCTGCGCGGCTCTGCGCTTTATGCTGCGCGGCTCTGCGCTGTATGCTGCGGGGCTCTGCGCTGTATGCTTCGGGGCTCTGAGCTGTATGCTTCGGGGCTCTGAGCTGTATGCTGCGGGGCTCTGAGCTGTATGCTGCGGGGCTCTGAGCTGTATGCTGCGGGGCTCTGAGCTGTATGCTGCGGGGCTCTGAGCTGTATGCTGCGGGGCTCTGAGCTGTATGCTGCGGGGCTCTGAGCTGTATGCTGCGGGGCTCTGAGCTGTATGCTGCGGGGCTCTGCGCTGTATGCTGCGCGGCTCCGCGCTGTATGCAGCGCGGCTCCGCGCTGTATGCTGCGCGGCTCCGCGCTGTATGCTGCGTGGCTCCGCGCTGTATACTGCGCGGCTCTGCGCTGTATGCTGCGCGGCTCTGCGCTGCATGCTGCGGGGCTCTGAGCTGTATGCTGCGGGGCTCTGAGCTGTATGCTGCGCGGCTCTGCGCTGTATGCTGCGTTGCTCCGTGCTGTATAATGCGCGGCTCTGTGCTGTATACTGCGCGGCTCTGCGCTGTATGCTGCGCGGCTCTGCGCTGTATACTGTGGGGCTCTGCGCTGTATGCTGCGGGGCTCTGCGCTGTATGCTGCGCGGCTCTGCGCTGTATTCTGCGGGGCTCTGCGCTGTATACTGCGCGGCTCAGCGCTGTATGCTGCGCGGCTCCGCGCTGTATGCTGCGTGGCTCTACGCTGTATAATGCACGGCTCTGCGCTGTATGCTGCGCGGCTCCGCGCTGTATGCTGCATGGCTCCGCGCTGTATGCTGCGCGGCTCCGTGCTGTATAAGTATAATGCGCGGCTCTGCGCTGTATGCTGCGCGGCTCCGTGCTGTATAATGCGCGGCTCTGCGCTGTATGCTGCGCGGCTCTGCGCTGTATGCTGCGCGGCTCCGCGCTGTATAATGCGCGGCTCCGTGCAGTATAATGCGCGGCTCCGTGCAGTATAATGCGCGGCTCTGCGCTGTATACTGCGCGGCTCTGCGCTGTATACTGCGCGGCTCTGCGCTGTATACTGCGCGGCTCTGCGCTGTATGCTGCGGGGCTCTGCGCTGTATACTGTAATAATAATAAGACTACAGATAGTGCTTTGGAATTCTGCTGTACTATCACTTTAAGAGCTGATATTATCTGACAAAACTGTGACTTGGTGGATTTGGTAGGCGTTGGCATAGTAACTGTGTCTGACTGCGCATATCAATGAGCTAATCAGCCAGGTGGCATTTGGCAGTTAAGTTATTTTTAGAAATTGCCTCAGAAACCAGCCCATTTTAAACGTATAGGAAAATGTCCCTATTGAAATGCATTGAAACAATGCTTTCCAATGAGGGGGAAACAATTTTCAAATGCAAATTGCACCAAAACTACAAATCCGATCGACATGAAAATAACTTAGCACACCTCTCGTGGACGCTGGCTTCGAAATGACACCTCACTGGATTCTGTGCGTTCAGCGGTTCGGGCCGCATTAACTGCGAAAAAAAGCCTAATAATAATAACTAGATGGGTATTTCCTGAAGGAACTACAGATAGTGCTTTGGAATGGTGCCCGGGCTGCCCCTGCAAGACTTTCACACTTGGGTGCCCCTCAGGCGCTGGTTTGGTAGTTGTAGCCCCTCAGGGTTGAGCTTAACCCCTGGGGACCTGCTGAGGCCACTTGCGCCTCCTAGGGCCCATTTTTTGATCTTCAGAAAATGTAAGAGCAAATTAAAAATGGAAATTGCAGATCTGACATCGGCCAACATGTGGAAGATCCCCAGAACATATAAGGTGAAGTTTAAATGTGTCAAGATTAGGGTTGAGCTGAACCGTTCCCTGAGGTTCGTTATTAGTAGCGAATCTTGTGTGTTTGTATTCACTTTTGGTGCATACGAACACACGCTGAAAGTTCGTTCCCCCCAATTTTTTTTTTTTCTGTCATCTTACCTGTCGGCGGCGTGGGGTCAGCAGAGCAGGTTTCCAGGATCAGCACCATTCACAGGTCCCGGCATCAGCACCATCAGCAGCTCCCGGCATCATCACCATCGGCAGGTCCTGGCCTCATCACCATCGGCAGGTCCCAGCATCATCGGCATGTCCCAACATCAGCACCATCGGGAAGGTCTCGGCATCAGCACCATCGGCAGGTCCCGGCATCAGCACCATCGGCAGGTCACAGCATCATCACCATCGGCAGGTCACAGCATCATCATCATCGGCAGGTCCCACAGCATCGGAGTAGCAGGTCCCGGCATCAGCAGCATGTGAGATGACAGCGAAAGAGCAGGTCCCGGCATCAGTGGAGTCAATGGGTTAAGAGCAGGGACTCTTCCGGAGCTCTGGAGTCCCTGCTCGTAACCCATTGACTCCACCGCCTATGCCGCTATGCATATGCATATGCGTACACATAAGACAATATGCGTACGTATATGAGAGAATATGTGTACGCATATTAGCGAATATATGTACGCATATTAGCGAATATGCATACGTACAGTATATACGCACTTTTTCCCCTATTGCGTATGTTCGTATTCGTGTGTATTAGTATTCAGATTCGTACAAAAAAAAGTTAGTATTTGGAAATGGTTCCAACTAACGGCAAAAAGACGGTTTCGGCTCATCCCTAGTCAAGATCACTAGCAATATCGTCTGCCAAAAGCGGCTACCAAAGATCTAGCAATCAGATTTCTCTAAGCTTAAACTTGGTCGAGAACCGGGCACCAAGCAATCATTTGCTCATCTCTATCTGCTAGCAGATGATATTGCAACCAATATTGTATTGTGTAAAGCCCACCATGCAAAATTCTCACATTCATTTGTTTGTCTACTTTTTTGTACCACAATGATTGTATATGAGGTCTTGGTTAGTATTCTGCCCAAATTTCAGTTTTTAAAAACGTAATTTATGCAAAATGCAACTCTTAAAAAAAAAAAAGTAGCTGAAAATTTGTGCAGCAATACGTAAGCTCGCAAGCCACATCAAGGCTCCTCATCTTCTTGCGAGTCCTAACTAACTAAAAAAAATAAAAGGGGAGACTATCTATGCTAGGGTGGTCAAAATTTAGAGTAGCCAATGTACATTTGGCTTTGCGAATAAAAAAAAAAAGTTTGATTGCAAAAAATTCTTTTTTTTTTTTTTTTACATTTTACTCCTTTTATTTGCATTTAGCAGAGGAGCCATTAATAATGGCGTGTATTATAGGACAGGAGCTGCGTCTCTAGTATCAGGACCCCTGTGGAGCCTGAGCTCCGGGAGACAAATCGTCCTCCTATTGTAAGACAGAAGAGACACAACTCGATGATACAGAGAAAGGCGAAGAAAACCCCCGGAGATCCGAGTCTCAGGGGGGAAAGAAAATTCCTTCCTGACCCCAAATATGGCGGTCGGTTCAGGGTCTGTCATGTTTCGTTTTTCTGCCCTGTGGGTGTCCAGCTACAGGAAACTACAAAGAGGCGAATATTGAGACGAAGCTAACAGAAAAACGAAGCATAATGGAGCCTTCATCACCCTGCATCATATCTATCCTCCTACCTAGCGCTAACCCCGCTCCTAAAAGCTTACAATCTAAAGTGATGATCAGTTCAGGTTCTTACACGTTTTGTCTTCCGCCATGTGTAGGCGCCATCTCGGTTGTCCTCTTGGGTGTCCGTCTTCTATACAGAAAACTGCAAAGAGACGGACCCCGAAATGGAGCCGACAGAATCGAAAACTTTATGAAAGAAGCGTCAGTAGTAGCCCATGCTAGCCAGAGAACACGACTAGTGGTGATACATGCCCACATATGCCACACGTGATCCTGCAAAGCAAATCAGTTATAACCCCTTCCCCAAGTGTGGTGATGATAGGTGCAGGTTCTTTGAAAGAAGAGTCAGTTCCCCATGCTAGCCAGAGAACCCAACTAGTGGAGATGCAAGCCGTCCGCTTGCAATAAAACTATCTCATGCAAGTGGCATGCATGCCTTCAGTAAATGCCACTACATCATAGAAGTACAGTGTGATATATGCACGATATAGGTGCCGCGATTACATGCATTAGATACATGCTTGTGCTTGCATGCAAGTGCATGTTTGTGCTTCACACATAAGGTGTATGGGGTGCACGCAACTTGCACTTTCCTGCCTTCTGTGCATGTCACTAACGCCGAACAAAGGATGATACATGGTCTAACAAAGTATGATACAAAAATATATACTTTATTGATAACAATAAAACCAAGTGCAAGGAAGGGAATAATAATGGCTATACAGGGGAGATTCTGTGCATGTCGCGGTATACACTTAATGTGAGGGTGCTCGGACTTTCCTGCCTTCTGTCCAAACACTTGCACCCTATGCCTTCAGTACATGTTTGCTCTGCATATATCCTGAGCATGCTTGCGCTGCATATATCGTGTGCATGCTTGTGATGCACGCCTGCGATGCGTGCTTGCGATATGTGTCTGATAGAAGTGTGAAGCATTTCTTCAGGCATGCAAACAATTGACACGAGAAGACTTGAGAGATATGTGTGACAGGTGGGCAATGACATGTATAATAAATTTGGGTGATAGACGTGTAATAGAGATGGGTGAAAGATTGTTAACATGTTCCCCACTTGACTGACCAAAATATGTCTGCTCTGTTTCCTCTCTAGCCCCCCCCCCCATCTCTAGTGTGTGTAAACCCATTGAAATCAATGGGGTGCATTTTTTTAGTGCAAATTCGCACTAATAAAACACGTGTGTAGGAGCCATAACTCAGCTTCATACATATGTATATTATATGTTCCATACCAGGGATACCGCGTCTCCCTAGATGTCACATACCGGGGATAAATCTTCTCCCAATCTTGGCTAGGTCCCCACAGATTGCCTCCCCGCATTCGATTTTTACCTACAAATTTGCACACACTCTTATTTTGACCCCTTATGCTGAAGAACGCCCTGTGTCCATCCAGTTCAGCCTATTTTAGTGTACCTATTCTGCAGTGTTGATCCAAAGGAAGGCAAAAAACCCCATGAGGTAGCAGCCAATTTTCCACATAGGGAAAAAATTCCTTCCCGACTCCAAATATGGCAGTCAGATTAAATCCCTGGATCAACAACTATTCTGTAAAATGTAGTTATTTATAACATAATATTGTTACTCACAGAAAAGAATCCATACCTTACTTGTAAAACTAAAAAAAATAATAATAAAACCCATATTCCACTGGGTCCTGAGTCAAATACACGAAAAAAGGACTGCTGTATACCTGATATAGTCTCAGGTAAATAGAGAACTAGTAAAGACAAAATAAACTACAGCAGTATAAGTAAACTTAAAAGGACTTCTGTATACCTGATATAGTCTCAGGTAAATAGAGAACTATTAAAGACAAAATAAACTACAGCAGTATAAATAAACTTAAAAGGACTGCTGTATACCTGATATAGTCTCAGGTAAATACAGAACTAGTAAAGACAAAATAAACTACAACAGTATAAGTAAACGTAAAAGGACTGCTGAGGCAAGATACCCCACTCAGCAGTACAGGGTTAGGCTTCGTTTCCACTTGCGCCCCTCTCCATCAGAAGGTGATCCGTGATGGATTTGACATGACATGGATCACAACACATCAGGTGTTTGTCTACATCCTGGCCCTGAGTTCAGCAAAGATAAGATTGCTAGAGGGCATGTGGAATAGAGAGGAGATTAAGCCAAAACCCAGCCAACTAGTTAGTAAGCTGTAATCATACTTTAAAAGGTCCCATCACACTAAGCGACTCTCCAGCGATCCCAACAACGATCTGACCTGGCCAGGATCGCTGGAACGTCGCGAAATGATCATTGGGATCACTGGTGAGATGTCAAAAACAACTACGTCCACAGCGACACAGCAACGATATGGGTCGTTGTAACGACCCATACGCCGACCTGTTAGACGAGCCACGCACCAGGAAATCGCTGTGGAGGTCGTTGCTTAGGCGTCAAACACGCTGATGCATGCCGCCCTGCGGGAGAGGAATGATCAGAAAATGGTCCAGGCCGTTACGTCACGATCAGCGATCTCACAGCGGGGGTCTGGTCGCTACTAGGTGTCAAACACAGCAAGATCGCTGCCGAGGTCGCTGTAGCATCACAAAACTGGTGACTTAGCAGCGATCTTGCTAACGATCTCATTATGTGTAATGGGGGCTTTACTCCCAGTCTCTGTGCTTCCCTCATAAAAGAGAAAAGATCCACAACACAGGTGTTTGTCTGCATCCTGGCCCTGAGTTCAGTACAGATAAGATTGCTAGAGGGCATGTGGAATAGAGAGGAGATTAAGCCAAAATCCAGCCAACTAGTTAGTAAACTGTAATCATACTTGTACTCCCAGTCTCTGCTCTTCCCTCATAAAAGAGAAAAGATCCACAGAACAGGTGTTTGTCTGCATCCTGGCCCTGAGTTCAGTAAAGATAAGATTGCTAGAGGGCATGTGGAATAGAGAGGAGATTAAGCCAAAACCCAGTCAACTAGTTAGTAAGCTGTAATCATACTTGTACTCCCAGTCTCTGCTCTTCCCTCATAAAAGAAAAGATCCACAGCACAGGTGTTTGTCTGCATCCTGGCCCTGAGTTCAGTACAGATAAGATTGCTAGAGGGCATGTGGAATAGAGAGGAGATTAAAGGTGCCGTTACACTGAGCAACTTACCAGCGATCGCGACCAGCGACGTGATCGCTGGTAAGTTGCTGTGTGGTCGCTGGGGAGCTGTCACACAGACAGCTCTCTCCAGCGACCAAGCGACTTCGGCATCGCTGAAACTGTCTTCAGCGATGCCGAAGTCCCCATGTAAAAAAAAAAAAACACTACATACGCACCTTCTGTCGTCCTTCATGTCCCTCGGCGCTTGCCGCACTGACTGTGTCTCAGCGCCGGCCGGCCGTAACAGCGGTGCCCAGCGGTGAACCGCTGTTACTGCAGGTTCACCGCTGGGCTCTGCTTTACGGCCGGACGGCGCTGAGACAGTCAGTACGGCAAGCTCCAGGGGACGTGACGGACAACAGACGGTGAGTATGTAGTGTTTTTTTTTTTTACTTTTACCATGGTATCCATGGTAAATATCGGGTTTCTAAGCGCGGCCCTGCGCTTAGTAACCCGATGTTTACCATGGATACCAGTGAAGACATCGCTGGATCGGCGTCACACACGGCGATCCAGCGGTGTCAGCGGGAGAGTTGCGACAAAAGAAAGTTCGTCCACTCTCCCTGCAACCAGCGATATCCCAGCAGGATCCAGATCGCTGCTGCGTGCCAAACATAGCGATATCGCTATACAGGACGCTGCAACGTCACAGATCGCTGGCGATATCGCCTAGTGTGACGGTACCTTAAGGCAAAACCCAGCCAACTAGTTAGTAAACTGTAATCATACTTGCACTCCCAGTCTCTGCTATTCCCTCATAAAAGAGAAAAGATCCACAGCACAGGTGTTTGTCTGCATCCTGGCCCTGAGTTCAGTAAAGATAACATTGCTAGAGTGCATGTGGAATAGAGAGGAGATTAAGTCAAAACCCAGCCAACTAGTTAGTAAACTGTAATCATACTTTTACTCCCAGTCTCTGCGCTTCCCTCATAAAAGAGAAAAGATCCACAACACATCAGGTGCTTGCCTGCATCCTGTCCTGAGTTTAGCTCCTGCCATTTAACCCTCCACAGGGAAAGGAATGGGAGGAGAACCACATGTCTAGCAGTACTGCAGGAGATCAATTGATTACAGGAGTGCAAATTAGGTTAAAATACAATAAACAGGATTATGATAACTGTAATATGTCTGGAGTACACCAGATTCGGCACAATACTCCTGGCTGAAAATATACAAATGATCTAGAAGTGTATTCTTCTCTGTAGTAGCTGCTGTAATTAGCTGTTTGTAGCCTCTGGACTGCAGCATTTCAAATATGGGCTTCTTTCTATCTGACAATAGATCCTCATTGAAGTCACCACAAATAATTAGTGGACCATGTTGAATAATTTCTAAAGAATTCAACAAGTTAGAGAGTTGTGGCAAAAACAGATTAGTGCTGTAATCTGGAGGCCTGTAAATTACTGAAATTAGAGATGGAATTGGTGCCTCAACTCTCAAAACCATGAACTCAAGGTCAGTCACGCTCTGCATATATTGCATTGGACTTGCTTGAATGTCATTTTTCACATAGATGGCTACTCCACCGCCATTCTTATTAGACAGATTAGAATAGGTTGAATATGAAACCTGCCTGTTTCTTTTAAACATTTGATAGTTTTGTAATTCTATGTCATTACTGACAAATTGGCCTGAAAGATGAGTTTCGGTGAAACATAAAATGTCTGCACGACACATTTCATGATGACTTCTCACATCATCAATGTGGACTGACAGTCCTTCCACGTTGTGGTGAATAAATGTTAGAAAAGGAGAACTTGGCCATTGAAGACTATTGAGTAAAGGCATAGCATTATTGACTGTTGCTATTTTCATGTTTTCCAAAGATCTTGTGATTTGTGGATCAGCATAGATTTGATTTTCATTGAAGTCAAAAATGTGTAGTCCAGAAAGGGAAGTTGTTCTACTGAGAGCAACATATGCCATGCCTGGTTCAAAAATATGCTTTAATGAAACTACTGCAGAAGTTGTAGTCATGCCTTGCACCTTATGTACTGTGCAGGCAAAAGCAAGTTTAATAGGAAACTGGTGACGAACAACTCCTTTTTTGCTCAGGGGCTCTTCTATTCTCTCTATATACACCAAGTTACCTGTTGGTGTACATGTCCTGTTGTGATTCTTCTGTCCGGCATTTGGATTATCTAATTCAACACCAAGCTTCATTACAACTATTTTATCATCTTCTAATTGGGAAACAATAGCAGCAATTTTTCCAAATGAACCATTTACTAGTCCATCCTCCACATCTATGTTTCTAATCAGCATCACACGTGCACCCTCAGCAACTTGCAGCCTGTCTGGCAGATCCCCTTTTTGACTTGCAAAAGGTATTTTCTGCTTTTCCATCCGCCCTGTTTTAAGATCTTTTTTATAGTCATGTGCATCGATGTTTATCACTACAGAATGCAAAGCAGATATAATGGCTGCGTTATGCTCATCTACATCTTTATTTCTGGCAAACACATGAAGGACGTCCTTTGGACAATCTTCAATTTGAGTCACAAACTGCTGAGAAAGTAAGGCTCTATCTACTTCAGATATTGCCTCTTCCTTGCCTTTTAATCTAATTCTGTTTAATAGTTCGGCAAACGCTACATCCTCTTTTTGGCGCATTATTTCCGTGAGGGTAACTACCTGAAAGAGGTCCTGCCAGAAATCAAGCATGTGGTCTTCAAAAACACAGAGAGGTTTCGCTTTACCTGGAGGTGGCAACTGGTAGAAGTCTCCCACTGCTAGAACAGACATGCCTCCAAAAGGTTTTTTGATACCTTTAATGTCTTGTAGCCTCCAATTGATGTAAGCAAACAGTGGTTTGGAGACCATGGACACCTCATCAATAATAATAATTTCAGCATTTGACAGCGCTACTCTCAGTTCATCAAGACAATTTCCCAACCCCTGGTATGGTGGTTTAAGACTTCTTGGTAATTTCAAAATGGAATGTAAAGTTTTGCCTGAAATGTTAAAGGCTGCTGTGCCAGTGAAGGCTGAGAGTAGGACAGTAGGCATGGAAATATCAGTTTCCTCAGAAATCCTGGGAAGCCTCTGAAGTATCTTTGATGCCTCTAAATAGATACATTTAATGAGGTGTGATTTACCAGTACCAGCTCCACCAGTCACAAATAGAAAAAACTGTTCTGGATTTTCTCCGCACACACGTCTTACGCACCATTTACGTATTGTATAGAAAATGGATGCCTGACTTTGATTCAGATTCTGATACATCTGTTTCATCACAGCAGGGTTTGCAACAGGTCCTTCAAATGTTGCTGCTGTGGTACATTTCTTTTTGGGACTTTTACTGTATTCAGGAACATCATCTAATTCGTTCAGTTCCTCAGGGTTTATCTCCTCACGCTCTGAAATACACTCCAGTCTAATAAGCTCAGACTCTGGAGCAAGTGTCGCCCATGCATCCTCCATCGGTCCATTTTTTTCAAGCTCTTCAATGGCCTTTTCGACTGTTTTACTGTATTTTTCGTACGGTGCCCTATTTTTTTTGACAATTGAAAACACGGTCTGAACACAGTTACTTCCAGGAAGCTGTACAGTTCCACAAGCTAAGAAAGATTCGTATGATGGGAAATCTTTTGGTTTGAGCTGTGTAGGTGAGCGGTAGGGTAGGTATAGTTTTAGTACTGTGGCATAGAATTTCTCAGGAGAATTTTTCTGGGAAAATCGAGCATATCTAATGACAGCAGGTTTTCCTTGTGTTCGTTTTTGAATGGATCCAATACCATTTAGAAGGGACAGGACATTTCTGCTTTTTCTCTGCCTACCATAGACTACTCTATAAGTGGAAGCGAATTCTGCCATGCACATGTTTTCAAACTCTGGTGTGTCTGGCCTGTTTTGATATTTTTCTGTTATTCCTGACATCCAAACATTTTCTGATTCTGGACTTTTATCATTTAAGGACCTCAAAGGCAAACTCATTTTTAAGGCATTGTCATCAGTGGGTATGAATACAACAAGACGAGAACAGGATTTAAGTTTCAGACTGCATACACGGGTAACGGCTTCTTGAATACTGACCTCTCGATTTTTAGAATAGGCCTGCATAATCTGTTTCATTTCATCACGATCAGATATGTTAGCTTGTCTTGTGTCGGCAACAATTCTTTTAAGGTAATGACTCATCTCATGTTCACCTTTTGAAATGTATGATAAAATATACATTATACAAGAGTGTGGATTTAATATATACTGAATATCGATATTTGCATTCCATGCTCTTAACAAATGCTTGTTATAATTATTTACCCAGGCATCCTTTGGCTGTCGTTTCATCATTAGCGCACTAGAACTGTTTAGGAAACTTATACAACACTTGTATTCCTCATGACTTAATTTGCATTGTGCAAGTAGTTGGGATATGCTTGCAGATGAAGCCTCAGGTTTATGCAGTAAATCCCAAAGGGGTTTAAGTCTCCTTTTTGCTTTTTCAAGGGACATGACAGATGGATCACTGTCTGAATCAGCTGCTTGTTCTTCACTGGTCTGTGCTGGAACAGGTCTCGTTATATAAGTATGTTCTACTGGTGGCTTTGGAAATCCGAATCTACAATGTTTTTTTCCTTTCTTACATGACTTTGAATGTGTTTTGCTGTGAGTTTGTACTTCAGTTACAATTTTGTAAAGATCTGGGTCTGCATTAGGATCCGGTAGCTGACATGTTATATATCTATCCACGAACTCACACACTTTTTTATCGGGATCTTTCTCAAATTCAGGTGCATCTTTACACCAAGCCAAAAGATGTATATGTGGAGATCCTCTAGCTTGGTATTCCACTCGATAAAAGTAGTCAATGACCTCTCCAATAGGCTGTGCGGGTGACAAGAGTAGATGTCTTAGTAGTGCTTCTACTCTTTTTTCAAAAATACGCATAGTTGTTACAGGGTTACTATGTAAAACTTCACATTTTGAGGCCCAGTCCATCTCAGAAAAATTAACTTGCTCATTTTGCTGCGCCTTTATTATTTGAATGACTTCTGGCCATCTCATTTCTGCAGCACTAAATGTGCAGAAGAAAGTTGGAGTTCCCAACTGACGAAGCATAGCAAAAAGATCTCTCAAGGTTTTCTCCCAATAAGCTGGAGTGCCTCTCAATGGCTGCATAAATCTAGTTGCATCTTTATTCCTTACTAGTCTTTCAACTTCATTCTTATCTTTCAGCATTTGAACTGTGATTTTACGTCCATCTCTGGTCACAGGTTTTCCTTTCCGGAGCTGAATGGACATACTGGATGTTGCTAAATGCATTTCAGTGACAAACTGTGCAAAGAAAATATAATTTGAATCAATAGCAAAACGATTGTCGACAGAAAGGAGACGTACATTAAAGTACCTGCTCGGAGTCAAATTCCTAATTCTGTTCATTTGATCTAAGGTGTTAATACCAGTCGGGAACTGAACTGGAAAAGCCATAGCCTCTAGTTTTGGTACTCTAAAAAAACTCACTGGCTTTTTTCCTTCTGATGGTGCAACACAAAAGATACCCTCACCAAATGCTATAAGCTCTTGGGCAATATCAGATGGCTGTAAACAACTATCAAAGTAGCAAGCGCCATTCTGTTCATTAGTTTCTTGATCCGAAGCATGCAAGTCCTCCTGATCAATGTTTTCTTCTGAGGGTTCTGGGAGTTGGCTATTGGGTCTTGCTTCTTCGTTTACTGTAATGTTATCCCAATTGTCTGTTTCCATTAAATCAATTGCTTGTTGAATATCATCTCTAATTTCAGATATGTTTTCTATTATATCATCTTCATTTGTTAAGTCATGACATAGCTGATCAAAGTGACAGCTATCATGAATGATATCTATATTTTTGTATTCTGAATGTACTTCTTTCAGTTTAAGCAGTGCAGTTAGTATTTTGCACATATTTAACGTTTGGAATTGGTAGTGTCCTTTGTAATTAAGTCGTCTTTTTAGTTTTACTTTTAACAACTGAGACTGACTAATGGGTCTCGGTAAAGCATTGACTGTTGTCTCCACTTCTGATGGAACACACACAACAGAACCATGGATCGCTCTCTGTTGCCCTTTAGGGAGAGTGATTATTTTAGCAAATGGTATATATAGTGCTATTATGTGTCTTTCGAGTATGTTTAAGTCAGCAAGTTCAGCTGGAATTGGCGCCAGTTCTAACTTATTAAAAACTGCAATTGGAGGAACATTTCCTGTCATTAGGTTTTCGTGGCAGCTGTGGCAAATCCACTCTGTCATCCTTTCAGGTACTGCACATAGTTCTACATGTTGACAGCCATCACTACAAACATGAACATATTTCCCTGTAAGACAATGTGATACCATGGCTGTGTTTTTTTTATATTTCTCACGTTTACACACTTTCACCTGTTTGGGGAACAGGGCTCTGTGACAGCTTGTGCAGATGTGAGTTGGTCCACTCTGTATTTCCATATGAAAGGCGTCAATGGCTTGTTGCATTATAGCACTAACCCTGTCATCAGAATTTGATTTAACTGCTTTCATTTTTTGTCGAATTAGTTGAAGTTTAGACTGCTTATATTTTTGTTGTATCCTGAAAGCACATAACATTTTATGAAACATTCTGAAATAAGTTTCATTTTTGTATTTTTCTACAAAACGTTGCTTCCTATTCTGTTTGTTTTGAAGGTCTGATGCATACTGTCGCATGTAGTTTTTCCGTTTTCTTTGAAATTCAGGGTAATTGAGATAACGTTTCTTCATGTATGCTATCCGTTTAAATCTGTAGTCTGCATCACAGGCATAACGTACATTTACATATGATTTTTTCCTCAGTCTGTAATCTGGATCATGGGCATAACGTACATTTACATATGATTTTTGCCTCAGTCTGTACTCTGGATCATGAGCATAACGTACATTTGCACATGATTTTTTCCTCAGTCTGTAATCTGCATCCCTAGAATAATGCAACTTGACATATAATTGTTGCTTCATCCTGTAGTGCGCATCACGGGAATATCGATCTGTAATAAATGCTTTTTGTTTCATTCTAAAATGAGAATAATTTAAATACTTGTCTTTTTGGTTCTTTAACATGTTTGTCTTATTTTTTTCATAATAAATATGATTTCTCAATTTGATGACCTCTTTATGGTACATTTTCTTTTGTTTATTTGCTATTACTATTCTGCGTCTTCTATTTTTGTTACGCTTTAGCATGTTTAATGTGTTTAAATTTGAAGTACCACATTCGTCGACTGGTGCATTCTTTTCGCTCACTGCAGATTGTATATTAGAAGAACTGTTTGCCTGCTGACTGTCCATTGTACAGATAAACATAACTGGCATAAACTCATAAATGCAGTCATCAGGTGTTGGTAGCAATGCATGAAATAAAAGCAGTCTTTCAATCATGTCATTCAGATATTCAAAAGTCACCATTACAGCAGTACCTGTGTCAGAGAACAATCCTTCAGGAGACCTACAGTGAGGATCGAAAAAACCAAAGTGGCCTAAACTATTGCAGAACACAGCAATAGTCAGACTGCTCATTGTGAGTAGTGCATATTTTATATCTGAAGACAGACACTGTAATCTTTCAGAAAGTTCCAAAAAGTCTGGCGCACCATCAGGTCCCCGCTTCCTTAAATATCCATACTGTGAGGGAAATTTAATAACACTGTATGTATGCATATTGTACACAACAGTGTCTGGAAGCTCATCATGAGCTAAAAAGTCATGCACAAACTTGCCTTCAGTAATTAGCTTTTGCTTTGTGCTTGTATACAACAAGTCACCCTCTTTCAAAATATAATCAAGATCATTACTTGATAACTTTGAGTTCTCATTAAGGGCAATGAGAAAAATTAGGGAATTACATGTGCACTGTTTGTTTCTGGAAAATTCTGTATACCTGTAATCGCCCTGACTATGAGACGCTTGTACAGAAGTAACGCTTTTGACCTGTTCTTTTTGTAATTCAGCAGCATCACACACAATTTCTAACTGCTTCTTCTCTTCTATGCTATGACCAAGTGGCAGCTTACCAGACTTTTCACAAGCAGAAATATTGATTCTTTGCAAGCGTTTTTTTTGAGCTTCAGATCGTTTCCCTTTGCGTGGCATTCTGTACAGTAATAATGATAATGCATCCCTTTAGCAACATGTTTTCAGAAACAAAATGCTGTCAAATAACAGACATAAGGTTTACACTCTTCAATGATTGTGCAATCATTGTTCATTAGATTGGGGACATATTGTTCCATTTGTACATGGCCACAAACCTGGCATTGAACGATTTATCTCCAAAAGTTGTTAGTCATGCATAGACTGCAGGACAACACACGATTTTCAGTGAAAAATTGTTCAGTGCCAGGTTTGTGGCCATGTACAAATTGAACAATATGTACAAGATTTCACTGCAATCATAGCTCTGAATTAATAATTATTTAATCATTATAATGATAGCACAATTATTTAGGCATGTAAGCCCAGCCTACAGATGGGTTTAGACACTATGATATTAGGCTATGTTCACACTTGTCGGATTACAGACTGATTCTTCCGTCGGATTGGGCGCTGAAATTCTGCCGATAAATCCGATCCACTGCTTTTGGCATCGGATTTACCGGCGGAATTTAGGAGCGGGTTTTTTTACAATGCATTGCCCCCATCGGAGCTCCGACATGGATCCGACGAGAACAACAACATGCAGCGGAGTGAAAAATCCGGACGAATCCGGTCAGAAAATTCCCCTAGCAAGTGTGCACAGGGATTTGACTGTTTTACATTGCTGCCTATGGGTTAATTCAGATTAAGCCTACGGAACTGAAAAATCCTACTGAAAATTCTGACAGAAGAATCAGTCTGTAATCCGACAAGTGTGAACATGACCTTAGACAAATCCATCACTAGCTATAGTGGCTGTTGTGACTACACAACCAATAGTTCAGTTTTAGCGCTGCGACAATCACTAGCAGCCAAATAAGACCTAGCACACACTGTCTGACATGAGATCCAACATCCAAAGTCAGATCCAATGTCAGATGCTACTGATGGCATCTAATTGTACCCTATCCAATTTTGATGTTGGAGCCATTGATTCCTATGGATCAACATTCAATCTCACATTAAAGTCCGACAGGTCTGATCTTTAAAAATCAGATCAGACTGTCAGATAGTTGAATTGGATGCTAATTTAGGGCTGTCCCACACGTCCAGATAATTCCGGTACCGGAATAAATCGTTACCGGAGTTATCCGTGTCCGTGTGCCTGGGAACTCACGTAGGCCATACGTGCGGCACACGTGTGCTGCCCGTATGGCGAGTGGGTACCACACGGAACGTGTGGTACCCACGCGTGTGGTACCCTGCATCGTGCTGAAGCCGCGATTCATATGTTCCCTGCAGCAGCGTTTGCTGCAGAGAAAATATGAATAATAGTGTTTAAAATAAAGATCTATGTGTCTGCCGCCCCCCCACCCCCTGTGCGCCCCCCCCCCCCCCGCTGTTCAGAAAATACTCACCCACTCCCTCGTTGGCTGTCGCTCCTTCCTGGTCTGGCCCCATCTTCTCCTGTATGCGGTCACGTGGGGCTGATCATTTACAGTCATGAATATGTGGCTCCACCTCCCATAGGGGCGGAGCCGACTATTCATGATTGTAAATGAGTGGCCCCACGTGACCGCATACAGTAGAAGGCGCGGGGCAGAGAGGAAGGAGTGACAGCCAACGTGGGAGCGGGTGAGTATTTTCTGAACAGCGGGGGGGGCGCACAGGGGGTGGGAGGGCGGCGGACACATAGATCTTTATTTTGAACACTATTATTCATATTTTCTCTGCAGCAAACGCTGCTGCAGGGAACATATGAATCGCGGCTTCAGCACCATGTGGGGGGACAGCGCTTACTGTAGCACTGTCTCCTGCACGCACACAGACCCCAGACGGAGAATGTCCGTATGAGGTCCGTGTTTTACACGGACCCATTGACTTTAATGGGTCCGTGTAATACGTGCGCTCCCACAAACACTGACATGTCTCCGTGTTTGGCACACGGAGACACGGTCCGCAAAAAATCAATGACATCTGAACAGATGCATTGATTTTTATGAGTCTACGTGTGTCAGTGTCTCCGGTACGTGAGGAAACTGTCACCTCACGTACCAGAGCCACTGACGTGTGAAACTGGCCTTAGTAAGCAATGGACCCATAGAGCTCAATAGGATCTGACATTGGATGTCCAATCTCAAATAGGACAGTGTATCCTACTTCTAATAGTCGTTCACTAAAACATTTGCGTCAGTGAAAATTTGCCTCATTGGCTACACTACAAATTCATTGCAACAGTTGTGCAAATATCACTGAAAAGCAGACTGCAAATGACCTATGACTTTTGAGCAATTAATTGCGCACTGCCAGATATGTGGCTGTGTACAAAAGGAAAGATATTATATTGTATCTGCACAAATTTGCTTCCGTCAACAACCAGACATACAATGATTGTATCGTGTAAACACACCCAAAGGAGAGCTTTACACAATGTATTGCTCATGATATTGTGCAGGTGATCGCTAGTGCCAGCTGTATGTGGCCGATATTTTTCCATTTGAATGCAGCCACAAACCTGACAGAGCAATCCATCACTAATTGATTGCAGATGCTCAGCAGATTTTAGATCGCAGTAAGGGTACCGTCACACATTGAAATTTTCATCGCTGCGACGGCACGATTCGTGACGTCGCAGCGTCGTATAATCATCGCTCCAGCGTCGTAGACTGCGGTTACACGTTGCAATCACGGCGCTGGAGCGATGCCGAAGTCCCCGGATAACCAGGATAAACATCGGGTAACTAAGCGCAGGGCTGCGCTTAGTAACCCGATGTTTGCCCTGGTTACCAGCGTAAACGTAAAAAAACAAACAGTACATACTCACCCGTCGGTGTCCTTCAGGTCCCCTGCCGTCTGCTTCCTGCTTTGAGTGCAGCCGTACAGTGAGAGCAGAGCGCAGCACCGCTGTGATCTGCTCTCACTTTCCGGCCGGCACTCAGAGCAGGAAGCAGACGGCAAGGGACCTGAAGGACACCGACGGGTGAGTATGTACGGTTTGTTTTTTTACGTTTACGCTTGTAACCAGGGTAAACATCGGGTTACTAAGCGCGGCCCTGCGCTTAGTTACCCGATGTTTACCCTGGTTACAAGCGAAGACATCGCTGGATCGCTGTCACACACAACGATCCAGCGATGTCAGCGGGTGATCAAGCGACGAAAGAAAGTTCCAAACGATCTGCTACGACGTACGATTCTCAGCAGGGTGTCTTATCGCAGTAGCGTGTCAGACACAGCGATATCGTAACGATATCGCTAGAACGTCACGAATCGTAACGTCGTAGCGATGGAAATTTCAATGTGTGACGGTACCCTAACTTTCATTATCTCAAATGGAGTGAATTGTATTGGAATGTAATAGAATTGATTTTGCATTGCAGCAGTTGAAACGACCAACCAGACAAGCTGTTTTTAACGCTAGTGATCATCTCTAAGATTGAATGCAACAAACGTTGGGTCATGCAATCACACTAGCGACAATTACTAGCAATCACTACCAAATATATTATAGTGTGTAAAGCTCCCCTAAGAGTGAACCCCCATGGGCTTGTGTGATAGTCATGCGGCACTGTTGTAACATCACACGACCTTGTCGCTTGACTATTATATTACATTGTTCTACTGTGCTGCGATACCCACAGCAGAATAACACATTAGCACTTTTTTTACTTGCCGCCATTGTGGCAAGAAAAACATCCATCTGTTTAAGCCCATTAAAAACTATGAGCTGCAACTGCTAGGAAGATTTTATCACACAACAGTTATGCGAAAGTCTTGCCCGTGTGTTTTAGTCCTATGGCTACATTTACATCTACATTATTGCATAGTTCAGTAAAACGCATTGTAACATCGTGCACTAAGTGGAGGTTTACACATGAGAATATCACTGTGAATGATCCCTGGCAGCCACAAACAGTCAAGGCTGCTAATCAGAGAGAGAAATCATAGTTTGTGATTCCACTACACCCACGGCAATAAAAATACATTGCTCAGGTCTAGTGATATTACTAGAGCTGCTTTCAAATGGCACTATCAATTAGCTATAGTGAACATCAGAATGGACCACAATCTGCTACACATCAAGCAATTAATTCATAACTGGATGCCAGAATTGCAGCCCACTTCTAATATAGTGATATTGTTCGTTAGATCGCTGGTGCCAGCCTCTAACAAACAATATTTCTAGAGATATCTGTGCATGTGACCCCCCATAACACTAAAAAGAGGAACCATAGACTAAAATAATGTTAATCTGCTAGCACTTTTTATAAACAAGGATAAAAATACTGCATACATGAGTTGTCTTTCCACTTATAAAAAGCACAAGCAAATTAACGCAATTTTAGTACATGGTCTCCTCTTGTCAGTGTTAGGGGAGGTTTACACAATGAACATCAGTATCAATGATATTGGCTGGCATCAGCCATCTAACAAGCAATATTACTAGCTTTGAATGCAGCCACAAACTGGGTACTGAGCAATAAATCATACTTAACTGCTTATGCCTGGGAGATGGCAAGTCATTCACCTGTCACTAGCGACAGGCAAATACTGCATTTAAATGCAATTCTAGCAATACTGCTAAAACCACAGCAATGTATTTACAGTGGGGCAAAAAAGTATTTAGTCAGTCAGCAATAGTGCAAGTTCCACCACTTAAAAAGATGAGAGGCGTCTGTAATTTACATCATAGGTAGACCTTAACTATGGGAGACAAACTGAGAAAAAAAAATCCAGAAAATCACATTGTCTGTTTTTTTTATCATTTTATTTGCATATTATGGTGGAAAATAAGTATTTGGTCAGAAACAAACAATCAAGATTTCTGGCTCTCACAGACCTGTAACTTCTTCTTTAAGAGTCTCCTCTTTCCTCCACTCATTACCTGTAGTAATGGCACCTGTTTAAACTTGTTATCAGTATAAAAAGACACCTGTGCACACCCTCAAACAGTCTGACTCCAAACTCCACTATGGTGAAGACCAAAGAGCTGTCAAAGGACACCAGAAACAAAATTGTAGCCCTGCACCAGGCTGGGAAGACTGAATCTGCAATAGCCAACCAGCTTGGAGTGAAGAAATCAACAGTGGGAGCAATAATTAGAAAATGGAAGACATTCAACACCACTGATAATCTCCCTCGATCTGGGGCGCCACGCAAAATCCCACCCCGTGGGGTCAGAATGATCACAAGAACGGTGAGCAAAAATCCCAGAACCACGCGGGGGGACCTAGTGAATGAACTGCAGAGAGCTGGGACCAATGTAACAAGGCCTACCATAAGTAACACACTACGCCACCATGGACTCAGATCCTGCAGTGCCAGACGTGTCCCACTGCTTAAGCCAGTACATGTCCGGGCCCGTCTGAAGTTTGCTAGAGAGCATTTGGATGATCCAGAGGAGTTTTGGGAGAATGTCCTATGGTCTGATGAAACCAAACTGGAACTGTTTGATAGAAACACAACTTGTCGTGTTTGGAGGAAAAAGAATACTGAGTTGCATCCATCAAACACCATACCTACTGTAAAGCATGGTGGTGGAAACATCATGCTTTGGGGCTGTTTCTCTGCAAAGGGGCCAGGACGACTGATCCGGGTACATGAAAGAATGAATGGGGCCATGTATCGTGAGATTTTGAGTGCAAACCTCCTTCCATCAGCAAGGGCATTGAAGATGAAACGTGGCTGGGTCTTTCAACATGACAATGATCCAAAGCAGGGCAACGAAGGAGTAGCTTCGTAAAGAAGCATTTCAAGTTGAGATCTGGAGTGGCCTAGCCAGTCTCCAGATCTCAACCCTATAGAAAACCTTTGGAGGGAGTTGAAAGTCCGTGTTGCCAAGCGAAAAGCCAAAAACATCACTGCTCTAGAGGAGATCTGCATGGAGGAATGGGCCAACATACCAACAACAGTGTGTGGCAACCTTGTGAAGACTTACAGAAAACGTTTGACCTCTGTCATTGCCAACAAAGGATATATTACAAAGTATTGAGATGAAATTTTGTTTCTGACCAAATACTTATTTTCCACCATAATATGCAAATAAAATGATAAAAAAACAGACAATGTGATTTTCTGGATTTTTTTTTCTCAGTTTGTCTCCCATAGTTGAGGTCTACCTATGATGTAAATTACAGACGCCTCTCATCTTTTTAAGTGGTGGAACTTGCACTATTGCTGACTGACTAAATACTTTTTTGCCCCACTGTATATTGCCATATTTTAGAAGAATTGCAACCATGGCTAATTGTTCAATAAGTTGCTATGATTACTAGTGAGTATCACTGGGTCTAACCAAAGCGACCAACATACCAGCATATAGCCATGAGCGATGCTTGTCAACAATCGCTTATAGCAACATCACAGTATTAGACCCCCTTTAGTAATAGTTTCTATGTGTGTTACCAATTCATCTTGCTGCTGAAAAGCAGAGTAGGGTGGATCTGTCAAAATGTAGATGTCAATGAACCCTGAGGACCCATTTATACACTTCAATGATTGTTTATTGATGGTTCATCACATCAGTGCTTGCTGTTAAATTGGGGACATATTCCATTTGCACATGGCCACAAATCTGGCCTTGATTGTCCACAATTTCACTGCAACCACAGATCTGCCGAACAATTGATGAACAATGATTGAAGAGTGTAAAGGGGTTCTCATACTGATCTGTTTTTTGGAGCAACTAAACTAAAAGACAGATGTATAGCGGCTAAAAAACACGGGCAAGTGTTTGCCAGAAATCTTGCACCAGAGAATCATGGCAAAAGTCTGAACGCATTGTTTTCAACAGTAAGAATCACCTCAGAATAGCAAATATAAATAGCATTTTTGTGCAACAGGGTTGTGTGATGCCACACTATATAGTCACGCAATAATTGTGCTCGTACATATGTTTTAGCATGTAACAAAATCATTTTTCTGCTATTGATTTCAATGAAGCTTGAAAAAACGGAATGGCTTCAGTTTGCTTTAGATCCATTTTGTTTTAGCGTTATACACTTAAACATCTCTGCTGCAGCCTGTGCTGTTGTGTTACTCAAAAACTGAAATAAAAATGGATCTGAAGCAAACAGATGTTTGTTTTTTTTGGTGCAGCCAAATGAAAAAAAAACTGATCAGCATAACTGAAAAAAATGAATGTGTGAACACAACCTAATAGATAAATTCTGTCTGAAAAATCCTGTCAAAGTAAGGGCAAAGACACACGGGTGAATATTCCCATCTAAATTTGGACAGGGATATCCACCCTGGATGCCTGGTCTGCAGAACTGAACTCTGCAGCTCAGGTGAGCCCCAGAGCACAGCCCGGCCTGAACACGGCACTCAGGGACTGAACTCTGAGCACCCGACAATTGCTCAGTGCTCAGAGTTCAGTCTCTGAGTGCCATGGTCGGTCTGGCCTGTACTCGGAGGCTCACCTGAGCCTCAGAGTTCTGCACTGCTTACTCGCGGCCAGAGCTTCACACACGCCCAAAAAAAGCATCTGAATTCAGATGCTTTTTTTGGCCGTGTGTTTTAGCCCTAAATGCTGACTTCTACTGTTCTGACTCCCTTTCTCTACAAGTTACTCCATCCATGAATTGAAGAAAATGGAGAAAAATTGATTCGTTTTTGTTCTCATTGAAGGCAATGGGAAATTATATGATTCATTTTATATTCATTTGTATTCTTTTCAGTTTTTTTAAACAGAAACAAAAGGGTTGCAACCTTTGCTTTTGTATTTTTAAAAACGGAAAGCATACCACAGAGGCCAAATGAATCCATTCCATTCCCACTATCAAAAAGAACAAAAATTAATACATTTTTCTCCTCTTGCCTTTCGTTCAGTTGTTTCTATGACAGAGCAGGTGACCAAAAACCTGTAACAATACTGAAAATGTAGCTTAATAGAAAAATCCTCTAAAATAACAGAGTAAGGGCCCTGTCACACTGGCAGATAACCTCTGCAATTGTGATTCTGCGACATATGTATACAATGTCATATCCCGCTGTCACATGTAGCGATAGCGCGGTCACAGCAGGATTCCTAGGAGCAAAGAAAGGGCTGAACTTTCACCTTATACAAAGAAGAGCAGGGGCCCAACCATGTACAGTATTTCACACAGTATGAAGTCAGAGTTACAAGCCTGCTACATCACAGATTGTCAAATCGTTATGACAAATCTCGTACTGTGTGATGGGGCCTTAAGAGCCTATTCACACAAGTGCTTTTTCTGGCTGCGATTATCACCACCGAAAATTCATAGTAGGACTGCGCCCTAATTATTTCAATGGGGCCAGCAAAAAGACCAGTGGTAATTGCTGATTATACAGTAGGTCACTGACCTATAATGGTAATGGTGGAGAAAATCAAAATGATAATTACCAGCAGCACTGGGCAAAAGTGGCCATGTGCATGAAGCCTAAGACTTTATTCACTCAGGCGATTTTCCCTAGCAATTATTGCTAGCGATTTTTCTAGTGAACAATCACTTTGAACAGAGACTATATTTTTACTATGGTGTCCTATGACAGGAAAGCACTGCCCTAAATTTTTAAATTTTAAATTGCTAGCAATTATTCTACCATAGGAGCCCATAGAAAAAAAATCACCTCTGTTCAAAGCAATTTTGCTAGCACTAATTTCCTGTGTGAATAAGACCTAATCTAAAAATTCTATAAAACAGATGGTGGGTCAGAAATGGATCTGTCACCATAGGTTAACAGAAAAAACCCCAAAAAGAATGCACCAGACAATAACAAAAGCCAGTAAGTAAATGTATCATCTCCAATATATTAATTACATAAAATGTCTCTAACCTGTTCACTGTAATATGCTAATTGAATTGATGATGATGTGTTCGGTTACACAGGCTGTAGCAAAGTTGAAGGTAAAAATGCTCCCGTTCAGCTTTTTCTGTGATAGGAAACCTATAACAGTAGTGGGAATATAGCAAAATAGAAAAATCCTCTCAGAACAATCCTACCAAATAACAGAGTAATGGAAAAATCCTGTCATAAAACAACTGGCGACTCCAAAATGTGTCTGTCCCATAAGTTACCAACAAATGTTAAAAAAAATGCACCAGACAATAACAAGAGCCAATAAGTAAATGTATGATCACTAATATATTAATTACATATAATTTTTCTAACCTGTTCAGTGTAATATGACAATTGAATAGATGTTGAAGTGCTCTCTCACACAGGCTGAGGTAAAGTGAAAGTAAAAATCCTAGGTTGCATCACAGCAATCAACTTCAGCTGACCACACAGCTGATTGACAAAAAAATAAGCATATTATCAATTTTTTGTGTAATTTAAGTTTTCTGTTTGAAGATGTGCCTTCAGCTCGAATCCATAACTATTAGAAAGCCAAAACATACACAATAGGCTTTTCCCCCTCAATTAGATACAGTAGAACTGAGAGCAAGGAATTATCAAAATAGTGTTTTTTTCAAAGCACTATAATAAATTAGCAGCGTTCAGATTACAAGATAATATATAATATAATAACTAGACAATTACCTCACGGTACTAGCAGCTCTGAGGCGTTTTCCTCTCCCAGAGCGTTACCTCACAATATGGCCCACTCTGAGGCATTTGCCTCATCCAAAGATCTACTGTACATAACATAACATAACCAGTTATGAGGTGCTCACCTCTCCCAGAGGTTTACTTCACGATTCTCAAAAATCCTATGGACAAGTAGACAACTCAGGGCGTGAGATATTCTGAAGTGTTCGCATCACTCAGTATTTTACCTCAGGTTTTGAGATATTCTGAGGTGTTTGCATTACTCAGGTGCTGATTTGGTGGGTGGGGCCACTCTGGAACCGATTTGGTGGGTGGGGCCACTCTGGAACCGATTTGGTGGGTGGGGCCACTCTGGGTCCGATTTGGTGGGTGGGGCCACTCTGGAACCGATTTGGTGGGTGGGGCCACTCTGGGTCCGATTTGGTGGGTGGGGCCACTCTGGAACCGATTTGGTGGGTGGGGCCACTCTGGGTCCGATTTGGCGGGCGGCGCCACTCCGGGTCCGATTTGGCGGGCGGCGCCACTCCGGGTCCGATTTGGCGGGCGGCGCCACTCCGGGTCCGATTTGGCGGGCGGCGCCACTCCGGGTCCGATTTGGCGGGCGGCGCCACTCCGGGTCCGATTTAGCGGGCGGCGCCACTCCGGGTCCGATTTGGCGGGCGGCGCCACTCCAAGTGCGATTTGGCGGGCGGCGCCACTCCGGGTCCGATTTGGCGGGCGGCGCCACTCCGGGTCCGATTTGGCGGGCGGTGCCACTCCGGGTCCGATTTGGTGGGCGGCGCCACTCCGGGTCCGATTTGGCGGGCGGTGCCACTCCGGGTCTGATTTGGCGGGCGGCGCCACCCCGGGTCCGATTTGGCGGGCGGCGCCACCCCGGGTCCGATTTGGTGGGCGGCGTCATTCCGGGTCCGATTTGGCGGGCGGCGCCACTCCGGGTCCGATTTGGCGGGCGGCGCCACCCCGGGTCCGATTTGGCGGGCGGCGCCACCCCGGGTCCGATTTGGCGGGCGGCGCCACCCCGGGTCCGATTTGGTGGGCGGCGTCATTCCGGGTCCGATTTGGCGGGCGGCGCCACTCCGGGTCCGATTTGGCGGGCGGAGTTACTCTGGGTCCGATTTGGCGGGCGGCGCCACTCCGGGTCCGATTTGGTGGGCGGGCCACTCTGGGTCCGATTTGGCGGGCGGCGCCACTCCGGGTCCGATTTGGCGGGCGGCGCCACTCCGGGTCCGATTTGGCAGGCGGCGCCACTCCGGGTCCGATTTGGCGGGTGGCGCCACTCCGGGTCCGATTTGGCAGGCGGCGCCACTCCGGGTCCGATTTGGCGGGCGGCGCCACTCCGTGTCCGATTTGGCGGGCGGCGCAACTCCGGGTCCGATTTGGCGAGCGGCGCCACTCCGGGTCCGATTTGGCGGGCGGCGCCACTCCGGGTCCGATTTGGCGGGCGGCGCCACTCCGGGTCCGATTTGGCGGGCGGCGCCACTCCGGGTCCGATTTGGCGGGCGGCACCACTCTGGCGGGCGGCGCCACTCCGGGTCCGATTTGGCGGGCGGCGCCACTCCGGGTCCGATTTGGCGGGCGGCGCCACTCTGGCGGGCGGCGCCACTCCGGGTCCGATTTGGCGGGCGGCGCCACTCCGGGTCCGATTTGGCGGGCGGAGTTACTCCGGGTCCGATTTGGCGGGCGGCGCCACTCCGGGTCCGATTTGGTGGGCGGGCCACTCCGGGTCCGATTTGGCGGGCGGCGCCACTCAGGGTCCGATTTGGCGGGCGGCGCCACTCCGGGTCCGATTTGGCGGGCGGCGCCACTCCGGGTCCGATTTGGCGGGCGGCGCCACTCCGGGTCCGATTTGGCTGGCGGCGCCACTCCGGGTCCGATTTGGCGGGCGGCGCCACTCCGGGTCCGATTTGGCGGGCGGCGCCACTCCGGGTCCGATTTGGCGGGCGGAGTCACTCCGGGTCTGATTTGTCGGGTGGAGTCACTCCGGGTCCGATTTGGCGGGCGGCGCCACTCCGGGTCCGATTTGGTGGGCGAGGCCACTCTGGGTCCGATTTGTTGGGCGAGGCCACTCGGGGTCCAATTTGGTGGGCTGCGCACCTCGGGATCCGATTGGTGGGTGGGTCACTTTAAGAGTTGATATTATCTGGCAAAACTGTCATGGTAGAGTTCGTAGGCGTTGGCATAGTAACTGAGTCTGACTGCGCATATCAATGAGCCAATCAGCCAGGTGGCAGTTGGCAGTTATTTTTAGAAATTGCCTCAGAAATCAGGCCCATTATAAACGTATGGTAAAATTTCCGTATTGAAATGCATTGAAACACTTTTTTCAAACGCAAATTGCGCCAAAACTACAAATCCGATCGACACGAAAAATACTTAGCACACCTCTTGGGGACGCTGGCTTCGAAATGACACCTCACTGGAGTCTGTGAGTGAAGCGGTTCGGGCCGCATTACGTGCGGACTGAATAATAAGAATAAGAAGAAGTTTACCACGGTGGAATAACAGTATAGTGCTTTGTTCCAAAGCACTATAACTAGATGGGTATTTCCTGAAGGAACTACAGATAGTGCTTTGGAATGGTGCCCGGGCTGCCCCTGCAAGACTTTCACACTTGGGTGCCCCTCAGGCGGTCCGATTTGGTGGGTTGGGTCAATCTGGGTCTGATTTTGTGGGCGGGGTAAATCTAGGTCCGATTCGGTGGGCGGGGTCACTTTTGGTCCGATTCTGTGGGCGCGGCCACTCTGGGTCCGATTCGGTGGGCGGAGCCACTCTGGGTCCGATTTGGTGGGCGGGGCACCTTAGGGACCAATTTGGTGGGTGGGGTCACTCGGTCCGATTTGGTGGGCTGGGCACCTCAGGGTCTGATTTGGTGGGCTGGGCACCTCAGGGTCCGATTTGGTGGGTGGGGTCACTCTGGGTCCGATTTGGTGGGCGGGGTCACTCTGGGCCCGATTTGGTGGAAGGGGTCACTCTGGGTCCGATTTGGTGGAAGGGGTCACTCTGGGTCTGATTTGGTGGAAGGGGTCACTCTGGGTCCGATTTGGTGGGCGGAGCCACTCTGGGTCCGATTTGGTGGGCGGGGTCACTCTGGGTCTGATTTAGGGGGCGGGGTCACTCTGGGTCCGATTTGGTGGGCCGGGCCCCTCGGGGTCCGATTTGGTGGGCCGGGCCTCTCGGGTTCCGAATTGGTGAGCGGGGTAATCTACTATCTAATTATCTAAGGGCACTTCCGTCTTTCTGTCTCACAACACCGCTACGTCATCATCTCGTGAGACCGCAATGCACTCTTGGGACCGGAGCGCGCAACAAGCATCGGGTACCGGCCACTCCAGGTGCAACAAGCATCGTGTACCGGCCGCTCTAGGAGGTGCAACAACCATCAGATACCGGCCGCTCCAGGAGGTGAGTATGTAACTTTTTTATTTTAATTCTTGTTTTTTATAACAGGGATATGCAGTATACTATGTGACTGGACAATATACTACGTGACTGGGCAGTATAACTACGTGGCTCTGCGCTGTATACTGCGTGGCTCTGTGCTGTATACTGCGTGGCTCTGCGCTGTATACTACGCGGCTCTGCGCTGTATACTACGCGGCTCTGCGCTGTATACTGCGTGGCTCTGCGCTGTGTACTGCGCGGCTCTGCGCTGTGTACTGCACGGCTCTGCGCTGTGTACTGCGCGGCTCTGCACTGTGTACTGCGCGTTCTGCGCTGTATACTGCGCGGCTCTGCGCTGTATACTGCGCAGCTCTGCGCTTTGTACTGCGCGGCTCTGCGCTATATACTGCGTGGCTCTTCGCTGTATACTACGCGGCTCTGCGCTGTGTACTGCGCGGCTCTGCGCTGTGTACTGCGCGTGTCCGTGCTGTGTACTGCGCGTGTCTGCGCTGTATACTGCGGGGCTCTGCACTGTATACTGCGGGGCTCTGCGCTGTATACTACGCGGCTCAGCGCTGTATACTGCGCGGCTCTGCGCTGCATACTGCGTGGCTCTACGCTGCGTACTGCGCGGCTCTGCGCTGTATACTGGGTGGCTCTGCGCTGTGTACTGCGCGGCTCTGTGCTGTGTACTGTGCGGCTCTGCACTGTGTACTGCGCGGCTCTGCGCTGTGTACTGCGCGGCTCTGCGCTGTGTACTGCGCGGCTCTGCGCTTTATACTGTGCGGCTCTGCGCTCTGTACTGCGCGGCTCTGCGCTGTGTACTGCGCAGCTCTGCGCTGTATACTGCGCGGCTCTGCGCTGTGTACTGCGCGGCTCTGCGCTGTGTACTGCGCGGCTCTGCGCTGTGTACTGCTCGGCTCTGCGCTGTGTACTGCGCGGCTCTGCGCTGTGTACTGCGCGGCTCTGCGCTGTGTACTGCGCGGCTCTGCGCTGTGTACTGCGCGGCTCTGCGCTGTGTACTGCACGGCTCTGCGCGGTATACTGCGCGGCTCTGCGCTTTATACTGTGCGGCTCTGCGCTCTGTACTGCACGGCTCTGCGCTGTCTACTGCGCGGCTCTGCGCTGTGTACTGCTCGGCTCTGCGCTGTGTACTGCGCGGCTCTCCGCTTTATACTGCGCGGCTCTGCGCTTTATACTGCGCGGCTTTGCGCTGTGTACTGCACGGCTCTGCGCTGTGTACTGCGCGGCTCTGCGCTGTGTACTGCACGGCTCTGCGCTGTGTACTGCGCGGCTCTGCGCTTTATACTGCGCGGCTCTGAGCTGTGTACTGCGCGGCTCTGCGCTGTGTACTGCGCGGCTCTGCGCTGTGTACTGCACGGCTCTGCGCTTTATACTGCGCGGCTCTGCGCTGTGTACTGCACGGCTCTGCGCTGTGTACTGCGCGGCTCTGCGCTTTATACTGCGCGGCTCTGCGCTTTATACTACGCGGCTCTGCGCTGTGTACTGCGCGGCTCTGCGCTGTGTACTGCACGGCTCTGCGCTTTATACTGCGCGGCTCTGCGCTGTGTACTGCACGGCTCTGCGCTGTGTACTGCGCGGCTCTGCGCTGTGTACTGCACGGCTCTGCGCTTTAAACTGCGCGGCTCTGCGCTGTGTACTGCACGGCTCTGCGCTGTGTACTGCGCGGCTCTGCGCTGTGTACTGCGCGGCTCTGTGCTTTATACTGCGCGGCTCTGCGCTGTGTACTGCGCGGCTCTGCGCTGTGTACTGCGCGGCTCTGCGCTGTGTACTGCACGGCTCTGCGCTTTATACTGCGCGGCTCTGCGCTGTGTACTGCACGGCTCTGCGCTGTGTACTGCGCGGCTCTGCGCTGTGTACTGCACGGCTCTGCGCTTTATACTGCGCGGCTCTGCGCTGTGTACTGCACGGCTCTGCGCTGTGTACTGCACGGCTCTGCGCTTTATACTGCGCGGCTCTGCGCTTTATACTGCGCGGCTCTGCGCTGTGTACTGCGCGGCTCTGCGCTGTGTACTGCGCGGCTCTGCGCTGTGTACTGCACGGCTCTGCACTGTATACTGCGTGGCTGTGCAATATACTACGTGGACATGCATATTCTAGAATACCCGATGAGTTAGAATCGGGCCACAGTCTAATAATCATAAGACTACAGATAGTGGTTTGGAATTGTGCTGTACTGTCACTTTAAGAGCTGATATTATCTGACAAAACTTGTGACCTGGTGAGCTGATGTAGATTTCATAGGAGTTGGCATAGTAACTGTGTCTGACTGCGCATATCAATGAGCTAATCAGCCAGGTGGCAGTTATTTTTAGAAATTGCCTCAGAAACCAGCCCATTATAAACGTATAGGAAAATTTCTCCATTGAAACGCATTGAAAGACTTTTTTCAAACACAAATTGCGCAAAAACTACAAATCCGATCGACACGAAAAATACTTAGCACACCTCTCAGGAACGCTGGCTTCGAAATGACACCTCACTGGAGTCTGTGAGTTTAGCGGTTCGGGCCGCATTACGTGCGGACTTAATAATAAGAATAAGAAGAAGTTTACCACGGTGGAATAACAGTATAGTGCTTTGTTCCAAAGCACTATAATAATAAGAAGAAGTTATCCACGGTGGAATAACAGTATAGTGCTTTGTTCCAAAGCACTATAAATAAGAAGTTTACCACGGTGGAATAACAGTATAGTGCTTTGTTCCAAAGCACTATAATAAGAAGTTTACCACGGTGGAATAACAGTATAGTGCTTTGTTCCAAAGCACTATAATAAGAAGAAGTTATCCACGATGGAATAACAGTATAGTGCTTTGTTCCAAAGCACTATAATAATAAGAAAATATAAGAAATCGGATTACAATATGTTGCTTGAACCTAGGAGGTTCAAGCACCATAATAATAAGAAAATATAAGAAATCGGATTACAATATGTTGCTTGAACCTAGGAGGTTCAAGCACCATAATAAGAAGTTATCCACGTTCGGATTACAATATAGTGCTTTGTTCCAAAGCACTATAATTACTTTGATTTGGGAACGTGATAGGCTGCTCTGAACCAATGTGTTTTGATGGAGCACCTAAAACTTTGCAAGTTGTGGCTGGTCCTAATTTTTGAAGTAGAGCATTCCAGAGGATTGGCACAATAGGGGGAGATGTCTTGGAGTCAGGAGTGGGAGGTACGGATTAGTGCAGAGTAGGGTTGAGCGACTTTTACTTTTTTGGGGTCGTGTCGGGTTTTGCGAAACCCGACTTTGTCAAAAGTCAAGTCGAGTGAAATCGGCCGATCTTCTAGAAAAGTCGGGGTCGGGGATCGGCCGAAACACGAAACCCAATGCAAGTCAACGGAGAAGCATAGTCGGCAGTGAGTGGAGGCCAGGAAAACCCCTACAGTGCCAATTTTAATGCCAAAAACATCAATTCTTGTTACTTAAGCTTGTCAATCTTAACTTACCTTATAATAATAGGTAGCCATTGAAAATTTGGGGGTCATTTGGCTAAAGTTGTGGGGGGTAGGGCTGGTTCAAGTTTGTAGTGGGCCCAGGAAACGTGGACTACGTCACGGCGGTGGTGCAGTTAGAAGTAAGTATTGCAACGTTGCAAGTGCTGTGATCCTGAGCATGCAGGGGGGCCCACTCGTTCGCATTGGCACTGGCACAGGGCCCCTCACAGTACGGCGGTGTTTGCACGGCGGGGGCGCCTCCCACCGGCATTGTTGTCGCAGGTCTCGACCTACTCTCTGATGAGTCCACTGTAGAGATGAAGTCACGGCATCGGAGAGATAAGACACAGTACGCCAGGGCTGTATTTGAAATATCTCTAGTTTTTAATGAGCTTACACACACTTTTATGCATTCTTGTGTTGGAGGCGGATTCCCCATGTATTGGCTAAGCGTCGGAGTGTTTTACTCCCTTATCTCCCTACAGTTTTGCAAACATATTTTACACAGTACATCATTTTTTATCTTACCAAGGACATTCACTCCTTCAATTAGTTCTTAGGAATTCACGATAACAGCACAATGAAGAATAGTGAATTATATCTTACTTTTCTGACCTCTAATAACACTTATACAAAATGGAGGCAAGCAAGATAAAATGGATCCTGCTCTAACAAATTCCCCCATTTTATTCACTATTCTGAATAAGCTGTACCCCTTTTTTTTTTTTGTTAATATATATCATCATCATCTATGTGAGTGCAGAATTTCCCAGTACATACAGAGATACACTTAAAAACTATTTTAAACACTATATATGCAATAAGGACAATCGCTACTATATGCAACAGGCTTTGCAAAACCCCAGCTACCCAGCCCCCGATCCCCTTAAACCAATTGGCTGGGTTTAGGAAAGAGAAAGTATCTGACCACCAGCTGTCCTTAGTGCGATCATTATCTTTGTCATATCGGTTTCTGAGTCTTTGAACATCTTCTAACTTTAGCTTCATCTTTAGAGTACTATTTGGATCTATATAATGGCAGCAAGCAGGTCCAATAACCTGACACATACCACCCTGTGCTGCTGTTAGATAGTCCAGTACTATAGTATGCTGGTTGGTTACTATAATGAGTTGATTTTGGACAGCAATGGTGGTATTTAGTATATCCAATATATCCCAAATTTGATCATCTAGATAGTCTGTGGCCCTAACCAGTTTATCCCACATTTGTGTAATCATAGGGTAAATAAAAATAGAACTGACAATTTTATTGGCTATACCCATTTGCACTATGTGTGGTCTCCCTGAAGGGCGGGGCGTGTTATCCGCAGCTCTTTTATATAACGTATGTTTAGGTATTGCCTGTGTATCTAATTGCTTGTTTGGAATTACAAAGGTGGCCGGAGTCAAACGACACAGAGTGCAGGTGCCCGTTACCCCTACTGGTAGCCATTTATATGCATTGTTTCCACACACCCAGAACATATCAACAGGTAAATCCCATAAGGCTGAATGTTGCAGTAGTAATCTATGTGCTAAGTCTATGAAGGCTGAGACACTCTGGAGCATGCACCAAGGTGGAGACTGTCCTAGAGGACTACAATAACCCACATCAGGATTCCCACAAGTGGGTGTTCCTGGCACATATCCAGAGGACTCATTACAAGGTATATTACCTGAAACACTAGCGCAAATATCTTTAGAACCTTGTAAAAACAGACTAGAAAATTTCCATGACGTATTATGTATCATTCTTTCTAATAGTATTGGTTTGAAAGCATCAGTAGAGTATGAAGTCACATCAAAACTAATTTGCAAATCATAAGTTGGAACTCGCCCTAAATCTGTTAGTCCAGTCTTATTCCTAGGTACCCAGGCCCCACCCTCATAGGCCAAATATTGTAGATGTGTACTACTTCCTGAGAGATTACCTTGCCACCACGGGTATCCCACCCATCCTACAATTGGTATACCGACTGTAGTATTCCATAACTTAACATTATTTGTGGCATTGTTGGCGAGTGTGTCAGAACAATCAGTCCAGGCAAACAGTTCCTCAGGTGACACAGGGATAGCTAGGAAGGGGATACTTGTGGCTGACGTGGGTGAGTGCGTACAGATCCAACAGTCTGATAAGGGATGGGAATTTTCCAACAAGTCATCTATCAGTTTTCGGTGATGTTGCACAAACTTATTATTCAAGGATGTTGGAGAATTCAGACTGTCCCATGCGATTACGCATAATATCATGGAAATCGAAACCAGCCAAAACATTATGTTTCCTTTATCGGCTGTCCGGTTCTTTAACTCGCTTGCAGTGTGATGCGTGGATCCAACTAGGTTTTCCTTCGAGCTTGACAGCTGTGGCTGTGGTCAGGAGCACTTGGTATGGTCCGTCAAATCTTGGATCCAGGCTCTTCCGGACGTGCCGCTTTATCACTACCCAGTCTCCTGGCTCTAAGGGATGGTGTCCAGGATCCTTGTCTGGGTCTGGAAGAGAACTGAAGACAGATGCACTTTGGCAAGGTGTCCATGTAAGGCCTGCACATAGCTAGTCAAGTCCTGGTACTTGAGCTGCAACTGTTGTGGAAAGAAACATCCAAGATTGGGGCCCCTGCCAAACAGAATCTCATACGGTGACAGTCCTGTCTTCCTGTTTGGGATATATCTTACTGAAAACAAAGCTAGAGGAAGGCATTCTGTCCATGGTTTACCAGTCTCTGCCATTGCCTTCTGGATTTTAAGCTTAAGAGTTCCATTTAGTCTCTCCACTTTTCCACTGCTCTGCGGATGGTATGGAGTATGCAATGCTTGACTTACCCCCAGTGCTGCCATTACCTCTGACATGATCTCTCCAGTAAAATGGGAACCCTGATCGCTTTCAATGACTTCAGGAACTCCATACCTGCATATGATCTCAGCCATCAGTTTCTTTGCCGTTGTCTTAGCCGTAGCTTTGGCAACTGGGTAGGCTTCTGGCCAACCTGAAAATAAATCAATGCAGACCAACACATACTCATACGTCCCTACTCTAGGCAACTGAATATAATCAATCTGCAGTCTCTGGAATGGGTAAAGTGGCCGGGGAGTGTGTTTGGATGGGGTTTTCACTGTCCTACCCTGATTATGTGTGGCACATATCATGCAGCTCTGTACCTGCCTTTCTGCGCAGGTGGAAAACCCGGGGGCAATCCATTGTTTCTGTAGGGTGTCACACATGGCTGTCTTCGAGTGGTGCACATTCCCGTGCAGAACCTGTGCCATCATTGGGTACAGTACCTGTGGTAGGCAGACCTTTTCACCCCTCCCCCATAGTCCAGTGACGGTATCAGAGCAAGCCCCTATCTTTTGCCACCTATCTTTCTCCTCCTTACTTGCCTGTTCTTGTAACCGGGCTAAGATGTCTTTTGACACAAGTGGAGATGGTGGGGTGTCTAGGTGATGTACTTTAGAGGCTACAGGAGTGCTTGCTGCTTTCTTGGCAGCCTGGTCTGCCAGTGCGTTACCCTTTGTCCGTCCATCAGTGCCTTTGGTATGTGCCTTTACCTTTATGATGCCTGCTTGGGTGGGAAGCTGTAGTGCATTCATAAGTTACTGGACTGCCTCAGCATGTTTAATGGGGTGGCCATTTGCTGTCAGGAAAGCCCTGGCTCTCCAGATAGGCCCATAATCGTGTGCAATGCCAAAGGCATACCTGGAATCAGTGTAGATATTTACAGTCTTACCTTCTGCTAGTTTGCACGCTTCTGTAAGCGCCTTGAGCTCTGCTTCTTGTGCAGACATATGAGCTGGCATTGACTCTGCCTTGATTACCTCATGTTCTGAGACCACAGCATATCTGGTACGGAAGCGTCCTTGGTCATCTTGGTGATGGGATCCATCTACAAAATGCTCAAAATCAGCATTAGGCACTGGCACACTAGAGACAGTAGGGAGACCAGCCGTCTCCTGAGACATCAATTCCAGACAATCATGTGGTTTAGATATCTGATCTTTTTCCTCTGGATCCATTCTGGAAAGAAAAAGAGTGTCCTTTTCCATGTCACCTACCCCTCCCCCATTTGGATCCATAGGAACTGGAAGAAGAGTAGCGGGGTTTAGGACAGTGCACCTTTTCAAAGTCACATTAGTAGGCATGAGAATAGCACACTGAAGTCGCAGCTGTCTGGCCATAGACAGGTGGCTAGGTTGTACTTGGTTAAGGATACTATGTACATCATGCGGGGTATGGACCGTCAGTGGGTGATCCAAAACAATCTCTGAAGACTTGTGTAGCAACAGCTGGACAGACAACACGGCTCGAACACAGGAAGGACTTCCTCTTGCCACTGTATCCAAGCGGCCGCTGTAATAAGCAACAGGTCTCTGTTTGTCTCCATGAAGCTGAGTCAGCACACCCGTAGCATGTCCTGCATTCTCATGAAGAAAAAGGTTAAAAGGAAGGGCATAATTGGGGATGCCCAAAGCTGGAGAAGAAACAATGCACAATTTCAGAGAGTAAAAACAGTCAAGTGCCTCTGGTGTAAGACAGAAGGGGACAGGTTGCATACGGTCATATAGAGGTTGCATTAAGATGGAGGCAGACCGAATCCATGGACGACAGTAGGAAGTTAGTCCTAGAAACACACGGAGGCCCTGCACATTCCGTGGGGGCTGCATGTCCATGATAGCCTGTTTTCGCTCAGGGGTGAGGTGCTTTTTCCCTGGAGAGAGACAATGTCCTAGAAACACAACAGTACTTAAGCAAAACTGTAATTTTTGTTTGGATACCTTGCACCCCTGTTCATGGAGGAAAAAGAGTAAAGAGATTGTGGCCATTTTACACAGAGAACGAGAAGGAGCACACAGCAATAGGTCATCAACATACTGAATGAGAACTACTCTTTTAACATCCCAGTCTTGTAGGACTTGTGCCATGCACTGTGAGAAGATAGTAGGGGAATTCTGGGCTCCTTGTGGTAGGACAGTCCAAGTATACTGCTTGTTGCGGAAAGTAAAAGCAAAAAGATACTGACAATCTGGGTGCAATGGAACACTGAAAAAGGCATTTGCTAAGTCAATCACTGAAAAACAAATACTGTTAACCGGTATATGTGCCAACAAGGTGTGTGGGTTAGGAACCAAGGGAGCAAGCAGTTCTGTTGCGGCATTTACTGCTCTGAGGTCATGGACCATTCTATAATTCACCGGCTCCCCAAGCCTAACCTTCTTCTTTACTGGATATAGGGGAGTGTTGCAAACGGACTGTGTAGGCACAACAACCCCTGATTCCAGCAATTTTTGTAACTGTGCATCTATTGCAGCCTCCTGAGCAGCACTCAAGGGGTACTGACGCAATAGGGGTGGTGCTGCCCCTGGTTTCAATTTAACTATTATGGGAGGAACTTTTAGTTTTCCCACATCAGTTTTGCCTTTTGCCCACAGATCAGTGGGGAGTTGATCCAAGGCAGGTGCAGTGAATGGATCACTTTCTGCAGTACTTGCAGCTGCATCCAGGGCCATAATCTTGCAGAGGGTACTGGGTTTAAGTTGAGGGGTCATAGTCACTGTTCCGTCATCATGGTAAGCAATAACCGCCTGTAGTTTCCGTAAAACATCAGCACCTAGCAAATTGCATTGTCCCCTGGGGGCTACCATTAACTGTGTCAGAATGGTCTTCCCACAAATGGAGAGGGGAATGGGTTCTGTCAGTCCCAAGGTTTGGGTCGGCGCATTGAAAGGTGTGGCCATGACAAAGTCGGTGGTGTCACGGAAGGGTAATGGACTGTCTGAAAGCGTGATAACTGAGTTGTCAGCTCCTGTGTCAACCTGAAAGTCTGCTGTAGTTCCTCCTGGCAGGCTCACCTGTACTGTACAGTCGGGGGTGGGAGGTAGAGTGACTAGAGGACACAGTTGCAGGCTGCCAGTTACCTATTTGTCGGTCTGGGGGGCAGTAGGGGTGGGAACCTTATCTGGGTATGGGTTTGTGCGACAATCTTTCCTAAAATGTCCTGGTTTTCTTACATCTGTAACACAATCTAGGACCCGTAGTGGGTCCTCCACGTCCTCCACCTCTCTGTGAGGGTCCACTCCTCTGAAAGTGAACCTTAGTTTTCTGCTTCTGCGAGTCCAAACTGACTCCATGTGCAATCTTAGCAAGATCGCCTGGGGGGCAGGATCTCCAATCTGGTCTACTTGCCATCACCTTCTCTCTCACATACTTATCAATCCCTTGCATATATGCATGACTTAACAAACGTGTCGCAGTTCTATCATCTTCACCATAACCCACATCAGACCATCGTTGTTGCAACCTGTAGAAATAATCAATGGGGAGCTCCTTCGGGTCCTGGACACAGTCTTCTAAATGCACTGATACTTCCTCCTGTATAATCTTACAGGCTTTTTCCAGTGCCTCAACAAAGTCAGACCCTGACCTGGCATTGTTAGGTTCTCCGTCTTGGGGACCATTTCCCCCTGGGTACATTTTAAATGTCTCAGCTGTCAGTCGGGTGGAAGGTGCTTCCCCCAGGGCTGAACGCACTAACTGTTGCATGTCCTGTCTGGTTGCCTGGTAAGTGTGCTGTATCACCCCACACTGTCTGGCAAAAGTCATAGGTCGTTGGTTAATGTCTGGTAGCTGTGCAGTCAAAGACATCTGTTCGGTGGGAGACCATGGCTGATACCTGCTAGCAACATGGTAAGTCGGAGGTCCACTGTCAGCTGCACCATCCTCCACTTTGGATCGCATACCACTTGAGACTACTGTCTGTTTCATGGGAAACAGTTTGGGAGTACCTGTATACAATGTGTGGGAACTGCTTGGCTGGGGACTGCCACAACTTACACAATAATCAGCAGTTGGTGGGTTCTGTTGACCACAATGTGGGCAAATCCATTGTTCTGATCCTGCCTGTTTTCCTGTGGGGACATAACTGGGGGACACTGGTGGGGGTGGAGCACATGGAGGTAAGCTGGGAACGATAGCGGCTTTACAGTTCCCATCTAGACATCGGTATACAAGATTTTTACCTTGGATGAATTTTTCCACTCCCTGCTCTTCATAGTGTCGGGAAGCGTCTGCCCACATTCTAGCTTGCCTCAAGAGTTTTTTATCTTTAAGCCACCCTGTGTGGTTTTTCATGAAGTCATACCATTTACCTGAATCTAATTCCCCTGAGGGGTGGAAGCCTCCTGCCTTCAAGAGCACACTAACCTGCTTCTGGGATTCCTTCCCTTCTTTTCTCTGGACTAATTCTCTAGCACTATGGAACCCTGTACTCTCTTGGTTCCCCATTCTATTGCTAGTATACGTGCAGGCTGAAAACTTATCAGACGGACCTTTCCTCCTCACCTAGAGTAGGCTATATCCTCCTATGTTAGTCCTAAACCTAAACTATAGGTTTACTGTGCTTACAGGTTATTGTATTAGCTTGCTTCCAAGATTGATAACACAGGTATATGAACAGACAAACAACAAACACTCCACAAGCACACCATACAAAGATCATGGGGTCAATCATTTTAGTCTAACAGTGGAGTCATCAGTATCCACACAATGAGGGTTAACATCTGGGTTCAAGGGTACCTGAGCCGGGCAAAACCCGTGATCTTACCTGGTCCTGGTCGACTAGAAGAAGGGGAAAACCCGTCCACAAGTGGAATGACGTAGGCAGAATATAATCTGTATTCTCACCCCAGCGCTGTGTGATGCCACTAGTCCCGGGAAGTCCCCTGGTCCATTACTGGAGTCGGCCGGGTCCCAGATGAAGCACTCAGGTCCCTGTTCGGGCAGCCAGAATTGTTGTCGCAGGTCTCGACCTACTCTCTGATGAGTCCACTGTAGAGATGAAGTCACGGCACCGGAGAGATAAGACACAGTACGCCAGGGCTGTATTTGAAATATCTCTAGTTTTTAATGAGCTTACACACACTTTTATGCATTCTTGTGTTGGAGGCAGATTCCCCATGTATTGGCTAAAGGCCCCGTCTCACACAGCGACGCTGCAGCGATACAGACAACGATGCTGATCGCTGCAGCGTCGCTGTTTTGTCGCTGTGTGGTCGCTGGAGAGCTGTCACACAGACCGCTCTCCAGCGACCAACGATGCCGAGGTCCCAGGTAACCAGGGTAAACATCGGGTTACTAAGCACGGGGCCGCGCTTAGTAACCCGATGTTTACCCTGGTTACCAGCATAAAAGTAAAAAAAAAACAAACAGTACATACTCACATTCCGGTGTCTGTCCCCCGGCGTCCGCTTCTCTGCACTGTGTAAGCACAGCGGCCGGAAAGCACAGCGGTGACGTCACCGCTGTGCTCGCTTTCCGGCTGGCCGGCGCTCACAGTGCAGAGAAGCTGAGACGCCGGAGGACAGACACCGGAATGTGAGTATGTACTGTTTGTTTTTTTTTACTTTTACGCTGGTAACCACGGTAAACATCGGGTTACTAAGCGCGGCCCTGCGCTTAGTAACCCGATGTTTACCCTGGTTACCAGTGAAGACATCGCTGGATTGGTGTCACACACACCGATTCAGCGATGTCAGCGGGACCTCAACGACCAAAAAAAGGTCCAGGCCATTCTGACACGACCAGCGATCTCGCAGCAGGGGCCTGATCGCTGGTACGTGTCACACATAGCGAGATCGCTACTGAGGTCGCTGTTGCATCACAAAACTTGTGACTCAGCAGCGATCTCGCTAGCGATCTCGCTATGTGAGACGGGGCCTTAAGCGTCGGAGTGTTTTACTCCCTTATCTCCCTACAGTTTTGCAAACATATTTTACACAGTACATCATTCTTAATCTTACCAAGGACATTCACTCCTTCAATTAGTTCTTAGGAATTCACGATAACAGCACAATGAAGAATAGTGAATTATATCTTACTTTTCTGACCTCTAATAACACTTATACAAAATGGAGGCAAGCAAGATAAAATGGATCCTGCTCTAACAGCATCGACACTTTTGCGTACTATGAGGGCCCTGTGCCAGTGACATCGCCAACGAGTGGGCCCCCCCACCTGAAGAAGGAACCAGTACTTTCACCTGCACCTTCCTCTTTGTCCCCGTGTAAGGGGGTATAGTATGCGGGAAGAGGAACCTGACTTTCAGCAGGGTCAGATTCAGGCTGTGTAGAGTGCAAGGGGAATGTAGTGGTCTGGGTCAATGTACCAGCAGACTCATCTAGCACTGGCTGGGCAATGGGCAGGATGAGGAGGAAACACAGATCTAGGCCCAAATAATAAAGTGGCCTAAATGCAGTTCAAAATTGGTAACAGGACTAACCAGGCAGCATTGCTTTGTTCAGTGGAGGACAACTGTAATGAGAGGCTGACACAGTGAGTAGGGGCAAATAAGTAACTAGGCTAAATGCAGTTCTAAATTGGTAACAGTAGGAAACTGGCGGCACTGCTTTGTTCAGTGGAGGAGAACACCAAGCAGCGGCAGACACCGTTACTAGGCCCCAACCAAAGTAGTAGGGCAACTGCTGTCTTATATTACAAACTACTTAATGAGAGTCTGAAGGTTGAAGCTCAGACAAGGAAACCTGGAGGAGAACACCAAGGAGGAGGAGAACACCAAGGAGCGTCAGACACCGTTACTAGGCCCCAACCCAAGTAGTAGGGCAACTGCTGTCTTATATTAAAAACTACTTAATGAGAGCCTGAAGGTTGAAGCTCAGACAAGGAAACCTGGAGGAGAACACTAAGGAGGAGGAGAACACCAAGGAGCGGCAGACACCGTTACTAGGCCCCAACCCAAGTAGTTGGGCAACTGCTGTCTTATATTAAAAACTACTTAATGAGAGCCTGAAGGTTGAAGCTCAGACAAGGAAACCTGGAGGAGAACACCAAGGAGGAGGAGCACACCAAGGAGGAGGAGAACACCAAGGAGCGGCAGACACCGTTACTAGGCCCCAACCCAAGTAGTAGGGCAACTGCTGTCTTATATTAAAAACTACTTAATGAGAGCCTGAAGGTTGAAGCTCAGACAAGGAAACCTGGAGGAGAACACCAAGGAGGAGGAGAACACCAAAGAGCAGCAGACACCGTTACTAGGCCCCAACCCAAGTAGTTGGGCAACTGCAGTGTTACATTAAAAACTACTTAATGAGAACCTGAGGGTTGAAGCTCAGACGAGGAAACCTGGAGGAGAACACCAAGGAGGAGGAGAACACCAAGGAGCGGCAGACACCGTTACTAGGCCCCAACCCAAGTAGTTGGGCAACTGCAGTGTTACATTAAAAACTACTTAATGAGAGCCTGAGGGTTGAAGCTCAGACAAGGAAACCTGGAGGAGAACACCAAGGAGGAGGAGAACACCAAGGAGCGGCAGACACTGTTACTAGGCCCCAACCCAAGTAGTTGGGCAACTGCAGTGTGACATTAAAAAATACTTAATGAGAGCCTGAAGGGCTCAGCTTTTTCAGTGGAGGACAGCGTGATTTAGTGGCGCAGACAGACAAAGGTAGTATGTGTTAACTAAAAAAGTTGGCTCTATGCAGTTTTAAATTGGTTACAGGGGTACACAGGCAACATTGGTGTGGTCAGCGGAGGACAATTGGAAGGAGGGACCGCAGACAGACTTCCTAGGCCTAAAATAATAAAATAGGCTATATGCAGCTTAAATTTGGCAACTGGGGTACACAGGCAGCATTGGTGTGGTCAGTGGAGGACAATTGGAAGGAGGGACCGCAGACAGACTTCCTAGGCCTAAAATAATAAAATAGGCTATATGCAGCTTCCATGATGTGGCAGCGGTACACAGGCAGCATTGGTGTGGTCAGCGGAGGACAATTGGAAGGAGTGTCTGACACAGTAAGTACTCCCAAAAGCAAAATAGATGTTAATGTCTCCCAAAAAAAAACAAACCCCCCCCAAAAAAAGGGTGGCATACTTAGGTACAGGGGTGTGCTCCTATGCTGACTTTCAGACATTGTAATTTGGCGCAAAGTATGTACTGGTGTAAATGTAGAACAGGGCCCCAGACTATTTAAACTAGCATCATACATGTCAACAAATTGTTATTGTCTGTGCTAGCCAAACGGCACTCTGACGGGTGCTTGCGCCAAGTGGCGAGACCACGGCCCCATGGGGGGAGTTAGGCCATTTAGGGAGGTGTTAACATGTCGTATGCTGGACAAACAGCAGCAGCAAATTAAGAGATTGGCACAGTCAGTAATACCAGTCCCAAAGCAAGACCTTTTTACAGGAAAGCTAGGTGTCAGCCGGGAAAGGTGGGACAAAATAATTTGAAATCCATGAATGGTTCATTTTAATGAAGGTTAGATCATCAAAATTTTGGGTAGCCAGATGAGTCCTTTTTTCGGTCAGTATTGAACCAACAGCACTGAATACTCTTTCTGATAGCACACTAGCTGCTGGGCAAGCAAGCTCCTGCAATGCATATTCGGTCAATTCAGGCCAGGTGTCTATTTTGGATGCTCAGTAATCAAAGGGGAATGACGGTTGAGGGAGAACATCGGTAATGGAGGAAAAATAGTTAGTAACCATACTGGACAAATGCTGTCTCCTGTCACTTTGAATTGATGCTGCAGTACCTGTCGTGTCTGCGGTCATTGCGAAATCACTCCACAACCTGATCAGAAAACCCCTCTGTCCTACGCCACTTCTGATTTGTGCACCTCTAACACCTCTGCCCTGTTGCCCCCTGCAGCTCGTGTGAGAACCATCACTGCCGCTGTGTGCTGGGAATGCCTGAATCAAACGGTCTACAAGAGTAGCTTGTTTGGTTGCAAAAATATTTGTTCGAGGTTCTCATGTGGCATGATATTTTGCAATTTGCCTTTATAGCAAGGATCAAGGAGGCAGGCCAACCAGTAATCGTCATCGGTCATCATTTTTATAATGCGTGGGTCCCTTTTGAGGATACACAAGGCATAATCCGCCATGTGGGCCAATGTTCCAGTTGTCACGTCAGTGCATATGCTGGGTTGAGGAGCACTTTCGGGCAAATCAACGTCACTTGTCTCCCTCAAAAACCCTGAACCCGGCCTTGCACCGCCAGCACTTTCTATTGCCCCCTGAGAAGCTTCCTCATCCAAAAAATACTCTTCCCCATCATCCTCCTCATCCTCCTCCTCTTCGGCCGCCAACTCGTCCTGTAGACTTCCCTGAGCAGACAATGGCTGACTGTCATCAAGGCTTCCCTCGTCCTCTGCTGCAGATTCCTGCTCCTTTATGTGCGTCAAACTTTGCATCAGCAGACGCATTAGGGGGATGCTCATGCTTATTACGGTGTTGTCTGCACTAACCAGCCGTGTGCATTCCTCAAAACACTGAAGGACTTGACACAGGTCTTGGAGCTTCGACCACGGCACAGATGACAACTCCATGTCTGCCATCCAACTGCCTGCCCATGTATGTGTATCCTCCCACAAATACATAACAGCACGCCTCTGTTCGCACAGTCTATGAAGCATGTGCAGTGTGGAGTTCCACCTTGTTGCAACATCGATGATTAGGCGATGCTGGGGAAGGTTCAAAGACCGCTGATGGTTCTGCATACGGATGGAGTGTACGGGCGAACGGCAGATGTGAGAGCAAAGTCTGCGCACTTTCAGCAGCAGGTCGGGTAACCCCGGATAACTTTTCAGGAAACACTGCACCACCAGGTTTAAGGTGTGAGCCAGGCAAGGAATGTGTTTCAGTTGTGAAAGGGCTATGGCAGCCATAAAATTCCTTCCGTTGTCACTCACTACCTTGCCTGCCTCAAGATGTACAGTGCCCAGCCATGACTGAGTTTCTTGCTGCAAGAACTCGGACAGAACTTCCGCGGTGTGTCTGTTGTCGCCCAAACACTTAATTGCCAATACAGCCTGCTGACGCTTGCCACAAGCTGTTCCATAATTGGACACCTCATGTGCAACAGTGGCAGCTGCGGATGGAGTGGTCATGTGACTGCGGTCTGTGGACGAGCTCTCGCTTCTGCTGGAGGACGAGGAGGAGGAGGGGGGATGAACGCCTACAGCCAACTGTTTCCTAGACCGTGGGCTAGTCAGAACTGTCCCAATATTACTGTACCCTCTGGACCCTGCATCCACCACATTAACCCAGTGTGCCGTGATGGAGACGTAATGCCCCTGGCCATGCCTACTGGTCCATGCATCTGTTGTCAGGTGCACCTTTCTACTCACAGATTGCCTGAGCGCATGGACAATGCGGTCTTTTACATGCTGGTAGAGGGCTGGGATGGCTTTTCTCGAAAAGAAGTGTCGACTGGGTAGCTCGTAGCGTGGTACAGCGTAGTCCATCAGGGCTTTGAAAGCTTCGGTTTCAACTAACCGGTAGGGCATCATCTCTAATGAGATTAGTCTAGCAATGTGGGCGTTCAAACAATGTGTACGCAGATGCGAGGATGAGTACTTCCTTTTCCTAACGAGAGTCTCATGTAGGGTGAGCTGGACTGGAGAGCTGCATACGGTGGAACAAGCGGGGGTGCCTGTGGACATGGGTGACTGAGAGAGGGTTGGTGATAGTATTCTTGATGTTGCCCTACATACAGTTTTTCCGACCACGAACCTGGTGATTCCCTGACTGCTTTGGCCTTGTGACGAAACCACCACATTACCTGCAGGTGGTGTGGTAAACGGTGGGCTTACAGTGAGGGAAGGGATGTCGCGTTGCTGACTATCTTCATTGTGAGAGGGTGCTACAACGTTAAGGGACGTTTGGTAGTTTGTCCAGGCTTGCAAGTGCATGGTGGTTAAATGTCTATGCATGCAGCTTGTATTTAAATTTTTTACATTCTGACCTCTGCTGAAGGTCCTTGAGCATTTCTTACAGATGACTTTGCGCTGATCATTGGGATCTTGGTTAAAAAAATTCCAGACTGCACTCTTCCTATCGGATACCTTTTCAGGCATTGCACACTGAGCTACTTTAACCTGATGGCCACGCTGTCCTACAACTGGTTTAGGTTTTGCCACACGTTTTTGGCCAGATACGGGCCTGCCAGATGGAACCTGTTGCGATGTTGATGCCTGCTGCGGCTCCTCCTCCTCTGCTTCAGAGCTACTGCCGCCTGCTCCCTGTTCCCCCAATGGCTGCCAATCGGGGTCAACAACTTTGTCATCTATGACCTCCTCTTCTATGTTCTGTGCACCTTCCTCTGGGTCACCGTGTAAGCCGGTGCTATAGCGTTCGTGACGGGGCTCCATAGTCTCATCGGGGTCAGATTCTGGATCAGTACACTGCGAGGGCAATGTTCTGATCTGAGTCAAAGGAACTGCATAATAATCTGGCTGTGGCTGTGCATCTGTGCACTCCATGTCCGATTCATCTTGTAATGGGCATGGCCTGTTAACAATTTCCCTTTCTAACCCAGGCACGGTATGTGTAAAGAGCTCCATGGAGTAACCAGTTGTGTCGCCTGACGCATCCTTCACTGTTGTTCTGGGTGAAGGACACAAGGAAGCGACTTGTTCCTGACCGGGAGCATCCACTGACATCGCACTGCTCTGACATTTGGCACTTTCCGAGGAGGAGGCGAACGAGCTAGAGGCAGAGTCAGCAATGAAAGCCAATACTTGTTCCTGCTGCTCCGGCTTCAAAAGCGGTTTTCCTACTCCCAGAAAAGGGAGCCTTCAAGGCCTTGTGTAGCCAGACGATGATGCTGGCTCAACAACTCGAGACTTAGGGGCTATATTGCTTTTCCCACGGCCACGACCACCTGATGCTCCACAACCACCACCACTACCATCATTACCAGCTGGCACTGAATGCCCACGGCCACGACCTCTTCCACCAGACTTCCTCATTATTGGAAAAATGTAACCTAACTAACAACCGTTAGGTGGTCCGGTAAAACCAGGTAGAAGGTGTACGTGAACTTGTTGTGAATTTAAATCTCCCCTTTTTATGTGTGGGAGAATGCAGTGAAAAATCAGGCCCACTGTTATACACTACACTGTTTGATTGGCAGACAGAGGCTGGCAGATATGACACTAACAGGACTGACGCAGATGCACACACTGGCAATAGAAATGTCCCTCTTTTATATGGGAGACAAGGGATTTAATCAGGCCCACTATATCACAGTATAGTGCCTGTGGCACAAAATGACTGACAGATACCACAGACAGCACTTGCACAGATGCACAGAGTTGGCAAGATTATTCTCCCTTTATTTTAATTTTTTTTTGGGATATGGGAGACAAGTGATTTAATCAGGCCCACTGTTATACAGTAGGTTTTCTGTGGCAGAAAAACAAAGACAGATGCCACAAACAGGACTGGCACTAATGCAGATTTGCCAATCTTAATCTCCCACTTTTTTTCTTTTATGGGAGAATTAGGAAGAAATCAGGCACACTGTTATACAAAAAAAAAAAAAGACAGATGCCACACACAGGACTGGCACTAATGCAGATTTGCCAATCTTAATCACCCAATTTTTTTTTTTTATGGGAGAATTAGGAAGAAATCAGGCACACTGTTATACAGTAGGGTTTCTGTGGCAGAAAAACAAAGACAGAAGCCACACACAGGACTGGCACTAATGCAGATTTGCCAATCCTAATCTCCCTTTTTTTTTATGGGAGAATTAGGAAGAAATCAGGCCCACAATTATACAGTAGGTTTTCTGTGGCAGAAAAACAAAGACAGATGCCACACACAGGACTGGCACTAATGCAGATTTGTCAATATTAATCTCCCAATTTTTTATTTTTTTTTATGGGAGAATTAGGAAAAAATCAGGCCCACAGTTATACAGTAGGTTTTCTGTGGCAGAAAAACAAAGACAGATGCCACACACAGGACTGGCACTAATGCAGATTTGCCAATCTTATTTTCCCAATTTTTTTTTTTTTTTTATGGGAGAATTAGGAAAAAATCAGGCACACTGTTATACAGTAGGTTTTCTGTGGCAGAAAGTGGCTTGAAGAGATATAACAAAAAAAAGGGACTGTACTACAATTACTATCTCCCTACAGTAATCTCAGAAAAGTGTGGCAGGCAGCAATAAAAAGGACTGCTGCACACAAAAGTCAAAAGTGTGGACAAACAAACAAGATAGCTTTGCAGAAAGGAAGGAGCAACAGGATTTGTGCTTTGAAAAAAGCAGTTGGTTTGCACAGCGGCGTCCACACACAGAAACGCAGCTATCAGGGAGCCTTATAACCTACAGAGCTGATGCACAGAAATCTAGCCTCCACTGTCCCTGCAAAGAAAAGGTGGTGTTGGACAGTGGAAACCACTACAGCACAAGCGGTTTGGGGGTCAATTTACCCTGCCTAACGCTATCCCTGCTTCTGACGAAGCCGCAGCATCCTCTCCCTATGCTCAGATCAGCAGCAGTAAGATGGCGGTCGGCGGGAATGCCCCTTTGTAGCCCCTGTGACGCCGCAGAAAGCAAGCCAATCACTGCCATGCCCTTCTCTAAGATGGTGGGGACCAGGACCTATGTCATCACGCTGCCCACACTCTGCGTGCACATTCATTGGCTGAGAAATAGCGCTTTAAGCGTCATATGAAACGCTACTTTGGCGCGAAGATCATGTACCGCATGACCGATCCCACGCTGGGATCGGATCGGGTTTCATGAAACCCGACTTTGCCAAAAGTCGGAGACTTTTGAAAATGACTGATCCGTTTCGCTCAACCCTAGTGCAGAGGTTAGTCGAAACTCCTTTGCAGAGCGCAGCGATCGGTTAGGCCGATAGACAACAGAAATGAGAGAGGAGATGTAAGGGGGTGCCACACTGTGGAGAGCTTCTATAATGTATGGGCAGCCAGTGTAATGACTGATGAAGAGCCGTCACGTCCGAGTAACGATTAGCCAGTAGGATGACCCTGGCTGCTGCATTAAGGTTAGACTGGAGAGGGGAAAGTCGAGTGAGGGGGAGGCCAATAGAGTGTTACAGTAGTCCAGGCGGGAGTGGATCAGGGTGACAGTGAGGGTTTTTGTTGTTTCCATGGTGAGAAAAGAGTAAATTCTAGAGATGTTCTTTAGGTGTAAGCGGCACGAGAGGGCAAGAGATTGTATATGGAAGGTGAAGGAAAGATTGGTGTCAAACATAACACCCAGACAGCGTGCCTGCTGTCAGGGTGTTATTATGGTACTACTCACAGAGAGGGAAACGTCAGATTTAGGGAGGTTAGTAGATGGCGGGATCAGAAGAAGTTAGGCTTTAGAAAGATTGAGTTTCAGATAAAGAGCAGACATGATGTTGGAAACTGTGGACAGAGAGTCACTGGCATTCTGTAGTACAGCGGTGGTAAGGTCAGGGGATGACGTGTACAGTTGTGTGTCATCAGCATCAAGAGAGTACTGAAAGCCAAATCTGCTGATGGTCTGTCCTAGTGGGGCCGTGTAGAGGGAGAAGAGAAGGGGGCCGAGGACTGAGCCCTGATGTACCTCAACAGTGAGAGGAAGAGGAGATAAAGTGGAGCCAGCAAACAGAACACTGAAGGAGCAGTCCGAGAGATAGGAAGAGAACCAGGAGAGAGCTGTGTCCGTAATGCCTAGTGACTGGAGCCTAGAGAGTTGCAGAGGGTGGTCAACAGTGTTGAAAGCTGCAGAAAGGTCAAGATGAATGAGCAGAGAGTGGTCACCGTTACATTTTGCTGTCAGAAGGTCGTTGGTCACTTTGATGAGTGCAGTTTCTGCCAAATGTAAGGGGCGGAAACCGGACTGTGAAGGGTCTAGGAGGGAGTGAGTAGAGAGGTAACGGGTAAGGCAGGAGTAGATCAGGCGCTCCAAGAGTTTAGAGATAAAGGGGAGATTAGAGACTGGTCTGTAGTTGTTTGTACAGGATGGGTCAAGGGCGGGTTTCTTTAATAATTGAGCAATGATAGAGTGTTTAAAGGAGGATGGGAAAATGCCAGAGGAGAGGGAGAGATTAAGGGTATGTGCACACGTTGCGGATTTCTTGCAGAAATTTCCTGAAGAAAACCGGAAATTTTCTGCAAGAAATCCGCATTTTTTTTTTGCGTTTTTTTTTCCGTTTTTTTCGCGTTTTTTTAGCATTCTGCAAGCGTAATTAGCTTGCAGAATGCTAAAGTTTTCCAAGCGATCTGTAGCATCGCTTGGAAAACTGACTGACAAGTTGGTCACACTTGTCAAACATAGCGTTTGACAAGTGTGACCAACTTTTTACTATAGATGCAGCTTATGCAGCATCTATAGTAATAGATAGAATGTTTAAAAATAATAAAAAAAATAAAAAAATGCTTATACTCACCCAGACATCTCCTCAGCGGCGTCCGTTCCTCTTCCTATAGCTGGTCTGTGCGCGCAGGACCTTCCGTGACGTCACGGTCACGTGAACGGTCACATGACCGCTCACGACCAATCACAGGACAGTGACGTCATCGGCAAGGTCCTTCGCCGCACATCAGCTACAGGAACCGAAGCGACAGCGTGCAGTGGAGGCGGGAAGACATCGAGGGTGAGTATAGGACTATTTTTTATTTTAATTCTTATTTTTTGACCACTTATATGGTGCCCAGTGCGTGGAGGAGAGTCTCCTCTCCTCCACCCTGGGTACCAACCGCACATAATCTGCTTACTTCCCGCATCGTGGGCACAGCCCCGTGCGGGAAGTAAGCAGATCAATGGACCCCTAGGTGTGCGGAATCCCCTGCAATTCCGCATTTTAATGAACATGTTGCTTTTTTTTCCGCGATGCGATTTTTTCGCGGAAAAAAAGGCTACATTTGCACAAAAAATGCGGAATACACTTAAAATAATGGGAGGCATATGTAAGCGTTTTTTTTCACGTTTTTATCACGTTTTTATAGCGAAAAAACGCAAAAAATACTTAACGTGTGCACATGGCCTAAAGATTGTAGTTAGGTGAGTAGTGAGGACTGGAGAGAGAGACTAGAGGAGATGTGAGGAAATGGGATCAGAAGTGCATGTAGTCGGACGGGAAGGAGAGAGGAGCCTGGAGACTTCTTCTGTGATGGAATCAAATGTGGAGAGTGAGCCAGGGGAAATGCAGGGAGGGATGGGAGTCTGTTGTGAATTTGCTTTTTGCTCCCTCTAGTGGTTACTAGTTTTTTGACTCTGGTTTTTCTGTCATTCCTTTTATCCGCACCTGGGTCGTTAGTTAGGGGTGTTGCTATATAAGCTCCCTGGACCTTCAGTTCAATGCCTGGCAACGTAGTTATCAGAGCTAGTCTGCTGTGCTCTTGTCTACTGATCCTGGTTCCAGTTATATCAGCTAAGTCTGCCTTTTGCTTTTTGCTATTTGTTTTGGTTTTGTATTTTTGTCCAGCTTGTTCCAAATCTATATCCTGACCTTTGCTGGAAGCTCTAGGGGACTGGTGTTCTCCCCCCGGACCGTTAGACGGTTCGGGGGTTCTTGAATTTCCAGTGTGGATTTTGATAGGGTTTTTGTTGACCATATAAGTTACCTTTCTTTATTCTGCTATCAGTAAGCGGGCCTCTCTGTGCTAAACCTGGTTCATTTCTGTGTTTGTCATTTCCTCTTACCTCACCGTCATTATTTGTGGGGGGCTTCTATCCAGCTTTGGGGTCCCCTTCTCTGGAGGCAAGAAAGGTCTTTGTTTTCCTCTACTAGGGGTAGCTAGATTCTCCGGCTGGCGCGTGTCATCTAGAATCAACGTAGGAATGATCCCCGGCTACTTCTAGTGTTGGCGTTAGGAGTAGATATATGGTCAACCCAGTTACCACTGCCCTATGAGCTGGATTTTTGTATTCTGCAGACTTCCACGTTCCTCTGAGACCCTCGCCATTGGGGTCATAACAGTTTGCCAGGCCAGTATTAAATGTTTAATGCATTGCAGAAGAGGGATTATAAGAAAGAAGATTCTGAGTTTTTTTTTTTTTTTTCTTTCTCCTTCCCCTTTACCTCAGAGTGGCTATGCTTGCTGCAGACATGAATGTCCAGACCTTGATTACAAGTGTGGACCAGCTGGCTACTTGTGTGCAGGGCATACAAGACTATGTTATCAGAAATCCTAGGTCAGAACCTAAAATACCGATTCCTGAACTGTTTTCCGGAGACAGGTTTAAGTTTAGGAATTTCGTGAATAATTGTAAATTGTTTTTGTCCCTGAGACCCTGTTCATCAGGAGATTCTGCTCAGCAAGTAAAAATTGTTATTTCGTTCTTACGGGGCGACCCTCAGGATTGGGCTTTTTCGCTGGCGCCAGGAGATCCGGCATTGGCTGATCTTGATGCGTTTTTTCTGGCGCTCGGTTTACTTTATGAGGAACCCAATCTTGAGATTCAGGCAGAAAAGGCCTTGCTGTCTATGTCTCAGGGGCAGGACGAGGCTGAAGTGTATTGCCAAAAATTTCGGAAATGGTCCGTGCTGACACATTGGAACGAGTGTGCACTGGCCGCTAATTTTAGAAATGGCCTTTCTGAAGCCATTAAGAATGTTATGGTGGGTTTTCCCATTCCCGCAGGTCTGAATGATACTATGGCACTGGCTATTCAAATTGACCGGCGGTTGCGGGAGCGCAAAACCGCAAATTCCCTCATGGTGTTGTCTGAACAGACACCTAATTCGGTGCAATGTGATAGAAAAACCGCAAATTCCCTCATGGTGTTGTCTGAACAGACACCTGATTTAATGCAATGTGATAGAATCCTGACTAGAAATGAGCGGAAAATTCATAGACGCCGGAATGGCTTGTGCTACTACTGTGGTGATTCTACACATGTTATCTCAGCATGCTCTAAACGTATAGCTAAGGTTGTTAGTCCTGTCACCGTTGGTAATTTGCAACCTAAATTTATTCTGTCTGTAACTTTGATTTGCTCACTGTCATCTTATCCTGTCATGGCGTTTGTAGATTCAGGTGCTGCCCTGAGTCTCATGGATCTCTCATTTGCTAAGCGCTGTGGATTTACTCTTGAACCATTAGAAAATCCTATTCCTCTTAGGGGTATTGATGCTACACCATTGGCAGCAAATAAACCGCAGTATTGGACTCAGGTTACCATGTGCATGACTCCTGAACACCGCGAGGTGATACGTTTCCTGGTTTTACATAAAATGCATGATTTGGTCGTTTTGGGGCTGCCATGGTTACAGACCCATAATCCAGTCCTGGACTGGAAGGCTATGTCAGTCTCAAGTTGGGGCTGTCGTGGTATTCATGAGGATTCCCTGCCTGTGTCTATTGCTTCTTCTACGCCTTCGGAAGTTCCGGAGTATTTGTCTGATTATCAGGATGTCTTCAGTGAGTCTGAGTCCAGTGCACTGCCTCCTCATAGGGACTGTGACTGTGCTATAGATTTGATCCCAGGCAGTAAATTTCCTAAGGGAAGACTGTTTAATCTGTCGGTACCTGAACATACCGCTATGCGTTCATATATCAAGGAGTCTCTGGAAAAAGGACATATTCGTCCGTCTTCTTCCCCTCTTGGTGCGGGATTCTTTTTTGTGGCAAAAAAGGACGGATCTTTGAGACCTTGTATTGATTATCGGCTTTTAAATAAGATCACTGTCAAATTTCAGTATCCTTTACCGCTGTTGTCTGACTTGTTTGCCCGGATTAAGGGTGCCAAGTGGTTCACCAAGATAGACCTTCGTGGTGCGTACAACCTTGTGCGCATTAAGCAAGGTGATGAATGGAAAACCGCATTCAATACGCCCGAAGGTCATTTTGAGTACTTGGTGATGCCTTTTGGGCTTTCCAATGCGCCTTCAGTTTTTCAGTCCTTTATGCATGACATTTTCCGGAAGTATCTGGATAAATTTTTGATTGTTTATCTGGATGATATTTTGTTTTTTTCTGATAATTGGGATTCGCATGTGGAGCAGGTCAGGTTGGTCTTTAAAATTTTGCGTGAAAATTCTTTGTTTGTCAAGGGCTCAAAGTGTCTCTTTGGTGTACAGAAGGTTCCCTTTTTGGGGTTCATTTTTTCCCCTTCTGCTGTGGAGATGGACCCAGTCAAGGTCCGAGCTATTCTTGATTGGACTCAGCCCTCGTCAGTTAAGAGTCTTCAGAAGTTCTTGGGCTTCGCTAACTTCTACCGTCGTTTTATCGCTAATTTTTCTAGCATTGTGAAACCTTTGACGGATATGACCAAGAAGGGCTCCGATGTAGCTAACTGGGCTCCTGCTGCCGTGGAGGCTTTCCAGGAGTTGAAACGCCGGTTTACTTCGGCGCCTGTTTTGTGCCAGCCTGACGTCTCACTTCCCTTTCAGGTTGAGGTGGATGCTTCGGAGATTGGGGCAGGGGCCGTTTTGTCGCAGAGAGGCCCTGGTTGCTCTGTTATGAAACCTTGTGCCTTTTTCTCTAGGAAGTTTTCGCCTGCCGAGCGAAATTATGATGTGGGCAATTGGGAGTTGTTGGCCATGAAATGGGCATTTGAGGAGTGGCGTCATTGGCTCGAGGGTGCTAAGCATCGTGTGGTGGTCTTGACTGATCACAAAAATCTGATGTATCTCGAGTCTGCTAAACGCCTTAATCCGAGACAGGCCCGCTGGTCATTGTTTTTCTCCCGCTTTGATTTTGTTGTCTCGTATTTACCAGGTTCAAAGAATGTGAAAGCCGATGCTCTTTCTAGGAGCTTTGTGCCTGATGCTCCTGGAGTCGCTGATCCTGTTGGTATTCTTAAAGATGGAGTTATCTTGTCAGCTATTTCTCCGGATCTGCGACGTGTGTTGCAGAGATTTCAGGCTGATAGGCCTGAGTCTTGTCCACCTGACAGACTGTTTGTCCCGGATAAGTGGACCAGCAGAGTCATTTCCGAGGTTCATTCCTCGGTGTTGGCAGGTCACCCGGGAATTTTTGGCACCAGAGATCTGGTGGCCAGGTCCTTTTGGTGGCCTTCCTTGTCAAGGGATGTGCGGTCATTTGTGCAGTCCTGTGGGACTTGTGCTCGAGCTAAGCCTTGCTGTTCTCGTGCCAGCGGTTTGCTCTTGCCCTTGCCTGTCCCGAAGAGACCTTGGACACATATCTCCATGGATTTCATTTCTGATCTTCCGCTATCTCAGGGCATGTCCGTTATCTGGGTGATATGTGATCGCTTCTCCAAGATGGTCCATTTGGTTCCTTTGCCTAAGCTGCCTTCCTCTTCCGATCTGGTTCCTGTGTTTTTCCAGAACGTGGTTCGTTTGCACGGCATCCCTGAGAATATTGTGTCAGACAGAGGATCCCAGTTCGTTTCCAGGTTCTGGCGATCCTTTTGTAGTAGGATGGGCATTGATTTGTCGTTTTCGTCTGCTTTCCATCCTCAGACTAATGGACAGACGGAGCGAACCAATCAGACTTTGGAGGCTTATTTGAGGTGTTTTGTCTCTGCTGATCAGGACGATTGGGTGACATTCTTGCCGTTGGCTGAGTTTGCCCTTAATAATCGGGCTAGTTCCGCCACCTTGGTTTCGCCTTTTTTCTGCAACTCTGGTTTCCATCCTCGCTTTTCTTCGGGTCATGTGGAGCCTTCTGACTGTCCTGGGGTGGATTCTGTGGTGGATAGGTTGCAGCAGATCTGGAATCATGTGGTGGACAACTTGAAGTTGTCACAGGAGAAGGCTCAGCGCTTTGCCAACCGCCGCCGCGGTGTGGGTCCCCGACTACGCGTTGGGGATTTGGTGTGGCTTTCTTCCCGCTTTGTTCCTATGAAGGTCTCCTCTCCCAAATTTAAACCTCGTTTTATTGGGCCTTACAAGATATTGGAAATCCTTAATCCTGTATCTTTTCGTCTGGATCTTCCTGTGTCGTTTGCTATTCACAATGTATTTCATAGGTCCTTGTTGCGGCGGTACATTGTGCCTGTAGTTCCTTCTGCTGAGCCTCCTGCTCCGGTGTTGGTTGAGGGCGAGTTGGAGTACGTGGTGGAGAAGATCTTGGATTCTCGCCTCTCCAGGCGGAGGCTTCAGTACCTGGTCAAGTGGAAGGGCTATGGTCAGGAGGATAATTCCTGGGTGGTCGCCTCTGATGTTCATGCGGCCGATTTAGTTCGTGCCTTTCATGCCGCTCATCCTGATCGCCCTGGTGGTCGTGGTGAGGGTTCGGTGACCCCTCACTAAGGGGGGGGTACTGTTGTGAATTTGCTTTTTGCTCCCTCTAGTGGTTACTAGTTTTTTGACTCTGGTTTTTCTGTCATTCCTTTTATCCGCACCTGGGTCGTTAGTTAGGGGTGTTGCTATATAAGCTCCCTGGACCTTCAGTTCAATGCCTGGCAACGTAGTTATCAGAGCTAGTCTGCTGTGCTCTTGTCTACTGATCCTGGTTCCAGTTATATCAGCTAAGTCTGCCTTTTGCTTTTTGCTATTTGTTTTGGTTTTGTATTTTTGTCCAGCTTGTTCCAAATCTATATCCTGACCTTTGCTGGAAGCTCTAGGGGACTGGTGTTCTCCCCCCGGACCGTTAGACGGTTCGGGGGTTCTTGAATTTCCAGTGTGGATTTTGATAGGGTTTTTGTTGACCATATAAGTTACCTTTCTTTATTCTGCTATCAGTAAGCGGGCCTCTCTGTGCTAAACTTGGTTCATTTCTGTGTTTGTCATTTCCTCTTACCTCACCGTCATTATTTGTGGGGGGCTTCTATCCAGCTTTGGGGTCCCCTTCTCTGGAGGCAACAAAAGGTCTTTGTTTTCCTCTACTAGGGGTAGCTAGATTCTCCGGCTGGCGCGTGTCATCTAGAATCAACGTAGGAATGATCCCCGGCTACTTCTAGTGTTGGCGTTAGGAGTAGATATATGGTCAACCCAGTTACCACTGCCCTATGAGCTGGATTTTTGTATTCTGCAGACTTCCACGTTCCTCTGAGACCCTCGCCATTGGGGTCATAACAGGAGTCACTGCACTTGATGGCTGGGAGCGGATTTCCTGATGGATATTATCTATTTTCTCTATAAAGTGGGAGGCCAGGTCATCAGCACAAATGTCTGTGATAGGGGCTTGTGCTTTTGGCGTGAGGAGGGAGTGAAAGGTGGCAAAAAGTTTATTGGGGTTGTTGGATAGTGAGGAGATCAGGGTGGTGTAGTAGGTCTGGTTGGCGAGGTGAAGGGCAGAATTGTAGGTTTTTAACATAAATTTGAAGTGGATGAAGTCTTCTGGTGTGCCAGTAAAGTCAAATACAGATAAATCATTTGTGAGAAGAAAATAAAAGAACATTCTCACCCAATCAGATGACCGTATAGAGGAGAGGACTAGTAAATCTTGTGGTGTAGATTGATCCTCAATTCGCGGAAATGACAATACCCTGTCGGTCCCTATGGGGTTAGCAATGGCTTATTCCCCAGACTCCCACCCTGAAAAGGGCAGTCCACAACTACCCCTGTGCTAAACATGACCTGCACTCTCTCAGGTGGCATACCAACGTGTTTCATTTAAGCATAATCATCAGGGGACTCGCTTTTAATAGGAGATAAAGTGCTAAGTGCTGTGCTATAGGGACATGTGGCCCCTTCACTCCCTATACTAGTCTGCAGAGAGTGAAAGGAAGGACAGGGCTGAATTAAAAAGGAGATGGTGCTCAGAGAAAACTCTTACCTGTATCTATGTGGGGACATGCCACACAATGGCTGCACCTAAAGCAACCCGTTATATCACTGTTGAGCCAGATCTTTGTGGAGGATTTTAAAATTGCTGTGAACCAATCTATCACTCAAAGTCCTGGCTTTCCTGTATATAATTGATGGCTCTTTACTCAAACTGTTACCAATGTCTGCATCCATAGCATTGGCCAGTATTTTTTCAAAATTTCCCGAACATGGGCTGTCAAAGGTAGTAATGAATCTGGTGATATCATATATCACATATCTTTTGGGTTCAGGGTTTGGTAGATCCATTTGTTCATTATTCCTCACTTCCTAATATGCATTTTTGAAGATATTTTGTGGATGTGCTCTGGTCACAAATCTATTCATTAGCTCTTTGGCTTGAGTCTCAAAGAGTGCATCAGTTGTGCAGTTCCTACGCACCCTGAGATACTGTCCCTTCAGGCTACCTATTTTAAGATGTTTAGGGTGGTGACTGATCTGTTATGGACTGGTGATTTAGGAGCGACATGCGACTAGCTCTAAGCAGGTGGTAACTATACAGACCGCAGTTCCTGATCTTAACACAACACTAGCAGTAGCCGTGGAATGTTCCTGTCACTCCCTGGACACCTCGTCACAGCCGGAGAACTAGCTACCCCTAAAGGTAGAAACAGGAAAGCTATCTTGCCTCAGAGAAGATTCCCAAAGGACAGACAGCCCCCCACAAATAATGACTGTGAGTGGAGAAGGAAATGACATACACAGAATGAAACAAGATTTAGCAAAGGAGGCCACTTCTAGCTAGATAGATAGTACAGGATAGAACACTGTGCGTTCTGTAATAAAAACTAGAAAAAGTCCACCGCAGAGAAATGCAAAAATCTCCACACCTGACTAAAGGTGTGGAGGGCAAAATCTGCTGCCCACAGCTTCCAGCTTAGCTGAATAGATCCATACTGATAAGCTGGACAAATTAGCAAAACATAGAATGTGCTGAACAATAAAGTCCACAACAAGAGGACTGCAAAAGGACAAGCAAGGACTTATCTTTGCTGAACAGGTCAGAGTGTCAGGGAAATCCAAAAGAGCCGTGACTCCAAGCAGGAACAATTGACAACTGCCATTGATTGAGAGATAAGGCCAGACTAAAATAGCCGAGCCAGAAAGATGATCAGAGGAAGCAGCTGCTGATGCTAAATCCAAGAAGCAGCCATACCACTCAAAACCACCGGAGGGAGCCCAAGAGCAGAACTCACAAAAGTGCTACTTACAACCACCGGAGGGAGTCCAAGAGCGGAATTCACAACAGTACCCCCCCCTTGAGGAGGGGTCACCGAACCCTCACCAGAGCCCCCAGGCCGATCAGGACGAGCCAAGTGAAAAGCACGAACCAAATCGGCGGCATGAACATCGGAGGCAACCACCCAAGAATTATCCTCCTGGCCATAACCCTTCCACTTGACAAGATACTGAAGCCTCCGCCTCGAAAAACGAGAATCCAATATTTTCTCAACCACATATTCCAACTCCCCCTCAACCAACACCGGGGCAGGAGGATCAACAGAGGGAACAACGGGTACCACATATCTCCACAACAAAGATCTATGGAAAACATTGTGGATGGCAAAAGAGGCTGGAAGGGCCAAACGAAAAGACACTGGATTGATAATCTCAGAAATCTTATAAGGACCAATAAACCGAGGTTTGAACTTAGGGGAAGAAACCTTCATAGGAACATGACGAGAAGATAACCAGACTAAATCCCCCACCCGAAGCCGAGGACCAACACACCGACGGCGGTTAGCAAAACGCTGAGCCTTTTCCTGAGACAACGTCAAATTGTCTACCTCATGAGTCCAAATCTGCTGTAATCTGTCCATCACAGAATCTACACCAGGACAATCAGAAGGCTCAACCTGCCCTGAAGAAAAACGAGGATTGAAACCAAAATTACAAAAAAAAGGCGAAACCAAAGTAGCCGAACTGGCCCGATTATTAAGGGCAAACTCGGCCAACGGCAAGAAAGCCACCCAATCATCCTGATCAGCAGACACAAAGCATCTCAAATAGGTTTCCAAGGTTTGATTAGTTCGCTCAGTTTGGCCATTTGTCTGAGGATGGAACGCTGAAGAAAAAGACAAATTAATGCCCATCCTAGCACAAAAGGCCCGCCAAAACCTGGAAACAAACTGGGAACCTCTGTCAGACACAATATTTTCCGGAATGCCATGCAAACGAACCACATGCTGAAAAAACAATGGAACCAAATCAGAGGAGGAAGGCAATTTAGGCAAAGGTTCCAAATGGACCATTTTAGAGAACCGGTCACAAACCACCCAGATAACAGACATCCTCTGGGACACAGGAAGATCCGAAATAAAATCCATGGAAATATGTGTCCAGGGCCTCTCAGGGACAGGCAAAGGCAAAAGCAACCCACTAGCGCGGGAACAGCAAGGCTTAGCCCGGGCACAAGTCCCACAGGACTGCACAAAAGAACGCACATCCCGCGACAAGGAAGGCCACCAAAAGGACCTAGCAACCAAATCTCTGGTACCAAAAATCCCAGGATGACCGGCCAACACCAAAAAATGGACCTCAGAAATTACCTTACTTGTCCATCTATCAGGAACAAACAGCTTCCCCATAGGACAGCGGTCAGGTTTATCAGCCTGAAATTCCTGAAGCACCCACCGTAAATCAGGGGAGATGGCAGAAAGAACCACCCCTTCCCTAAGAATGCCAACCGGCTCAAGAACTCCAGGAGAATCAGGCAAAAAACTCCTAGAGAAGGCATCCGCTTTAACATTCTTAGATCCCGGAAGATATGAGATCACAAAATCGAAACGAGAGAAGAACAGGGACTATCGAGCCTGTCTAGGGTTCAGCCGCTTGGCCAACTCGAGGTAAATCAGATTCTTATGATCGGTCAAGACCACAACGCGGTGCCTGGCTCCCTCAAGCCAATGTCGCCACTCCTCAAATGCCCACTTCATAGCCAACAACTCCCGATTGCCAACATCATAATTGCGTTCCGCAGGCGAAAACTTTCGGGAAAAGAAGGCACATGGTTTCATCAAGGAACTATCAGAATTCCTCTGTGACAAAACGGCCCCTGCCCCAATCTCAGAAGCGTCAACCTCAACCTGAAAAGGAAGAGAAACATCCGGCTGATGCAATACAGGGGCAGAAGTAAATCGGCGTTTAAGCTCCTGAAAGGCCTCAACAGCCGCAGAGGACCAATTCGCCACATCAGCGCCCTTCTTCGTCAAATCGGTCAGAGGTTTAACCACAATGGAGAAGTTGGCAATGAAACGGCGATAAAAATTAGCAAAGCCCAAAAATTTCTGAAGGCTCTTCACAGATGTGGGCTGAATCCAGTCATGAATGGCTTGGACCTTAACAGGATCCATTTCTATAGACGAAGGAGAAAAAATAAACCCCAAAAAAGAGACCTTCTGAACTCCAAATGGGCACTTAGACCCCTTCACAAATAGGGCATTATCACGAAGGATCTGGAATACCATCCTGACCTGCTTCACATGAGACTCCCAATCATCAGAAAAAATCTAAATATCATCCAAATACAGAATCAAGAATTTATCAAGATAATTGCGGAAAATATCATGCATGAAGGACTGAAATACAGAAGGAGCATTAGAAAGCCTGAAAGGCATCACAAGGTATTCAAAATGGCCTTCGGGCGTATTAAATGCAGTTTTCCATTCGTCACCCTGTTTAATACGAACAAGATTATATGCCCCTCGAAGGTCAATCTTGGTAAACCAACTAGCCCCCTTAATCCGAGCAAACAAATCTGAAAGCAAAGGTAAAGGGTATTGGAATTTGACCGTGATCTTATTAAGAAGGCGATAATCAATACAGGGTCTCAAAGAGCCATCCTTCCTGGCAACAAAAAAGAATCCCGCTCCCAATGGTGACGAAGATGGCCGAATATGCCCCTTCTCCAAAGACTCCTTGACATAGCTCCGCATGGCAGCATGCTCTGGCACAGATAGATTGAAAAGTCGGCCCTTAGGGAACTTACAGCCAGGAGTCAAGTCAATAGCACAATCACAGTCCCTATGTGGAGGAAGGGAACTGGACTTGGGCTCATCGAATACATCCTGGAAATCTGACAAAAATTCAGGAACATCAGAAGAGGGGGAAGAGGAAATTGACATCAAAGGAATGTCTCTATGTACCCCTTGACAACCTCAACTAGTCACAGACATAGATTTCCAATCCAGCACTGGATTGTGTACTTGTAACCATGGAAAACCCAGTACAACAACATCATGTAAATTATGCAACACCAGAAAACGGCAATCTTCCTGATGTGCTGGAGCCATGCACATAGTCAGCTGAGTCCAATACTGAGGTTTATTCTTGGCCAACGGTGTAGCATCAATACCCCTCAGAGGAATAGGGCTCTGCAAAGGCTGCAAAGAAAAACCACAGCGCCTGGCAAATTCTAAGTCCATTAAGTTCAGGGCAGCGCCTGAATCCACAAATGCCATGACAGAAAAGGATGACAATGAGCAAATCAGGGTCACAGACAGGAGAAATTTAGGCTGTACAGTACTGATGGTAACAGATCTAGCTACCCTCTTAATACGCTTAGGGCAATCAGAAATAGCATGAGCAGAGTCACCACAGTAAAAACACAGCCCATTCTGACGTCTGTATCCCCTCTGTTCTGCTCTAGTCAAAATCCTATCACATTGCATAGACTCAGGACTCTGTTCAGAGGACGCTGCCATATGGTGCACCTCTTTGCGCTCGCACAGGCGCCGATCAATCTGAATGGCAAGAGACATAGATTCGCTCAATCCAACAGGCGTGGGGAACCCCACCATAACATCTTTAAGGGCTTCAGAAAGACCCTTTCTGAAAATTGCTGCCAGAGCGTCCTCATTCCATTTAGTGAGCACAGACCATTTTCTAAATTTCTGGCAGTATAATTCTGCCGCTTCCTGACCCTGACACAGGGCCAACAAGGTTTTTTCCGCATGATCCACAGTGTTAGGTTCGTCATACAATAATCCGAGCGATTGAAAAAATGCATCTACATTAAGCAATGCCCGATCCCCTGACTCAAGGGAGAATGCCCAGTCCTGAGGGTCACCACGCAGCAAAGAAATAACTATTTTAACTTGCTGAATGGGATCACCAGAGGAACGGGGTTTCAGAGAAAAAAACTATTTGCAGTTATTTTTAAAGTTCAAAAACTTGGATCTATCCCCATAAAACAAATCTGGAGTAGGAATTCTAGGCTCTAAAGCCGGAGTCTGAACAACATAATCTTGGATATTCTGTACTCTTGCAGCAAGCTGATCCACACGAGAAAACAAACCCTGAACATCCATGCCCGCGCCCAAATCCTGAACCACCCAGAGATTAAGAGGAAGGAAAACGACAAAACAGACTAAAGAAAAAAAAAAAGGCTCAGAACTCTTTTTCTTTTCCTTCTTTTGAGATGCATTCAACTCATTTTTGGCCAGTTGTACTGTTATGGACTGGTGATTTAGGAGCGACATGCGACTAGCTCTGAGCAGGTGGTAACTATACAGACCGCAGTTCCTGATCTTAACACAACACTAGCAGTAGCCGTGGGATGTTCCTGTCACTCCCTGGACACCTCGTCACAGCCGGAGAACTAGCTACCCCTGAAGGTAGAAACAGGAAAGCTATCTTGCCTCAGAGAAGATTCCCAAAGGACAGACAGCCCCCCACAAATAATGACTGTGAGTGGAGAAGGAAATGACATACACAGAATGAAACAAGATTTAGCAAAGGAGGCCACTTCTAGCTAGATAAATAGTACAGGATAGAACACTGTGTGGTCTGTAATAAAAACTAGAAAAAGTCCACCGCAGAGAAATGCAAAAATCTCCACACCTGACTAAAGGTGTGGAGGGCAAAATCTGCTGCCCACAGCTTCCAGCTTAGCTGAATAGATCCATACTGATAAGCTGGACAAATGAGCAAAACATAGAATGTGCTGAACAATAAAGTCCACAACAAGAGGACTGCAAAAGGACAAGCAAGGACTTATCTTTGCTGAACAGGTCAGAGTGTCAGGGAAATCCAAAAGAGCCGTGACTCCAAGCAGGAACAATTGACAACTGGCATTGATTGAGGGATAAGGCCAGACTAAAATAGCCGAGCCAGAAAGACGATCAGTGGAAGCAGCTGCTGATGCTAAATCCAAGAAGCAGCCATACCACTCAAAACCACCGGAGGGAGCCCAAGAGCAGAACTCACAAAAGTGCTACTTACAATCACCGGAGGGAGTCCAAGAGCGGAATTCACAACATGATCCACTGTAAAAGGGCATTGGTGGCACTAGGCTTTCTGTACGTGGAAGTAATATGTTCACCTTTATCTTTATCTTTCTCAATGAGAATATCCAGGAAGGGCAAGGAGGAAGATTTGATTACTGATGTGAGAAACAGGCCAATCTCATTATTGTTAAGTTTAACGACAAAAATGTTGAACTCCTCATTTGAGCCCCACATACAATCAAGATATCATCAATATAGCGTTTCCAGATTTCCAAAACATCAGTTTCCTACATGCCATTACTGTAAACCTTCATGCAATTTACACACAACACCTAGTGGTCCTAATAAGGGTTGAGCGACTTTTACTTTTTTAAGATCGAGTCGGGTTTCGCGAAACCCGACTTTCTCAAAAGTCGAGTCGAGTGAAATCGGCCGATTATCGCGAAAAGTCGGGGATCGACTGAAACACGAAACCTAATGCAAGTCAATGGGGAAGCATAGTCGGCAGTGAGTGGAGGACAGAAAAACACCTACAGTGCCCATTTTAATGGCAAAAACATCCATTCTTGTTACTGAAGCTTGTCAATCTTAATTTACTTTATAATAATAGTTTGGCATTGGAAATTGGGGGTCATTTGGCTAAAGTTATGGGGGGTAGGGCTGGTTCAAGTTTTTAGTGGGCCCAGGAAACGTGGACTACGTCTCGGCGGTGGAGCAGGGAGAGGTAAGTATTTCAACTTTGCAAGTGCTGTGATCCTGAGCAAGCAGGGGAGCCCACTCGTTCGCATTGGCACTAGCACAGGACCCCTCACAGTATGGCAGTGTGATTCAGAGCCTGTGCTCGGGGTTGTTTTGCCAAGGATGGCCGCATTTTCTCCCATGCCTGTGCTACCGATGGCTGTAGACTGGGCTGGGAGTGTGAGGATGACTGGGAATGTGGTGCTGTGGGTGGAATTACACTGGGTGTGTGGACAACAGTGCCAGAGGTTCTTCCATGGCGATCCTGTGAGGAAGCCGAACCAGCTGTGTGTGAGCTGGAGGAAGAGGCAACAACACGAGCTGAAGATGTAGTAGGTACCGCTGTTGGTTGGCCTAGGTCTTCAGTGTTTTTTTGTAACTCCACCGCGTGCTTGGTCCTCACATGTTTCCACATATTTGTGGTATTGAGGTTGCTGACACTTTTCCCTCTTTTGACTTTCTGATGACACACCTTGCATTTGACTAAGCAAATGTCATCTGCAACTTTGTCAAAAAAGGACCAGGCACTGCAAGTCTTGGGAGCGCCTGTTTTGGCTTTTGGAAGAGGCATGCTGCTAACGGGTGCCAAAGTGGAGCTTACAGGAACCACAGTCTTCCCCCTCCCTCTCCCTCTTTGGCCCGTTCTGGGAATCTCTTCCTCAGAGCTGCTCCCACCACCTTCCTGTACCTCACGCCATGATGGGTCAAGGACCTCATCATCTACACTTCCCTCTTCCACCAACTGCTTCTCCTGGGTAGTCTCGGCAGCACAGTACGCACCTGACAGTGGCACCTGAGTCTCATCATCAGATGCGTACTGAGGTGTGCTGAACGGAGGCACTGGCCCACCCGTCTCTTCAGAGTCAGAGAGACAAAGCTATTGGGCATCACTGCATACTGCCTTTCCTTCCATTTCTCCAATGCTGCTTGGCTGGCCCCCTCTTTCCAAGCCAAGAGATTCAGAGAACAGAAGTAGAGATGGCTCCTGTCGTGGGCTCTCTGACTGCCTGGGCAATTTGGCAGGTGGTGAAGAGACAGATGGGTGCTCTTCAGTGCTCTGTGCCTGAGAGGATGTGGCACTAATTGAAGTCAATGTGTTAGCTGCCATCTGTCACGATTCCTCACCTCTGCCACCAATAGGTCACGGATTCACACCGTGACCATCACCCCTACGTCGCAGATCAGGGTGACTTTGGGCCAACAGACGGCTATCACATGTGCAGGGGGGCTTATCTTAGTTATCCCTCCACTGCTACAATGTGATAAAAAAACACACTCAAGGCTATTGACCTCTTAGTTTACAGCAGGGGCTTATTTTAGTTATCCCACTGCTCTTCAAGATACCAGGAACTGCAGGGATTTGTGTATACCCCACTTACAGTTCAACTTGAAACCTGCAGCTCTCTGGCGCCTCCTTTACCCTAATGTCAGAATAGGTACTGCACCTAGGATAATTAGTCGCCAGAAAGGCTGCCTGCTATGTTCTGGCTATTGGGCACGCTACAGCGAGGCGATTTAACTACTCCCGCTCAGGCAGGAACAATAATTATCAAGGTCGCCGTCGTTACAATGCCTCCCAAAGGCACATTGCACGGTATTGCTGTCACCAGCTCTGATTAAAAGGGTCCGAAGCTAACCCAAAACAGTAGCGTAAATCCCTTCAGAAGACTTAGAGTACGTTTTAGAACAGGAAGAACGAACTAGTATTAAATATTATACTCCATAAATTTTAAGGCAGTGTTTATATAAAAATATTACGAGGATGTTACAAAATGAGACAATTGCAAATATGTACAGGGTAATTATAAAAATAACAGGGATTACATAAGAAATAACACTTACATGTGGTCAGATCATTTGAGGCAACCGGGCTAGTGGATTTCCCATATGTCCCAATGCATTAGGACGGCAGTCAGGCTTCTCAGGTCAAAAAACTCACTCTCCTGGGGGCCCGGCAGTGGCAGAAACTTATAAACCACAGCCCATGACATCACCAACAGGGCTGGCTTCCACAGTCCCTCCTATCTTTTCAGTCTTAGTAGATTTAACACAAGTTTGTCTAATGCCTATAACTCCGCTACAGAACATGTCATAATCATAACAAACCCAGCATTCATCTCGTATTAACGTTGGCATTCTAATGAGATCAAATATGTCCTATTTGTGATGCATACATACAGAGAAATCCAAACTCTGTCTCTGTTGGACTTGGAAGCTCTTGCTTACAGTGATGGATAGATGCGCCGATGGACTTTAGCAATATGTATTCATTATTTTCCTAACATAAATCGTTTGCCTAATATCTTACAATAACAGAACAAAGAACCTCATGGTTTAAAAAGGGAGATTTGTGCCTATGCAAGCGTAATAAACCTTCCTGGGATTGGGGCAGGGCAGAGCATTGAGAAGAATAGCTTCACACACACTTCAGCAAACAAAACACTGAGTGAAGGGAGGGGTTTTAGCCCACCGCATGGCACTAGCAGGCAATAGAGACTAACTTAAATTGTATATTTCATACAATTTCGTGACACCATCCATCCGACAATGGCTTCAATTTGTTAATCCCCCAGCAGCGGGGCACAGCGAGCTCCTACAAAGCTGCGCATGAAGGACTGTTCCCTGCTAAAACTGGGGAATGATGAGTCACCGGTGCCCGCAGCAGGCACAGAATCCCTATGTCCTCTCCCTGCTCCACGCCCATGCCCACGTGCCTTAATCCCTGCCTTCTTCATCTTGGTAGACTGATAAAGATAGGCAGAAAAGTACTAAGGGCTTAGTGTGCTTATTCCTGAACAGCTGCTAACAGGTATAAGGAACAATAATTTTATCAAGTGTGGACTAGACTTTAATATGAGCTAATGTGGCCTACACAACTTTAAAGTGGAGTGTTTGGTGAACTTTATAATTGTTTTGTTTTTTCCGCAGAACAGACTGCAGAGCGAGCTGCACTCACACACAGACTGTGCAGACAGCCGTAAACTGTGCTGCAAGGCCAAAAAAAGCTCCTCTATGTAATCCTATATAGTGTTTTTCCACAATCTAGCAGGAAACGGATGGAAAGCCACTAATAGGATAAATTTGAAATAATGTGCAGCAGGCTGACTAATTGCAAAAAAGGACAATGGAACGGTATGAGGCAGTGACGCACCCTGAGCTGACTACAACCGGCTGTGGCGGCAGAACAGACTACAGAGCGAGCTGCACTCACACACAGACCGTGCAGACAGCCGTAAACGGCGCTGCAAGGCCAAATAAAGCTCCTCTATGTAATCCTATATAGTGTTTTAACACAATCTAGCAGGATGTGCAGTAGGCTGCACTAATTGCAAAAAATGACAATGGTTTCAACAGTATAAGGCAGTGACGCACCCTAAGCTGACTACAACTGGCTGTGGCTGTGGACAGGCTACAGAGTGAGCTGCACTCACACACAGACCTTGCAGACAGCTGTAAACAGCACTGCAAGGCAAAAGCAAGGTTCTCACACAGTAGTTCCTAAATTAGCCTGGGTAAAGCACAATGAAGCAAATCGCTATCTCTAAACTGGCCCTCAGTCAGAACACAGCATCCTGTCCCTAAATGAATTCACAGCAGAGTGAGCCCAAAATGGCAGCAGAGACTCTTATAGTGCATCATGGCATAATGTCAGCAGCCAATCACAGCCATGCCAGTAGTTACATGCCTTCCATGCAGAACAGGATGTGCCCACACTTCTAAACATTCCTCATTGGCTGAATTCTGGCTCTGAATTATGGGAACTTCCGATTCCGGTATCCGATATACTGAAAATATCGGAACTCGGTATTGGAATTCCGATACCGCAAATATCGGCCGATATCCGATACTTGTGGTATCAGAATGCTCAACACTACTCATCACTACTCATATGCTGTCATTGCCTATGCATTGAGTGGCTGGGCTGCCAAAAATTACAACACACCTCAATACCTCTTTCACGAGAGGTACAGGAGGGCCTTCTGAATAAATGTTGCATTGAATGCAAGGCCTGCCCTGCTATCAAGTCATATGCACCCCAAGAATCCTTTGAACCAGGTACTGGATGGCCACAGGAAAACCCACTTCACATTCTTCAGTTGGTCCTGCCATACTGTTTCCTTATGCATTGAATGCAATGGCCGCCTTGACCCAAATTTGCACGCAACAAAATCCCCTCTTGGAAGAATCATGGAGGAGGGCCTCATATAAAACAAAATTTCCATTACAAAGGAACGGGTCTCCAAGACTCATAATACCCATACACTAAGTGCATGGGCTGACAAACATTTCCCCATTGGGGTACATTTTTTAAAATTATTTTATGGGGATCATAGACACCCTTTCCCAAAAATTGACTGGCTGTAGCAGAAAGGAAGACATAAACCCTGGTGATCTAGTTGCAGAGAATGATAAGACGTTGAGGAAAGCCTCATTTAAAACTAGGCCCAATTTAAAGGAGCGGGTTTCGTAGACTTGGAATGGCCTTACACTAAGTGCATGGGCTGACAAACATTTCCCCATGGAGGGTAACTTTAAAAAAAATAAATAAATTTTACGGGCATCATAAACACCTTGCTGCTGTGAAGGTGCAGGATTTTAGTAAAAATATGGTGGACGAATCGTTGGATGAAGTGATCAGGAAAAGGGGCATGGTGATGACAGGAAGGTTAATGTACATGATTAATTACAGCGGTGGCTATGGGAGGTATGAGATCCAGGATACAGGCTGCAATGATTAGTCGTTTACCCACCACCAATTACCAGAATGTGCTTCATGCCCATCAGAAGATCGGTATAACAGATGCACACGTGAGACTCGTCCTAAAAAATGCCCATCAAAAATATGGTGCCAAAGACGCACGTGTCTGTCTAAAGGGCAAAGTGCAACATGTTTGTGAGATGCTGAATTAGAGAAAGCAGATCAGTTTTGGAGGAAAACCAAACAAAGTGATGGATGCTTGTGAAAAACTAAGTGTAAAGAGGAGTGCACCGTCCGTAACAATAAACTGCTTTGCACACTCTTGGTATTCTCTTGATGGGCTTCAAGAGGTAGTCAGCGGAAATGGTTTTCACTTCACAGGTGTGCCCTGTCAGGTTTAATAAGTGGGATTTCTTGCCTTATAAATGGGGTTGGGACCATCAGTTGTGTTGTGCAGAAGTCTGGTGGATACACAGCTGATCGTCCTACTGAATAGACTGTTAGAATCCATATTATGGCAGGAAAAAAGCAGCTAAGAAAAACTAGTGGCCATCATTACTTTAAGAAATGAAGGTCTACCTCTTGACGCTCATCAAGAGAGTGCCAAGAGTGTGCAAAGCAGTCATCAAAGCAAAAGGTGGCTACTTTGAAGAACCTAGAATATAACACATATTTTCAGTTGTTTCACACTTGTTTGTTAAGTATATAATTCCACATGTGTTAATTCATAGTTTTGATGCCTTCAGTGTGAATTTACAATTTTCATAGTCATGAAAATACAGAAAAATCTTTAAATGAGAAGGTGTGTCCAAACTTTTGCTCTCAACTGTATATAGCACCAACATGTCTACAGTTTAACAGTTTCAAACACAACAGTCCAAAGTAACAACGATAACAATAATACAATAATTAAACCAAAATAAAAGGACCCTGCTCGTGACAGCTTACAATCTACAGTAAGCTACAACAATAACAATTAAACCAAACAAAATGATCCAGCTCGTGACAACTTACAATCTACAATGAGGTGGGAGAGAACTACAGTGGTGTATTTACAATGATAGTTTGGAGGTAAGTCAAAAGTAGTGGAGGCCTGAGGAGGAGGAGAGCATGGTCACTCGTCCTCTTAGTAAGGACACAGAAGTATTGACTGTTACCAGTCTTGCACGCATGAATGAGTTTATGTTACGCTGTCTTTCCCATCACCATTGTGTTCTCTAAATTTTGGGTGACAGGCAATACTGATTGGTGACACTTCTAGACCCACGCTACAAGGAGAATTTTATAACTCTTATTCCAGAGGAAGACAGGTGTACTAAAATGTTGGAGGACCAAAGGGCCCTTCTTGCATAATTACAAAAATTCACATCTGAAAACCCTGTCAGCAGAGGTCACAGACACAGTTCATTGGAAAAGCAAGGAGTACAGGTGAAATAGACACAACTCCAATCCAGCAGAGGCAGTGGAACACTGGTAAAGTTCTGAGAGAGTTTTTTCAGACTCTCCGATCGCCCTGGCCCTGAGGCGGGGGGGACTCACAAGGAATGCAAAGTTTGGTAGATGCTGAGGGAGTACCTTATTGACCGTACCAATGTCCTCTGTCATTCCTCTGTGCCTTATAATTATTGGTTTGCAAAGCTGAACAGGTGGCATGAGCTGGCTCTCTGTAGTGTGCACGTGCGCTGTACTCACGGTCATGGAGCACATGGCACCTCGCTCTCTGGCGGTCACTGGGCACACAACACCTCGCTCTCTGGCAGTACCGCTTTTATTGGCGGGAGCCAACAGGAGCAGTCCTGTGTGATGCCAGTGCTCAATGGCTGAAGCACACTGCTCAGCCTCCTATGCTTGTCCATGCAAAAATCTCTGCTGTCGTACCCACTTTTTCTTAAGCTGGCCCCCTGCCTCTAGGTCACTGGGTCTCTCTGCTGCAGTTCGTCACAACGCCATCACTTCAGGTGCGTAGTGCACTGCCCCCTTGCTGCTCACACGCTGACAGCTGTGGACTCACTCCCTCTTCCTGGGTAATGGGGTCTGTCCTTTCCCTTATTCCTTCCCTTGGGAAACAGGGGATGCAGCCTTGGCATTTCCAGACCCGGAGCAGCACAGATACCCGCAGCTCGGTCATTCCGATTCCGTATAAATCTGGCCAATCAGTTGTTTAATGCAAGTATTATAGAAACCATGTTCTAATTTTCAAGAGAAAATTGTACATTACACCTATAACAGTTTCACTTTAAATGACTTTGTGGCTCATCTCAATCCACAAGATGACACTAGGCTCATTCTTCAAAATTTTGGTGGTAGATCGTTTCCCCACAGATAGGTGGTGTATGTTCCGACTTCTGTAACATCATTTGGGTGTAAATTATTCATACCTATTTGCTTCACAATATATTGATCTTCTTCAAGGCTTCGGAATATAATGTTGTAAAAGTGAAAGCAAGTAGGTGAAGTGTGTTAACTGAAATGTGAAAGTAATTGTCATCTTTACTATGTCTCCATTGCATTTGTGGCTAACCACCTCATTGATCTTGTTTTGTTTCTTTTGAAAGAAATCAACAGCTCCATCAATACCACGTGGTTTTTCTATAAATTAATGATGCTGGTAAAATAGAGGTGAGATTAGGGATCTACATAACATCTGTTGACTGTATTCAACATGACACATAGTTTGTGCACAGATGAACAGAGTTGTGAGCCCCACAAATTTTTGATTCAATAACATGTTCGATGGATTGTGTAGTGGAAACACCCATATAGTATAAGTCACATATATGACCACCACACTCTCCAATTTACACCTGTTGCAATACAGCCGAAATTTTAACATCTATAGCTTCTGTTCTATAAAATGCAGGGGCTACATTTTTACATTCACACTTACTCATCAAAGAAGTTCAGAATTATTAAGGATGGATTGTCAGAATCCGGCCCGGGGACACAAGGCTTCAGTACTTGTGAGTCCTGGCCCCGTGCTCTTTCATGTGCTCTTGCTCTGGCTCTTCCATTCATGACATAATATAGAAGATTTCACTTTCGTATTACAGAGACAGAGTGCAACACCACCCAAGCATTCACAATGTGCTCCTCAGACTTTCTATTTGCGAAGTAGCTGGATCTATGCAGAAGATGATGATGGTGGTAGTAGATAGTGCATTTAAGACACAGTCCTGAAGCAGCCATAACAACTTGAAACAGAAGTATTTTTAACGAGATACCACAATGGTAAATATGTGGCCTGTGTTTTTATTTAGTCCACAAAAATAGTGTCTAGAAATAGGGTCACAGACAACAAAGACAATGGAATGTCGGTCTGAATTGCCACAATTTGTAGGCCAGAAATAGCTCAGCCATCTGACAGAGATAACAGACTGTTCAATACATGGCCTATGTATTTTAATTATTGACCCCCAAATTGTGTTTTGAGCTAGGGTAACACACAGCAAAAAAAGGTAAATGGAAGCCTCAAAAGCACACTTTGTAGCCCACAGATAGACGAGTCGTTTCACAGAGATACCAGACAGTTCAATATATGGCTTTTTTTTAACCAAAAATACTGTACACTAGACCTAGGGTTGCAGACATAAAAAATGGAATGTAAGTCTGAAAATCAACTATTTGTACAGCACAGATAGACCAGGAGTCAGACGGAGATACCACGCTCTTAAATATGTGGGCTGAATTTCTTAGAATTTTAAAAACAACAAAATATTGTATTCACCAAGGGTAGCAGACCAAAAACTGGAATGTATGCCTGAAAATCCAAGATTTGCAGACCACAGATAGACCAGATGTGTGACTGAGATAACAGACTGCTTCAATATGTGGACTGTATTTTTTAGAAATTTAAAAACAATGAAATACTGTATACACCAAAGATTTCAGACCAAAAACTGGAATGTATGCCTAAAAAGCCAATATTTCCAGACCACAGATAGACCAGACGTCTGACTGAGATAACAGACTTTCAATATGTGGTCTGTATTTTGTAAAACATTTAAAACAATAAATTATGTATACAGCATGGGTAGCAGACTAAAAAATGCAATGTATGCCTGCAAAGAAAGAATTTTGACACTACAGATACACCTTGCATCTGACGGCGATAACAGACTGATCCAAAGGTGGCCTTGATTTTTTTGGGAACAACAAAATTGTGTCAATAAGTAGGCTATGACAATAACATAAACAATTTGGAGTACTAAAATTGCACAATATTTAGCTCAATGATATGCGATGCATGAGTGTACAAATCACAGTGCTAAATATAAGAACTGTAGCTAAATATTTTTTTTGCCAGCTAAAGATTTTTTACACAAAAAAATGTTCACCAAAAATATTGTAAGACACTCCAAAACAAAATATAGTACACCAAAAAAAAAGGCCAGAATTTTATGTGCACTCACATCTGATGCCTAGGATTGTTAGATTTTAATGCTCTTGTATTAAAATTATCAGGCTGTAGATTGCAGTGTGATCAAGCAAATAAATGTAGACAAAAATGGGGCTCTGGATTTCTTTGTACTAAAATTTGCAGCTATAAGGTGGCAAAGAAAAATAAAAAATCATGGCCACGGATACCTGCAGCTAGGTATATATAAAATATGCAGCAGCAGACAGAAATGGAGCCATTTGATGTATGCAGGGAGATCTATAGAGTCACATACAGTGGTTGCATGCCTTGCAGTGATGTGGATATGTTAACATCGACTCCTCTGGCTACCTAGCACAATGATCTATATTATTATTATAGTGCTTTGGAACAAAGCACTATACTGTTATTCCACCGTGGATAACTTCTTCTTCTTCTTATTCTTATTATAGTGCTTTGGAACAAAGCACTATACTGTTATTCCACCGTGGTAAACTTCTTCTTATTCTTATTATTCAGTCCGCACGTAATGCGGCCCGAACCGCTAAACTCACAGACTCCAGTGAGGTGTCATTTCGAAGCCAGCGTCCCCAAGAGGTGTGCTAAGTATTTTTCGTGCCGATCGGATTTGTAGTTTTTGCGCAATTTGTGTTTGAAAAAAGTCTTTCAATGCGTTTCAATAGGGAAATTGTCCCATACGTTTATAATGGGCTGGTTTCTGAGGCAATTTCTAAAAATAACTGCCACCTGGCTGATTAGCTCATTGATATGCGCAGTCAGACACAGTTACTATGCCAACGCCTATGAAATCTACATCAGCTCACCAGGTCACAAGTTTTGTCAGATAATATCAGCTCTTAAAGTGACAGTACAGCACAATTCCAAACCACTATCCTTAGTCTTATGATTATTAGACTGTGGCCCGATTCTAACTCATCGGGTATTCTAGAATATGTATGTCCACGAAGTATATTGCACAGCCACGCAGTACACAGCGCAGAGCCGCGCAGTACACAGCGCAGAGCCGCGCATTACACAGCGCAGAGCCGCGCAGTACACAGCGCAGAGCCGCGCAGTACAAAGCGCAGAGTCGCGCAGTATAAAGCGCAGAGCCGCGCAGTACACAGCGCAGAGCCGCGCAGTACACAGCGCAGAGCCGCGCAGTACACAGCGCAGAGCCGCGCAGTACAAAGCGCAGAGTCGCGCAGTATAAAGCGCAGAGCCACGCAGTACACAGCGCAGAGCCGCGCAGTACACAGCGCAGAGCCACGCAGTATACAGTGCAGAGCCGCGCAGTACACAGCGCAGAGCCGCGCAGTACACAGCGCAGAGCCGCGCAGTACACAGCGCAGAGCCGCGCAGTACACAGCGCAGAGCCGCGCAGTACAAAGCGCAGAGCCGCGCAGTATAAAGCGCAGAGCCGCGCAGTACACAGCGCAGAGCCGCGCAGTACACAGCGCAGAGCCGCGCAGTACACAGCGCAGAGCCGCGCAGTACAAAGCGCAGAGTCGCGCAGTATAAAGCGCAGAGCCACGCAGTACACAGCGCAGAGCCGCGCAGTACACAGCGCAGAGCCACGCAGTATACAGTGCAGAGCCGCGCAGTACACAGCGCAGAGCCGCGCAGTACACAGCGCAGAGCCGCGCAGTACACAGCGCAGAGCCGCGCAGTACACAGCGCAGAGCCGCGCAGTACACAGCGCAGAGCCGCGCAGTACAAAGCGCAGAGTCGCGCAGTATAAAGCGCAGAGCCGCGCAGTACACAGCGCAGAGCCGCGCAGTACACAGCGCAGAGCCGCGCAGTACACAGCGCAGAGCCGCGCAGTATACAGCGCAGAGCCGCGCAGTACACAGCGCAGAGCCGCGCAGTACACAGCGCAGAGCCGCGCAGTACACAGCGCAGAGCCGCGCAGTACAAAGCGCAGAGCCGTGCAGTATAAAGTGCAGAGCCGCGCAGTACACAGCGCAGAGCCGCGCAGTACACAGCGCAGAGCCGCGCAGTATAAAGCGCAGAGCCGCGCAGTACACAGCGCAGAGCCGCGCAGTACACAGCGCAGAGCCGCGCAGTATACAGCGCAGAGCCGCGCAGTACACAGCGCAGAGCCGCGCAGTACAGAGCGCAGAGCCGCACAGTATAAAGCGCAGAGCCGCGCAGTGCACAGCGCAGAGCCGCGCAGTACATAGCGCAGAGCCGCGCAGTACACAGCGCAGAGCCGCGCAGTACACAGCGCAGAGCCGCGCAGTACACAGCGCAGAGCCGCGCAGTACACAGCGCAGAGCCGCGCAGTACACAGCGCAGAGCCGTGCAGTATACAGCGCAGAACCGCGCAGTATACAGCGCAGAGCCGCGCAGTACACAGCGCAGAGCCGCCCAGTATACAGCGCAGAGCCGCGTAGTATACAGTGCAGAGCCGCGCAGTACACAGCGTAGAGCCGCGCAGTATACAGCGCAGAACCGCGCAGTATACAGCGCAGAGCCGCGCAGTACACAGCGCAGAGCCGCCCAGTATACAGCGCAGAGCCGCGTAGTATACAGTGCAGAGCCGCGCAGTACACAGCGTAGAGCCGCGCAGTATACAGCGCAGAGCCGCGCAGTATACAGCGCAGAGCCGCGTAGTATACAGCGCAGAGCCCCGCAGTATACAGTGCAGAGCCCCGCAGTATACAGCGCAGAGCCGTGCAGTACACAGTGCAAAGCCGCGCAGTACACAGCGCAGAGCCGCGCAGTATACAGCGCAGACACACGCAGTACACAGCACGGACACGCGCAGTACACAGCGCAGAGCCGCGCAGTACACAGCGCAGAGCCGCGTAGTATACAGCGAAGAGCCACGCAGTATATAGTGCAGAGCCGCGCAGTACAAAGCGCAGAGCCGCGCAGTATACAGCGCAGAGCCGCGTAGTATACAGCGCAGAGCCGCGTAGTATACAGCGCAGAGCCACGCAGTATACAGCGCAGAGCCACGCAGTATACAGCGCAGAGCCATGTAGTTATACTGCCCAGTCACGTAGTATATTGTCCAGTCACATAGTATACTGCATATCCCTGTAAAAAAAAAAAAAAAGAATTAAAATAAAAAAGTTACATACTCACCTCCTGGAGCGGCCGGTATCTGATGGTTGTTGCACCTCCTAGAGCGGCCGGTACACGATGCTTGTTGCACCTGGAGTGGCCGGTACCCGATGCTTGTTGCGCGCTCCGGTCCCAAGAGTGCATTGCGGTCTCATGAGATGATGACGTAGCGGTGTTGTGAGACAGAAAGACGGAAGTGCCCTTAGACAATTATATAGTAGATTACCCCGCTCACCAAATCGGACCCCGAGGGGCCCGGCTCACCAAATCGGACCCAGAGTGACCCCGCCCACCAAATCGGACCCAGAGTGACCCCGCCCACCAAATCGGACCCAGAGTGGCTCCGCCCACCAAATCGAACCCAGAGTGACCCCTTCCACCAAATCAGACCCAGAGTGACCCCTTCCACCAAATCGGACCCAGAGTGACCCCACCCACCAAATCGGACCCTGAGGTGCCCAGCCCACCAAATGAGACCCTGAGGTGCCCAGCCCACCAAATCGGACCGAGTGACCCCACCCACCAAATTGGTCCCTAAGGTGCCCCGCCCACCAAATCGGACCCAGAGTGGCTCCGCCCACCGAATCGGACCCAGAGTGGCCGCGCCCACAGAATCGGACCAAAAGTGACCCCGCCCACCGAATCGGACCTAGATTTACCCCGCCCACAAAATCAGACCCAGATTGACCCAACCCACCAAATCGGACCGCCTGAGGGGCACCCAAGTGTGAAAGTCTTGCAGGGGCAGCCCGGGCACCATTCCAAAGCACTATCTGTAGTTCCTTCAGGAAATACCCATCTAGTTATAGTGCTTTGGAACAAAGCACTATACTGTTATTCCACCGTGGTAAACTTCTTCTTATTCTTATTATTCAGTCCGCACGTAATGCGGCCCGAACCGCTAAACTCACAGACTCCAGTGAGGTGTCATTTCAAAGCCAGCGTTCCTGAGAGGTGTGCTAAGTATTTTTCGTGTCGATCGGATTTGTAGTTTTTGCGCAATTTGTGTTTGAAAAAAGTCTTTCAATGCGTTTCAATGGAGAAATTTTCCTATACGTTTATAATGGGCTGGTTTCTGAGGCAATTTCTAAAAATAACTGCCACCTGGCTGATTAGCTCATTGATATGGGCAGTCAGACACAGTTACTATGCCAACTCCTATGAAATCTACATCAGCTCACCAGGTCACAAGTTTTGTCAGATAATATCAGCTCTTAAAGTGACAGTACAGCACAATTCCAAACCACTATCCGTAGTCTTATGATTATTAGACTGTGGCCCGATTCTAACTCATCGGGTATTCTAGAATATGCATGTCCACGTAGTATATTGCACAGCCACGCAGTATACAGTGCAGAGCCGTGCAGTACACAGCGCAGAGCCGCGCAGTACACAGCGCAGAGCCGCGCAGTACACAGCGCAGAGCCGCGCAGTATAAAGCGCAGAGCCGCGCAGTACACAGCGCAGAGCCGCGCAGTACACAGCGCAGAGCCGTGCAGTACACAGCGCAGAGCCGCGCAGTATAAAGCGCAGAGCCGTGCAGTACACAGCGCAGAGCCGCGCAGTACACAGCGCAGAGCCGTGCAGTACACAGCGCAGAGCCGCGCAGTATAAAGCGCAGAGCCGTGCAGTACACAGCGCAGAGCCGCGCAGTACACAGCGCAGAGCCGCGCAGTACACAGCGCAGAGCCGCGCAGTATAAAGCGCAGAGCCGCGCAGTACACAGCGCAGAGCCGCGCAGTACACAGCGCAGAGCCGTGCAGTACACAGCGCAGAGCCGCGCAGTTTAAAGCGCAGAGCCGTGCAGTACACAGCGCAGAGCCGCGCAGTACACAGCGCAGAGCCGTGCAGTACACAGCGCAGAGCCGCGCAGTATAAAGCGCAGAGCCGTGCAGTACACAGCGCAGAGCCGCGCAGTACACAGCGCAGAGCCGCGCAGTACACAGCGCAGAGCCGCGCAGTATAAAGCGCAGAGCCGCGCAGTATAAAGCGCAGAGCCGTGCAGTACACAGCGCAGAGCCGTGCAGTACACAGCGCAGAGCCGCGCAGTACACAGCGCAGAGCCATGCAGTACACAGCGCAAAGCCGCGCAGTATAAAGCGCAGAGCCGCGCAGTATAAAGCGGAGAGCCGCGCAGTACACAGCGCAGAGCCGAGCAGTACACAGCGCAGAGCCGCGCAGTAGACAGCGCAGAGCCGTGCAGTACAGAGCGCAGAGCCGCACAGTATAAAGCGCAGAGCCGCGCAGTATACCGCGCAGAGCCGGGCAGTACACAGCGCAGAGCCGCGCAGTACACAGCGCAGAGCCGCGCAGTACACAGCGCAGAGCCGCGCAGTACACAGCGCAGAGCCGCGCAGTACACAGCGCAGAGCCGAGCAGTACACAGCGCAGAGCCGCGCAGTACACAGCGCAGAGCCGCGCAGTACACAGCGCAGAGCCGCGCAGTATACAGCGCAGAGCTGCGCAGTACACAGCGCAGAGCCGCGCAGTACAGAGCGCAGAGCCGCACAGTATAAAGCGCAGAGCCGCGCAGTACACAGCGCAGAGCCGCGCAGTACACAGCGCAGAGCCGCGCAGTACACAGTGCAGAGCCGCACAGTACACAGCACAGAGCCGCGCAGTACACAGCGCAGAGCCACCCAGTATACAGCGCAGAGCCGCGCAGTACGCAGCGTAGAGCCACGCAGTATGCAGCGCAGAGCCGCGCAGTATACAGCGCTGAGCCGCGTAGTATACAGCGCAGAGCCCCGCAGTATACAGTGCAGAGCCCCGCAGTATACAGCGCAAACACGCGCAGTACACAGCACGGACACGCGCAGTACACAGCGCAGAGCCGCGCAGTACACAGCGCAGAGCCGCGTAGTATACAGCGAAGAGCCACGCAGTATATAGCGCAGAGCCGCGCAGTACAAAGCGCAGAGCTGCGCAGAGCTGCGCAGTATACAGCGCAGAGCCGCGCAGTATACAGCGCAGAACGCGCAGTACACAGTGCAGAGCCGCGCAGTACACAGCGCAGAGCCGTGCAGTACACAGCGCAGAGCCGCGCAGTACACAGCGCAGAGCCACGCAGTATACAGCGCAGAGCCGCGTAGTATACAGCGCAGAGCCGCGTAGTATACAGCGCAGAGCCACGCAGTATACAGCACAGAGCCACGCAGTATACAGCGCAGAGCCACGTAGTTATACTGCCCAGTCACGTAGTATATTGTCCAGTCACATAGTATACTGCATATCCCTGTTAAAAAAAAAAAGAATTAAAATAAAAAAGTTACATACTCACCTCCTGGAGCGGCCGGTATCTGATGGTTGTTGCACCTCCTAGAGCGGCCGGTACACGATGCTTGTTGCACCTGGAGTGGCCGGTACCCGATGCTTGTTGCGCGCTCCGGTCCCAAGAGTGCATTGCGGTCTCACGAGATGATGACGTAGCGGTGTTGTGAGACAGAAAGACGGAAGTGCCCTTAGATAATTACATAGTAGATTACCCCGCTCACCAATTCGGAACCCGAGAGGCCCGGCCCACCAAATCGGACCCCGAGGGGCCCGGCCCACCAAATCGGACCCAGAGTGACCCCGCCCCCTAAATCAGACCCAGAGTGACCCCGCCCACCAAATCGGACCCAGAGTGGCTCCGCCCACCAAATCGGACCCAGAGTGACCCCTTCCACCAAATCAGACCCAGAGTGACCCCTTCCACCAAATCGGACCCAGAGTGACCCCTTCCACCAAATCGGGCCCAGAGTGACCCCTTCCACCAAATCGGGCCCAGAGTGACCCCGCCCACCAAATCGGACTCAGAGTGACCCCACCCACCAAATCGGACCCTGAGGTGCCCAGCCCACCAAATCAGACCCTGAGGTGCCCAGCCCACCAAATCGGACCGAGTGACCCCACCCACCAAATTGGTCCCTAAGGTGCCCCGCCCACCAAATCGGACCCAGAGTGGCTCCGCCCACCGAATCGGACCCAGAGTGGCCGCGCCCACAGAATCGGACCAAAAGTGACCCCGCCCACCGAATCGGACCTAGATTTACCCCGCCCACAAAATCAGACCCAGATTGACCCAACCCACCAAATCGGACCGCCTGAGGGGCACCCAAGTGTCAAAGTCTTGCAGGGGCAGCCCGGGCACCATTCCAAAGCACTATCTGTAGTTCCTTCAGGAAATACCCATCTAGTTATTATTATTATTCAGTCCGCACGTAATGCGGCCCGAACCGCTTCACTCACAGACTCCAGTGAGGTGTCATTTCGAAGCCAGCGTCCCCAAGAGGTGTGCTAAGTATTTTTCGTGTCGATCGGATTTGTAGTTTTGGCGCAATTTGCGTTTGAAAATGTTTTTTCCCCTCATTGTAATGCATTTCAATAGGGAAATTTTCCTATACGTTTAAAATGGGCTGGTTTCTGAGGCAATTTCTAAAAATAACTTAACTGCCAAATGCCACCTGGCTGATTAGCTCATTGATATGCGCAGTCAGACACAGTTACTATGCCAACGCCTACCAGGCCACAGTTTTGTCAGATAATATCAGCTCTTAAAGTGACAGCACAGCACAATTTCAAAGCACTATCTGTAGTCTTATTATTATTACAGTATACAGCGCAGAGCCCCGCAGCATACAGCGCAGAGCCGCGCATTATAAAGCGCGGAGCCCCGCAGCATACAGCGCAGAGCCGCGCATTATAAAGCGCGGAGCCACGCAGCATACAGCGCGGAGCCGCGCAGCATACAGCGCGGAGACGCGCAGCATACAGCGCGGAGCCGCACAGCATACAGCGCGGAGCCCCGCAGCATACAGCGCAGAGCCCCGCAGCATACAGCGCAGAGCCGCGCAGTATACAGCGCAGAGCCCCGCAGTATACAGCGCAGAGCCGCGCAGCATACAGCGCAGAGCCGCGCAGTATACAGCGCAGAGCCCCGCAGTATACAGCGCAGAGCCGCGCAGTATACAACGCAGAGCCGCGCAGTATACAGCGCCCACCAAATCGGCCCCTGAGGGGCCCCACCCACCAAATCGGACCCAGAGTGGCTACAACTACCAAACCAGCGCCTGAGGGGCACCCAAGTGTGAAAGTCTTGCTGGGGCAGCCCGGGCACCATTCCAAAGCACTATCTGTAGTTCCTTCAGGAAATACCCATCTATTTCTCTCTGTTATCAGCCATTCCCCGTACTGCTGTCAGTCTATTTCTCTCTGTTATCAGCCATTCCCCTGTCCTGCTGTCAGTCTATTCTCTCTGTTATCAGCCATTCCCTGTCCTGCTGTCAGTCTATTTCTCTCTGTTATCAGCCATTCCCCGTACTGCAGTCAGTCTATTTTTCTCTGTTATCAGCCATTCCCCGTCCTGATGTCAGTCTATTTCTCTCTATCAGCAATTCCCCTGTCCTGCTGTCAGTCTATTCTCTCTGTTATCAGCCATTCCCTTGTCCTGCTGTCAGTCTATTCTCTGTTATCAGCCATTCCCTTATCCTGCTGTCAGTCAGAGTGACCCGGCCCACCAAATCGGACCCAGAGTGACCCGGCCCACCAAATCGGACCCAGAGTGACCCGGCCCACCAAATCGGACCCAGAGTGACCCGGCCCACCAAATCGGACCCAGAGTGACCCGGCCCAACAAATCGGACCCAGAGTGACCCGGCCCACCAAATCGGACCCAGAGTGACCCGGCCCACCAAACCGGACCCAGAGTGACCCGGCCCACCAAACCGGACCCAGAGTGACCCGGCCCACCAAACCGGACCCAGAGTGACCCGGCCCACCAAACCGGACCCAGAGTGACCCGGCCCACCAAACCGGACCCAGAGTGACCCGGCCCACCAAATCGGACCCAGAGTGACCCGGCCCACCAAATCGGACCCAGAGTGACCCGGCCCACCAAATCGGACCCAGAGTGACCCGGCCCACCAAATCGGACCCAGAGTGACCCGGCCCACCAAATCGGACCCAGAGTGACCCGGGCCACCAAATCGGACCCAGAATGACCCGGCCCACCAAATCGGACCCAGAGTGACCCGGGCCACCAAATCGGACCCAGAGTGACCCGGGCCACCGAATCGGACCCAGAGTGACCCGGGCCACCGAATCGGACCCAGAGTGACCCGGGCCACCAAATCGGACCCAGAGTGACCCGGCCCACCAAATCGGACCCAGAGTGACCTGGCCCACCAAATCGGACCCAGAGTGACCCGGCCCACCAAATCGGACCCAGAGTGACCCGGGCCACCAAATCGGACCCAGAGTGACCCGGGCCACCAAATCGGACCCAGAGTGACCCGGGCCACCAAATCGGACCCAGAGTGACCCGGGCCACCAAATCGGACCCAGAGTGACCCGGGCCACCAAATCGGACCCAGAGTGACCCGGGCCACCAAATCGGACCCAGAGTGACCCGGGCCACCAAATCGGACCCAGAGTGACCCGGGCCACCAAATCGGACCCAGAGTGACCCGGGCCACCAAATCGGACCCAGAGTGACCCGGGCCACCAAATCGGACCCAGAGTGGCTCCACCCCCCAAATCAGACCCAGAGTGGCCCCGCCCACCAAAACCTCAACCCTGAGGGGCTACAACTACCAAACCAGCATCTGAGGGGCACCCAAGTGTGAAAGTCTTGCAGGGGCAGCCCGGGCACCATTCCAAAGCACTATCTGTAGTTCCTTCAGGAAATACCCATCTAGTTCTTATTATTATTCAGTCCGCACGTAATGCGGCCCGAACCGCTTCACTCACAGACTCCAGTGAAGTGTCATTTCGAAGCCAAGAGGTGTGCTAAGTATTTTTCGTGTCGATCGGATTTGTAGTTTTGGCGCAATTTGCGTTTGAAAATGTTTTTTCCCCTCATTGTAATGCTTTTCAATAGGAAAATTTTCACATAGGTTATAATGGCCGGGTTTCTGAGGCAATTTGAAATGTACCTGCCACCTGGCTGATTAGCTCATTGATATGCTCAGTCAGGCCCAGTTACTATGCCAACGCCTGCGAACTGTACATGACCCTAGCAGGACAGTTTTGGCAGATAATATCAGCTCTTAAAGTGATAGCACAGCACAATTTCAAAGCACTATCTATAGTCTTATTATAATTATTGCCCCGCTCACCAAATCGGACCCAGCCCGCCAAATCGGACCCAGAGTGGCGCCGCCCGCCAAATCGGACCCAGAGTGGCGCCGCCCGCCAAATCGGACCCAGAGTGGCGCCGCCCGCCAAATCGGACCCAGAGTGGCGCCGCCCGCCAAATCGGATCCAGAGTGGCGCCGCCCGCCAAATCGGACCCAGAGTGGCGCCGCCTGCCAAATCGGACCCAGAGTGGCGCCGCCCGCCAAATCGGACCCAGAGTGGCGCCGCCCGCCAAATCGGACCCAGAGTGGCGCCGCCCGCCAAATCGGACCCAGAGTGGCGCCGGCCGCCAAATCGGACCCAGAGTGGCGCCGCCCGCCAAATCGGACCCAGAGTGGCGCCGGCCGCCAAATCGGACCCAGAGTGGCGCCGCCCGCCAAATCGGACCCAGAGTGGCGCCGGCCGCCAAATCGGACCCAGAGTGGCGCCGCCCGCCAAATCGGACCCAGAGTGGCGCCGCCCGCCAAATCGGACCCAGAGTGGCGCCGGCCGCCAAATCGGACCCAGAGTGGCGCCGGCCGCCAAATCGGACCCAGAGTGGCGCCGGCCGCCAAATCGGACCCAGAGTGGCGCCGGCCGCCAAATCGGACCCAGAGTGGCGCCGGCCGCCAAATCGGACCCAGAGTGGCGCCGGCCGCCAAATCGGACCCAGAGTGGCGCCGGCCGCCAAATCGGACCCAGAGTGGCGCCGGCCGCCAAATCGGACCCAGAGTGGCGCCGGCCGCCAAATCGGACCCAGAGTGGCGCCGCCCGCCAAATCGGACCCAGAGTGGCGCCGCCCGCCAAATCGGACCCAGAGTGGCGCCGCCCGCCAAATCGGACCCAGAGTGGCGCCGCCCGCCAAATCGGACCCAGAGTGGCGCCGCCCGCCAAATCGGACCCAGAGTGGCGCCGCCCGCCAAATCGGACTCAGAGTGGCGCCGCCCGCCAAATCGGTCCCAGAGTGACCCCGCCCGCCAAATTGGTCCCAGAGTGACCCCGCCCGCCAAATCGGACCCAGAGTGGCGCCGCCCGCCAAATCGGACTCAGAGTGGCGCCGCCCGCCAAATCGGTCCCAGAGTGACCCCGCCCGCCAAATTGGTCCCAGAGTGACCCCACCCGCCAAATCGGTCCCAGAGTGGCCTCACCCCTTTAGGGGCTACAACTACCAAGCCAGCGCCTGAGGGGCACCCAAGTGTGAAAGTCTTGCAGGGGCAGCCCGGGCACCATTCCAAAGCACTATCTGTAGTTCCTTCAGGAAATACCCATCTAGTTATTATTATTATTATTATTATTATTATTATTATTATTATTTATTGTTATAGCGCCATTTATTCCATGGCGCTTTACATGTGAGGAGGGGTATACATAATAATAACAAGTACAATAATCTTAAACAATACAAGTCATAACTGGTACAGGAGGAGTGAGGACCCTGCCCGCGAAGGCTCACAATCTACAATACCCACGAAATTGCCCTAAAGAGTACTGTTGGTTTATCAGGATTTGTGGATTGAACACTAGTAGACCCACACTAACTAATAAAAGAACAAATCTGACCCTATCTCAGTGGTAGCTCTCCCTATACTGAGTCCGGAGCAGAATGCGCCAAGCAGGGCGGCGTCTGGTCTCTTATAGACCTGATGCCGCTGTGCGGCCAGACAATCGCTTCAATAACATAACAAAGATGGCTGCAGTATTACAGTGGATGGCAGACAATTTCTCGATGTTCATTGGCGCTGTAAAGAACGACAAAATTGCAGGGAGGAGACACAATCTCCTGCCTAATCATTCCTGAAATGCTTGTTGCTCCCCGAGTACACCGAGCACAGTGATACTCGGGCAAGTACAGAGTAGTGGCGAGCTTGCTCGCTCATCAGTGATCACTAGCGGTGGATGATGAGACGTGGAGGAAGACCTCATTAAAAACTAGGCCCTATGTAAAGCAGTGTCTCTCGTAGACTTGTAATGCCCATGCATGAAGTGCATGGGCAGACAGACATTTCCCCATGGGGGTGCATTTAAAAAAATATATTTATGGGGATCATAGACTCCCTTGACCAAAAATCGAATGGCTGTAGCGGCACAGAACACATTCACCATAGTGTTCTAGTGGGGGAGAATGATAACATTTCCCCATGGGGGATACATTTAAAAAAAATAATTTTAAGGGCAGCATAGACACCCTTGCACAAAAAACGAGTGACTTTTGCATCACGGAATACGTTCACCCTGGTGTTCTTATGTTTGTGGATGATGAGGATAAGGAAGAGGATAACACCAAACAGACCAAATCAGGAAGCATATACCCATGTGTCGTTGTGAAGGGGTGCATGAGAATACACCTCCCAAAAAAAGACAATGTATTTGAGGTTATGTTTCACTGTTTTCACTTGGTGGTGTACAGAAGCCTTGCCTAATCCAGCCCTTGTTCATTTTTATAAGAGTCCGCCTGTCACATTTTCTGTTGACAGGTGGATGCACTTATCTGTCATAATTCCACCAGCGGCACTAAAAACCGCTCTGACAGAATGCTAGCAGCAGGGCAGGCCATGACTTCCAAGGCGTAGAGAGCCAGTTCATACCACGTGTCCAACTTGGATAGCCAATAATTAAAAGGCACAGAGCAATCCCGGAGGACATATGTACAATCTGCAATGTACTCCCACAGCATCTTCCCAAACATTGCACTTCTTGTGACAGCACCCCTTGCCTCTGTGCAGGCACGATGGGAGGGTCTGAGAAAACTGTCCCAGAACTTTGCCATTGTTCCCCTGCCTGAGCTGAATTGTACTTCTCTCTCTTTCGCTTGGACTCCTTGGTTGTACAACAAACTGAAACATCTGCTGTCAGCGTTTTTTAAGTAATTTTCCTCTGGTACTGCAACATTTTAGTACACCTATCTGCCTCTGGAAGAAGAGATCGAAAGTTCTCCTTGTAGCATGGGTCTAGAAGTGTCACCAAACAGTAATGAGTGTCACTGAAAATGTTAATAATGTGAGGGTTACAGAAAAAGCAGGGCAACATTAAGTCAGCCATGCATGCCAGATTGCTTACAGGCAAGACTTCTGTGTTGTCACCAACAGGAAGACTGATCATACTGTCCTCCTCCTCCTCCCTGTCCTCAGGCCATCCCCGCTGAACAGCTGTGCTTGCAGTACCATCTATAGCGCATGAAAGTAGCTCCTGTTCTTCCTCTTCCTCCTCCTCATTGTCCATCAATTCACGTTGGGACAACATGAGGCTGGGCTGAGTGTTGTCACCCTGAATGGTTCCTTGCTCCATGTCCTCTTGCTCTGCCTGCAATGCATCCTCTTTAATTGTGAGCAGAGAGGTTTTCAGAATGCAGAGAAGTGGGATTGTGATGCTAATTATGGTGTCATCGCTAGGGTTGAGCGACTTTCATTTTTTTAAGATCGAGTCGGGTTTTGTGAAACCCGACTTAGTCCAGAGTCGAAACAATAAAGCACTTGGCACTCAGAGATTCATTTGAAAAAAACGTGAAAGTTTTGTTTATTTGTGCGACCAGTTCAAGAGTGTTTAACCGTTTTCGGTCATAAGACCTTCATCAGAAACATCTCTCATGAAACTGAAAAATATGCAAACAACAATTACAAGATTGTAAAAGACATCTGATACAATTAATTGACAAGTTTGTACACAAAGGGAGAACAAGTCTGATTACAATGGATGTTTGTACAGAAGAAATCAGCACATGATGAATGAATAAATAAACAGTGACAACCGTGATGGTCAAGGATAATCCAGACTGGTGATCCGTGAGTTGTAGAATTCTCAGGCTAGGCTATAGGAAGCTGTGATCGTGGATAAGGATAACAAGCAGTTGTATAACCTTAATGCTGAAATTAACAACAATTGAGCTAATGCCCAGAAGGATACTGTGAGAGCAGTGCTGCAGAGTGTCTGATTGTGGCACTAGGAACAAGAGTGCAGAGTGAACATCTACAATGAAAATGTGACATTGTGAATAAACAGAATGAAGCGAGATGAACAGGGTGAGCTAAAGCAATATATGTCCGCCCACCCTGTATAAAGGCACCACCATATATATATAGCACACATTCCATGAAGGTATGATATCCCCAAATAGGGGTGCCGATAATGTAAAATGGCGATATTCACTAAGATCCCCGGCAGAATAGTTTATGTAAAATACCTGGAGGCAGGACAGCGCAATACATAGGCCTCAAAGACCCACATATATGTATGAAAGACCTGGCAAAACCACCTAGAGAGTATGATGAGGACCATGTTATTAATTATGAAAAGCAGGGCAAACAGAGAATAGTGATATACATTAAGCTCATAATTACCTCGGGGATCCTGGAGGATATGTGAGAGGTAGAGCGCTCTGAGAGGGCAAAACCGCTGCAGGAAATGGCGCTAAAAAGATAAATGCACAATGGGAAAGATATCCCTTAGAATCGTGCAGAGCGGGGTGAGCTCCAGTAAATGAGCCATGTATAATTACCCAATAGATCCAGGTCCGGGGTGCCGAGGTGCTAAGGGGCCGGTGTAGCCAGAAGCCGCTGTGCGACAGCGGTACTTTCGGGTATAAGAGCGCCCTGAGAGCGGGTCATGTGACCCGCCTTGTCATAGAACACATGATCGCGGCCATCAGGGCCGCGCCTGCGCAGAGAGAGGGGCTACTAAGAGCAGGGACAGAGCGCTGTATTGAGAGCCCTGCGCATGCGCAAATTCATAAGGGAAGCGAAGTGCTGTGGATAAGCGCTGTGTGACTATGGGTAAGCGCTGTAAAAAATAGATAATAAACAACGCTGGTAATATCACTAATGATATAAGATCTAGATGTACAAAAGGGCCCCTCAGTATTTCATCCCCACACAGGCAGTGCTATACCAATCAAAGGCTTTTACACATGCGAGAGATTGTGCATTTATCTTTTTAGCGCCATTTCCTGCAGCGGTTTTGCCCTCTCAGAGCGCTCTACCTCTCACATATCCTCCAGGACCCCCGAGGTAATTATGAGCTTAATGTATATCACTATTCTCTGTTTGCCCTGCTTTTCATAATTAATAACATGGTCCTCATCATACTCTCTAGGTGGTTTTGCCAGGTCTTTCATACATATATGTGGGTCTTTGAGGCCTATGTATTGCGCTGTCCTGCCTCCAGGTATTTTACATAAACTATTCTGCCGGGGATCTTAGTGAATATCGCCATTTTACATTATCGGCACCCCTATTTGGGGATATCATACCTTCATGGAATGTGTGCTATATATATATGGTGGTGCCTTTATACAGGGTGGGCGGACATATATTGCTTTAGCTCACCCTGTTCATCTCGCTTCATTCTGTTTATTCACAATGTCACATTTTCATTGTAGATGTTCACTCTGCACTCTTGTTCCTAGTGCCACAATCAGACACTCTGCAGCACTGCTCTCACAGTATCCTTCTGGGCATTAGCTCAATTGTTGTTAATTTCAGCATTAAGGTTATACAACTGCTTGTTATCCTTATCCACGATCACAGCTTCCTATAGCCTAGCCTGAGAATTCTACAACTCACGGATCACCAGTCTGGATTATCCTTGACCGTCACGGTTGTCACTGTTTATTTATTCATTCATCATGTGCTGATTTCTTCTGTACAAACATCCATTGTAATCAGACTTGTTCTCCCTTTGTGTACAAACTTGTCAATTAATTGTATCAGATGTCTTTTACAATCTTGTAATTGTTGTTTGCATATTTTTCAGTTTCATGAGAGATGTTTCTGATGAAGGTCTTATGACCGAAAACGTTTAAACACTCTTGAACTGGTTTCACAAATAAACAAAACTTTCACGTTTTTTTCAAATGAATCTCTGAGTGCCAAGTGCTTTATTGTTTATATACGGGTTGGATACCCTACTTGTGCACCACCAAGGAACCTTGAGTGCCGTGGACTATTTATATATTTAGTCCAGAGTCGAGTCGAGTGCAGTCGGCCGATTATCGCTAAAAGTCGGGGATCGACCGAAACACGAAACCCAATGCAAGTCAATGGGGAAGCATAGTCGGCAGTGAGTGGAGGCCAGGAAAACACCTACAGTGCCCATTTTAATGGCAAAAACATCCATTCTTGTTTCTGAAGCTTGTCAATCTTAATTAACTTTATAATAATAGTTGGGCATTGGAAATTGGGGTCATTTGGCAAAAGTTGTGGGGGGTAGGGCTGGTTCAAGGTTTTAGTGGGCACAGGAAACGTGGACTACGTCACGGCGGTGGAGCAGTGAGAGGTAAGTATGTCAAGTTTGCAAGTGCTGTGATCCTAAGCAAGCAGGGGGGGCCCACTCGTTGGCATTGGCACTGGCACAGGGCCCCTCAAAGTACAGCGGTGTGTTTGCACGGCGGGGGCGCCTCCCACCGGCAGCGACACTTTTGCGTACTCTGAGGGGCCCTGTGCCAGTGACGTCGCCAACGAGTATGCCCCCCCACCTGATGAAGGAACCTGCACTTTCATCTGCACCTTCCTCTTTGTCCCTGTGTAAGGTGGTATAACATGCGGGAAGGGGAACCTTACTTTCAGCAGGGTCAGATTCTGGCTGTGTAGAGTGCAAGGGGAATGTAGTGGTCTAGGTCAATGTACCAGCAGACTCATCTAGCAGTGGCTGGGCAATGGGCAGGATGAGGAGGAAACAGATATAGGGCCAAAGAATAAAGTAGGCTAAATGCAGTTCAAAATTGGTAACAGGACTAAACAGGCGGCATTGCTTTGTTCAGTGGAGTAGCAAACCCAGGAGCAGCAGACACTGTTTTAAAGGCCCAAACACACTAATAGGCCAAATGCAGTTTAATATCTGATACTTTAGGCCAAAAGCCTAAGACTGAAGCTCAGCTTTATTCAGTTGAAGGCAAACACCAGGGAGGGGCAGACACAGTTAGTAGGCCCTAACCACCAATTTTTAAAAACACAGCACTTAATGAGAGCCTGAAGGTTGAAGCTCAGCTTTATTCAGTTGAGGACAAACACCAGGCAGGGGCAGACACCGTTAGTAGGCCGTAACCAAAGTTGAAGGCCAAATGCAGTTTAATATCTGATACTATAGGCCGAAAGCCAGAAGGTGGAAGCTCAGCTTTATTCAGTTGAGGGCAAACACCAGGGAGGGGCAGACACCGTTAGTAGGCCCTAACCACCAATTTTTAAAAACACAGCACTTAATGAGAGCCAGAAGGTTGAAGCTCAGCTTTATTCAGTTGAGGACAACACCAGGCAGGGGCAGACACCGTTAGTAGGCCGGAAACCACCAATTTTTTTAAAAACAGCAGTTAATCAGAGCCAGAAGGTAGAAGCTCAGCTTTATTCAGTTGAGGACAACACCAGGCAGGGGCAGACACCGTTAGTAGGCCGGAACCACCAATTTTTTAAAAAACAGCAGTTAATCAGAGCCAGAAGGTAGAAGCTCAGCTTTATTCAGTTGAGGACAACACCAGGCAGGGGCAGACACCGTTAGTAGGCCGGAAACCACCAATTTTTTTAAAAACAGCAGTTAATCAGAGCCAGAAGGTAGAAGCTCAGCTTTATTCAGTTGAGGACAACACCAGGCAGGGGCAGACACCGTTAGTAGGCCGGAACCACCAATTTTTTTAAAAACAGCAGTTAATCAGAGCCAGAAGGTAGAAGCTCAGCTTTATTCACTTGAGGATAATTTGAATAAGGGACTGCAGACAGACTTACCAGGCTGTCCCCTGTGTGGACCATGCATGCAATACATTAACCCATTGCGCCACAAAGGACACGTAACCTTCCGTGGCCATGCCTTCCGCTCCATGTGTCTGTTGTCAGGTGTACCTTTGGACTCACAGATTGACAGAATGAAAGGACAATGTGGTCTTTAACATGCTGGTGGAGGGGTGGGATGGCTTTTCTCGCAAAAGAATTGTCAACTGGGTAGCTCATAGCGTGGTACAGCGTAGTCCATCATGGCTTTATTAATATTAAATAAAATAAAACAATAGGCTCTATGCACTGTAAAATAGGTTACAGGGGTACATGGGCAGCAGTGGTCTGGTGAGTGGAGGCATAGTGGAAGGAGGGACCGCAGACAGGCTTCGAAGGCCTAACACAATAAAATGGGCTGGCTGTAGGCACTTTATAATTGGTTCCAGGGGTACACGGGCAGCAGTGGTCAGTGGAGGCCGATTGTAATGAGTGTCTGCCAGTTAGTAGTCAAAAACAAAAAATAAATGTGAAGGTCTCGCATTAAAACAAAACAAAAACACTAAAGGGTGCAATCGTTAGGTTCAGGGGTGGGATCCTCTGCGTTGTTTCAGACCTACTAATTTAGCGCAAAGTATTTACTGTGGTAAGAGGACACTGCCCCTGACTATGTTAGGTACCATCATACATGTCAACACAATGGTATTGTCAGTGGCAGGTATGGAAGGATGTCAGCGCATAGACTAAACATTGGTGGAAGTGTGAGAGATAACTGTGGAAGTGGTAGAGCAATGTTTGACCTGGGGGTGGGTGAACTCTCTTGTGGCCGGCGGTACAGGCCAAGGGCCCCTCATGTTACAACAGTGTGTCTGACGTTGGGTGCGCACCACCACCACCGCCAGAGACACTTTATTGTACTATGAGGGACCCAGTAGCAATGCCGTCGACCAAAAGCGAGCACACCCACCTCTTCAGACAAACAGCAGTCTCACGGGTGCTTGCGCCAAGTCGCGATACCACGGCCCCGTGTGGGGAGTTTGGCCATTTAGGGAGGTGTAAACATGTTGTATGCCGGACAATCAGCTGCAGCAAATTAGACATTAGAAAAGTAATTCACAGTAGTCCACAGGCAAGAGCTTTTCATAGGAAAGCTAGGTGTCGGCCGGGCAAGGTGGGGCAAAAGATTTCGAAATCCAGTTGTGGTTCATTTTAAAGAATGTTAGATCATCAACATTTTGGGTAGCCAGACGAGTCCTTTTTTCGGTTAATATTGAACCTGCAGCACTGAATACTCTTTCTGATAGGACACTTGCTGCCGGGCAAGCAAGCTCCTGCAATGTATATTCTGCCAATTCTGGCCAGGTGTCTAATTTTGATGCCCAGTAATCAAATGGGAATGACGGTTGAGGGAGAACATCGATAAGGGATGAAAAATAGTTAGTAACCATACTGGACAAATGTTGTCTCCTGTCACTTTCAATTGATGCAGCAGTACCTGTCCTGTCTGCGGTCATAGCAAAATCACTCCACAACCTGGTCAGAAAACCCCTCTGTCCAACGCCACTTCTGATGTGTGCACCCCTAACACTCCTAGTCTGCTGCCCCCTGGAGCTCGTGTGAGAACGATCACGTGCGCTGTGTGCTGGGAATGCCTGAAGCAAACGGTCAACAAGAGTTGATTGTTTGGTTGCTAATATTAGTTCCAAGTTCTCATGTGGCATAATATTTTGCAATTTGCCTTTATAGCGTGGATCAAGGAGGCAGGCCAACCAGTAATCGTCATCGTTCATCATTTTCGTAATGCGTGTGTCCCTTTTTAGGATACGTAAGGCATAATCCGCCATGTGGGCCAAAGTTCCAGTTGTAAAATCTCCGGTTGTGATTGGTTGAGGGGCAGTTTCAGGCAAATCTACGTCACTTGTGTCCCTCAAAAAACCAGAACCCGGCCTTGCCACGCAACCAATTTCCAGTGCCCCCGGGAAAGCTTCCGCATTAAAAATATACTCATCCCCATCATCCTCCTCGTCCTCCACCTCCTCTTTGCCCGCTACCTCGTCCTGTACACTGCCCTGACCAGACAATGGCTGACTGTCATCAAGGCTTTCCTCTTCCTCTGGTGCAGACGCCTGATCCTTTATGTGCATCAAACTTTGCATCAGCAGACGCATTAGGGGGATGCTCATGCTTATTATGGCGTTGTCTGCACTAACCAGCCGTGTGCATTCCTCAAAACACTGAAGGACTTGACACATGTCTTGTATCTTCGACCACTGCACACCTGACAACTCCATGTCTGCCATCCCACTGCCTGCCCGTGTATGTGTATCCTCCCACAAAAACATAACAGCCCGCCTCTGTTGGAACAGTCTCTGAAGCATGTGCAGTGTTGAGTTCCACCTTGTTGCAACGTCTATGATTAGGCGATGCTGGGGAAGGTTCAAAGACCGCTGATAGGTCTGCATACGGCTGGAGTGTACAGGCGAACGTCGGATATGTGAGCAAAGTCCACGCACTTTGAGGAGCAGGTCGGAGAACCCAGGATAAGTTTTCAATAAGCACTGCACCACCAGGTTTAAGGTGTGAGCCAGGCAAGGAATGTGTTTCAGTTGGGAAAGGGAGATGGCAGCCATGAAATTCCTTCCGTTATCACTCACTACCTTGCCTGCCTCAAGATCTACTGTGCCCAGCCACGACTGCGTTTCTTGTTGCAAGAACTCGGACAGAACTTCCGCGGTGTGTCTGTTGTCGCCCAAACACTTCATAGCCAATACAGCCTGCTGACGCTTGCCAGTAGCTGGCCCATAATGGGACAACTGGTGTGCAACAGTGTCATCTGCCGATGGAGTGGTTGGCCGACTGCGGTCTGTGGAAGAGCTGTAGCTTCTGCAGGAGGAAGAGGAGGAGGAGGAGGGGGTGCGAACGCCTACAGCCAACTGTTTCCTAGACCGTGGGCTAGGCACAACTGTCCCGAAATTTATGTCCCCTGTGGACCCTGCATCCACCACATTCACCCAGTGTGCCGTGATGGACACATAACGTCCCTGGCCATGCCTACTGGTCCATGCATCTGTAGTCAGGTGCACCTTTGTACTCACAGATTGCCTGAGTGCATGGACGATGCGCTGTTTAGCGTGCTGGTGCAGGGCTGGGATGGCTTTTCTGGAAAAAAAGTGTCGACTGGGTAGCTGGTATCGTGGTTCAGCGTACTTCATCAGGGCTTTGAAAGCTTCGCTTTCAACTAACCGGTAGGGCATCATCTCTAACGAGATTAGTCTAGCTATGTGGGCGTTAAAACCCTGTGTACGTGGATGCGAGGATAAGTACTTCCTTTTTCTAACCAGAGTCTCATGTAGGGTGAGCTGGACTGGAGAGCTGGAGATCAAGGAACTTTCGGGTGTGCCGGTGTACATGGCAGACTGAGAGACGGTTGGAGACGGTATTGTTTCCGCCGGTGACCTAGATGCAATATTTCCTCCTACAAAACTGGTGATTCCCTGACCCTGACTGCTTTTGGCTGGCAAAGAAACCTGCACAGATACTGCCGGTGGTGCGGAAAATGGTGGCCTTACAGTGACGGAAGGGATGTTGCGTTGCTGACTAGCTTCATTGGCCGAGGGTGCTACAACCTTAAGGGACGTTTGGTAGTTAGTCCAGGCTTGAAAATGCATGGTGGTTAAGTGTCATGCAACTAGTATTGAGACTTTTCAGATTCTGAACTAGTAAACAGATTTTGCAACTAGTATTGAGACTTTTCAGATTCTGACCTCTGCTTAAGCTAGTTGAACATTTTTGACAGATGACTTTGCGCTGATCAATTGGATGTTGTTTAAAAAAATGCCAGACTGCACTCTTCCTAGCATCGGATCCCTTTTCAGGGATTGCAGACTGAGCTTTAACCGGATGGCCACGCTGTCCTCCAACAGGTTTTGGCTTTGACACGCGTTTTGGGCCAGATACGGGCCCGGCAGATGGAACCTGTTGCGATGTTGATGCCTGCTGCGGCCCCTCCTCCACCTCCGCTTCTGAACTACTGCCACCTGCACCCTGTTCCCCCAATGGCTGCCAATCGGGGTCAACAACTGGGTCATCTATTACCTCCTCTTCGAGCTCATGTGCAACTTCGTCTGTGTCACTGTGTCGGTCGGTGGTATAGCGTTCGTGGCGGGGCAACATAGTCTCATCAGGGTCTGATTGTGGCAATGTGGTGGTCTGAGTCAAAGAAGCAGCATAGTACTCTGGCTGTGGCTGTGCATCAGTGCACTCCATGTCAGAATCTACTTGTAATGGGCATGGCCTGTTAAGTGTTTCACTTTCTAAGCCAGGGACGGTGTGAGTAAAGAGCTCCATGGAGTAACCCGTTGTGTCACCTGCTGCATCCTTCTCTCTTGTTGTAGTTTTTGCTAAAGAGGACAAAGAAGCGACTTGTCCCTGACCGTGAACATCCACAAGCGACGCGCTGCTTTTACATTTATTAGTTTCAGAAGAGGAGGCAAAAGAGCTAGAGGCTGAGTCTGCAATGTAAGCCAAAACTTGCTGTTGCTGCTCCGCCTTTAAAAGCGGTTTTCCTACTCCCAGAAAAGAGAGCGTTCGAGGCCTTGTGTAGCCAGACGATGAAACTGGCTCCACAGCTCCAGACTTAGGTGGAATATTTTTATCCCCACGACCACCTGATGCTCCACTATCACTACCATCATTACCAGCTGACAATGAACGCCCACGACGACCTCTTGTACCAGACTTCCTCATTGTTTTAAAAACTTAACCAAAGTAACTTTATTTGTTGCTGTCAAACAACTTACACGGTGAGCTATAACTTCAGTATGATTTCAATATCCCTTAACAGGTTGGTGAGACCACAAGGAAAATCAGGCACAATGTTACACACTCTGTTTTCTGTGGCACCAAATCACAGAGATGCCACACACGCAGGACTGTCACTCAAGCACAAATGTCAATATTAATCTCCCACTGTTTTTTTTTTTTTTTCTTTTTCAGGGAGATTTTAGAAACCAAATAATAAAAATAAATAGGCTTTCTATGGCCCACTGAGTGAGAGATGGCACACACAGGAGTCAGGAGTGGCACACAAGCAGAAAGGGCAATATTAATCTCCCACTGTTTGAATTTTTTTTTTTTTTCAGGGAGACTTTAGAAACCAAATAATAAAAATAAATAGGCTTTCTATGGCCCACTGAGTGAGAGATGGCACACACAGGAGTCAGGAGTGGCACACAAGCCCTGAGGCCAATATTTTTCTCCCACTGATTGATGTAGTGATTTTTTTCAGGTAGATTTTAGAACCCAAATCAAGCAAAAAAATAAATAGGCTTTCTATGGCCCACTGAGTGAGAGATGGCACACACAAGGATGGCACTCTAGCAGAAATGCCAATCTTAATCTCCCACAAAAAAATAAAAAAAAAAACAGGGACTGTCCTACAATTACTATCTCCCTGCAGTAATCTCAGCCAGGTATGGCAGGCAGCAATAAGGAGTGGACTGATGCACAAATTAAATAAAAAGTGTGGACAAACAAAAAAGATAGCTGTGCAGAAAGGAAGGAACAAGAGGATTTGTGCTTTGAAAAAAGCAGTTGGTTTGCACAGCGTCGTACACACACAGGCACAGCAACGCAGCTATCAGGGTCAGGGAGCCTTCTAGGGCAGCCCAATGAGCGACAGCGCTGAGGAAAAAAAAATGTAGCTTCCACTGTCCCTGCAAACAAAAGGTGGTGTTGGACAGTGGAAATCGCTACAGCACAAGCGGTTTGCAGCTTTATGTACCCTGCCTATCACTATCCCTGCTTCTGAAGAAGCGGCAGCAACCTCTCCCTAAGCTCAGATCAGCAGCAGTAAGATGGCGGTCGGCGGGAACGCCCCTTTATAGCCCCTGTGACGCCGCAGAAAGCAAGCCAATCACTGCAATGCCCTTCTCTAAGATGGTGGGGACTGAGATCTATGTCATCACGCTGCCCACACTCTGCGTTCACCTTCATTGGCTGAGAAATGGCGCTTTTCGCGTCATTGAAACGCCACTTTGGTGCGAAAGTCGCGTACCGCATGGCCGATGCAATGCTGGGATCGGCTCGGTTTCATGAGACGCCGACTTTGCCAAAAGTCGGCGACTTTTGAAAATGAACGACCCGTTTCGCTCAACCCTAGTCATCGCCGCTCACCATCTTGGTGCCATCATCAAAGTTTTGGAGGATGGTACATATGTCTGACATCCATGTCCACTCCTGAGGTCTTATGTGTGGAGTTTGAACGGAATATCGATGGCCTTGTTGATGCTGGTAGTCAACAACTGCCCTCTTCTGCTCACAAATCAAAAAAATGGATAGTGGGTGGGCAGTTGGATCCAGGATGCAAGAGAAGGCAGGAACCCTCCCCTATCCCTTAAATAACCATGCACCACCAAAAAGCCCTCCCATCCTTATTGTCACATTAGTTAACCCCTTCACTCCCACCCTCTACCTTGTCATGCTGCCTGTCCACCCTGCGGCTCCTTCACTTGTCTCATTTATCAGCATTCAGTCTTTGTCCCTCCAGTAAAGGTCTCTTCTGTTTCTCAGGTCCCAGTATCCCGCTGCTCAGATCCCTGTTCACCTGGAAGCTGGAAAAAGGCGAAACCGACAATTCACACCTGCTGCCATGACTGCATCCCGTGTTCAGAAGGCGAGATCTCCAATATAACCGGTATGTACAGTCTGAGGGGTGTAACCGGCGTCCAGCACCTTCTTATAGGAGATGGACTCCGCATCGACCACATTCACACAGTGCAGGGCAGGAATGGTGTGCAGGATTTCAGTACCAGCACTGTCTGCAGTGATCACTGCCCAACACTGTCTGCAGCAGTCACTGTTCACTGCCACCATCACCACCCAGCAGTGTCTCGAGCAGTCACCATCTAGCTCTGTCTGCAGCAGTCACTGCCTAGCACTATCTGCAGTGATCACTGTTCATTTCCACTGTCACCTGCCAGCATTGTCTGCAGCAGGTACTGCCCAACAATGTCTGCTGTGGTCACTGTTCACTGCCACCGTCACCACCCAGCACTGTCTGCAGCGGTCACTGTTCACTGCCGCAATCACTATCCAGCACTCTCTGCAGTGGTCACTGTTCACTGCCACAGTCACCTCCCAGTACTGTCAGCAGCAGTCACTGCCCAGCACTGACTGCAGCAGTCACCTCCCAGCAATGTCTGATCCAGTCACCACCCAGCAGTCTGCACTGGTCACCGCCCAACACTGCACCGCTCACTCATCACTGCCACTGTCATCGCCCAGCACTGTGTGCAGCGATTACTGTTCACTGCCGCCATCACCAACCAGCACTGTTTTAACCGGTCACCTCCCAGCAATGTCTGCACTGGTCACCACCCAACACTGTCTGCACTGCTCACTCTTCACTGCCACCGTCATCGCCCAGCACTAACTGCAGCAGTCATTGTTCACTGCCACCTTTACCACCCAGCTCTATCTGCAGCGGTCACTGTTCACTGCCGCTGTCACCGCCCAGCACTATCTGCAGCAGTCACTGTTCACTGCCACCATCACCACCCAGCACTGTCTGCAGTGGTCACTGTTCACTGCCCAGCATTGTCTGCACTGCTAGCCTTGTTCTACAATTTTTTATTTTTTTTCCAAAATTCACAAAAAACAAAAACAAAAAACGCTTTATACAGTTTGTTATGTCAGGCTGAGGCCTGGTGTATCTGAGGTGGAAAAATCATAGCTTCACAATCATAAGTTGCATAGTTCTGTCTGCTAGCCTTGTTCAACTCATTTTTCTTTTTTTTCCAAAACTCACCCCAAAATTTATAGTTTGTTATGTCAGGCTGAAGCCTGTTGTATCTGTGGTGGAAAAATCGTAGATTAGCAGGCATACGTAGCATAGTTATATCTGCTAGCCTTGTTCTACATTTGTTTTTCCAAAATTCATAGAAAAAAAAATACTTTATATAGTCTGTTATGTCAGGCTGAGGCCTGGTATACCTGTGGTGGATAAATCGTAGCTTAGCAGGCATACGTAGCATAGTTCTGTCTAGGGTTGAGCGAAACGGATCGGTCAATTTCATAAGTCGCCGACTTTCAGCAAAGTCGGGTTTCATGAAACCCGACCCGATCCCAGTGTGGGATCGGCCATGCGGTCGGCGATCTTCGCGCCAAAGTCGCGTTTTGTATGACACTTTCAGCGCTATTTCTCAGCCAATGAAGGTGGACGCAGAGTGTGGGCAGCGTGATGACATAGGTCTCGGTCCCCACCATCTTAGAGAAAGGCATGGCAGTGATTGGCTTGCTTTCAGCGGCATCACAGGGGCCATAAAGGGGCGTGCACGCCAACTGCCATCTTACTTCTGCCGATCGTAGCATAGGGAGAGGTTGCTGCCGCGTCGTCAGAAAAAGGGATAGCGTTAGGGAGGGAAGATTAACCCTCAAACCGCTTGTGCTGTAGCGATTTCCACTGTCCAACACCACCTTTTCTTTGCAGGGACAGTGGAGGCTAGATTTCTGTGCATCAGCTCTGTAGCTTATAAGGCTCCCTAATAGCTGCGTTGCTGTGTGTACGCCGCTGTGCAAACCAACTGCTTTTTTAAAAGCAAAAATCCTGTTGCTTCTTTCTGCACAGTTCTATTGTTTATTTGTCCACACTTTTGTGTGCAGCAGTCCTTTTTATTGCTGGCTGCCATACTTGTCCTGACTGAGATCATTGTAGGGAGATTGTTATCAAAGCACTGCGGAATATGTTGGCGCTATATAAATAAAAATTATTATTATTATATTATTATATTATTATTGTAGTACAGTCCCATTTTTTTTAATATATCTGCCAGCCACTGTCTGCCACTGAAACTGTGTAGTGTAATACAGTGGGCCTGTTTTTTTTCTGCTGTCTCCTACACATAAAAAAGGAAGATTTAAACTGCCACAAAGTGCATTTGCGTCAGTCCTGTTTGTGGCATATCTGCCAGCCACTTTCTGACACTGAAACTGTGTAGTGTAATACAGTGGGCCTGATTTTCCCAACAGTCTCCCACACCTATAAAGGGAAATTTCTATTGCCACTGAGTGCATCTGCGTCAGTCCTGTTTGTGGCATATCTGCCAGCCACTTTCTGCCACTCAAACTGTGTAGTGTAATACAGTGGGCCTGATTTTCCCAGCAGTCTCCCACACCTATAAAAGGAGATTTTAACTCACAACAAGTTTACGTACAGCTTCTACCTGGTTTTACAGTACCATATAACGGTTGTTAGTTTGGTTACAGTTTTCCAAGAATGAGGAACTCTGGTGGAAGAGGTCGTGGCCGTGGGCGGTCATTGCCAGCTGGTAATGATGGCAGTGGTGGTGGTCATGGAGCATCAGGTGGTCGTGGGAAAAGCAATATAGCACCTAAGTCTCAAGTTGTTGAGCCAGCGTCATCGTCTGGCTACACAAGGCCTCGAACGCTCCCTTTTCTGGGAGTAGCAAAACCGCTTTTAAAGCCGGAGCAGCAGGAAAAAGTTTTGGCTTTCCTTGCTGCCTCTGCCTCTAGCTCTTTCCCCTCCTCTTCGGAAAGTGAAAAATTTAAAAGCAGTGCGTCGTTAGTGGATGCTCCCTGTCAGGTACAAGTCGCTTCCTTGTGTCCTTCACCCAGAACAACAGTGAAGGATGCGTCAGGTGACACAACAGGTTACTCTATGGAGCTCTTTACACATACCATCCCTGGGTTAGAAAGGGAAATTGTTAACAGGCCATGCCCATTACAAGATGAATCGGACATGGAGTGCACAGATGCACAGCCATAGCTAGATCATTATGCTGTTCCATTGACTCAGATCACAACATTGCCCTCACAGTGTACTGAGCCAGAATCTGACCCTGATGAGACTATGGTGCCCTGTCCCGAACGCAATAGCACCGGCTTACACGGTGACACAAAGGAAGGTGCACAGGACATAGAAGAAGAGGTGATAAATGACCCAGTTTTTGACCCTGATACCCTGATTGGCAGCCATTGGGGGAAGAGGGTGCCGCTGCCTGTAGCTCAGAAGCGGAGGAGGATGATCTGCTGCATCCAACTACTAAAGCTGTCATCTGGCAGGTCCGCATCATGCCCAAAACGTGTGTCAAAAACCACAACAGGTGTAGGACAGCTTTGCAATCCGGTGACAGTAGCACGGCGTGCAAAGCCTGAAAAGGTATTCCATAGTAGGACGAGTGCAGTGTGGCAATTTTTTAACCAAGTTTCGAATGATCAGTCATAAGTAATATGTAAGAAATGCTCCAAGACCTTTAGCAGAGGGAAGAATCTACAAAGTTTAAATACAATGTACATGCGTAGACATCTAACCAGCAGGCACTTGGAAGCATGGACTAACTACCAAACTTCCCGTACCGTTGATGCACCTCCTGATATTGAAGTTAGTCAGCAACGCAACTTTGCTTCCCTCACTGGAAGCCCACCGGTTATGGCACCACCAGTAACAAATGTGGAGGTATTGTCGCAAGGTCAAAGCAGTCAGGGAATCACAAGGTTCTTGGTTGGAAACACTGTAGGTAGGCCCACATCAAGAATACCATCACCAAGCATCTCTCAATCTGCCATGTCCACCCCCACCCCCCACACTAGTTCCACCATATGCAGCTCTCCAGTCCAGCTCAGCCTACAAGAGACTCTAGATAGGAAAAGAAAGTACTCTTCCTCTCATCCGCGTACACAGGGTTTGAACGGCTACATTGCTCGACTAATCTCGTTAGAGATGATGCCTTACCGGTTGGTTGAAAGCGAAACTTTCAAAGTCCTGATGGCCTACGCAGTACCACGCTATGACCTACCCAGTCGACACTTCTTTGCAAGAAAAGCCATCCCAGCACTCCACCAACATGTCAAAGAACGCATTGTCCATGCACTGAGGCAATCGGTCAGTAGAAAGGCACACCTAACAACTGATGCATGGACCAGTAGGCATGTGTTGTGAATTAGACTTTTTGGCTCCCTCTTGTGGTTACTAGTGATATGACTCTGGGATTGTCTTTCCTCAGTTTGGCACCCACCTGGGTCGTTAGTCCAGGGGTGTTGCTATATAAACTTCCTGGATCCTTAGTCCAGTGCCTGGCATCGTTGTAATCAGATCCTTTCTGTTTGCTCCTGTCTGCTGGTCCTGGTTCGTGCAAAATTAAGCTAAGTCCTGCTTCTTTGTTTTTTGGTTATTTGCTTTGCTCTTATTTTTGTCCAGCTTGTACTAAATGTGATTCCTGTCTTTGCTGGAAGCTCTAGGGGGCTGGTGTTCTCCCCCCGGGCCGTTAGACGGTTCGGGGGTTCTTGAATATCCAGCGTGGATATTTTGATAGGGTTTTTGCTGACCATATAAGTCATCTTACTATATTCTGCTATTAGCTAGTGGGCCTCTCTTTGCTAAATACCTAGCTCATTCTTACGTTTGTCTTTTCCTCTTACCTCACCATTATTATTTGTTGGGGGCTTGTATCCAACTTTTGGGGTCTTATCTCTGGAGGCAAGAAAGGTCTTTCTTTTCCCTTCTAGGGTTAGTTAGTTCTCCGGCTGGCGCGAGACGTCTAGAACCAACGTAGGCACGTTCCCCGGCTGCTGCTATTTGTGGTGCTAGGATTAGATATATGGTCAGCTCAGTTACCACTGCCCTATGAGCTGGTTTTTTGTGTTTGCAGACTTAGTAATTATTTCTGAGACCCTCTGCCATTGGGGTCATAACAGTATGCCAGGCCAACATTGAATGTTTAATGGATTGCAGAAGTGGGATAATAAGAAAGGAAATTCTGAGTTTTTTTTTTTTTCCTCTCTTCCTCCCCTTTGCCTCTGAGTGGCTTGTGCTTGCTGCAGACATGAATGTCCAGACCTTGATTACAAGTGTAGACCAGCTTGCTGCTCGTGTGCAGGGCATACAAGATTTTGTTACCAGTAGTCCAATGTCTGAACCTAAAATACCTATTCCTGAACTGTTTTCTGGAGACCGATTTAAGTTTAGGAATTTCAGGAATAATTGTAAATTGTTTCTATCTCTGAGACCCCGTTCATCTGGAGATTCAGCTCAGCAAGTTAAAATTGTTATCTCTTTTTTACGGGGCGACCCTCAGGATTGGGCTTTCTCGCTAGCGCCAGGAGATCCGGCATTGGCAAATATTGATGCATTTTTTCTGGCGCTCGGATTGCTTTACGAGGAACCCAATCTTGAAGTTCAGGCAGAAAAAGCCTTGCTGGCTATTTCTCAGGGCCAGGATGAAGCTGAAGTGTATTGCCAAAAATTTCGGAAATTGTCCGTGCTTACTCAGTGGAATGAGTGTGCTCTGGCCGCAAATTTCAGAAATGGCCTTTCGGAAGCCATTAAGAATGTGATGGTGGGTTTCCCCATTCCTACAAGTCTGAATGATTCCATGGCGCTGGCTATTCAAATTGACCGGCGTTTGCGGGAGCACAAAACTGCTAATCCTCTGGTGGTGTTGTCTGAACAAACACCTGATTTAATGCAATGTGATAGAATTCAGACTTGAAATGAGCGGAAAAATCATAGACGTCAGAATGAGTTGTGTTTTTACTGTGGTGATTCTACACATGTTATATCAGCATGCTCTAAACGCCTAACAAGGGTTGTTAGTCCTGTCGCCATTGGTAATTTGCAACCTAAATTTATTTTGTCTGTGACTTTAATTTGCTCATTGTCTTCTTACCCTGTTATGGCGTTTGTGGATTCAGGTGCTGCCCTGAGTCTTATGGATCTGTCATTTGCCAAGCGCTGTGGTTTTGTTCTTGAACCGTTGGTAAATCCTATTCCTCTTAGAGGTATTGATGCTACGCCATTGGCGGAAAATAAACCGCAGTTTTGGACGCAGGTAACCATGTGCATGACTCCTGAACATCGGGAGGTGATTCGTTTTCTTGTTCTGCATAAAATGCATGATTTGGTCGTTTTGGGTCTGCCATGGTTACAGACCCACAATCCAGTCTTGGATTGGAAGGCAATGTCTGTGTCAAGTTGGGGCTGTCAGGGAATTCATGCTGATTCCCCGCCGGTGTCTATTGCTTCCTCTACTCCTTCGGAAGTTCCTGAGTATTTGTCTGATTATCAGGATGTATTCAGCGAGTCCAGGTCCAGTGCTCTGCCTCCTCATAGGGACTGTGACTGCGCCATAGATTTGATTCCAGGTAGTAAATTTCCTAAGGGAAGACTATTTAATCTGTCTGTACCTGAGCATGCCGCAATGCGTTCGTATATCAAGGAGTCTCTGGAGAAGGGGCATATCCGTCCATCCTCTTCCCCTCTTGGTGCGGGATTCTTTTTTGTGGCCAAGAAGGACGGATCTTTGAGACCTTGTATTGACTATCGGCTTCTGAATAAAATCACTGTTAAATTTCAGTATCCTTTGCCTCTGTTGTCGGACTTGTTTGCCCGGATTAAAGGTGCCAAGTGGTTCACCAAGATAGATCTTCGTGGTGCGTACAACCTTGTGCGCATTAAGCAAGGAGATGAATGGAAGACAGCATTTAATACGCCCGAAGGTCATTTTGAGTACTTGGTGATGCCTTTTGGGCTCTCTAATGCTCCCTCAGTGTTTCAGTCCTTTATGCATGATATTTTCCGGAAGTATCTGGATAAATTTATGATTGTTTATCTGGATGATATTCTGGTTTTCTCTGAAGATTGGGACTCACATGTGGAGCAGGTCAGGATGGTGTTTCAGGTTTTGCGTGAGAATGCTTTGTTTGTTAAGGGCTCAAAGTGTCTCTTTGGAGTACAGAAGGTTCCCTTTTTGGGGTTTATTTTTCCCCTTCTGCTGTGGAGATGGACCCAGTCAAGGTCCGAGCTATTCATGATTGGACTCAACCCACGTCAGTTAAGAGTCTTCAGAAGTTCTTGGGTTTTGCTAACTTCTACCGTCGTTTTATCGCTAATTTTTCTAGCGTTGTTAAACCTTTGACGGATATGACCAAGAAAGGTTCTGATGTTGCTAACTGGGCTCCTGCAGCCGTGGAGGCGTTCCAAGAGTTGAAGCGCCGGTTTACTTCGGCACCTGTTTTGTGCCAGCCTGATGTCTCACTTTCCTTTCAGGTCGAAGTGGATGCTTCTGAGATTGGGGCAGGGGCCGTTTTGTCGCAGAGAGGCCCTGGTTGCTCGGTAATGAGACCATGTGCTTTCTTCTCTAGGAAGTTTTCGCCTGCTGAGTGGAATTATGATGTTGGCAATCGGGAGTTGCTGGCCATGAAGTGGGCATTTGAGGAGTGGCGTCATTGGCTCGAGGGTGCTAAGCATCGTGTGGTGGTCTTGACTGATCACAAAAATTTGATGTATCTCGAGTCTGCTAAACGCCTGAATCCTAGACAGGCCCGCTGGTCATTGTTTTTCTCCCGTTTTGACTTTGTGGTCTTGTATTTACCAGGTTCAAAGAATGTGAAGGCTGATGCTCTTTCAAGGAGCTTTGTGCCTGACTCTCCTGGAGTCGCAGAACCAGTTGGTATTCTTAAAGAGGGAGTTATCTTGTCGGCCATTTCTCCTGATTTGCGACGTGTGTTGCAGAGATTTCAGGCTGGTAGACCTGACTCTTGTGCACCTGACAGACTGTTTGTTCCTGATAAGTGGACCAGCAGAGTCATTTCCGAGGTTCATTCCTCGGTGTTGGCAGGGCATCCGGGAATTTTTGGCACCAGAGATCTGGTGGCTAGGTCCTTTTGGTGGCCTTCCTTGTCACGGGATGTGCGGTCATTTGTGCAGTCCTGTGGGACTTGTGCTCGAGCTAAGCCTTGCTGTTCTCATGCCAGCGGGTTGCTCTTGCCCTTGCCTGTCCCGAAGAGGCCTTGGACACACATTTCCATGGATTTCATTTCAGATCTCCCGGTGTCTCAGGGCATGTCTGTCATCTGGGTGGTATGTGATCGCTTCTCTAAAATGGTCCATTTGGTGCCTTTGCCTAAGCTGCCTTCCTCTTCCGATCTGGTTCCTGTGTTATTTCAGAATGTGGTTCGTTTACACGGCATTCCTGAGAATATTGTGTCTGACAGAGGATCCCAGTTTGTTTCCAGGTTCTGGCGATCCTTTTGTGCTAGGATGGGCATTGATTTGTCGTTTTCGTCTGCCTTTGATCCTCAGACTAATGGACAAACGGAGCGAACTAATCAGACTCTGGAGGCTTATTTGAGGTGTTTTGTTTCGGCAGATCAGGATGATTGGGTGACCTTCTTGCCGTTGGCTGAGTTTGCCCTTAATAATCGGGCTAGTTCCGCTACTTTGGTTTCGCCATTTTTCTGCAACTCTGGTTTCCATCCTCGTTTTTCCTCGGGACATGTGGAGCCTTCTGACTGTCCTGGGGTAGATTCTATGGTGGATAGGTTGCAGCAGATCTGGAATCATGTGGTGGACAACTTAAAGTTGTCACAGGAGAAGGCTCAGCGTTTTGCCAACCGCCGCCACGGTGTGGGTCCCCGACTTCGTGTTGGGGATTTGGTATGGCTGTCTTCTCGATTTGTTCCTATGAAGGTCTCCTCTCCTAAATTTAAGCCTCGCTTCATCGGTCCTTACAAGATATTGGAAATCCTTAATCCTGTGTCCTTTCGCTTGGATCTTCCGGTGTCGTTTGCCATTCACAACGTGTTCCATAGGTCTTTGTTGCGGCGGTACGTTGTACCTGTGGTTCCTTCTGTTGAGCCTCCTGCTCCGGTGTTGGTTGAGGGCGAGTTGGAGTACGTGGTGGAGAAGATCTTGGATTCTCGTCTCTCCAGACGGAGGCTTCAGTATCTGGTCAAGTGGAAGGGCTATGGTCAGGAGGATAATTCCTGGGTGGTTGCTTCTGATGTGCATGCGGCCGATTTAGTTTGTGCCTTTCACGCTGCTCATCCTGATCGCCCTGGTGGTCTTGGTGAGGGTTCGGTGACCCCTCCTTAAGGGGGGGGTACTGTTGTGAATTAGACTTTTTGGCTCCCTCTTGTGGTTACTAGTGATATGACTCTGGGATTGTCTTTCCTCAGTTTGGCACCCACCTGGGTCGTTAGTCCAGGGGTGTTGCTATATAAACTTCCTGGATCCTTAGTCCAGTGCCTGGCATCGTTGTAATCAGATCCTTTCTGTTTGCTCCTGTCTGCTGGTCCTGGTTCGTGCAAAATTAAGCTAAGTCCTGCTTCTTTGTTTTTTGATTATTTGCTTTGCTCTTATTTTTGTCCAGCTTGTACTAAATGTGATTCCTGTCTTTGCTGGAAGCTCTAGGGGGCTGGTGTTCTCCCCCCGGGCCGTTAGACAGTTCGGGGGTTCTTGAATATCCAGCGTGGATATTTTGATAGGGTTTTTGCTGACCATATAAGTCATCTTACTATATTCTGCTAATAGCTAGTGGGCCTCTCTTTGCTAAATACCTAGCTCATTCTTACGTTTGTCTTTTCCTCTTACCTCACCGTTATTATTTGTTGGGGGCTTGTATCCAACTTTTGGGGTCTTATCTCTGGAGGCAAGAAAGGTCTTTCTTTTCCCTTCTAGGGTTAGTTAGTTCTCTGGCTGGCGCGAGACGTCTTAGAACCAACGTAGGCACGTTCCCCGGCTGCTGCTATTTGTGGTGCTAGGATTAGATATATGGCCAGCTCAGTTACCACTGCCCTATGAGCTGGTTTTTTGTGTTTGCAGACTTAGTAATTATTTCTGAGACCCTCTGCCATTGGGGTCATAACAGGCATGGCCAGGGATGTTATGTGTCCATCACGGCACACTGGGTTAATGTTAATGTAGTGGATGCAGGGTCCACAGGGGACATAGTGGCACAGTTCTGCCTAGCCCATGGTCTAGGAAACAGTTGGCTGTAGGCGTTTGCACCTCCTCCTCCTCCAGAAGCGAAAGCTCATCCACAGAGCTCAGTCGCACAAACACTCCATCCGCAGCTGCCAGTGTTGCATCCGTAGTGTCCCATTATGGAACAGCTTGTGGTAAGCGTCAGCAGACTATGCTGCAAATTAAGTCTTTGGGCGACAACAGACACACCGCGGAAGTACTGGCCGAGTACTTGCAGCAAGAAACTCAGTCATGGCTGGGCAGTGTACATCTTGAGGCAGGCAAGGTAGTCAGTGATAACGGAAGGAATTTTATGGCTGCCATAGCCCTTTCCGAAATGAAACACATACCTTGCCTGGCTCAGACCTTGAACCTTGTGGTGCAGTGCTTCCTCAAGAATTACCTTGATTTACCAGCCCTGCTCCTGAAGGTGCGCAGACTTTGCTCACACATCCGCCGGTCGTCCGTAGACTCCAGCCATATGCTTAACCATCAGCGATCGCTGAATCTTCCCCAGCACCGCCTAATAATAGACATTGCAACAAGGTGGAACTCTACACTGCACATGCTTCAGAGGCTGTGCGAGCAGAGGCGTGCTGTCATATATTTGTGGGAGGATACACATACACGGGCAGGCAGTTGGATGGCAGACATGGAGTTGTCTGGTGTGCAGTGGTCGAAGCTACAAGACCTCTGTCAAGTCCTTCAGTGTTTTGAGGAATACACACGGCTGGTCAGTGCGGACGACGCCATCATAAGCATGAGCATCCCACTAATGCGTCTGCTGATGCAAAGTTTGACGCACATCAAAGAGCAGGCATCTGCGGCTGAGGAGGGAAGCCTTGATGACAGCCAGCTATTGTCTGGTCAGGGAAGTCTCCGGGACAAGGTGGCGGATGAAGAGGAGGAGGAGAAGGATGATGGGGCTGAATATTTATGTGAGGAGGCTTCTCAGGGGGCAATAGAAACTGGTGGCATTGCAAGGTCAGGTACAGGGTTTTTGCGGGCCACAAGTGAGGTAGATTTTCAAGAAAGTGCTCCTCAACCCAGCACAAGCAGTGAATTGACACCTGGAACTTTGGTCCACATGGCAGAGTATGCCTTGCGTATCCTAAAACGGGACCCCCGCATTATCAATATGATGACCGATGACGATTACTGGTTGGCCTGCCTCCTGGATCCACGATACAAAGGCAAATTGCAAAATATCATGCCACATGAGAACCTTGAGCAAATATTGCCTACCAAACAAGCAACTCTTGTAGACCATTTGGTTCAGGCATTCCCAGCACACAGCGGCGCTGATTGTTCTCACACAAGCTGTAGGGGGCAACATGGCAGAGGTGCTAAAGGTGCACAAAGCCGAAGTGGCATTGGACAAAGGGGATTTCTCACCAGGTTGTGCAGTGATTTCGCAATGACCGCAGACACGGCAGGTACTGCTGCATCGATTCAAAGTAACATAGTAACATAGTAACATAGTTATTAAGGTTGAAGGAAGACTTTAAGTCCATCTAGTTCAACCCATAGCCTAACATGCCCTAACATGTTGATCCAGGGGAAGGCAAAAAAAACCCATGTGGTAAGAGTAAGCTCCACCATGGGGAAAAAAATTCCTTCCCGACCCCACATACGGCAATCAGACTAGTTCCCTGGATCAACGCCCTATCAAAGAATCTAATATATATACCCTGTAACATTATACTTTTCCAGGAAGGTATCCAGTCCCCTCTTAAATTTAAGTAATGAATCACTCATTACAACATCATACGGCAGAGAGTTCCATAGTCTCACTGCTCTTACAGTAAAGAATCCGCGTCTGTTATTATGCTTAAACCTTTTTTCCTCCAGACGTAGAGAATGCCCCCTTGTCCCTGTCACCGGTCTATGATTAAAAAGATCATCAGAAAGGTCTTTGTACTGTCCCCTCATATATTTATACATTAACATAAGATCACCCCTTAGCCTTCGTTTTTCCAAACTAAACAGCCCCAAGTGTAATAACCTATCTTGGTATTGCAGACCCCCCAGTCCTCTAATAACCTTGGTCGCTCTTCTCTGCACCCGCTCCAGTTCAGCTATGTCTTTCTTATACACCGGAGACCAGAACTGTGCACAGTATTCTAAGTGTGGTCGAACTAGTGACTTGTATAGAGGTAAAATTATGTTCTCCTCATGAGCATCTATTACTCTTTTAATGAATCCCATTATGTTATTTTCCTTTGTAGCAGCTGCCTGACACTGGCCACTGAATATGAGTTTGTCATCCACCCATACACCCAGGTCTTTTTCATTGATGGTTTTGCCCAGAGTTTTAGAATTAAGCACATAGTTATACATCTTATTACTTCTACCCAAGTGCATGACCTTACATTTATCCCCATTAAAGCTCATTTGCCATTTATCAGCCCAAGCGTCTAGTTTACATAAATCATCCTGTAATGTAAAATTGTCCTCCTCTGGTTTGATTACCCTGCAGAGTTTAGTGTCATCTGCAAATATTGAAATTCTACTCTGAATGCCCCCTACAAGGTCATTAATAAATATGTTAAAAATAAGAGGGCCCAATACTGACCCCTGTGGTACCCCACTGCTAACCGCGACCCAGTCCGAATGTGCTCCATTAATAACCACCCTTTGTTTCCTATCCCCGAGCCACCTCTCAATCCACTTACACATATTTTCCCCTATCCCCATTATTCTCATTTTATGTAACAACCTTTTGTGTGGCACCATATCAAAAGCTTTTGAAAAGTCCATATACACTACATCCACTGGGCTCCCTTGGTCTAGTCCGGAACCTACCTCTTCATAGAAGCTGATCAGATTAGTCTGACATGAATGGTCCCTAGCAAACCCGTGCTGATACTGGGTCATGAGGTTATTCCTCTTCAGATACTCCAGTATAGCATCCCTTAGAATGCCCTCCAGGATTTTACCCACAGTAGAGGTTAAGCTTACTGGCCTATAATTTCCGAGTTCAGTTTTTGTCCCCTTTTTGAATATTGGCACCACATTTGCTATACGCCAGTCCTGTGGTACAGACCCTGTTATTATGGACTCTTTAAAGATTAAAAATAATGGTCTATCAATGACTGTACTTAATTCCTGCAGTACTCGGGGGTGTATCCCATCCGGGCCCGAAGATTTGTCAATTTTAGTGATTTTTAGCCGCCGCCGTACTTCCTGCTGGGTTAAGCAGGTAACCTTTAATTGGGAATTTTTATCACTAGTCATATTGGCTGCCATGGGATTTTCTTTTGTAAATACTGATGAAAAAAAGTCATTTAGCATATTGGCTTTTTCCTCATCCTCATCCACCATTTCACCCCGACTATTTTTAAGGAGGCCAGCACTATCATTTTTTAGTTTCTTACTATTTATGTAGTTAAAGAATATTTTGGGATTATTTTTGCTCTCTCTGGCAATGAGTCTCTCTGTCTGAAATGTTGAGTCCTTATCTGTCCCTGGCTTTCTGATGTAGAGAGATCCAAGTAATAACACACAGCACAAGAGATGTGTATTCATATGCAGGGATCGCCCAGGAGCTCGCCTCTGACTCACTGGGACTCACCCCTCCTTTTTATATAGCAAAGAGATAAGCATTTACAGACATGCGTACAAGCACTCATATCCTCTAACAAAGAGTATCTATTCTACTGATAACGTTCACTTATGGAATGTAAGTTACAATATCACAAAGGAATGCGTCCATAAAAGGAAATGTCTATTTTGCTCAAGTCTTCCTCATATTAAGCCAGACGTCTCTGAAAAGGAAGACAAAATGGATTCTTCAATCTGATCTCCACAATTCCCCCCTTTGACATATTCCTTTTATGATCTATCACAAATCCCCTTTAACCCCTTAACGACCGCCGATACGCCTTTTAACGGCGGCCGCTAAGGGTACTTAAACCACAGCGCCGTTAATTAACGGCGCTGTGGAAAAAGTGAATAGCGCCCCCCAGAGTCGGATTTTCTCTGGGGTCTCGGTTGCCGAGGGTAGCCGAGACCCCAGAGAACATGATTCGGGGGGTTTTTACCGACCCCCGAGTTGCGATCGCCGGTAATTAACCGTTTACCGGCGGTCGCAACAAAAAAAAAAAAAACGCGATTTGCCGTTTAATTTCTCTGTCCTCCGATGTGATCGCACATCGGAGGACAGAGAAATGTGGTCCCCGATGGCCCCCAATAGCCCCCCAATACTTACCTACCTCCCCCGGTGCTCCTCGTGTCTCCCCATGGGCGCCGCCATCTTTTTTCCGGGAAAAAATGGCGGGCGCACGCGCAGTGCGCCCGCCGCCCGGCACCCGGATGTTCTTTGGGGTCTCGGCTGCCGGGGGTAGCCGAGACCCCAAAGAACATGATCGGGGTCGATTTGCACCGACCCCTGCTTTGCGATCGCCGGTAATTAACAGTTTACCGGCGACCGCAAAAAAAAAAAAAAAAAAAAAGCGATCAGTTATTTCTCTGTCCTCTGATGTGATCGCACATCAGAGGACAGAGAAATAGGGGGATTCGGGGACCCTATCATACTCACCCGGGGTCCCTGGGTCCTCTTCTGTCTTCTCCTGCCAGCCGGCTTTTTCATCATGGCGGGCGCATGCGCAGTGCGCCCGCCATCTGCTGCCATCTGCCGGCCGGCAGGAGAAGACAAGTTGGGGCTAAAATTAGGGTTAGGGTTAGGGTTAGGGTTAGGGTTAGGGTTAGAGTTAGGGTTAGAGTTAGGGTTAGGGTTGGGGCTAAATTTAGGGTTAGGGTTAGGGCTAGGGTTAGGGTTAGGCTACTTTCACACTAGCGTTTTTTGGCTTCCGTCGCAATGCGTCGTTGGAGAAAAAACGCATCCTGCAAAAGTGCTTGCAGGATGCGGTTTTTCTCCATTGGCTTGCATTAGCGACGCATTGCGACGGATTGCCACATGTCGCATCCGTCGTGCGACGGATGCGTCGTGCTTCGGCGGACCGTCGACACAAAAAAAACTACATGTAACTTTTTTGTGCGACGTGTCCCACATATTTCAGTGCCACGTGCCACGTATTTAAGTGACACGTGCCACGTATCAAAGTGCCACGTGCCACATATTTCAGTGCCACGTATCAAAGTGCCACGTGCCACGTATCAAAGTGCCACGTGCCACGTATCAAAGTGCCACGTATCAAAGTGCCACGTGCCACGTATCAAAGTGCCACGTGCCACATATTTCAGTGCCACGTATCAAAGTGCCACGTGCCACGTATCAAAGTGCCACGTGCCACGTATCAAAGTGCCACGTGCCACATATTTCAGTGCCACGTGCCACGTATCAAAGTGCCACGTGCCACGTATCAAAGTGCCACGTGCCACATCTTTCAGTGCCACGTGCCACGTATTTAAGAGACACGTGCCACGTATCAAAGTGCCACGTGCCACATATTTCAGTGCCACGTGCCACGTATTTAAGTGACACGTGCCACGTATCAAAGTGCCACGTATCACGTATTTCAGTGCCACGTATTTAAGTGACACGTATCACGTATAAGTGCCACGTGTCACGTATTTAATTGCCACATATTTAAGTGCCACGTATCAAGATTTTCCATGGAGAACAGACACATCCAGAGATATGTCTGCTCTCCACGGCTGCAGCAACACACTGACAGGAGCCATAGTTCCTGTCGGTGTGTCACTGCGCATGCGCGAGCGAGTTTACCGGCGGTCATTGACCCCGGCACTCTCGCTTAACGGCAGTGCTGCGTGGGAAAGTTCAACGCAGCTGTACTGCTGTTAACCGAGACGCCGGAGTAATTGAACTCCGGAACAGTACGCGATACACTGCTAGGAGCTTCGCTCCTGGCAGTGTATCGCCGGAGAGCAGCCGATCGGCGTGGGACACTCGTTTTATGGATTCTGCGGACAGGGAGTATGAATTTGGTTTATTATTTTTGGATTTTTTCCTGGAGGATCGAGGGCTTCGCCTACAAGTGTGCTGTTGGTGAGTATATACTCTGTGTTATATGTTGTATGTACTGTGTGTCATGTATGTGTATTGTGTGTAGGTGTTTTGTGTAACTTTACAATTGTGCTAAGTCGCCGGACACAGGGACAACTCTCCCATCCTAATACCGGATGGGAGTAGTAGTCCCATACGGCGACTTAGCACAATGGTGGCACTAGCGTCGCATGGGGACACATGTACCGACGCACGTTGTGAAAATTGTGCACAACGTGGGCAGCGGATGCAGTTTTTAAACGCATCCGCTGCCCAGTCTATGTCCTGGGGAGGAGGGGGCAGAGTTACGGCCACGCATCCGCGGAAATGGCGGACGCGACGTACAAAAAAAAGGTTACATTGAACTTTTTTTGTGACGACGGGGGCTAAAGTTATGGTTAGGTTTGGGGCTAAAGTTAGGGTTGGGGCTAAAGTTAGGGTTAGAGTTGGGATTAGGGTTAGGGTTTGGATTAGGGTTGGGATTAGTGTTACGTTTGGGATTAGGGTTGGGATTAGGGTTAGGGTTGGGATTAGGGTTAGGGGTGTGTTGGATTTAGGGTTTTGATTAGGGTTATGGTTAGGGTTGAGATTAGGGCTGTTTTTGGGTTAGGGTTGTGATTATCGTTAGGGTTGTGATTAGGATTATGGATCGGGTTGAGATTAGGGTTAGGGCTGTGTTGGGGTTAGGGTTGGAGTTAGAATTGGGGGGTTTCCACTGTTTAGGTACATCAGGGGGTCTCCAAACACGACAGCCAATTTTGCGCTAAAAAAGTCAAATGGTACTCCCTCCCTTCTGAGCTCTGCCGTGCGCCCAAACAGTGGTTTACCCCCACATATGGGGCATCAGCGTACTCGGGATAAATTGGACAACAACTTTTGGGGTCCAATTTCTCCTGTTACCCTTGTGAAAATAAAAACTTGGGGGCTAAAAATCTTTTTTGTTGGAAAAAAATATATTTTTTTATTTTCACTACTCTGCATTATAAATTTCTGTGAAGCACTTGAGCTTTCAAAGTTCTCACCACATATCTAGATAAGTTCCTTAGGGGGTCTAGTTTCCAAAATTTGGTCACTTGTGGGGGTTTCTACTGTTTAGGTACATTAGGGGTCTGCAAACGCAACATAACGCCCGCAGACAATTCTATCAAAGTCTGCATTGCAAAATGGCGCCCCTTCCCTTCCGAGCTCTGCCGTGCGCCCAAACAGTGGTTTACCCCCACATATGGGGTACCAGCATACTCAGGACAAATTGGACAACAACTTTTGGGGTCCAATTTCTCTTGTTACCCTTGTGAAAATAAAAATTTGGGGGCTAAAAAAATCTTTTTTGTGGGAAAAAAAATATTTTTTATTTTCACTACTCTGCATTATAAACTTCTGTGAAGCACTTGGGCATTCAAAGTTCTCACCACATATCTAGATAAGTTCCTTGGGGGGTCTATTTTCCAAAATGGGGTCACTTGTTGGGGGTTTCTACTGTTTAGGTACATTAGGGGTCTGCAAAGGCAACATAACGCCCGCAGACAATTCTATCAAAGTCTGCATTCCAAAATGGCACTCCTTCCCTTCCGAGCTCTGCCATGCGCCCAAACAGTGGTTTACCCCCACATATGGGGTACCAGCATACTCAGGACAAATTGGACAACAACTTTTGGGGTCCAATTTCTCTTGTTACCCTTGTGAAAATAAAAACTTGGGGGCTAAAAAATCTTTATTGTTAAAAAATATATATTTTTTATTTTCACGACTCTGCATTATAAACTTCTGTGATGCACTTGGGCATTCAAAGTTCTCACTACACATCTAGATAAGTTCCATGGGGGGTCTAGTTTCCAAAATGGGGTCACTTTTGGGGGGTTTCTGCTGTTTAGGCACATCAGGGGCTCTCCAAACGCGACATGGCGTCCGATCTCAATTCCAGTCAATTTTGCATTGAAAAGTCAAATGGCGCTCCTTTGCTTCCGAGCTCAGCCATGCGCCCAAACAGTGGTTTACCCCCACATATGGGGTGTCGGCGTACTCAAGACAAATTGTACAACAGCTTCTGGGGTCCATTTTCTCCTGTTACCCTTGGTAAAATAAAAATTTGGAGGCAAAAAGATCATTTTTGTAGGAAAAATGCGATTTTTTTATTTTCACGGCTCTACGTTATAAACTTCTGTGAAGCACCTGGGGGTTTAAAGTGCTCACCACACATCTAGATAAGTTCCTTAAGGGGTCTAGTTTCCAAAATGGTGTCATATGTGGGGGGTCTCTACTGTTTAGGCACATCAGCGGCTCTCCAAACGTGACATGGCGTCCGATCTCAATTCCAGCCAATTCTACATTGAAAAAGTAAAACAACACTCCTTCTCTTCCAAGCTCTGCGGTGCGCCCAAACAGTGGTTTACCCCCATATATGGGGTATCGACGTACTCAGGAGAAATTGCACAACAACTTTTGTGGTCTAATTTCTCCTGTTACCCTTGTGAAAATAAAAATTTGGGGGCAAAAAGATCATTTTTGTAGAAAAAATGAGATTTTTTATTTTCACGGCTCTACGTTATAAACTTCTGTGAAGCACTTGGGGGTTCAAAGTGCTCACCACACATCTAGATAAGTTCCTTGGGGGGTCTAGTTTCCAAAATGGTATCACTTGTGGGGGGTTTCCACTGTTTAGGCACATCAGGGACTCTCCAAACGCGACATGGCATCCGATCTCAATTCCAGCCAATTCTGCATTGAAAAAGTCAAACGGTGCTCCTTCACTTCCAAGCTCTGCGGTGCGCCCAAACAGTGGTTTACCTCCACATATGGGGTATCGACGTACTCAGGAGAAATTGCACAACAACTTTTGTGGTCTAATTTCTCCTGTTACCCTTGTGAAAATAAATGATTTTTTCGCCCACAAATTCTTTTGTGAAAACAAATGCGATTTTTTATTTTCACGGCTCTACGTTATAAACTTCTGTGAAGCACTTGGGGGTTCAAAGTGCTCACCACACATCTAGATAAGTTCCTTGGGGGGTCTAGTTTCCAAAATGGTGTCACTTGTGGGGGGTTTCCACTGTTTAGGCACATTAGGGGCTCTCCAAACGCGACATGGCGTCCGATCTCAATTCCAGCCAATTCTGCATTGAAACAGTCAAACGGTGCTCCTTCACTTCCAAGCTCTGCGGTGCGCCCAAACAGTGGTTTACCTCCACATATGGGGTATCGGCGTACTCAGGAAAAATTGCACAACAAAATTTGTGGTTAAATTTCTGTTTTTACACTTGTGAAAATTAAAAAAAATGGTTCTGAAGTAAAATGTTTGCAAAAAAAAGTAAAATGTTAATTTTTTTCTTCCACATTGTTTTAGTTCCTGTGAAGTACGTAAAGGGTTAATAAACTTCTTGAATGTGGTTTTGAGCAGCTTGAGGGGTGCAGTTTTTAGAATGGTGTCACACTTGGTTATTTTCTATCATATAGACCCCTCAAAATCACTTCAAAGGTGATGTGGTCCCTAAAAAAAACATGGTGTTGTAAAAATGAGAAATTGCTGGTCAACTTTTAACCCTTATAACTCCCTAACAAAAAAAAAAATTGTTTCCAAAATTGTGCTGATGTAAAGTAGACATGTGAGAAATGTTATTTATTAACTATTTTTTGTGACATATCTCTCTGATTTAAGGGCATAAAAATACAAAGTTTGAAAATTGCAAAATTTTAAAAATTTTCGCCATATTTCCATTTTTTTCATAAATAATCGCAAGTAATATCGAAGAAATGTTACCACTAACTTGAAGTACAACATGTCACGAAAAAACAATCTCAGAATCAGCGGGATCCGATAAAGCGTTCCAGAGTTATAACCTCATAAAGTGACACTGGTCAGAATTGTAAAAATTGGCTCGGTCATTAAGTACCAAATTGGCTCTGTCACTAAGGGGTTAACATATCCATATTTTAGATTACCACAGGGCCAAAGACAAAGCCTTTATTTTTGGTATTACACATGTACACGCTTATATCATTAATAAGAGAATCAAATCTAGTATCAATTCTTCCGTTTAACTCTCACAACCTTTTCTTTGTTTTGCAATAAGTATACTTCAAGCTTGACTGATGTAGGTGTTGTCAACAGGACTTGGAAGGGTCCGTCAAATCTTGGTTCAAGAGCCTTTCTGGTGTGTCTTTTTACATAGACTTGATCACCTGGTTCCAACTTGTGACTTCCTTCAGTGTTGTCAGGATCTGGAAGGGAAGCAAAAACTTGTGCATGCACCTTAGTTAATTGTTTCTGAAGATTTTGCACATAAGAAGTCAATGACTCAATATTTAACACAAGTTGCTGTGGAAAATAACATCCTAAATTGGCAGTCCTGCCAAACAAAATTTCATATGGAGACAGTTTAGTCTTACCCCTTGGGGTATTGCGTATTGAGTAAAGGGCCAGTGGAAGGCATTCTGTCCAAGGCTTTCCTGTTTCAGCCATGGCTTTCTGTATTTTTAATTTTAAAGTTCCATTCATGCGTTCCACCTTACCAGAACTTTGAGGATGGTACGGAGTGTGTAACTGACTTTCAACACCCAACATTTTCAGTACATTTTGAAATATTTCTCCAGTGAAATGAGTACCCCTATCTGACTCGATCACTTCAGGGAGACCGTAACGGGGTATCAGTTCGGCAACTAGCTTTACAGCAGTGTTTTTAGCTGAAGCCTTCCGAACTGGATAGGCCTCTGGCCACCCCGAGAACATGTCCACACATACCAACACATACTCATACCCATTACTTTTTGGCAGCTGGATAAAGTCTATTTGTAATCGCTGAAACGGATAGAGAGGTCGGACGTGGTGCTTCATAGGGGTCTTTGTTGTCTGTCCGGGATTATGTGCCAGGCATATAGCGCATGTTGCACAATAGTCTCTTGCGTAGTTGCCAAAACCTGGAGCCAACCAGACTTGCTTTGCCAGTAGTGTCATTGCATTTGCAGACACATGAGTAGGGTGGTGCAGTCCACCAACTACAATCGGGTACCAGGCTCTAGGTAGACATATTAGTCCATCTTTCTTCCAAATTCCTGCTTGTTCTTCTGCCCCTTCCTTTTTCCACCTGTCCCTCTCCTCTTCTCCTGCATCTTCCTGTGCTTGTCTCAGTCTATCTTCAGTATTTTCTGTGGGGTTTACAGTATGAACCTGCTGTAAGGGTTTGACCGCTGCTGCCTTGGCTGCTTTATCAGCCCTATCATTTCCCCTAGATTCCCTAGTGTCGAGTCTCACATGTGCAGCTACCTTAATTACTGCTACTTCTTTTGTTTCTTGTGCAGCCTCTAAGATCTGTTTGATCAGAGAAGCATGTTTTACAGGTTGGCCTGACGCTGTCATGTAACCTCTAGCTCTCCAGATTACTCCAAAGTCAAACACAATACCATGTGCATACCTAGAATCAGTGTATATATTAGCTGTCTGATTCTCAGCTATTTTTAGCTCTTCAATCAATGCTGTTAGTTCTGCTTCTTGTGCAGACTGTTTCGGTGGAAGAGGTTCTGCTTTGAGAGTTTCAGATTCTGACACAACTGCATACCCTGTATGGAAGTTACCTGTGTCATCTGCAAACCTACTACCATCTATAAACAGCTCTAAATCTGGATTTTGAAGTGGTGTTTCGGATACATTGGGTAAGCCTACCGTTTCTTGTAAAATGAGCTCTGTACAATCATGTGTGTCTGTAGGGAAAAAATTTGCGTGTGGATCAGTGTCCTTATTCCCCCCTTCAGACTCGAGAGGTAGCAGTGTAGCTAAATTGAGAGTCTGAAGCCTTGCAAATGTGATAGTAGAGGGGAGCAGCAAAGAACACTGTAGCCGCAAATGTCTAGCCATGGAAATGTGTTTTGGTTGTACCTGGTTTAATATCCCATAAACATCATGTGTAGTTTGAACTGTGAGTGGATGCTCTAGGACAATTTCTGATGCTTTGTCCAACAATAGCGAGACAGCAACAACTACACGTACACAGGTTGGCGCTGCCCGAGCTACTGGATCTAACCTTGCTGAAAGATATGCAATTGGTCTTTGTTTCCCTGCATGCTTCTGGGTAAGAACTCCTGTAGCATGGGAATCAACTTCTGCAGCCATAAGCTGAAATGATTTGGTGTAGTCTGGTAGCCCTAACGCTGGAGCTGAAACAAGGGCATCTTTTAATTGTTGGAACGAAATCTGACCTTCTTTTGTCAACAAATAAGGTTCACTTTTTACACAGTCATACAGTGATTGCATTAGTTGACTGGCATGTATAATCCATTGTCTACAATGAGACACTATTCCTAAAAATGCTCGTAGCTGTTTATGATTTCTAGGCTCATTCATCTGTCTTATTGCTTCAGTTCTTTGAGGTGTAAGATGCTTTTTACCTTGAGAAATGCAATGACCTAGAAAGACCACTTTGATCTGACAAACTTGTAGCTTTTGTCTATTCACTTTACACCCTTCTTTTTCTAGAAAACATAGTAAACTCACAGTGGACCTTTCTGCAGTTTCTAGATCTGGGCAGCAAAGTAGTAGGTCATCCACATACTGCAAAATTACTACCTGTGGTTCAGGTTCAAACCTTTGAAGAACTGTTTGTAGGGCATTTGAATAAAGAGTAGGGGAGTGTATCATTCCCTGTGGAAGGCGTGTCCACGCCAACTGTTTGCCCTTAAATGTAAATGCAAACAAATGCCAACTATCTTGGTGTAAAGGAACCGAGAAAAATGCATTTGAAAGATCTATTACAGTAAACACTTGAGAACTGGCTGGTATCTGTGATAGTAACGTATGAGGATTGGGTACAACTGGGGTGATAGGATCTAGAACTTTGTTTATTTCTCTTAGATCATGTACCATACGATATTTGGGCATAGAACTCTTATCAAGAGTTCTCTTCTTGACTGGATACAGAGGAGTGTTAGCAGGTGATTGTATCTCTACCAAAACTCCTTTCTCTCTATATCCCTCTATCTGTTTTGTAATTGCTAATTCCTGCTGGGCACTCACAGGGTATTGTCTGAGCTGTGGGAGAACAGCTCCTGGTTGCACAGATAATTTTACAGGAGAAATATGCAATAATCCCACATCAGTGTCACCCTGTGCCCACAGTGTTTCTGGGATCATTGAGAGGTCTAGATCTGTGGTGTACTCTTTTTCTTCAGTATAATCCTCAAAAGCCTGAATTCTGACATATTGTTCTAATGTTTCTGCATCATCAGGGATAGTCAACATAACTGTGCCATCGTCCCTAAAATTGATGTTAGCTTCTAATTTCTTTAGGACATCAGTTCCTAACAAACATGTTGGGGCACCTCTGGCATACAAAAATCTGGATGCAAAACATTTAGGTCCTAATGAGACCTCTAGGGGCACAGTATATGGCAGTGTTCGAATTACCCCATCATAACCCTCAGCAAAAGTTGTTTGTTCTGAAATATCTTCCGGATTCGGAAGAAAATCTTGATTCAAAATTGAGGAAGTTGCACCTGTATCTATCAAAAATGGAATCTCTCTCCCCCCCACATTCACCTGTATCATAGGTCTTCTAGCTGGTAGGGAAGTTTGTAACACATCGAGTCAATCTGAATCTGGTATGGGACCATCTATGATGGTAGATTTCTGCTGGTTGTCCGTTTGGGGAGGGTTATTTCTGGGAACAAATTTGCCTGACTTTATATCTGCCAACTTCTTCCTGCACTCTCTTTGGAAATGACCTGGCTTTTTACAGTAGTGGCAAAGAAAATTGTGTCTCACTCTTCCTCCTGTATTAGCTTGTGCTATTCTAACAGGCTTACGATTCTCTCTCATATCCATGACTATTCCTAAACATCGTTGTTTCACAATATTTGGTTGTTCAATTGTTCTCCAATCTGGAGTAGAGGATTTAAATTTTTCTCTGATTTTCGGATCTAGCCCCTCTATTAATTGTTTTGTAAAAAGTCTCCTTACTGAAGCATCAGTCAAATCCAATCCTTCATCCCTAAAGTTATTTTCTAGTTCTTGACTATATTCTTCAATACTTTGCCCAAATTTCTGCATAATCACACCTGTAGACCCCCTTTCCCTCTGTTTTCCCCTCATGAAAATTATTAATGCCTCTGTGAACTGGGTACCTGATGCTTCTGTCTGTAAGGCACCCCCTTCTGCCACTGGTCTATTGGGCTGTAAGTGTGTCAATAATTCCTGAAAAAGTCCGGGGGACATTTTCATTCTACATAATTCTTCCCCGTCCGCCCAGACCCCAGCATGAGTCTGCATGATTTGTTGTCTATATTGTGCAAATCTAACTGGAAACTGGACAGGATCTGGTGCGTTATGTAAGAGGGACATACCCTCAGCAGGGGACCAAGGGAAGTATTGTCTGGTCTGATGATATCTGGTGTTCATTACCCCGTCAGCACCAGCTTCTCTAAAAGGTCTTGGTACTACCCTAACAGGGGCAAGTACAGCGCCATATCTAGGTGTACCACAGGCTAGGCAATCATTTCTCCAATCTGGATTTTGTTGTCCACAGTGTGAACATTCCCATCCTCCTACCCCACCAAGATTGGGATACAAGGCTGGAAATTGTTTTCCTCCTTCTGCTCTTCCAGATGGTACAAATGATTGGGCTTTTGGATCTAGGTAAGGTGGTGGGATTATGTCACAACTTTTTCCCTTTCCCATGATCCATTTGGAAGTGTCTGGATCATACTTCCAATTCTCCTCTTTAGCTGTTTTTGAGACCTCTATCATACAATGTATGATTTCTTCCCACCCATTATCTTTGATAATTCCACCTCGTTCTTTACTCAGTCTTTCCCATTCTGTACTGAACATAAGTGCTTCTGAAATTCCCAATTTTTCTCTCACTCTTCTAATCTGTCTTCTGACTATCTTTCCACATCTTTCCTGTATGATATCTGCTACTTCCACTTGTCCTAAGACGGTTTTGGTCTGTTTATTTCTCATTTTAGCTATTTCTACCCCAGGTGACGTTTGGACAATCACTGTGGTGATGTCTCGTTGCCTTCTCTCCTAGGGAGCTAAAATATCCTTTCAATATTTGCTATTTCTACCCCAGGTGACGTTTGGACAACCACTTCCTCTGTTGGTGGCGTCTCGTTGCCTTCTCTCCTAGGGAGCTAAAATATTGAAGGGCTTGTCTGCTCTGTTTCTTCTAATATGCAGGACGTACTTAAGTGCTATTATGCACACAGACCCAGCAACACCATACAGATCACAAAACTTTCTGTGTCAGTTAGCATACTTGTCCCAGGCTCATGAAAACCGCGTCCTGGGCTCATTCTATCACACCTTATCCAGGGAATGTAGAAACAAGTTCTATAGGAGAGTCAAGCATGGGCGGAGGTCTCCCAGAAGGACGCTACCTCATAACCCAGTTAGGCTGACTTCACCAATAACCTTGTTCTAACAATCGTGGCTTATTGTTCTACGTACTTCTATTCTTCTTTCACAACATGTCACAACCTTCACACTGTTCACACACTGTTCACACACTGTTCACACACTGTTCACACACTGTTCACACACTGTTCACACACTGCCAGGGACTAGACTCATAAATCTATACAATATGGTAACCCGAGTTCTATAGGTATCTACTCACTACTAGACTAACCCAGCATGACACGGCTCATAGAGATCTTTCGGATAATACAGGGCAGATAAAAGAGAACTAATAATGTCTCTTACCTGGCCAGGTTTTTTTTTTTTTTTTTTTCATTTGCCGTCCATTATCCCAGATCTCCGTTGTCCGTATCCGCAGGTAAATCTTGAGTAAATACTCTCGCCTCGGGTCCCTGTTCGGGCGGCCAAGAAATGTTGAGTCCTTATCCGTCCCTGGCTTTCTGATGTAGAGAGATCCAAGTAATAACACACAGCACAAGAGATGTGTATTCATATGCAGGGATCGCCCAGGAGCTCGCCTCTGACTCACTGGGACTCACCCCTCCTTTTTATATAGCAAAGAGATAAGCATTTACAGACATGCGTACAAGCACTCATATCCTCTAACAAAGAGTATCTATTCTACTGATAACGTTCACTTATGGAATGTAAGTTACAATATCACAAAGGAATGCGTCCATAAAAGGAAATGTCTATTTTGCTCAAGTCTTCCTCATATTAAGCCAGACGTCTCTGAAAAGGAAGACAAAATGGATTCTTCAATCTGATCTCCACACAATCTTTGCTGCCTTGATTTGCTTTTTACAGAATTTATTTAATTTTCTGTATTTATTTAATGCCTCCTCACTACCTACTTAAGTGACAGGAGACTGCATGTGTCCAGTATGGTTACCAACTATTTTTCCGCCATTATCGATGTTCTCCCTCACAGGTCATTCCCCTTTGATTACTGGGCATCTAAACTAGACACCTGGCCCGAATTGGCAGAATATGCATTACAGGAGCTTGTTTGCCCAGCTGCTAGTGTGCTCTCAGAAAGAGTCTTCAGTGCTGCTGGTTCAATACTGACCGAAAAAAGGACACGTCTGGCTCCCCGAAATGTTGATGATCTAACCTTCATAAAAATGAACCAATCATGGATTTCGAATTATTTTGCCCCACCTTCCCCTGCTGACACGTAGCTTGCCAGAAAAATTTCTTGTTTTTGGCCTCCTCTTACTGACTGCTCCAATTCCGCCATTTGCAGGTGCCGAATGTCCATTTGTATACCTCCCTAAATGGGCTGACTCCCCCCACAGGGCCGTGGTCACAATGTGGCGCAAACACCCGTGCGAGTGCCGTTTGCCTGGACAGGAGGGTGTGCCCACTCTTGGGCCACGGCACTGGCACAGGGTCCCTCATAGTACAATGAAGTGTCTCTGACAGTGGTGGTGCACAACCGACGTCAGACACACCGTCGTAATATGAGGGGGCCCTGGGCCAGTACCGCCGCCCACGAGAGAGTGTTCCCCCAGCTCGAACTGTGCTCTACCACTTGCAAAACTTTCCTCTCCCTGCCCCACCACTGTGTAGTCTGTGCTGTTAAATCCTTAAATGGCACTGCCATAACAAATTTGTTGCAATGATAGATGATAGTAAAAATATACCGGGGCCCTGGCCTTCATTTAGACCCCTTAATACTTTGCGCCAACTACCCCTGTCTGCAAATCTGCAGAAGAGCCCAAACCTGTACCTCGCTATGCCACCAGTTTATTTAGGACCAGTTCCTTGGCTGACATTTAGTCCACATTAGTATTTTGGCCTAATAAATGTGTCAGCCACTTCTAACAGTTGACCTCCGCTGAACAAAGCTATGCCACATCTGTTCTCATTCTTACCAATTATGAACTGCATGGAGCCAACTTACTAATTTGTGTCTAGTAACTGTGTCAGCCTCTCATAACAGTTGTCCTCCCACGCTGAAACAAGCTAGGCCGCCAGGTTAGTCCTGCTAGCAGTTTTGAACTGCAGTTAGCCACCTTTTTTTATGTTAGTCCTCTGTCTGTCTGTCTTCACCACACATTACAACTGTACCCCCTCTGAAACAAGGTAGGCCACCTGTGTACTCCTCTTACCAATGTAGAACAGCATTTAGCCTACTTATTTATTTTGTCCTAGTAACTGTGTCAGACTCTCACAACAGTTGTCCTCCACCGCTGAACCCAGCAAGGCCGCCTGTGTACTCCTCTTACCAATTGTGAACTGTATATAGCCTTCTTTTTTATTTTATGCCTACTCTGTGTGTCAGAGCCACTAATTACACTTGTCCTCCTCCGCTGAACCACGCTATGCCGACTGTGTACTCCTATTCCAAATTTTTAACTGCAATTAGCCACCTTTTTTAATTGTAGGCCTACTCTGTCTGTCTGCACCACTTATTACAGTTGTCCTCCACTGAACAAAGCTATGTCGCCTGTGTACCCCACTAACCAATTTTGAACTGCATTTTGCCTACTTTCTTATTTATGCCTACTAACTGTGTCTGCCTCCCATTACAGTTGTCCTCCACTAAACAAAGCTGAGCCTCAGTTAAGATGTCAGATATTTAACTGCATTTGGCCTACTTGTTTGGTTGGGCCCTAGTAACGGTGTCTACTGCTCCTTGGCTTTTCTCCTCCACTGAATATAGCTGAGCTTCAATCTTCAGGCTTTCGGCCTATAGGAATTTTTAACCTGCATTTGGCCTACTTGTTTGGTTGGGCCCTAGTAACGGTGTCTGCCGCTCCTTGCTGTTCTCCTTCACCGATTAAAGCTGAGCTTCAATCTTCAGGCTTTCGGCCTGTATTTAGAATTTTAAACTGCATTTGGGCTACTAGTTTGGTTGGGCCCTACTAACGGTGTCTGCCGCTCCTTGGTGTTCTCCTCCACCGATTAAAGCTGAGCTTCAATCTTCAGGCTTTCGGCCTGTATTTAGAATTTTAAACTGCATTTGGGCTACTAGTTTGGTTGGGCCCTACTAACGGTGTCTGCCGCTCCTAGGTTTTCTCCTGTGCTTTTCTCCTGAGCTTCAATCTTCAGGCTTTCGGCCTGTATTTAGAATTTTGAACTGCATTTGGGCTACTAGTTTGGTTGGGCCCTACTAGCGGTGTCTGCCGCTCCTTGCTGTTCTCCTCCACCGATTAAAGCTGAGCAACAATCTTCAGGCTTTCGGCCTGTATTTAGAATTTTAAACTGCATTTGGGCTACTAGTTTGGTTGGACCCTACTAACGGTGTCTGCTGCTCCTTGCTGTTCTCCTCCACTGATTAAAGCTGAGCTTCAATCTTCAGGCTTTCGGCCTGTATTTAGAATTTTAAACAGCATTTGGGCTACTACTTTGGTTGGGCCCTACTAACGGTGTCTGCCGCTCCTTGCTGTTCTCCTGTGCTTTTCTCCTGAGCTTCAATCTTCAGGCTTTCGTCCTGTATTTAGAATTTTAAACTGCATTTGGGCTACTAGTTTGGTTGGGCCCTACTAACGGTGTCTGCCGCTCCTTGGTGTTCTTCTCCACCGATTAAAGCTGAGCTTCAATCTTCAGGCTTTCGGCCTGTACTTAGCAGTTTAAACTGCATTTGGGCTACTAGTTTGGGTGGGCCTACTAACTGTCTGCCACTCATTACAGTTGTCCTCCACTGAACAAAGCAATGCCGCCTGGTTAGTCCTGTTACCAATTTTGAACTGCATTTAGCCTACTTTATTCTTTGGGCCTATATCTGTGTTTCCTCCTCATCCTGCCCATTGCCCAGCCAGTGCTACATGAGTCTGCAGGTACATTTACCCAGACCACTACATTCCCCTTGCACTCTACACAGCCAGAATCTGACCCTGCTGAAAGTCAGGTTCCCCTTCCCGCATACTATACCACCTTACACGGGGACAAAGAGGAAGGCGCAGATGAAAGTGCAGGTTCCTTCATCAGGTGGGGAGGGCATACTCGTTGGCGACGTCACTGTCACAGGGCCCCTCATAGTACGCAAAAGTGTCTCTGCCGGTGGGAGGCGCCCCCACCATCAAACACACCGCCATACTTTGAGGGGCCATGTGCCAGTGCCAATGCGAATGAGTAGGCCCCCCCTGCTTGCTCAGGATCACAGCACTTGCAAAGTTGAAATACTGACCTCTCCCAGCTCCACCGCCGTGACGTAGTCTGCGTTTCCTGGGCCCATGAAAAACTTGAGCCAGCCCTACCCCCCCACAACTTTAGCCAAATGACCCCCAATTTTCAATGCCTAACTATTATTGTAAGGTAAATTAAGATTCACAAGCTTAAGTGACACGAATTGATCTTTTTGACATTAAAATGGGCAATGTGTTTTCCTGTCCTCCACTCACTGCCGACTTTGCTCCCCCATTGGCTTACATTTGGTTTCGTGTTTCGGTCGATCCCCGACTTTGCACGATAACCGGCTGATTTCACTCGACTCGACTTTTGACAAAGTCGGGTTTCGCGAAACCAGACTCGATCCTAAAAAAGTAAGTCGCTCAACCATAGTTCTGTCTGCTAGCCTTGTTCTACAATTTTTTTTTCCAAACTTCACAAAAAACAAATAAAATACTTTATACAGTCTGTTATGTCAGGCTGAGGCCTGGTGTATCTGTGGTGGATAAATCGGAGCTTAGCAGGCATAAGTTGCATAGTTCTGTCTGCTAGCCTTGTTCAACTCATTTTTATTTTTTTCAAAAATCACCAAAAACAAAAAAAATGTATACAGTGTTATGTCAGGCTGAGGCCTGGTGTATATGTGGTGGAAAAACCGTAGCTTAGCAGTATTACATGCCATAGTTCTGTCTGCTAGCCTTGTTCTACAATTTTTTTTTCCAAAATTCACAAAAAAACAAATAAAATACTTTATACAGTCTGTTATGTCAAATCTGTCATTTGTACTCAAATGACACAGGAACATCATGGGGATCGCCACTGGAAGCATTTCTGACTTCTAGGTCCCAGCTGTAAGCAATGTTGTCAGAGTTTCACGCCATTTTTCCAGTTGCACCAAAAAACATTCCAAAACAAAACCAAAATGGATTTTGCTTGGAAATATGTTAAGGTAGATCCAGGGTAATGACTTGTATATAAGGCAAAATAATTAACCCCAGACCAAAATGTTCCTTCACCACCTGGGCTATGTCACACGCAGCGTTTTTCAAGCGTTTTTCAACTGTAACATTGTTTTCAAACAATACAAATACATTCACTAGGAAATGTCATTGTAACATTTAACAACCCTAGCTGGCCATGTGGTGTGTGACACATAAGGACTAGGGTTGAGCGACTTTTACTTTTTTGGGGTCGAGTCGGGTTTTGCGAAACCCGACTTTGTCAAAAGTCGAGTCGAGTGAAATCGGCCAATCTTCTTGAAAAGTCGGGGTCGTGGATCGGCCGAAACACGAAAACCAATGCAAGTCAATAGGGAAGCATAGTCGGCAGTGAGTGGAGGCCAGGAAAACACCTACAGTGCCCATTTTAATGCCAAAAACATCAATTCTTGTTACTTAAGCTTGTCAATCTTAATTTACCTTATAATAATAGGTAGCCATTGAAAATTTGGGGGTCATTTGGCTAAAGTTGTGGGGGGTAGGGCTGGTTCAAGTTTGTAGTGGGCCCAGGAAACGTGGACTACGTCACGGTGGTGGAGCAGTTAGAGGTAAGTATTGCAACATTGCAAGTGCTGTGATCCTGAGCAAGCAGGGGGTCCCACTCGTTCGCATTGGCACTGGCACAGGGCCCCTCACAGTACGGCGGTGTGTTTGCACGGCGGGGGCGCCTCCCACCGGCATCGACACTTTTCCGTACTATGAGGGGCCCTGTGCCAGTGACGTCGCCAACGAGTGGGCCCCCCACCTGATGAAGGAACCTGCACTTTCACCTGCACCTTCCTCTTTGTCCCCGTGTAAGGTGGTATAGTATGCGGGAAGAGGAACCTGACTTTCAGCAGGGTCAGATTCAGGCTGTGTAGAGTGCAAGGGGAATGTAGTGGTCTGGGTCAATGTACCAGCAGACTCATCTAGGACTGGCTGGGCAATGGGCAGGATGAGGAGGAAACACAGATCTAGGCCCAAATAATAAAGTGGCCTAAATGCAGTTCAAAATTGGTAACAGGACTAACCAGGCGGCATTGCTTTGTTCAGTGGAGGACAACTGTAATGAGAGGCTGACACAGTGAGTAGGGCCAAATAAGTAACTAGGCTAAATGCAGTTCTAAATTGGTAACAGTAGGAAACAGGCGGCACTGCTTTGTTCAGTGGAGGAGAACACCAAGCAGCGGCAGACACCGTTACTAGGCCCAACCAAACTAGTAGCCCAACTGCAGTGTGTTACATTAACAACTACCTAATGAGAGCCTGAAGGTTGAAGCTCAAGAAAACCAAACAGGAGGAACCCAGGAGCGTCAGACACCATGACTAGGCCCCAACCAAAGTAGTAGGGCAACTGCTGTCCTATCTAAACAACTACTTAATGAGAGCCTGAAGGTTGAAGCTCAGACAAGGAAACCTGGAGGAGATCACCAAGGAGGAGGAGAACACCAAGGAGGAGGAGAACACCAAGGAGCATCAGACACCGTTACTAGGCCCCAACCCAAGTAGTAAGGCAACTGCAGTGTTACATTTAAAAATACTTAATGAGAGCCTGAAGGTTGAAGCTTAGACAAGGAAACCTGGAGGAGAACACCAAGGAGGAGGAGAACACCAAGGAGCAGGAGAACACCAAGGAGTGTCAGACACCGTGACTAGGTCCCAACCAAAGTAGTAGGGCAACTGCTGTCTTATCTAAACAACTACTTAATGAGAGCCTGAAGGTTGAAGCTCAGACAAGGAAACCTGGAGGAGATCACCAAGGAGGAGGAGAACACCAAGGAGCGTCAGACACCGTTACTAGGCCCCAACCCAAGTAGTAGGGCAACTGCAGTGTTACTTTTAAAAATACTTAATGAGAGCCTGAAGGTTGAAGCTCAGACAAGGAAACCTGGAGGAGAACACCAAGGAGGAGGAGAACACCAAGGAGCGTCAGACACCGTTACTAGGCCCCAACCCAAGTAGTAGGGCAACTGCAGTGTTACATTTAAAAATACTTAATGAGAGCCTGAAGGTTGAAGCTCAGACAAGGAAACCTGGAGGAGAACACCAAGGAGGAGGAGAACACCAAGGAGCGTCAGACACCGTGACTAGGCCCCAACCAAAGTAGTAGGGCAACTGCTGTCTTATCTAAACAACTACTTAATGAGAGCCTGAAGGTTGAAGCTCAGACAAGGAAACCTGGAGGAGATCACCAAGGAGGAGGAGAACACCAAGGAGCGTCAGACACCGTTACTAGGCCCCAACCCAAGTAGTAGGGCAACTGCAGTGTTACATTTAAAAATACTTAATGAGAGCCTTAAGGTTGAAGCTCAGACAAGGAAACCTGGAGGAGAACACCAAGGAGGAGGAGAACACCAAGGAGCGTCAAACACCGTTACTAGGCCCCAACCCAAGTAGTAGGGCAACTGCAGTGTTACATTTAAAAATACTTAATGAGAGCCTGAAGGTTGAAGCTCAGACAAGGAAACCTGGAGGAGAACACCAAGGAGGAGGAGAACACCAAGGAGCGTCAGACACCGTGACTAGGCCCCAACCAAAGTAGTAGGGCAACTGCTGTCTTATCTAAACAACTACTTAATGAGAGCCTGAAGGTTGAAGCTCAGACAAGGAAACCTGGAGGAGATCACCAAGGAGGAGGAGAACACCAAGGAGCATCAGACACCGTTACTAGGCCCCAACCCAAGTAGTAGGGCAACTGCAGTGTTACTTTTAAAAATACTTAATGAGAGCCTGAAGGTTGAAGCTCAGACAAGGAAACCTGGAGAACACCAAGGAGGAGGAGAACACCAAGGAGCGTCAGAAACCGTGACTACTTCAAAGAAAAGAACCTGGCACGCAACTTAATGCTCGTGAATATTTAATCGTAGTAGCCAAAAAACATTTCGGTCCTTTATCCGGACCTTCGCCAGTTACGTACTAGTAATGGAATGGTTGATTAACGTGACAACGGTGTCATGCAGGGCACAGCTTGTTCTGCGTCTATGGTGACACAGAGGGATTTTTAACCCCATGAATGTGCATGTGAATGTTGTAAGGTAGAGGTACAGAGGAATATACCTGGTGCTGCGCAGATAGTGTATAGGCACACTATGTAGACTTAGAACGCTGACATGTACTGTGCTGAAGTCCTGACGCGGAGTCCAGACACCGTGACTAGGCCCCAACCAAAGTAGTAGGGCAACTGCTGTCTTATCTAAACAACTACTTAATGAGAGCCTGAAGGTTGAAGCTCAGACAAGGAAACCTGGAGGAGATCACCAAGGAGGAGGAGAACACCAAGGAGGAGGAGAACACCAAGGAGCGGCAGACACCGTTACTAGGCCCCAACCCAAGTAGTAGGGCAACTGCAGTGTTACATTTAAAAATACTTAATGAGAGCCTGAAGGTTGAAGCTCAGCTTTTTCAGTGGAGGACAGCATGATTTAGTGGCGCAGACAGACAAAGGTAGTATGTGTTAACTAAAAAAGTTGGCTCTATGCAGTTTTAAATTGGTTACAGGGGTACACAGGCAACATTGGTGTGGTCAGCGGAGGACAATTGGAAGGAGGGACCGCAGACAGACTTCCTAGGCCTAAAATAATAAAATAGGCTCTATGCAGCTTCCATTATGTGGCAGGGGTACAGAGGCAGCATTGGTGTGGTCAGTGGAGGACAATTGGAAGGAGGGACCGCAGACAGACTTCCTAGGCCCAAACTATTAAAATAGGCTCTATGCAGCTTAAATTTGTTGACAGGGGTACACAGGCAGCATTGGTGTGGTCAGTGGAGGACAATAGGAAGGAGGGACCGCAGACAGACTTCCTAGGCCCAAACTATTAAAATAGGCTCTACGCCGCTTAAATTTGTCGACAGGGCTACACAGGCAGCATTGGTGTGGTCAGTGGAGGACAATTGGAAGGAGGGACTGCAGACAGAATTCCTAGGCCTAAAATAATAAAATAGGCTCTATGCAGCTTACATCTGGCACAAGGGGTACACAGGCAGCATTGGTGTGGTCAGCGGAGGACAATTGGAAGGAGTGTCTGACACAGTAAGTACTCCCAAAAACAAAATAGATGTTAACATCTCCCAACCCCCCCCCCCCAAAAAAAAAAGAAAAAAAAAGAGTGGCATACTTAGGTACAGGGTTGTGCTCCTATGCTGACTTTCTGATATAGTAATTTTGCGCAAAGTATTTAAAGTATTTACTGGTGTAAATGTAGGACAGGTCCCCTGACTATTTTAACTAGCATCATACATGTCATCAAATTGTTATTGTCTATGCCAGCCATTGAAGGATTTCAGCGCATAGACTAAACAGTGGTGGAGCACCGAGAGATAATTTTGCAAGTGGTAGAGCACAGTTTGACCTGGGTGGGGGAAACTCTTTCCTGGGCGGCGGTACAAGCCCAGGGCCCCTCATGTTACAACGGTGTTTCTGACGTTGGGTGCGCGCCACCACCGCCAGAGACACTTCATTGTACTATGAGGGACCCTGTGCCAGTGCCGTCGACCGAAAGTGGGCACACCCACCTCTTCAGACAAACGGCACTCTGACGGTGCTTGCGCCAAGTGGCGAGACCACGGCCCCGTGGGGGGAGTTAGGCCATTTAGGGAGGTGTAAACATATCGTATGCTGGACAAACAGCCGCAGCAAATTAAGAGATTGGAACAGTCAGTAATACCAGTCCCAAAGCAAGACCTTTTTAAAGGAAAGCTAGGTGTCAGCCGGGAAAGGTGGGGCAAAATAATTTGAAATCCATGAGTGGTTCATTTTAATGAAGGTTAGATCATCAACATTTTGGGTAGCCTGACGAGTCCTTTTTTCGGTTAGCATTGAACCAGCAGCACTGAATACTCTTTCTGATAGCACACTAGCTGCTGGGCAAGCAAGCTCCTGTAATGCGTATTCGGCCAATTCAGGCCAGGTGTCTATTTTGGATGCCCAGTAATCAAAGGGGAATGACGGTTGAGGGAGAACATCGGTAATGGAGGAAAAATAGTTAGTAACCATACTGGACAAATGCTGTCTCATGTCACTTTGAATTGATGCTGCAGTACCTGTCGTGTCTGCGGTCATTGCGAAATCACTCCACAACCTGGTCAGAAAACCCCTCTATCCTACGCCACTTCTTAATTGTGCAGCTCTAACACCTCTGCCCTGTTGCCCCCTGCAGCTCGTGTGAGAACCATCACCGGCGCTGTGTGCTGGGAATGCCTGAATCAAACGGTCTACAAGAGTAGCTTGTTTGGTTGCCAATATTTGTTTGAGGTTCTCGTGTGGCATGATATTTTGCAATTTGCCTTTATAACGAGGATCAAGGAGGCAGGCTAACCTGTAATCATCATCCTTCATCATTTTTATAATGCGTGGGTCCCTTTTGAGGATACGCAAGGCATAATCCGCCATGTGGGCCAATGTTCCAGTTGTCACGTCAGTGCATATGCTGGGTTGAGGAGGACTTTCAAACAAATCAACGTCACTTGTCTCCCTCAAAAACCCTGAACCCGGCCTTGCACCGCCAGCACTTTCGATTGCCCCCTGAGAAGGATCCTCACCCCAAAAATACTCATCCCCACCATCCTCCTCGTCCTCCTCCTCTTCGGCCGCCACCTCGTCCTGTAGACTTCCATGAGCAGACAATGGCTAACTGTCATCAAGGCTTCCCTCGTCCTCGGCTGCAGACGCCTGCTCCTTTATGTGCGTCAAACTTTGCATCAGCAGACGCATTAGGGGGATGCTCATGCTTATTACGGCGTTGTCTGCACTAACCAGCCGTGTGCATTCCTCAAAACACTGAAGGACTTTACACAGGTCTTGGAGCTTCGACCACTGCACAGATGACAACTCCATGTCTGCCATCCAACTGCCTGCCCATGTATGTGTATCCTTCCACAAATACATAACAGCACGCCTCTGTTCGCACAGTCTATGAAGCATGTGCAGTGTGGAGTTCCACCTTGTTGCAACGTCGATGATTAGGTGATGCTGGGGAAGGTTCAAAGACCGCTGATGGTTCTGCATACGGACGGAGTGTACGGGCGAACGGCGGATGTGAGAGCAAAGTCTGCGCACTTTCAGCAGCAGGTCGGGTAACCCCGGATAAGTTTTGAGGAAACACTGCACCACCAGGTTTAAGGTGTGAGCCAGGCAAGGAATGTTGTTGTGAACTCTGTTTTCGGGCTCCCTCTTGTGGTCACAGGTGGTATTGTGTGAGTTTTGTTTTTGGGCTCCCCCTGGTGGCTTTGTTTGTTATCCTGCGGATCTGTGGCTGAATCAGCTGCCTCGTTATGCACTAGGGAGTTTCCTATTTAGCTCTGCTTCACCTCCACTTGTTGCCGGCTGTCGATGTATTCGGTGCTATTCTGATCTCCCCTGGTTATCTTCGTTTTCAGTCTCTTCTGGAGAAGCTAAGTTTCTGTTTGATTATTTTTTGCTCATCAGTCTGCAATATGATTTCAGTGTATGATGAGTTAGTCCAGCTTGCTAATATGTGAGTTCTTGCTGCTGGTAAGCTCTGGGGTACGGAGTTGCTTTCCCCGCACCGTTAGTTGGTGCGGGGGCTCGAGCAATCTCTGCATGGATATTTTGCTTAGGGTTTTCTATTGACCGCACAGCTCCCTTCCTATTTTCTGCTATCTAGTGTTAGCGGGCCTCATTTGCTAAATCTATTTCATCTCTGCGTTTGTGCTTTCCCCTTAACTCACCGTTAATATTTGTGGGGGAACTTTTCTATATCTTTGGGGTCATTTCTCTGAGGCAAGTAAGGACTTTACTTTCCCTCTAGGAATAGGTAGTTTCTCAGGCCGTGAAGAGACGTCTAGGATTTTCAGGTAACGTTCCACGGCTGCCTATAGTTGTTTGCGGATAGGATCAGGTTGCGGTCAATCCAGATACCACTTCCCCAGAGCTGGTCGTCGGTTTAGTTACTTAGCTAGTCAAATTTGCGATCCTTGCCACTAGGAACATAACAGTACAGCCGGCCCACAAAGTGTTAATTGCATGGCAGAAGCAGGAGAAGAGAAGCCTTGGAAATTTTTATTTTTTTTTTGTTGCTGCCGTGTGTCTAGTTGCTGTGTGTCTAGCTTCTCTTCTCCTCTTAATCTTGGTGTGGCTCTGAGTTCAGCTGCTGACATGGATATCCAGAGTTTGGCCTCCAGTGTAGATCATCTTGCTGCAAGGGTTCAAAGTATTCAGGATTTTGTTGTTCACAGTCCTATGTCAGAGCCTAGAATACCTATTCCGGAGTTGTTTTCTGGAGATAGATCTAGGTTCCTGAATTTTAAGAACAATTGTAAATTGTTTCTGTCTTTGAAACCTCGTTCCTCTGGTGATTCTGTTCAGCAAGTTAAGATTATTATTTCTTTCTTGCGCGGCGACCCTCAAGATTGGGCCTTCGCATTAGCGCCAGGGGATCCTGCATTGCTCAGTGTGGATGCGTTTTTTCTGGCCCTTGGATTGCTCTATGAGGAACCTAATCTTGAGAACCAGGCTGAAAAAGCTTTGTTGGCCCTCTCTCAGGGGCAAGATGAAGCAGAGGTGTATTGCCAGAAATTTTGGAAATGGTCGGTGCTTACTCAATGGAATGAGTGTGCCCTGGCTGCAAATTTCAGAAAGGGTCTTTCTGAAGCCATTAAGAATGTCATGGTGGGGTTCCCTACGCCTGCAGGTCTGAATGAGTCAATGACTCTGGCAATTCACATTGATCGGCGTTTGCGGGAGCACAAACCTGCGCACCATTTGGCGGTGTCTTCTGAACAGACACCTGAGTCTATGCAATGCGATAGAATTCTGACCAGAAGTGAACGGCAAAATTTTAGACGGCAAAATGGGTTGTGCTTTTATTGTGGTGACTCAGCTCATGTTATCTCAGCATGCTCTAAGCGCACAAAAAAGATTGATAAATCTGTCACCATCGGTACTTTACAGCCTAAGTTCATTTTGTCTGTTACCCTGATTTGTTCCCTGTCATCTTACCCGGTTATGGCTTTTGTAGATTCAGGTGCTGCCCTGAGCCTGATGGATTTGTCATTTGCCCGGCGCTGTGGTTTTGTTTTGGAGCCTTTAAAATTGCCTATTCCACTAAGGGAAGGGGTATTGATGCTACATCATTGGCTATGAATAAACCTCAGTACTGGACGCAAGTGACCATGTGCATGACTCCTGTTCATCAGGAGGTGATTCGCTTTCTTGTTCTGCATAATTTGCATGATGTTGTCGTGTTGGGTCTGCCATGGTTGCAGACTCATAATCCAGTTCTGGATTGGAAAGCAATGTCTGTGTCAAGTTGGGGTTGCCAGGGAATTCATGGTGACGCTCCTGTGGTATCAATTGCTTCATCCACTCCTTCTGAAGTCCCTGCGTTTTTGTCGGACTACCAGGATTTATTTGATGAGCCCAAACTCAGTTCTCTACCTCCTCATAAGGATTGTGATTGTGCTATAAATTTGATTCCTGGTAGTAAGTTTCCTAAGGGACGACTTTTCAATTTGTCAGTGCCGGAGCATGCTGCTATGCGGAGTTATATAAAGGAGTCTTTGGTGAAAGGACTTATTCGCCCCTCCTCCTCCCCTCTGGGTGCAGGATTTTTTTTTGTGGCTAAGAAGGATGGTTCCCTGAGACCTTGTATTGATTATCGCCTTCTAAATAAAATCACGGTCAAATTTCAGTATCCTTTGCCATTGTTATCTGATCTGTTTGCTCGCATTAGGGGGTCTAGTTGGTTCACCAAGATAGATCTTCGTGGTGCGTATAACCTTGTGCGTATTAAGCAGGGTGATGAATGGAAAACTGCATTTAATACGCCCGAAGGCCATTTCGAGTACTTGGTGATGCCTTTTGGACTTTCTAACGCTCCTTCTGTCTTTCAGTCCTTCATGCACGACATCTTCTGCGAGTATCTGGATAAATTTATGATTGTGTATCTGGATGATATTCTGTTTTTTTCTGATGATTGGGAGTCCCATGTTAAGCAGGTCAGGATGGTGTTTCAGGTCCTGCGTGCCAATGCTTTATTTGTGAAGGGCTCAAAATGTCTTTTTGGAGTCCAGAAGGTTTCTTTTTTGGGTTTCATTTTTTCCCCTTCTACTATTGAGATGGACCCAGTCAAGGTTCAGGCTATTCATGACTGGACTCAGCCTACATCTGTTAAGAGTCTTCAGAAGTTCTTGGGTTTTGCTAATTTTTACCGTCGCTTCATCGCTAATTTTTCTGGTGTTGTTAAGCCTTTGACGGATTTGACCAAGAAGGGTTCTGATGTTACTAATTGGTCTCCTGTGGCTGTGGAGGCCTTTCGGGAGCTGAAGCGCCGGTTTTCCTCGGCTCCAGTCTTATGTCAGCCAGATGTCTCTCTTCCTTTCCAGGTCGAGGTTGATGCTTCTGAGATTGGAGCGGGGGCTGTTTTGTCGCAGAGAAGCTCTGATGGCTCTGTGATGAAGCCATGTGCTTTCTTTTCAAGAAAGTTTTCGCCTGCCGAGCGGAATTATGATGTCGGTAATCGGGAGTTGTTGGCTATGAAGTGGGCATTTGAGGAGTGGCGACATTGGCTCGAGGGAGCTAAGCATCATGTGGTGGTCTTGACTGATCACAAAAATCTGATTTATCTCGAGTCGGCCAAGCGGCTGAATCCTAGACAGGCTCGTTGGTCGTTGTTTTTCTCTCGTTTTGATTTTGTGGTCTCATACCTGCCTGGTTCGAAGAATGTGAAGGCTGATGCTCTTTCTAGGAGTTTTGTGCCTGACTCTCCTGGAGATTCTGAGCCGGCTGGTATCCTCAGAGAAGGGGTGATTTTGTCTGCCATCTCCCCAGATTTGCGACGAGTGCTGCAGGAGTTTCAGGCGGATAGACCTGACCGTTGTCCACCGGAGAGACTGTTTGTCCCAGATAGATGGACCAACAGAGTTATTTCCGAGGTTCATTCTTGGGTGTTGGCAGGCCATCCTGGAATATTTGGCACCAGAGATTTGGTGGCCAGGTCCTTTTGGTGGCCTTCCTTGTCGCGGGATGTGCGTTCCTTTGTGCAGTCTTGTGGAATTTGTGCTCGGGCTAAGCCTTGCTGTTCTCATGCCAGTGGTTTGCTGTTACCTTTGCCTGTCCCGAAGAGGCCTTGGACACACATTTCCATGGATTTTATTTCAGATCTCCCTGTCTCTCAGAGAATGTCTGTCATCTGGGTGGTGTGTGATCATTTTTCCAAGATGGTCCATTTGGTGCCCTTGCCTAAGTTGCCTTCCTCCTCCGAGTTGGTTCCGCTGTTTTTTCAAAATGTGGTTCGTTTGCACGGGATCCCTGAGAATATTGTTTCCGACAGAGGATCCCAGTTTGTGTCTAGATTTTGGCGGACCTTTTGTGCTAAGATGGGCATTGATTTGTCTTTTTCGTCGGCCTTCCATCCTCAGACGAATGGCCAGACCGAGCGAACTAATCAGACCTTGGAAACCTATTTAAGATGTTTTGTTTCTGCTGATCAGGACGACTGGGTGGCTTTTTTGCCATTGGCCGAATTTGCCCTTAATAATCGGGCTAGTTCTGCTACTTTGGTTTCGCCTTTTATTTGTAATTCGGGGTTTCATCCTCGTTTTTCCTCGGGTCAGGTAGAGCCTTCTGACTGTCCTGGAGTGGATCTTGTGGTGGATAGGTTGCATCAGATTTGGGATCATGTGGTGGACAATTTGAAGCTGTCACAAGAGAAGGCTCAGCGCTTTGCCAACCGCCGTCGCTGTGTGGGTCCCCGACTTCGCGTTGGGGACTTGGTGTGGTTGTCTTCTCGCTTTGTTCCTATGAGGGTCTCCTCTCCCAAGTTCAAGCCTCGGTTTATCGGTACTTATAAGATTTTGGAAGTCCTTGACCCTGTGTCATTTCGTTTGGACCTCCCAGCATCGTTTGCTATTCATAATGTGTCCATCGGTCGTTGTTGCGGAGGTATGTGGTGCCTGTGGTTCCTTCGGTTGAGGCTCCTGCCCCTGTGCTGGTTGAGGGAGAATTGGAATATGTGGTGGAGAAGATCTTGGATTCTCGTATTTCTAGACGGAGGCTTCAGTATTTGGTTAAGTGGAAGGGCTATGGTCAGGAGGATAATTCCTGGGTTGTCGCCTCTGATGTTCATACGGCTGATTTGGTTCGTGCCTTCCATGTGGCTCACCCTGATCGCCCTGGGCGTTTTTGATGAGGGTTCGGTGACCCCTCCTCAAGGGGGGGTACTGTTGTGAACTCTGTTTTCGGGCTCCCTCTTGTGGTCACAGGTGGTATTGTGTGAGTTTTGTTTTTGGGCTCCCCCTGGTGGCTTTGTTTGTTATCCTGCGGATCTGTGGCTGAATCAGCTGCCTCGTTATGCACTAGGGAGTTTCCTATTTAGCTCTGCTTCACCTCCACTTGTTGCCGGCTGTCGATGTATTCAGTGCTATTCTGATCTCCCCTGGTTATCTTCGTTTTCAGTCTCTTCTGGAGAAGCTAAGTTTCTGTTTGATTATTTTTTGCTCATCTGTCTGCAATATGATTTCAGTGTATGATGAGTTAGTCCAGCTTGCTAATATGTGAGTTCTTGCTGCTGGTAAGCTCTGGGGTACGGAGTTGCTTTCCCCGCACCGTTAGTTGGTGCGGGGGCTCGAGCAATCTCTGCGTGGATATTTTGCTTAGGGTTTTCTATTGACCGCACAGCTCCCTTCCTATTTTCTGCTATCTAGTGTTAGCAGGCCTCATTTGCTAAATCTATTTCATCTCTGCGTTTGTGCTTTCCCCTTAACTCACCGTTAATATTTGTGGGGGGACTTTTCTATATCTTTGGGGTCATTTCTCTGAGGCAAGTAAGGACTTTACTTTCCCTCTAGGAATAGGTAGTTTCTCAGGCCGTGAAGAGACGTCTAGGATTTTCAGGTAACGTTCCACGGCTGCCTATAGTTGTTTGCGGATAGGATCAGGTTGCGGTCAATCCAGATACCACTTCCCCAGAGCTGGTCGTCGGTTTAGTTACTTAGCTAGTCAAATTTGCGATCCTTGCCACTAGGATCATAACAGAATGTGTTACAGTTGTGAAAGGGCTATGGCAGCCATAAAATTCCTTCCGTTGTCACTCACTACCTTGCCTGCTTCAAGATGTACAGTGCCCAGCCATGACTGAGTTTCTTGCTGCAAGAACTTGGACAGAACTTCCGCGGTGTGTCTGTTGTCGCCCAAACACTTCATTGCCAATACAGCCTGCTGACGCTTGCCAGAAGCTGTTCCATAATTGGACACCTCGTGTGCAACAGTGGCAGCTGAGGATGGAGTGGTCGTGCGACTGCGGTCTGTGGACGAGCTCTCGCTTCTGCTAGAGGACGAGGTGGAGGAGGGGGGAAGAACGCCTTCAGCCAACTGTTTCCTACACCGTGGGCTAGGCAGAACTGTCCCAATATTTCTGTCCCCTGTGGACCCTGCATCCACCACATTAACCCAGTGTGCCGTGACAGACACGTAATGCCCCTGGCCATGCCTACTGGTCCATGCATCTGTTGTCAGGTGCACCTTTCTACTCACAGATTGCCTGAGCGCATGGACAATGCGGTCTTTTACATGCTGGTGGAGGGCTGGGATGGCTTTTCTCGAAAAGAAGTGTCGACTGGGTAGCTCGTAGCGTGGTACAGCATAGTCCATCAGGGCTTTGAAAGCTTTGGTTTCAACTAACCGTGTAAGCCGGTGCTATAGCGTTCGTGACGGGGCTCCATAGTCTCATCGGGGTCAGATTCTGGATCAGTACACTGCGAGGGCAATGTTCTGATCTGAGTCAAAGGAACAGCATAATAATCTGGCTGTGGCTGTGCATATGTGCACTCCATGTCCGATTCATCTTGTAATGGGCATGGCCTGTTAACAATTTCCCTTTCTAACCCAGGCATGGTATGTGTAAAGAGCTCCATGGAGTAACCAGTTGTGTTGCCTGACGCATCCTTCACTGTTGTTCTGGGTGAAGGACACAAGGAAGCGACTTGTTCCCGATCGGGAGCATCCACTGAAGATTCACTGCTCTGACATTTGGCACTTTCCGAGGAGGAGACGAAAGAGCTAGAGGCAGAGTCAGCAATGAAAGCCAATACTTGTTCCTACTGCTCCGGCTTCAAAAGCGGTTTTCCTACTCCCAGAAAAGGGAGCCTTCGAGGCCTTGTGTAGCCAGACGATGACGCTGGCTCAACAACTCGAGACTTAGGGGCTATATTGCTTTTCCCATGGCCACGACCACCTGATGCTCCACGACCACCACCACTACCACCATTACCAGCTGGCAATGAACGCGCACGGCCACGACCTCTTCCACCAGACTTCCTCATTATTGGAAAAATGTAACCTAACTAACAACCGTTAGGTGGTACGGTAAAACCAGGTAGAAGGTGTACGTGAACTTGTTGTGAATTTAAATCTCCCTTTTTATGTGTGGGAGAATGCAGGGGAAAATCAGGCCCACTGTATTACACTACACTGTTTGATTGGCAGACAGAGGCTGGCAGATATGACACTAACAGGACTGACGCAGATGCACACACTGGCAATAGAAATGTCCCTCTTTTTTAATATGGGAGACAAGGAATTTAATCAGGCTCACTATATCACAGTATAGTTCCTGTGGCACAAAATGACTAACAGATACCACAGACAGCACTTGCACAGATGCACAGAGTTGGAAAGATTATTCTCCCTTTATTTTAATTTTTTTTGGGGGATAAGGGAGACAAGTGATTTAATCAGGCACACTGTTATACAGTAGGTTTTCTGTGGCAGAAAAACAAAGACAGATGCCACACACAGGACTGGCACTAATGAAGATTTGCCAATCTTAATCTCCCACTTTTTTTTTTTGTTTTATGGGAGAATTAGGAAAAAATCAGGCCCACAGTTATACAGTAGGTTTTCTGTGGCAGAAAAACAAAGACAGATGCCACACACAGGACTGGCACTAATGCAGATTTGCCAATCTTAATCTCACAATTTTTGGGGGGGGATTATGGGAGAATTAGGAAGAAATCAGGCACACTGTTACACAGTAGGTTTTCTGTGGCAGAAAGTGGCTTGAAGAGATATAACAAAAAAAAAAGGGACTGTACCACAATTACTATCTCCCTACAGTAATCTCAGAAAAGTATGTCAGGCAGCAATAAAAAGGAGTGCTGCACACAAAAGTCAAAAGTGTGGACAAACAAACAAGATAGCTGTGCAGAAAGGAAGGAGCAACAGGATTTGTGCTTTTAAAAAAGCAGTTGGTTTGCACAGCGGCGTACACACAGCAACACAGCTATCAGGGAGCCTTATAACCTACAGAGCTGATGCACAGAAATCTAGCCTCCACTGTCCCTGCAAAGAAAAGGTGGTGTTGGACAGTGGAAATCGCTACAGCACAAGCGGTTTTGGTGTCAATTTACCCTGCCTAACGCTCTCCCTGCTTCTGACGAAGCGACAGCAACCTCTCCCTACGCTCAGATCAGCAGCAGTAAGATGGCGGTCGGCGGGAACGCCCCATTATAGCCCCTGTGATGCCATAGAAAGCAAGCCAATCACTGCCATGCCCTTCTCTAAGATGGTGGGGACCAGGACCTATGTCATCACGCTGCCCACACTCTGCGTGCACCTTCATTGGCTGAGAAATGGCGCTTTAAGCGTCATATGAAACGCGACTTTTGTGCGAAGATCGCGTACCGCATGGCCGATCCCACGCTGGGATCGGATCGGGTTTCATGAAACCCGACTTTGCCAAAAGTCGGTGACTTTTGAAAATGATCGATCCGTTTCGCTCAACCCTGATAAGGAAACATCTTGTTTCATTTATGAAAGAGGGACTCTTAAAGTCACAGAGCCTATTTTTAGAGGGGCATCAGGCAGTATTTATATTCTTAAAGGGCCATTATTAAACAGTGGGTCTCCTAAGCTGTTATTGCCTATGAAATGAGTGGCTGGGCTGCCAACAATTGCAACACACCCCAATCCCCCCCTGGAAGAAACATGGAGGAGGGGCTCATAAAAAACTGTCCCATTACCAAGGAGCGGGTCTCCTAGACTCGTACTGCCCATACACTAAGTGTATTGGCTGACCAACATTTCTCCATGGGGGGTAAATTTGAAAAAAAAAAAATCATGACAAAATAGTGTTTACTGTTTTGAGCTAGGGTGATGCCCATGGAGGCCCTCCTCCATGTTTCTTCCAAAGGGGGATTGGGGTGCCTGCAAATTTAGGTCAAGGCGGCCCTTGCACTCAATGCATAAAGAAACTGTATGGCAGGACCAACTGAAAAATGTGAAGTGGGTTTTCCTGTGGCCATCCAGTATCGGGGTTCAAAGGCTTATTGGGGTGCATATGACTTGATAGCAGGGCAGGCCTTACATTCAATGCAAGATTTTTTCAGGAAGCGCTCCTGTACCTCTTGTGAAAGGGGTGTTGGGGTGTGTTGTAATTCTAGGCAGCCCAGCCATTCACTGCATAGGCTATAACAGCATAGGAGACCCACTGTTTAATAATGGCCCTTTAAGAATATTAACCCCTTAATCCCGTATGACGTACTATCCCATTGAGGTGACCTGGGACTTAATTCCCAGTGACGGGATAGTACATCATATGCGATCGTCCGCGCTCACGGGGGGAGCACGGCGGATTGCGGCCGGGTGTCAGCTGACTATCGCAGCTGACATCCGGCACTATGTGCCAGGAGCGGTCACGGACCACCCCCGGCACATTAACCCCCGGCACACTGCGATCAAACATGATCGCAGTGTACCGGCGGTACAGGGAAGCATCGCGAAGGGAAGGGGCTCCCTGCGTGCTTCCCTGAGACAATCGGTACAAGGTGATGTACTCACCTTGTACCCAGTGTCTCCTCCCTGCAGTCCCCGGATCCAAAATGGCCGCGGGGCTGCATCCGGGTACTGCAGGGATTACTTCCGGGTGCAGACCAGGCTCTAGTAAGCCTGCACTGCTGTATGTCAGATCGCCGATCTGACAGAGTGCTGTGCAAACTGTCAGATCGGCGATCTGTGATGTCCCCCCTGGGACAAAGTAAAAAAAAAAAAATTTCCACGTGTAAAAAAAAAAAAAAAATTCCTAAATAAAGAAAAAAATATATATATTATTCCCATAAATACATTTTTTTATCTAAAAAAAAAAAACAATAAAAGTACACAAATTTAGTATCACCACGTCCGTAATGACCCAACCTATAAAACTGTCCCACTAGTTAACCCCTTCAGTGAACACCGTAAGAAAAGAAAAAAAAGAGCCAAAAAACAATGCAATTATCATACCGCCAAACAAAAAGTGGAATAACACGCAATCAAAAAGACGGATATAAATAACCATGGCACCGCTGAAAAAGTCATCTTGTCCCGCAAAAAACGAGCTGCAATACAGCATCATCAGCAAAAAAATAAAAAAGTTATAGTCCTCAGAATAAAGCGATGCCAAAATAATTATTTTTCCCATAAAATAGCTTTTATCGTATAAAAGCGCCAAAACATAAAAAAAAATGATATAAATGAGGTATCGCTGTAATCGTACTGACCCGAAGAATAAAACTGCTTTATCAATTTTACCAAACGTGGAATGGTATAAACGCCTCCCCCAAAAGAATTTCATAAATAGCTGGCTTTTGGTCATTCTGCCTCACAAAAATCGGAATAAAAAGTGATCAGAAACTGTCACATGTCCGAAAATGTTACCAATAAAAACGTCAACTCGTCCCGCAAAAAACAAGACCTCACATGACTCTGTGGACCAAAATATGGAAAAATTATAGGTCTCAAAATGTTAAGACGCAAAAACTTTTTCGCTATAAAAAGCGTCTTTTAGTGTGTGACAGCTGCCAATCATAAAAATCCGATATAAAAAACACTATAAAAGTAAATCAAACCCCCCTTCATCACCCCCTTAGTTAGGGAAAAATAATAAAATTAAAAAAATGTATTTATTTCCATTAGGGCTAGGGTTAGGGTTAGGGCTAGGGTTAGGGCTAGGGTTAGGGCTTGGGTTAGGGTTAGGGCTAGGGTTAGGGTTAGGGTTTGTTAGAGAAGGGATTTCCAACCTACTCAGTTATTCTGTCTTTTAGGTACCTACGCAATGAAGCAATAATCAGAGAGACACACGCTCGTTGTCTGTCCAAATAGTCTCATGCTCTTTATTTTTAGGGCTGGGCTTTTAAAGGCCCAAGATCAAAAGGAAATGTAGGGTTACATAATAAATTGGCACATACATCCTGGGACACAAGATAGATTAGGTGAAAAGAATGTAGGGCGTCTTTGCAAATGCCTGTGGTTTTATGAGATGTTGGCTGGACATTGACATTTCTGGATGTTTTTCGAACAGAAAAACATAATCTGGGCAATAACAACCTAACGACCAGATGTCCTTGACATTTTCTGGGAAATTCTTGACCATTGTTATTTAAGATATACGGGAAATGAGACTCAGATGATGACCTTGTGCAATACTTTGTTTTTTTAGCTATTTTTCTGATATAAATGAAAATGAAGATTAACCATTTCTTTAACAATTCTCCTCTTTTTATCATCTGATCTACCTTGCCCTAGATGAACCCTTCCTGTTACTCAGGTCTGCAAGATAACCGTATTTCACGAAATACATGGCTTATCCAGTGTATATCATGGGATACCGACATGCTGTGCCCATTCAAATTATACTTGTGGGTTAGACCTTCTGTTCCTTCTAACCCTATTTCTATCGAGGGATTATTATAAGGGGATGATATAGATACATTTTTATGACATAGAAGTACAGACATTTATATTAATATATTAAAATATATGTTAGAAAATAGAATATAGTTTTTGTTTGTTAGTATAATTCATAGAGTCCATATTGTCAATGAGTCTTTGGAAGTTCTCTGTGGGCTCTTTGTCTTTTATCAGACCTTTGGTCTTCTGAAATACAATCCGCCAAGTCTACTGAAGTTTGATTGTTGCAGAATATGCATTCAGGTTGGAGTGCAGTTATTGAGGTAGTCATCACTTGGGTTTGCTTTATTATCAAGGTAATGATCAACTTTAGCTTTACGTTTACCTGGAAAACATTTACAATTAGAACTGAGAATTTTCTTTATTGCATAACAAATAACTTTATCATCACTGCAATGATTAGTATCACTAAAGCTGCTTGAATTAGGGCATGAATTACACCCGATATCCATACACCTATTCCTTTGAACAGGTTCACGGGGTTTAACCATAAGAGCCATTCAGGGAGGGGTAAATCATCCAGTGAATTAGCTTTTTGCACCCCTTCCCTTTATCATTTCAAGTTATTCTATATCAGGAGTAACTCTCATTAGTCCAGAAGGATCTATATATATATATATATATATATATATATATAGCAGCAACAGGCAGGTCCTACCACCTGACAGAAGCCTCCTTGAGAGGCTGTGAGATAATTATGTACTATAGAATGATGATTAATAATAGCTATGAGCTGTTTCATGTAGGCTGATTTAACATTTAGAGCATCAAATAAATAATCAGTTATACTATCAAAAATGTCACCTAGTCGATACATACCAACACATATTCATAGATGCCTACCTCTAGAAGCTGCATGAAATTAATTTGTGGTGGCTGGAGCAGGTACAATGGTCAGGCGGTGCACTGGTCCCACATTTAGGCATACACAGACTACGCATCCCTATACGAATATAGCAGCAGCTCAATGGAATTCTGGGGTCACCTAATTAGCTTTTACCTGACTTACCATTGCATCTTTGGACTGATGGGATAGTCCATGAGAGAGAGCGCACATCATGGGGAACAGTGCCCTAGGAAGGCAGTACTTACTGTCCGCTCTCCTCAGTCCATCTTCTTGCTTCACACAGTAGTGCCTTTGCCAGTCTTCCTTTTCCGGTGCAGAAGCCTGACCTTGCAGCCTCTGAAGCAGTTGTAGGTCCCTCTCCCCGGACACCTGTACAGTGTATACTTCTGCGGGGAGAGGTAACAGCGCAGCGGCTTTTGCTGCAAGGTCAGCTCTGTTGTTGCCTTCGGCTTCCCTAGTGCGCTCTCTGGTATGAGCCTGCACCTTGATTATTGAAACTTTCTTTGGCAGTTCTAGCGCCCTGAGGAGCTGAGCAACCAAGTCTGCATTGTTAACGGGTTTACCAGAAGAACCAATAAACTTTCTGCTCTTCCATATGGGACCGCAATCATGGAAAATGCCGAATGTGTGGCACTATCAGTAAATGCTCTGCCATTATACATGCTTCAGCGAGTGCTTTCAGTTCAGCTTCCCGAGCAGACATCCTAGGAGGTATAGCTTCACTTTTTACCACCTCATGTTGGTCAACTATTGCACAACCTCTATGAGGTGCTATATCTGTGGAGAAAAAAAAACTGTGACCCATTTACATAAAGCTCTAGAATTACATTAGAGATTGGTGTCTCTTGCATATTGGCAAGTATTTGTGTTAAAATAGTACACCCATAACGTCCCCCCGGATTTATGACAGTGCAAACAGAAAGGGAGGTCATAACTAGGATTTCCTAGTGCTGGGGCTGAGAGAATGGCTTCCTTCCGGTCCTTAAACCCCTCTTTGGCTTCTGGGGTCAGTTGGTATGGCTGACCCTTGTTTCACATTGACAGCACATCAAATAGAGGGTGCATGATTTGTGATGCAGAGGGAATCCATTCTCTACAGTAGCCGATCAGCCCTAGGGATGTTCTCAGTGCACTGATGGACGTGGGCACAATTGCTCAGCTTATGGCCTTTTACCCTTTCTGGTGTTATGTGTTTCAGCTGAGGTGAAATGCAGCGACCTAAGAAAACAACTTTTTCCTCTCTCTCTCTCTCTTTTTTTTTAAATATTATTTTGCTGTTTATCTCTTGAAACCTTACATCCTTCATGGTACAAAAAGATTAGCAAAGAATCTGTTTCGATTAGTCATACCTGTTTGCTCTCTGCTCAGGGGATATTGTCTAATACACACTGGTACAGTACCTGGCTTCAATTTAATGGATGCTTGTGTTATCCTTAAGAAACCAACCTCTCTCTTATCCTTTACCCATACTGCAGCTGATATTTGCTCCATCATTTGCTGAATGTCCTCATCTTTGTCAATTTGCAGTTTTTCATCATGTAGCTAAATTAGCGACATCATAGTGGAGAGGGTTGCTCCAGACAATGGGCCTGTAACAGTAATACTTTTCTTCCAAACAATTAATAACTGCATTCATTGCACTCTTGATATCAGCACCTATCAAGGACATTTATCTGAGTCTAGCAATTGGGCACACAAGTCTGTGGTACGTGCTATTCACACATTCTTGGGTTCTGTTCATGCAAGGGATGGACTGCCCCATCTGTCCCTACACCCTTTACTGTTTTCCCTGTCATGAATCGTTGTGGCATATCCATTTTCTTATATCAGTACGACTCGCCATGTATCAATCAGGCATTTTAATTGTGTGAAAGTGATAGCCATCCTGGGGGGACCACTAGTTTTTTTTTTTACACTTCTCTTGGCCAACTATCCCATCTTTCCTTTTCTTCTCTCCCCCTGTTCCCCTGTGATACATACCTGTCCCCTGCACCGCAGTTTTCACAGCATTATTAAATACATCCGGAGGTATATTCACCATAACAGGGGTTGGCTTTAGCTGCTTCTTTTGCTCTCCTACTGTTAATCTGTTAAAGGCCCAAGATCAAAAGGAAATGTAGGGTTACATAATAAATTGGCACATACATCCTGGGACACAAGATAGATTAGGTGAAAAGAATGTAGGGAGTCTTTGCACATGCCTGTGGTTTTATGAGATGTTGGCTGGACATTGACATTTCTGGATGTTTTTCGAACAGAAAAACATAATCTGGGCAATAACAACCTAACGACCAGATGTCCTTGACATTTTCTGGGAAATTCTTGACCATTGTTATTGAAGATATACGGGAAATGAGACTCAGATGATGACCTTGTGCAATACTTTTTTTTTTAGATATTTTTCTGATATAAATGAAAATGAAGATTAACCATTTCTTTAACAGGTTAGGGTTAGGGTTAGGGCTAGGGTTAGGGTTGGAGCTAAAGTTAGGGTTAGGGTTGGGGCTAAAGTTAGGGTTAGGGTTGGGGCTAAAGTAAGGGTTAGGGCTTGGATTACATTTACGGTTGGGATTAGGGTTGGGATTAGAATTAGGGGTGTGTCAGGGTTAGGGGTGTGGTTAGGGTTACCGTTGGGATTAGGGTTAGGGGTGTGTTTGGATTAGGGTTTCAGGTAGAATTGGGGAGTTTCCACTGTTCAGGCACATCAGGGGCTCTCCAAACGCGACATGGCATCCGATCTCAATTCCAGCCAATTCTGCGTTGAAAAAGTAAAACAGTGCTCCTTCCCTTCCAACCTCTCCGGTGCGCCCAAACAGGGGTTTACCCCAACATACCAGCATACTCGGGATAAATTGGACAACAACTTTTGAGGTCCAAGTTCTCTTGTTATCCTTAATAAAATAAAAATTTGGGGGGCTAAAAAACAATTTTTGTGGGAAAAAAAGATTTTTTATTTTCACGACTCTGCGTTGTAAACTGTAGTGAAACACTTGGGAGTTCAAAGGTCTCACAACACATCAAGATAAGTTCCTTGGGAGGTCTAGTTTCCAATATGTGGTCACTTGTGGGGGGTTTCTACTGTTTGGGTACATCAGGGGCTCTGCAAATGCAACGTGACGCCTGCAGACCAATCCATCTAAGTCTGCATTCCAAATGGCGCTCCTTCCCTTCCAAGCTCTGCCATGCACCCAAACAGTGGTTCTCCCCCACATATTGGGTATCAGCATACTCAGGACAAATTGGACAACAAAATTTTGGGTCCAATTTATCCTGTTACCCTTATGAAAATACAAAACTGAGGGCTAAAAAATAATTTTTGTGATAAAAAAGAATTTTTATTTTCACGGCTCTGCATTATAAACTGTAGTGAAACACTTGGGGGTTCAAAGTTCTCACAACACATCTAAGTCAGTTACTTGGGAGGTCTAGTTTCCAATATGGGGTCACTTGTGGGGGTTTCTACTGTTTGGGTACATCAGGGGCTCTGCAAATGCAACATGATGCCTGCAGACCAATCCATCTAAGTCTGCATTCCAAATGGCGCTCCTTCCCTTCCGAGCTCTGCCATGCGCCCAAACAGTGGTTCCCCCCCCACATATGGGGTATCAGCGTACTCAGGATAAATTGGACAACAAAATTTTGGGTCCAATTTATCCTGTTACCCTTGTGAAAATACAAAACTGGGGGCTAAAAAATCTTTTTTGTGAAAAAAAAATAATTTTTATTTTCACGGCTCTGCGTTATAAATTGTAGTGAAACACTTGGGGGATCAAAGTTCTCAAAACACATCTAGATAAGTTCCTTAGGGGGTCTACTTTCCAAAATGGTGTCACTCGTGGGGGTTTTAATGTTTAGGCACATCAGGGGCTCTCCAAACGCAACATGGCGTCCCATCTCAATTCCAGTCAAATTTGCATTGAAAAGTCAAATGGCGCTCCTTCCCTTCCGAGCTCTGCCATGCGCCCAAACAATGGTTTACACCCACATATAGGGTATCAGCGTACTCAGGACAAATTGCAGAACAATTTTTAGGGTCCAATTTCTTCTCTTACCCTTGGGAAAATAAAAAATTGGGGGTGAAAAAATCATTTTTGTGAAAAAATATGATTTTTTATTTTTACGACTCTGCACTATAAACTTCTGTGAAGCACTTGTTGGGTCAAAGTGCTCACCACTTGTGTTGAGCGATACCGTCCGATACTTGAAAGTATCGGTATCGGAAAGTATCGGCCGATACCGGCAAAATATCGGATCCAATCCGATACCGATACCCGATACCAATACAAGTCAATGGGACTCATGTATCGGACGGTATTCCTGATGGTTCCCAGGGTCTGAAGGAGAGGAAACTCTCCTTCAGGCCCTGGGAACCATATAAATGTGTAAAAGAAAGAATTAAAATAAAAAATATCGCTATACTCACCCTCCGACGCAGCCGGGACTTCAGCGAGGGAACCGGCAGCGTTGTTTGTTTAAAATTCGCGCTATTACTTGGTTACGTGAATTCCCGGCTTGTGATTGGTCAGGTCGGCCACGTTGCCGGGACGCGGACCAATCACAGCAAGCCGTGACGAAATTACGTCACGGCTTGCTGTGATTGGTCCGCGTCCCGGCAATATGGCCGCCCTGACCAATCACAAGCCGTGACGTCACGGGAGGCTGGACACGCGCTCATTTTAAAATGGGCGCGTGTCCAGCCTCCCGTGACGTCACGGCTTGTGATTGGTTGCGCCGCGGTCAACCAATCACAAGCCGGGAGGCTGGACGCGCTCATTTTAAAATGGGCGCGTGTCCAGCCTCCCGTGACGTCACGGCTTGTGATTGGTTGCGCCGCGGTCAACCAATCACAAGCCGGGAGGCTGGACGCGCTCATTTTAAAATGGGCGCGTGTCCAGCCTCCCGTGACGTCACGGCTTGTGATTGGTTGCGCCGCGGTCAACCAATCACAAGCCGGGAGGCTGGACGTGCTCATTTTAAAATGGGCGCGTGTCCAGCCTCCCGTGACGTCACGGCTTGTGATTGGTCAGGGCGGCCATATTGCCGGGACGCGGACCAATCACAGCAAGCCGTGACGTAATTTCGTCACGGCTTGCTGTGATTGGTCCGCGTCCCGGCAACGTGGCCGACCTGACCAATCACAAGCCGGGAATTCACGTAACCAAGTAATAGCGCGAATTTTAAACAAACAACGCTGCCGGTTCCCTCGCTGAAGTCCCGGCTGCGTCGGAGAGGTGAGTATAGCGATATTTTTTATTTTAATTCTCTCTTTTACACATTTTAACATTAATGTTGTTGCGATACCCGATACCCGATACCACAAGAGTATCGGAATCCCGGTATCGGAATTCCGATACAGCAAGTATCGGCCGATACCCGATACTTGCAGCATCGGAATGCTCAACACTACTCACCACACATCTAGATAAGTTCCTTAAGGGGTTTACTTTCCAAAATGGTGTCACTTGTGGGGGGTTTCAATGTTTAGGCACATCAGGGGCTCTCCAAACGCAACATGGCGTCCCATCTCAATTCCAGTCAATTTTGCATTGAAAAGTCAAATGGCGCTCCTTTCCTTCCGAGCTCTGCCATGCGCCCAAGCAGTGGTTTACCCCCACATATGGGGTATCAACATACTCAGGACAAATTGTGCAACAAATTTTGAGGTCCATTTTCTCCTGTTACCCTTGGTAAAATAAAACAAATTGGAGCTGAAATAAATTTTGTGTGAAAAAAAGTTAAATGTTCATTTTTATTTAAATATTCCAAAAATTCCTGTGAAACACCTGAAGGGTTAATAAACTTCTTGAATGTGGTTTTGAGCACCTTGAGGGGTGCTGTTTTTAGAATGGAGTCACACTTGGGTATTTTCTATCATATAGACCCCTCAAAATGACTTCAAATGAGATGTGGTCCCTAAAAAAAAAATGGCGTTGTAAAAATGAGAAATTTCTGGTCAAATTTAACCCTTATAACTCCCTAACAAAAAAAAAAATTTTGGATCCAAAATTGTGCTGATGTAAAGTAGACATGTGGGAAATGTTACTTATTAAGTACTTAGCATGACATATCTCTGTGATTTAAGGGTATAAAAATTCAAATTTGGAAAATTGCGAAATTTTCAAAAATTTGCCAAATTTACATTTTTTTCACAAATAAACGCAAGTTATATCGAATAAATTTTACCAATATCATGAAGTACAATATTTCACGAGAAAACAGTGTCAGAATCGCCAAGATCCGTTGAAGCGTTCCAGAGTTATAACCTCATAAAGGGACAGTGGTCAGAATTGTAAAAATTGGCCCGGTCATTAACGTGCAAACCACCCTCGGGGCTTAAGGGGTTAATGCTGCCTGATGCCCCTCTAAAAATAGGCTTTGTGACTTTAAGAGTCCCTCCTTCAGAAAAGAAACATGATGGGTCTGCTTATGTGTCACACACCACATGGCCAGCTAGCGTTGTTAAATGTTACAATGACATTTCCCAGTGAATGCATTTGTATTGGTTGAAAGCAATGTTAAAGTTGAAAATGCATCAAAAACGCGGCGTGTGAACATAGCCCAAGTGGTGGAGGAACATTTCGGTCTGGAGTTAATTATTTTGACTTATATACAAGTCATTAACGTGGAAAGGATGTACCTTAACATATTTCTCAACAAAATCCATTTTGGTTTTGTTTTTGTATGTTTTTGGTGCACCTGTAAAAATGGAGTGAAACTCTGACAACATTGCTTACAGCTGTGACCTAGAAGTCAAAAATGCTTCCAGTGGCGATCCCCATGATGTCCCTGTGTCATTTGAGGAGTGTTTTCATAATTTTCAGACATTTTTAGACCATAAAAGGACCCCGGGGGGATCGCGGTAAAAATACTTGGGTTTCCCATAGACTTACATTGGGCTCATTGCTCGGGTCGAGTACCTGAGTATCCCAATCTGCTCGACCCAAGCAACCGAGCATTTTAGTACTCGCTCATCACTAGTCATCACTTAATTCTGTGAGCATGCAGCTTTTCTCTTCTTCTCTATTCATTAGCATGCTATTGCAGAAACCCTAACTCCAATATTGTTTAGTTGTGCCCTCCATATTCAATTCTCTAAAAGGATATTCCAGGTTGGGACAATCAGGTCACCTGGCCACATACCTCAAAAGACTGTTAGCTGTCTAAGCTTGGTGCCCGCCAATTGCGGGTTACCACTGGTGGGTATAGCTGGCTCTGGAAGACCCCAAAGTCGTAGCAGCTCGAATTCCAGTGTGCCATTGGAAGAGTGAGACTGTGATTTGCATCATCTTGGACATTTACTGGGACAGTTCTATATTTTATTGTCTGTTTGTGGACCAATAAACTATTGCCACACTGTTTTACCCTCACCCTGTGTTATCTGAGTAGTATTCTGCCCATGAGAAAGGAGTGTGGACATTAAGAGGGATGAGCCCTGGTCCATGCAGTCTTTTTAAAGACATCTGAGCCAGCGGACGAGAGCACAGACTGACCCTCACGTCTCCACATCTACTTTAAGAAAAGTTGTCCCCAAATGCTTTTACACATGTAAAATAACAAACAGAGCTCATCTTCCTTGGGTCCAGCACAAAGTAGATGGCACAAATCACAGAGCTTTGTGTTTGGCTGCAGTGATGCTGGGCACGTAAGTAGTAACAAGTTATCTGTGTTTTATCGCTGCTGCCCAAAAATGTTTATCTTCATGAACAAACTAATGTCAGTGTCTTTGTGATTCCATGACCTTATTTTGAGGGTGTGAAGGGTTGTGTGGTCTAAAAAAAAGTCTGTGTATTTTGTCCAATTTGTCCAGAAAAAAAATTACCAAAGGAAATGGCGACCCTGCATGCACAAAAAACATGTAGCAGTAAAGTATGATATTTATTGTTTATACTGAGAGAGATATGACATGTGATGGGCATTTAGTCATCCAATAAAACTTATTTGTATTTAACATTGATGGAAAGATAGATATTAGACAGATTCACAGACAGACAGATAGATAATAGATAGATAATATATAATAGACAGATAGGAAATAGATAATAGATGATAGATATTAGATAATAGATAGATAAATAATGGATAATAGACAGATAGATAATAGGCAGATAGATAATAGGCAGATAGATAGTTAATAGATAGATAATAGATAATTCATAGATAATAGATAGATAGATGATAGATAGATAGATAGATAGATAAAGCCAAAATATGGGAAGAAGCATCCACAAATTATTTAAGGAGTAAGGTGGACTTGGGTCCACATGGTGTGGCGATGTTTTGGTTCCCAAAATCATTTATTATGCATGATAAAGGCTCTTGGGAGCCATAACGTCACCACACCATGTGGACCCAATAAAGTCCACCATACTCTTTAAGTTATTTTTGTTGTGCTGCTTCCCATTTTTTGTTTTTATATACAGTATTAGACAAGTATACAGGTTGTTTGCCAGGAGATCTGGGCAGCCACCTATTTGGAAAGTGTGCTGTTCCATTTTTTCTAAAATAAATAGATTATAGATAGATAAATAGATAGATAGATAATAGATAGATAATAGATAGTTATTCTTCCCACAATAAAAGTAACACGTTATGTAATTTTCCTACAGACAGCGAGATCTGCATGAAATGCCAAATTGACAAATGGCCAAATGAGAAGAGAGACCAGTGTCTGCCTAAAGTGATGGAGTTCATCTCTTACCAGAATGACACAATGGCTTCGGTATTTTCCTGTATCTCGGTCTTCGGATGTCTTGTGACCGGCTTCACATTTGGGATATTTATTTCCTACCGGGACACTCCTATTGTTAGAGCCAATAACCGGAACCTGAGTTACCTCCTCCTGGTCTCCATCTTTCTCAGCTTTCTCTCTGTGTTTTTGTTCCTCGGTCGTCCCAATGATGTAACTTGTAGATTACGTGAAACCAGTTTTGGATTTTTCTTCTCCGTAGCCGTCTCTTCACTTCTCGCCAAGACTGTCATGGTTTGTGTTGCTTTTAAGTCCACCAAGCCAGGAAGTGCCTGGAGAAAATGGCTGAATGTGAAACTGCCCTATACCATAGTGTTGTTGTGTTCTTCCCTTCAGGTTGTAATCTGTGTTTTGTGGTTGACTATTTCTCCCCCATTCCAAGATCTGGACACTGAGACTTATCCTGGGATTCTCATCGTTCAGTGTAATGAAGGCTCAGATATCTGGTTCTACTCCATGTTGGGTTATCTGGGGCTCCTGGCAGCTATGAGCTTTGTCCTGGCTTTCATGGTGAGGACATTACCGGACAGTTTCAACGAGGCTAAGTACATCACCTTCAGCATGCTGGTGTTCCTCAGTGTCTGGATTTCCATGATCCCGGCTTATCTGAGCACCAGAGGGAAGAACATGGTGGCTGTGGAGATATTTGCAGTGATGGCTTCCAGTGCTGGACTTTTAGGTTGTGTGTTTTTCCCTAAATGCTTTATTATTTTGTTTAAATCTGGAATGAATAAAAAAACGGAGCTGCTCGGAAAAAGAAAGGAATGACTGCACAATATTAGGAACCACTGATAATAATGACTAATTCTGTACATTAGACCCATAGAAACCATTTTAAAGTAAGATGCAAGATTCTCTATCAACCTGTGTATGAAATAAACATATAAAAATGTATTATCCCGTTATCTCCAGTAATTGATCTTTTTATCAGGACGTCTCATATTTGTATTAGAGTTTGGGAAATGTAGAAATTTCTCTGTGGTTTTGGTAAATGATCTGCTTAATCCTTAAAGAGAATCTTTTAGCAGTTTCTCCATGTTAAACTGGACTCATCATGGAATAGCTGCTGCAGAGCTGAACACAACACAGCTTTTATCCTATAATTTCTTATCTCCATTGTGGAGATATGAGATTAGAAATATAGGTTATAATTTATGAAGAGCACAAATGGGCATCACCAGAGAATATTATCTGGGAGCGTGCAGGAAAAGAAGAAACATGTATCTAGAATGTCAAAAGAACATGCTTTCTCCTCCGAGATGTAATGACAGATAGTCCTGCTCTCTGCCTGATCTCTGCCTAAAATCTACTGCAGAGTGTGATTACAAACATGTTTAGCTTTCATCTCTCAGCAGTGAGTGTGGGAGAAGGAATTACAGCTGTACTGACAGTCCATTGAGGGGAGAGCTGCAACTGCAGAGGTGTTTGTAATCATGACCGCGTATCGCCAATGCAGGATCCTTTCAGTCATGAATCCTCAACCCCAACTACCTTGCTCCCTTTTAAACCATACCCTTTTAACTACCCAATGAATTGACACGAAGACATAAATTTCTTTTGGATAATTTGGCCACAGCGGCCATTTTATTAACAAACAAATACATTAATAACAACATGTAAACATTGTAAATATAAAACCTCGAGGGGAGGGTTCTTGGAGCAAATAATCTGGCTCATAATAGGCCGAAAGCCTACCACAAAATTTAACCAAAAACACGTATTTACCCTCAGCCGTAACCACCAGCTCGAGGGCACCATGTAACCCGTTTCGGGCAAACCAACCCCAAAGCTCCCGAGGTAAACACCCCATCCAGAGCCTGTAACAAAAGCCAGATCAACCCTATAAGCATCATCACCAACTCCAAGAACTCCACCCCCCGCCACACACGAACAGCCCTGACCACCTCAGGCTCGTGAGTGCCCCACCACCGCCTCTTTCTACACCTTCCTGTAGACCGAGCGCCCATAAATCCATACCTATCTCGTTAAGATGCACTCCATCATCTCGCCAGAAATTCCCGACCCCGGCCTCCAGCTCAAAGTGTCTAACGGCAATACCACCGTTCCGCGACACAAAACTCGCCACCGACCTATTCAATTTCACCCTGGCCCTGTTAATCCCTTTTTGGGAACGGGCCTCCCGCCACCTCCGGCGTGGCACAATGTCCGACCACACCGTCAGAATACCAGGAAAAGAAACCCACAGTCTCAAAAAATCGAAACGGATATCCCAAATCAATTCCCTCACTGGTTTTGCCCCCAAATCGTTACCTCCCAAGTGAACCACCAAGATGTCCGGGGTGGCAAGTGGGTGGCACGGGAGAATTCCGACAACAAGCTACGCCACAACATACCACGACAACCCATCCAACGAATGACCACTGCCTCCCAACCAAAACCCAGTTGCCTACCATTCAACCTAGCGTCGGCCCGGAGGGCACCCCCAGTAAACGAAAGAGTGTCCAACAATCCAAGCCAAGGAGGGGGGCCGACCTGTAAAACATAACCACAATTAACAAACACAAAAAAACACACCCCAGCTTTGCTGAATCAATGTCGCACATAAGACAGGTAACGATTAGAACTCCACCTGCCTATTTTCTTAATCACCTCCGGCCCCAGGCCCAAACCATCGGCCTCGGACACAGCCCCAATCCGAAAAGAGTGCGAACCGAAATTTTCCGGATTAACACCCAGATATTCCAAGCCTCTCTTCAAAATAGCTACAAACTGGAAACGTGACAGAAAATCCCCTCCTTGGTGTTGTAACAAAGGACCAGACCTGACCAGGCACAAACTCCAATATGCCTCCAAACAGTGTTGCGGGCACATCCCGCTACCATCCACCCTTCCTAAAACTACCTTCTTTACCCTGCCCAGCTGATCCTTCTTTGATTGCCTTATCCAGAAAGCAATACCACCATCCCAAAAACCCATATCTTCCGCCAAAAGACCACCTGACCTGTCCCTGCTCGGGGAAACCAATTCCCCCAAACACAAGGCACCAAAAAACTCTAAAGAAAAAGCCAAACGAAACAGGACCACCTCAAACTGAGAAGAACAAATGAAAACCAAGGCCTCGCCTAACCGCTGCAACATTCCAAAAGAAATGGGCCTATGCTTATCAAAAGTTACATTACCCTTACGAAAACCCTTCAACGCCTGCCGTATCACAAAGTCTTTCGTAATGTCCCTTAACCCTTGCAGCTGAAAACCGAAAACCAAACCTGCAATGAACTTATTCAACCTAGACACAGACCAACCCCATTCCACCATTCCAACCTATCAGGGCCAATAATGCCATTGTCCTATCGCCATCAGACTCAGTCGGGCCACATTGAGCCAACCAACCTTCCCACATAGCCCAGGATGCCGTGTAATCTAACCAAGTCCTATTTGACACTGAAGCTTGAATCAGTCGGCCTCCCGTTCCGTAACAACCTGCCACAGATGCAAAGGACATGCCGCTCCTGTCGCCTCCGAATCTGGAGCCAATTCCCGGAAACGGTCCCACTGCAAACGAGACAAAGCGTCAGCTATGTTGTTTTGAACGCCTGGCACGTGCACCGCCGAAATCCATGCATTCAACTCCAAGCATTTCAACACCAATTCCCTGACCAGCCTGATTACTGGGGGGGAAGAAGAAGATAAGCTGTTAATCACAGACACCACGCTTGAGTTATCGCAATGAAAACGGACGCGCCGGTCCCTAAAATTGTCGCCCCAAATAAACACCGACACCACAATTGGAAACAGTTCTAACAACGTCAAATTCTTGGTAAGCCCCCTCTTTTTCCAATCTTCAGGCCACACAGCCATACTCCATTTGCCTCCACAATAGGCACCATAACCAACTCCACCCGCTGCGTCCGTGTAGATCTCGCAGTCAAAGGCATTGACATCCTCCCACTGAATAAGCGACCTGCCGTTATAGCTTACCAAAAAACGTTGCCAAACAAGATGGTCATCCTTATGCTCTCTACCCAAACGGATAAAATGGTGGGCTGACCGAACTCCAGCAGTCGCCCTGGACAGCCTGCGGCAAAAAATCCTGCCCATCGGCATAATACGGCAAGCAAAATTCAGGCGGCCCAGCAACGACTGCAACTCCTTCAAGGTTGCCTTCCGCAATTTACTGATCCTCCTGCTTAAGCAACAGCAATTTATCGTCAGGCAACCTACATTCCATTTTTTCGGAATCAATGAGAATCCCTAGAAAACTCAAAACCTTGCAGGGGCCCTCCGTTTTATCCTGCGCCAAAGGAACACCAAACTGTCTGGCCACCCATTCCATGGTGGCAAGTGGATGACCACACACCGCAGAATCCGGTGGACCAACAAACAAAAAATCATCCAAGTAGTGGATGACAGAAGGAACGGCCGAAACGTCTCTCACTACCCATTCCAAAAAGGTACTGAAAGTCTCAAACAATGCACACGAAATCGAGCATCCCATGGGCAAACACCTATCCAAGTAAAAGCCCCCTTCCCAACAACAACCTAACAAAGGAATGCTCTGCGGGTGCACCGGCAGAAGCCGAAAAGCCGACTCGATGTCTGTTTTTGCCAACAAGGCCCCGGGCCCGTACCTGCGCACCCACTTTACCGCCGCATCGAAAGAGGTGTAAACAACAGAACACAACTCTTCCGCAATCCCGTCATTAACCGACGCACCCTTGGGATAAGACAGGTGCTGAATTAGCCGGAACTTATTTGGCTCCTTCTTAGGCACCACCCCAAGTGGGGAGACAATTACGTCAGCCATAGGCAGCGAACTAAACGGCCCCGCCATTCTTCCCAATTCAGCCTCTTTTGCCAGCTTAGCCGAAACAATCTCCGAATGCAAACTAGCCGATCTCAAGTTTTTCGTAGAAAAAGGGACAACATGCGTCGGGTGAGGGATCTTAAACCCCTCAAGAAAACCTTCCCTAATAACCTCTGCCTTGAGAGAATCCGGGTATCTATTTAGATAGGGGGCCATCTTTTGAAGCCTCACTGGAGTCTCCCCCTTGACCGCCACCCACGGATGGCTTGCCCCGTGATTTCTTGAAACATTTAGCGGCCCCATGTGAGGCCCCGCTACAGTGGGAGCACACATGTTTAAACTTACAGGTTGCGCCATACTTACACTGGCCGTCGTTAAACTGCCAGCATGTCCCCGTCTTTTCCTTTGCCTGTGACCCCTGTCCTCCTCCACCTTGTCCTGACTGCTGACTGCTACCCCCACCGCCCCCTTGAAAGGACTGCCCGTAACGCACCGGTGCCATAACCTTCAACCACAATCCAATGTCCTTTTGATCCCATTTTATCTCGGGCCTCACCGCCTTGCGCTGCCTAAACTGTTCATCGTATCGCAGCCAAGCCTGGCCCCCATAGGTACGATGCGCTTCACCAATAGACTCCAAATAACAGAAAAGGCCCGAGCAATTCTCTGGGGCTTTCTCCCCTATAACGCTCGCCAGAATGTTAAATGCCTGCTGCCAGTTAACAAATGTCTGAGGAATAAGGCGCCAACGCCTCTTTTCCTCCTCCTCCTTTTTACTATCATCTTTCTTTCCTTTATCCAAATTAAATTTTTCTAAAGGAAGGAGAGAGAAAATCTCAACGTATTTGTCTTTCCAAATCTTTTCCTTCACCTCCTTCTTCAAATGGGCCCCCAGTGGGCCCACAAAGCACACGAAAACCTCACCTTTTGCCCTATCATCTAACTTGACGGTATCACCCCTCCCCATTTCGGTTTGTACCGACACCGACACACCGGCCGCTGAGGACAGCGGCCCGCTACCAGAACTTGCAATCTCGCTCGAACTCCACAACCGGCAACCGACACCCAAGCCCTAGCGGGCGACGCTCGGGCACTATCCGCAACCCCGCCATCCAATCTTCTCAAGATCTGTGACATACCCGCCAAAAGTTCTCTAATACCCGGAACCTCACCACCATCCCCACTCCGCTCAACAGACCCCGAAACACCCGCCACCGGAAAAGGACTAGACATATACTCACGGGGCTGCGCAGGTGCTGTGTCCCCACCAGCCATGCCTCCTGAAGCCTGCCGCTCGCTTTCGTCTCGATGCTTGCTCCCTGAGTCGTAGCTGCCGCTCCTCTGCCCCAAGCCCACGCCCCTGGCCTCCACGTCACCAGGGGGGACCGAGACTGGCGAAGGCGACCGTTCCCTCAACCTCCTGCTGGACCTGGATCTGGCAGCTTGTATAAGTCCCCTGGGTGCCGCAGCCGAACCATCCGCTCTGTGCGCCGCTCCTACGGTGCGTCCACGACTTGCTCCCTGCCGCGGTGATGCCACTGGCCTGGCCGCCATCTTGCTGCGCCATCCTGTCCCAGAGCCAGGTGCACCATGCGGCAGAGGTCCAGGTGCACCCGCCGCAGTACTTCCCGGGTCCCGGCTCCTGTCAGCTGCAGCCGCTGCTGCGCTCCTCCCGCGCACCGTCCCTGGTGTCACCGCCGCTGGAGCAGCTCCCCGGCGGGTCTGAAGTGAAGATGTCGTCACTGCAGCGCTCCCGCGCCCCCTGCTAGGCCGAACCGGAAGTGCGGCCATAACATCCGGTGAAGTGCCGGCGTCCTGTCGCGCCTGCCCAGCTCCCGCAGTGCCTCGTCGTCTCGCGCCGGCAGGGCCGCCGGGTGGATTCCTGCCGGAGGGGGTGGGCGGTGTGGCTGCGCCGCGTCCCCCAGCCCCCACAGGGTCCCCGGAGGGGCTCCGCGGCCTGCGCCTGCCGCACGGTGTGTTATCCGGGGACAGCCTCTTGGGCGGCCTCGACCTCCTGGAACTCCTGCCCCGGCTCCCGCTGTCCTGGCTGCCGCTGCCTCCTAGCAGCCCAGTGAGCTGCTCTTCAAGCCATCCGGCCCTCCTGGATCTCGCCTCCCTGCGAAGCTGAGCGACCAAGCTGTCCACTGTGGCCATGGTAAGTAACACTGCGGCAGCTGGTCCACTCACTTCGCCTGTCTCTGACTGACTGACCCCCTTTCCCGCACTTTTCCCCAGGTCCCCTCCTCCCAATCCCATAAAATTCCCTGCCCCAGTTCCTATCCACCAATCCTGAGCCTCCCATTTTAACTTTTCAAAAAATTACTACCCTGCTCCCCATGGCAACGCAGTCATGTGGGGGCTTCCTTTTAGCTGCGCCCCATACAGCCCCCCCTCTTGACCAGCTCAACTCTCCTCCCCTTTCCCCCTCACTGAATGCTGTGAAATGAAAGTTATAGAGGTGTTTGTAATGAGATTCAGATCTTTTTTATACTCCACAGGAGGTCCAGAGATCAGGGCTGAGAGCAGAGCTCCCCATCATTACATCCCACAGGAGAAGGCATGTTCTTCTGACCTTCTGATCTTCTGCGGACATGTTCTTTTACTCCTGCATATCAATCCTGCTTATGATTACTCAACTTCATGCAGGGGAAAAAGTACAAACCCCCCAGAGGGGAATCTCTGCTAATGTAATGATCCATTGGGCTTATAATAAATTACAGCCTAGACTTCACAACCTACTGTCTACGTAATGGAGGGGAGAAATTAATAAATAAAAACTACATTATGTTTGTCTGTGTAAACACTATTCTGTGATTTGGCCAGCTTAACATTCAGAAACTGGGGAAACGTCCTCGTTATCAATTTTATTAGTAAGATTTTAATGCTCATGAGAAATAAAAGAATACATATTATGTACTGAATACTCAGGGGGTGATGCCATAGTAAGTGATTGTTCTTTCGTCATCACCTTGCCCATCTCTGGGCTGCACTTTTGCTTTACTGTTATAGCACTTGCTTTCGGTGGTTCATATAGCGGTAAGTGTATCAACAGAACACATTTTTGAGGAACTGTTCTAAGTAGTTATGAGCGAGTATACTCGTTGCTCGAGCTTTCCCGAGCATGCTCAGGTGACCTCTGAGTATTTGTTAGTCAGGGCTGCCACCAGGGATTTCGGGGCCCCATACTGGCAAAATGTTCGGGGCCCCCTTGAGACTCCGCCCAGGCTCCACCCCAGCTCCGCCTCCAACCCTCAAACTGTCCACAGCCCCACCACTCTCTCTTGGAAAAACTCCACTTCTCACCTATCACACATTAACAGTTCCCATCACCATATCACACATATAACAGCAGATTTGTTTTGGCCAAAAGATTTTTCTAATCTGCCACCACGACACGGCAGAGTCTTTTGGCCGGGCCCTATGCTACTGTAACCTATTAAAAATTTGTTAAAATATGCAATACAATTTAGGTATATTTTTATTTATTTTTCAATTTTTAAAATGACCAATAATATCACATACAAGGGACAAATACCACCACACCATAACGAGACACCATATTACCACCACAGTGACTGAATAATACCACATACATGGAACAAATATCACCGCATCATGTCCAAATCACATATTACCACCACATGGTGGTCAATAATACCACATACAGGGAACAAATGCCACCACACCATGACCAGACCACATATTACCACCACAGTGACCGAATAATAGCACATACAAGGGACAAATACCATCGCACCATGACCAGACCACATATTACCCCCACATAGTGACTGAATACTGCAATACTGATCATTAATAAAAAAAACCCACAATACTAATATCACCATATGTGCCATTATACACAGGAGATCTGTACTTAGTATGCAGTGTCCGTGTACAGGTAACACACTGACTCACCAGTGACGTCTCTAGATGAAGTCTTTCAGCCTCGCTTTCCATCTTCATACAGCACAGACTGCCATCACATCTTCCAGCCAGGACTTGTCTCTGCAGAAAATAACACAGTTATCTAGAGCTCCTCTTGCAGAACACATTGCTTAATTTTTCCACAACTTCTACACTACACCAGATGAAGAAAAAAAGGCGACATAGTATCACTCTACACAGTAACAGGACCGCCCCCCCATTTAGAACAGTATCCTCAAAAAATAAAATAAATACATCAATGCAGTAATAATATCCCTTAATTAGCCCCTATGGTAATAATATCCCCCATCCTGGCCCGTGTATCTCATTCCTGGCTACAGCCATATGTTCTCACATTCTGCCCCCATATGATCTCCCCATCTGTCCCATGATCCTGCCCTATCTGTCCCATGATCCTGACCCATCTGTCTCATGATCCTGCCGCCCCATCTGTCTCCATCATATCCATCCTGCCCCATCTGTCTCCATCCTGCCCCATCTGTCTCCATCCTGCCCCATATTCCTGCCCCATATGTCTCCATCCTGCCCCATCTGTCTCCATCATGCCCCATATGTCTCCATCCTGACCTATATTCCTGCCCCATTTGTCTCTATCCTGCCCTGTGTCTCCATCCTGCCCCATGTCTCCATCCTGACCCATATTCCTGCCCTCTCTGTCTCCATCTTGCCCTATATTCCTGCCCCATTTGTCTCCATCCTGCCCTGTGTCTCCATCCTGCCCCATGTCTCCATCCTGCCCCATGTCTCCATCCTGCCCCATGTCTCCATCCTGCCCCATATCCCTGCCCCATCTGTCTCCATTCTGCCCCATATTCCTGCCCCATCTGTCTCCAACCTGCCCCATCTGTCTCCATCCTGCCCTATATTCCTGCCTCATTTGTCTCCATCCAGCCCCTGTGTCACACATTCTACCCCCTGTGTCACACATTCTGCCCCGTGTTTGCATTCCTGCCCCGTGTCTCACATTCCTGCCCCCTGTGTTTTCATTCCTGCCCCGTGTATCACATTCCTGCCCGGTGTTTTCATTCCTGCCCCGTGTCTCACATTCCTGCCCCATGTCTCACATTCCTGCTCCCTGTGTTTTCATTCCTGCACAGTCTCACATTCCTCACATTCCTGCTCCCATGTCTCCATCAAGCCCCTGTGTCTCCCATCCTGCCCTATTGTCTTTATCATGCCCCGGGCTTGCCGCATTCAGTAAAAAAACAAAACAAAAAAAAAACACCTTTCTCCTTACCTGTCCGGGCTCCAGCACTGACGTCCATTGCAGGCATTTCAGTGCGGAGTCGCCGGCAAATGATGTTTGTGCGCGCTGACGTCGCTGCCAGCCTCCGATTGGCTGGCGGCTTTAACTGTTGCCTTGTGGGCCCGGACGGACCCGCAAGCAACAGAGGACACTGAACCTGCGTCTCAGACGCAGGTTCAGTGTACTGTCTGAAGCCTGCCGTTGGGGCCGGGCCCGATGGGCAGATGAGACGGGGCCTGATGCGGCCAGTCACGGCCGTAATGCCCTGATGGCGGCCCTGTTGTTAGTGTCCGGAGGTTAAGTTTTCATCGCGGCAGCTGAATGATTTACATCTGTTAGCCAGAATGAGTACATGTGGGGGTTGCCTGGTTGTTAGGGAATCCTCACATGTACTTAGCCTGGCTAATAGATGTACAGTAAATCATTCAGCTGAGGCGATGAAAACTTAATATCCGAACACTAACAAATACTCGGAGCAATGAGTACACTCGCTCATCACTAGTTCTAAGGTAATCGAATTTCTTAGAATTTTCCATCATTTTTGGATTCTGGTGAATCAGAATTTTGCCATTTTGCTGGATTTTTATGTAACAATATAATATCACATTGTCCTTGCCATACACCTGTCCATGCTGCCCAATCTCCTTGCTTGGTCTCCACCCCACCCAGTCCATAAGTTCCAGCTTTGGCTTTCTCATTACTTTTGCTGGGTTTCTCAGATGCCAACTACGCCTTAATCACTAAACATTATACAGTGTAAGATTGCGCTCACTATCTGTCTTGGGGGACACTCATTTGGCAGTGGATTAACGTAGTCAGGCACGGGTTTTCACTTTAACAGTCCGTGTGGTTTATTACGGAGTCATAAGCCACAGAAATATGAACGACAAGCAAACAGTCTTTACATTAATCTTCACATCATAGTATATGGCTTTGAAACGCGGTCACTAAACACGCCGAACCTCTGTGTCCAGTTATCGTGGGTGACCACACGCCATACAGTTCATTAATGTCCATGGAGCACAACAGGCACCAACATACGACATTACGGTTGCAGTCTCTAATCATGCTGGACTTTACTCCGTCCAGTTACCATGGGTGACTGCACAGTTCCCCATATGCTGGATTACCTTCCAGGAGCTCCTGCTCCATACGCTGACTCCTGTCAGTACTCTCTCAGGGAAGCTGCCGAACTGGGATCACCGTCCTGGGCAATGCCTTGCTCACCAGGCCACCTGACAGTCCAGATCCTCAGACGGGCTGTAGCTTCCCCAAATGCAGTGCCATCACGGACTCTGCACACGTGTCCTCTCTGTGTGCTATTCAGGACGTCCATCCCCATCTGGGACCGTCCAACACACAGGCCCCCAGGTCCAAGGCCTCCCCATGTGCCCTCCAGGGATCTAGTCCTACTCCCACGACCTCCCAACACAGAGGCCCTCCAGGACCTGGCACACAGACCACTCAGGTCCATCAATCTTTTTTTCCATGTGACCCACATGGTCACATTATATACTTGTAGCAACTCCCATAGGTGGGAGGTGGCTAGTTCAACCATTATAACTACCGATATGCCTCCATGCATATCCTGAGAAGCACATGCAGCGTCCCCTAGCTGTAACAGGGGTCACTGCATCACAACACTAAATAACTAACCCCTAAAATGACAACAACAGGGATAGTAACTTCCCTGACAATCATGGACAAATTCAACAGCAACAGAGAAAATAGAGATCTATGACCTACACATCCTAATAATAATAAACTAGCTGTTTCCAGCCAGCTAACACTCGGCACGTTCATTACTATCTAATTAACGCTGCTGGTGATTAAACTAAAGTAAATAATGACAACATTCAATAGCGCTTACGCAGGTGGTAAATTATAGGGTTGAGCGAAACGGATCGGACAAATTCAAAAATCGCTGACTTTCGGCAAAGTCTGGTTTCATGAAACCCGACCCGATCCTAGTGTGGAATCGGCCATGAGGTAGGCGATCTGCACGCCAAAGTCGCGTTTCGTATGATGTGTTCAGCGCCATTTTTCAACCAATGAAGGAGGACGCAGAGTGTGGGCAGCGTGATGACATAGGTCTCGATCCCCACCATCTTAGAGAAGGGCATGACAGTGATTGGCTTGCTTTCTGCGGCATCACAGGGGCTATAAAGGGGCATGCACGCCGACCGCCATCTTACTTCTGCCGATCTCAGCATAGGGAGAGATTGCTGCAGCTTCATCAGAAGCAGGGATAGCGTTAGGGAGGAAAGATTAAACCTCAAACCGCTTGTGCTGTAGCGATTTCCACTGTCCAACACCACCTTTTTTTGCAGGGACAGTGGAGGCTATATCTTTGTGCATCAGCTCTGTAGCTTATAAGGCTCCCTGATAGCTGCATTGCTGTTTGTACGCTGCTGTGCAAACCAACTGCTTTTTTAAAAGCAAAAATCCTGTTGCTCCTTTCTGCACAGTTATCTTGTTTATTTGTCCACACTTTTGTGTGCAGCAGTCCTTTTTATTGCTGCCATACTTGTCCTGAGATCATTGTAGGGAGATTGAAATTGTACTACAGTCCTTGTATTTTTTCATATATCTTCCAGCCACTTGCTGCCACTTACATTGCATTGTTTTATACACTGGGCCTGAGTTTTTGTTCAGTTTCCCCCCCAAAAAAAGTGAGATTCAAATTCTCACAAAGTGGATATATGTCAGTCCTGTTAGGTTGTCGTATATCATCCAGCCACTTGCTGCCACTTACATTGCGTTGTTTTATACACTGGGCCTGAGTTTTTGTTCAGTCTCCCCCCCAAAAAAGGGAGATTCAAATTCTCACAAAGTGAATATATTTCAGTCCTGTTAGTTTAAATTCTCAACAAGTTTATATACAACTTATACCTTGTTTTACAGTACCATATAACTGTTGTTATTTTGGTTAGATTTTTTTAAAAATGAGGAAGTCTGGTGGATGAGGCCATGGGCGTAGGTTGCCAGCTGGTACTGATGGTGGTGGTGGTGGTCGTGCATCTGGTGGTAGTGGGAAAAGCACAATAGCACCTAAGGCTGGAGGTGTTGAGCCAGTGTCATTGTCTGGCTACACAAGGCCTCGAAGGCTCCCTTATCTGGGTATAGGAAAACATCTTTTAAAGCCGGAGCAGCAGGAAAAAGTTTTGGCTTCTCTTGCTGACTCAGCCTCTAGCTCTTTCGCCTTCTCTTCAGAAAGTTCAAAATATAAAAGCAGCTAGTCATCAGTGGATGCTCCCGGTCAGGAATAAGACATTTCCTTGTGTCCTTCACCCAAACCAAAAGTGAAGGATGCGTCAGGCAACACTACAGGTTACTCCATGGAGCTCTTTACACATACCGTGCCTGGGCTAGAAAGGGAAATTGTTAACTGCCCATTACAAGATGAATCGGACATGGAGTGCACTGATGCACAGCCACAGCTCGATAATTATGCTGTTCCATTGACTCAGATCACTACATTGCCCTCGCAGTGTTCTGAGCCTTAATCTGACCCTGATGAGACTTTGGTGCCCCGTCCCGAACGCTATAGCACCTTACACGGTGACACAGAGGAAGGTGCACATGACATTGAAGAGGAGGTGATAGATGACCCAGTTGTCGACCCAGATTGGCAGCCATTGGGGGAAGAGGGTGCCACTGCCAGTAGCTCAGAAGCGGAGGATGATGATCCGCAGCAGCCATCTACATCGCAACAGCTGTCATCTGGCAGGCCCGTATCAGGCCAAAAACGTTTTTAAAAAACAAAAACAGTTTTAGGACAGCGTGGCCATCTGGTGAAAGTAGCACAGCGTGCAATGCCTGAAAAGGTATTCCATAGTAGGAAGAGTGAAGTGTGGCAATTTTTTAACCAAGATCCGAATGATCAGTCAAAAGTTATCTGTAAGAAATGCTCAAAGACCTTCAGCAGAGGGAAGAATCTTCAAAATTTAAATACAACGTGCATGCTTAGACATTTAACCTGCATGCACTTGCAAGCCTGGACTAACTACCAAACTTCCCGTACCGTTGGTGCACCTAATCAGAATGAAGGTAGTCAGCAACGCCACATTGCTTCCCTCACTGTAAGCCCACCGGTTAGAACACCACCAGCAGCAAATGTGGAGGTATCGTCACAAGGCCAAAGCAGTCAGGGAATCACCAGGTTCTTAGTAGGAAACATTGTATGTAGGCCAACATCAAGAATACCATCACCAATCCTCTCGCAATCCGCCATGTCCAACACCCCCACCGCTAGTTCCACTGTTGTGAATTAGACTTTTTGGCTCCCTCTTGTGGTTACTAGTGATATGACTCTGGGATTGTCTTTCCTCAGTTTGGCACCCACCTGGGTCGTTAGTCCAGGGGTGTTGCTATATAAACTTCCTGGATCCTTAGTCCAGTGCCTGGCATCGTTGTAATCAGATCCTTTCTGTTTGCTCCTGTCTGCTGGTCCTGGTTCGTGCAAAATTAAGCTAAGTCCTGCTTCTTTGTTTCTTGGTTATTTGCTTTGCTCTTATTTTTGTCCAGCTTGTACTAAATGTGATTCCTGACTTTGCTGGAAGCTCTAGAGGGCTGGTGTTATCCCCCCGGGCCGTTAGACGGTTCGGGGGTTCTTGAATATCCAGCGTGGATATTTTGATAGGGTTTTTGCTGACCATATAAGTCATCTTACTATATTCTGCTATTAGCTAGTGGGCCTCTCTTTGCTAAATACCTAGCTCATTCTTACGTTTGTCTTTTCCTCTTACCTCACCGTTATTATTTGTTGGGGGCTTGTATCCAACTTTTGGGGTCTTTTCTCTGGAGGCAAGAAAGGTCTTTCTTTTCCCTTCTAGGGTTAGTTAGTTCTCCGGCTGGCGCGAGATGTCTAGAACCAACGTAGGCACGTTCCCCGGCTGCTGCTATTTGTGGTGCTAGGATTAGATATATGGTCAGCTCAGTTACCACTGCCCTATGAGCTGGTTTTTTTGTGTTTGCAGACTTAGTAATTATTTCTGAGACCCTCTGCCATTGGGGTCATAACAGTATGCCAGGCCAACATTGAATGTTTAATGCATTGCAGAAGTGGGATAATAAGAAAGGAAATTCTGAGTTTTTTTTTTTTTCTTCCTCTCTTTCTTCCTCCCCTTTACCTCTGAGTGGCTTGAGCTTGCTGCAGACATGAATGTCCAGACCTTGATTACAAGTGTAGACCAGCTTGCTGCTCGTGTGCCGGGCATACAAGATTTTGTTACCAGTAGTCCAATGTCTGAACCTAAAATACCTATTCCTGAACTGTTTTCTGGAGACCGATTTAAGTTTAGGAATTTCAGGAATAATTGTAAATTGTTTCTATCTCTGAGACCCCGTTCATCTGGAGATTCAGCTCAGCAAGTTAAAATTGTTATCTCTTTTTTACGGGGCGACCCTCAGGATTGGGCTTTCTCGCTAGCGCCAGGAGATCCGGCATTGGCAAATATTGATGCGTTTTTTCTGGCACTCGGATTGCTTTACGAGGAACCCAATCTTGAAGTTCAGGCAGAAAAAGCCTTGCTGGCTATTTCTCAGGGCCAGGATGAAGCTGAAGTGTATTGTCAAAAATTTCGGAAATGGTCCGTGCTTACTCAGTGGAATGAGTGTGCTCTGGCCGCAAATTTCAGAAATGGCCTTTCTGAAGCCATTAAGAATGTGATGGTGGGTTTCCCCATTCCTACAAGTCTGAATGATTCCATGGCGCTGGCTATTCAAATTGACCGGCATTTGCGGGAGCGCAAAACCGCTAATCCTCTGGTGGTGTTGTCTGAACAAACACCTGATTTAATGCAATGTGATAGAATTCAGACTAGAAATGAGCGGAAAAATCATAGACGTCAGAATGGGTTGTGTTTTTACTGTGGTGATTCTACACATGTTATATCAGCATGCTCTAAACGCCTAACAAGGGTTGTTAGTCCTGTCGCCATTGGTAATTTGCAACCTAAATTTATTTTGTCTGTGACTTTAATTTGCTCATTGTCTTCTTACCCTGTTATGGCGTTTGTGGATTCAGGTGCTGCCCTGAGTCTTATGGATCTGTCGTTTGCCAAGCGCTGTGGTTTTGTTCTTGAACCGTTGGTAAATCCTATTCCTCTTAGAGGTATTGATGCTATGCCATTGGCGGAAAATAAACCGCAGTTTTGGACGCAGGTAACCATGTGCATGACTCCTGAACATCGGGAGGTGATTCGTTTTCTTGTTCTGCATAAAATGCATGATTTGGTCGTTTTGGGTCTGCCATGGTTACAGACCCACAATCCAGTCTTGGATTGGAAGGCAATGTCTGTGTCAAGTTGGGTCTGTCAGGGAATTCATGCTGATTCCCCGCCGGTGTCTATTGCTTCCTCTACTCCTTCGGAAGTTCCTGAGTATTTGTCTGATTATCAGGATGTATTCAGCGAGTCCAGGTCCAGTGCTCTGCCTCCTCATAGGGACTGTGACTGCGCCATAGATTTGATTCCAGGTAGTAAATTTCCTAAGGGAAGACTATTTAATCTGTCTGTACCTGAGCATGCCGCAATGCGTTCGTATATCAAGGAGTCTCTGGAGAAGGGGCATATCCGTCCATCCTCTTCCCCTCTTGGTGCGGGATTCTTTTTTGTGGCCAAGAAGGACGGATCTTTGAGACCTTGTATTGACTATCGGCTTCTGAATAAAATCACTGTTAAATTTCAGTATCCTTTGCCTCTGTTGTCGGACTTGTTTGCCCGGATTAAAGGTGCCAAGTGGTTCACCAAGATAGATCTTCGTGGTGCGTACAACCTTGTGCGCATTAAGCAAGGAGATGAATGGAAGACAGCATTTAATACGCCCGAAGGTCATTTTGAGTACTTGGTGATGCCTTTTGGGCTCTCTAATGCTCCCTCAGTGTTTCAGTCCTTTATGCATGATATTTTCCGGAAGTATCTCGATAAATTTATGATTGTTTATCTGGATGATATTCTGGTTTTCTCTGAAGATTGGGACTCACATGTGGAGCAGGTCAGGATGGTGTTTCAGGTTTTGCGTGAGAATGCTTTGTTTGTTAAGGGCTCAAAGTGTCTCTTTGGAGTACAGAAGGTTCCCTTTTTGGGGTTTATTTTTTCCCCTTCTGCTGTGGGGATGCACCCAGTCAAGGTTCGAGCTATTCATGATTGGACTCAACCCACGTCAGTTAAGAGTCTTCAGAAGTTCTTGGGTTTTGCTAACTTCTACCGTCGTTTTATCGCTAATTTTTCTAGCGTTGTTAAACCTTTGACGGATATGACCAAGAAAGGTTCTGATGTTGCTAACTGGGCTCCTGCAGCCGTGGAGGCGTTCCAAGAGTTGAAGCGCCGGTTTACTTCGGCGCCTGTTTTGTGCCAGCCTGATGTCTCACTTCCCTTTCAGGTCGAAGTGGATGCTTCTGAGATTGGGGCAGGGGCCGTTTTGTCGCATAGAGGCCCTGGTTGCTCGGTAATGAGACCATGTGCTTTCTTCTCTAGGAAGTTTTCGCCTGCTGAGAGGAATTATGATGTTGGCAATCGGGAGTTGCTGGCCATGAAGTGGGCATTTGAGGAGTGGCGTCATTGGCTCGAGGGTGCTAAGCATCGTGTGGTGGTCTTGACTGATCACAAGAATCTGATGTATCTCAAGTCTGCTAAACGCCTGAATCCTAGACAGGCCCGCTGGTCATTGTTTTTCTCCCGTTTTGACTTTGTGGTCTCGTATTTACCAGGTTCAAAGAATGTGAAGGCTGATGCTCTTTCAAGGAGCTTTGTGCCTGACTCTCCTGGAGTCGCAGAACCAGTTGGTATTCTTAAAGAGGGAGTTATCTTGTCGGCCATTTCTCCTGATTTGCGACGTGTGTTGCAGAGATTTCAGGCTGGTAGACCTGACTCTTGTCCACCTGACAGACTGTTTGTTCCTGATAAGTGGACCAGCAGAGTCATTTCCGAGGTTCATTCCTCGGTGTTGGCAGGGCATCCGGGAATTTTTGGCACCAGAGATCTGGTGGCTAGGTCCTTTTGGTGGCCTTCCTTGTCACGGGATGTGCGGTCATTTGTGCAGTCCTGTGGGACTTGTGCTCGAGCTAAGCCTTGCTGTTCTCGTGCCAGCGGGTTGCTCTTGCCCTTGCCTGTCCCGAAGAGGCCTTGGACACACATTTCCATGGATTTCATTTCAGATCTCCCGGTGTCTCAGGGCATGTCTGTCATCTGGGTGGTATGTGATCGCTTTTCTAAAATGGTCCATTTAGTGCCTTTGCCTAAGCTGCCTTCCTCTTCCGATCTGGTTCCTGTGTTCTTTCAGAATGTGGTTCGTTTACACGGCATTCCTGAGAATATTGTGTCTGACAGAGGATCCCAGTTTGTTTCCAGGTTCTGGCGATCCTTTTGTGCTAGGATGGGCATTGATTTGTCGTTTTCGTCTGCCTTTTATCCTCAGACTAATGGACAAATGGAGCGAACTAATCAGACTCTGGAGGCTTATTTGAGGTGTTTTGTTTCGGCAGATCAGGATGATTGGGTGACCTTCTTGCCGTTGGCTGAGTTTGCCCTTAATAATCGGGCTAGTTCCGCTACTTTGGTTTCGCCATTTTTCTGCAACTCTGGTTTCCATCCTCGTTTTTCCTCGGGACATGTGGAGCCTTCTGACTGTCCTGGGGTAGATTCTGTGGTGGATAGGTTGCAGCAGATCTGGAATCATGTGGTGGACAACTTAAAGTTGTCACAGGAGAAGGCTCAGCGTTTTGCCAACCGCCGCCACGGTGTGGGTCCCTGACTTCGTGTTGGGGATTTGGTATGGCTGTCTTCTCGATTTGTTCCTATGAAGGTCTCCTCTCCTAAATTTAAGCCTCGCTTCATCGGTCCTTACAAGATATTGGAAATCCTTAATCCTGTGTCCTTTCGCTTGGATCTTCCGGTGTCGTTTGCCATTCACAACGTGTTCCATAGGTCTTTGTTGCGGCGGTACGTTGTACCTGTGGTTCCTTCTGTTGAGCCTCCTGCTCCGGTGTTGGTTGAGGGCGAGTTGGAGTACGTGGTGGAGAAGATCTTGGATTCTCGTCTCTCCAGACGGAGGCTTCAGTATCTGGTCAAGTGGAAGGGCTATGGTCAGGAGGATAATTCCTGGGTGGTTGCTTCTGATGTGCATGCGGCCGATTTAGTTTGTGCCTTTCACGCTGCTCATCCTGATCGCCCTGGTGGTCTTGGTGAGGGTTCGGTGACCCCTCCTTAAGGGGGGGGTACTGTTGTGAATTAGACTTTTTGGCTCCCTCTTGTGGTTACTAGTGATATGACTCTGGGATTGTCTTTCCTCAGTTTGGCACCCACCTGGGTCTTTAGTCCAGGGGTGTTGCTATATAAACTTCCTGGATCCTTAGTCCAGTGCCTGGCATCGTTGTAATCAGATCCTTTCTGTTTGCTCCTGTCTGCTGGTCCTGGTTCGTGCAAAATTAAGCTAAGTCCTGCTTCTTTGTTTCTTGGTTATTTGCTTTGCTCTTATTTTTGTCCAGCTTGTACTAAATGTGATTCCTGACTTTGCTGGAAGCTCTAGGGGGCTGGTGTTCTCCCCCCGGGCCGTTAGACGGTTCAGGGGTTCTTGAATATCCAGCGTGGATATTTTGATAGGGTTTTTGCTGACCATATAAGTCATCTTACTATATTCTGCTATTAGCTAGTGGGCCTCTCTTTGCTAAATACCTAGCTCATTCTTACGTTTGTCTTTTCCTCTTACCTCACCGTTATTATTTGTTGGGGGCTTGTATCCAACTTTTGGGGTCTTTTCTCTGGAGGCAAGAAAGGTCTTTCTTTTCCCTTCTAGGGTTAGTTAGTTCTCCGGCTGGCGCGAGACGTCTAGAACCAACGTAGGCACGTTCCCCGGCTGCTGCTATTTGTGGTGCTAGGATTAGATATATGGTCAGCTCAGTTACCACTGCCCTATGAGCTGGTTTTTTTGTGTTTGCAGACTTAGTAATTATTTCTGAGACCCTCTGCCATTGTGGTCATAACATTCCACCATATGCAGCTCTCCAGTCCAGCTCACCCTACAAGAGACTCTCGTTAGGAAAAGAAAGTACTCATCCTCTCATCCGCGCACACTGGGTTTGAATGCACACATTGCTAGAGTAATCTCGTTAGAGATGATGCCCTACCGGTTCCTTGAAAGCGAAGCTTTCAAAGACCTGATGGCCTATGCAGTACCACGCTATGACCTACCCAGTCAGCACTTCTTTGCGAGAAAAGCCATCCCAGCCCTCCACCAGCATGTCAAAGACCGCATTGTCCATGCACTGAGGCAATCAGTCAGTGGAAAGGTGCAACTCACAACAGATGCATGGACCATATATATAGAAAGGAGAACCAAGAGTTTACTAAATATAGCCATTTATTGCATCAAAAGATTTAATACATAGTAAAAATGGATATTAAACATCAAATACAAATTATGTGAACTACTCAGGTGAGTATAACTGACCGAAAGTCCACAGCGGGTAACCAATTATACCTAAACAGGCTATTACATAAGATTGGTGAATAGTAGCAGCTTAATATGGTATTCCTCAAGGCAGACTATAACACTGCAGCTCAATGCTCATTACCTAAACCGCCCACCTTACTACTCTGTTTATATTAGATACACCAGCCTGTTTACATGTAAAGAATAATGGTAATAATTACCCATTCGTTGGTTTCCAACTCCTGTAAGGACCCCGATCACCCCAACGCGCGTTTCGCGTGCTTATGACAGCCTCGCTTCCTCAGGGGGCGTGGCTAGATCTCAATCTCAGTCCCTTTAAATACAAAGCTGTTCCGGTCATGTGGCTCCATAACAACCTATCCCTGCCCAATTACAGTGCGCATGAACTAGTTTAAGCGTCCTGTAACCATGGGGACCCGGGATTGAATCCCCATTACTGTGCAAAGGTAATATATTGTGCTAGTGTTGTAGTGAGATCGGCGTCATACCGCCATGATAGTCCAGGACATATGGCCGCCGTAAGTGTGTAAATATAGAATATATCACTCCGATGCTGCCCCTGCACTGTTCTTACATCATTATGCTACGTCTGTCCACATGATGTAGCCCAGCCCACCAGGCCTAATGGCCTGCGCTGGTCTTGCATCATTGTGCTCCGTCTGTCCACACAGTGTGGCTCCGCCTACCAGGTCACATGAGCGGGCCGGCGCCAGGCCAACATCACGCCCCCAGAAAGACGGAAACCACACAATGCAGAGAGAACAGCAGCAGATGAATATGCTGACAAAGTGCTAGTAAGTGCTTGTAATCAAGAAGAACGTGCTGAGTGCTGGTTATCACATATCACAATAGTAATCAAACAACAGCGAATAGATATAATCAAAAAGTGCTAAGTGCTAGTTCTCACATATCACAATGGTAAACAAACAACAGCAGATTTAATCAAAAGTGCTAATTAGTGCTTATGGAAACAATGCCAAATAGTGCTCATACATGCCAAATATTGCTTATCTTAATTATAGATTAACATGACCAATCTAATAATACTATAACAGTATATAATGCTAAAACAGTGCTTACTTATTATGCATAAAATGGTGAAAAAATATTTATAAGAGTACTATCAGTAATATATCCATAAAATTGAAATAAAAAAGAAGAAATTGAATGCATTTAGAATATAATCATGAGAAGATTCTTTATAAGTACAAGTATTCGATCAAGGCACAACAATCACCATTTACTATTTTCTATCACATGACCAACATGATGGCCCCATATCCCACACATCCCTATCAGATTCTTTTTGTTCAGGGTGATACCATCTTCGTTGTATTCTCTCAGTACCAGTGGCGTGCCTCTTGGTGTACTTGTTTCATAGACATGATTCATTCACCGTGCATCAATCACAACTAATAAAAAATATGAATAATAAACAACAAAATTAACAATAAATATACAATTAAAAGCACATAAACCGAGACAAGATTAAAATCGCCAACCTCTTCTTGGGGTACTGGGAGAGGGAGGTTTTTGGCGGCGGGGGCGCCCAGGCCGCAGACCATGTGCAGTGCTGGCTGAGATACATTGATGACCTGTTTATAATTTGGCAGGGGTCCGAAAATGAGCTGCAGGAATTCATGCAGGACCTAAATTGTAACAGGTTCAACATTAAATTGACATACCAAATGAGTAAATCAGAGGTGGACTTCCTGGATGTCAAAATTGAGGTTGATGAAAACCGATACCTGCAGACTGATGTCTACAGGAAGTCCACCTCTGTTAATTCCCTGCTACATGCAGAGTCAGGTCATCCAGCCAGCACGATTAGAGCCATCCCGGTTGGGCAGCACCTCAGGATGAGAAGGATCTGTTCCTCCGAACTCAAATTTGAGAAACAAGCCCAAGACCTCCGTGAGAGATTTAGTTCTAGGGGCTACAGTAACCGATGTATCAAGAAAGGGTATCTGAAAGCCAAATCTCAAACACGTGAGGCCCTGTTATATCCTCAGATTAGGGAAAAATCAGAACAGGACAGTGTAATTCGGTTTATATCCACATTTAATGCGGAATGGACCACTATGAGGGAGTGCCTCCAGAAGCACTGGGGTATACTTAAGACCGATTCAACACTATCTAAGCTCCTGAACGATCGTCCAATGATGACGTCTAGAAGGAGTAAAAATCTCAAGGATATTTTTGTATCCAGTCACTATGTTCCCTCTATCCCAGGAAATAACTTTGGCTCAAGAGGCCCACCGATGGGATGTTTCCCGTGTGGAAACTGCATCTCATGTAAAAACATTAGTCGAACATCTGAATTTGAGTCAGTGGAAGGAAAGAACTACCGTATAAAACATCATATAACGTGTAATACGACTCAAGTAATTTACTATGCAGTATGCAGTTGCCCCAAAATCTACATCGGGTTAACATCAAGACGTCTGGGTACCCGTACACGAGAGCACGTCAGGGACATTATGGCGGCAGAAACAGAAAAGGATGTCTTAAAACTAAAAACTATTCCGCGCCATTTTAAAGAATACCATAAATGTAACCCTGGGGTGCTCCGTGTTAGGGGTATTGAACATATTCAATGTGGGATTAGAGGAGGTGATATACACCGCCTATTAGCACAGAGGGAATGTAGGTGGATCACCACCCTGGGAACTCTTACCCCTAAAGGGCTGAATGAGACACATGGCTTCTCATCCTTTCTGTAGTCTCTGTTGGCATCCCCCTTTTTCTTCGTTTTCTTTTTCTTTTTTTTCCCCCCTCTTCATTATAAATTGCCTTTTCCACTAATCTCCATCCAGATTTTAATCTTGTCTCGGTTTATGTGCTTTTAATTGTATATTTATTGTTAATTTTGTTGTTTATTATTCATATTTTTTATTAGTTGTGATTGATGCACGGTGAATGAATCATGTCTATGAAACAAGTACACCAAGAGGCACGCCACTGGTACTGAGAGAATACAACGAAGATGGTATCACCCTGAACAAAAAGAATCTGATAGGGATGTGTGGGATATGGGGCCATCATGTTGGTCATGTGATAGAAAATAGTAAATGGTGATTGTTGTGCCTTGATCGAATACTTGTACTTATAAAGAATCTTCTCATGATTATATTCTAAATGCATTCAATTTCTTCTTTTTTATTTCAATTTTATGGATATATTACTGATAGTACTCTTATAAATATTTTTTCACCATTTTATGCATAATAAGTAAGCACTGTTTTAGCATTATATACTGTTATAGTATTATTAGATTGGTCATGTTAATCTATAATTAAGATAAGCAATATTTGGCATGTATGAGCACTATTTGGCATTGTTTCCATAAGCACTAATTAGCACTTTTGATTAAATCTGCTGTTGTTTGTTTACCATTGTGATATGTGAGAACTAGCACTTAGCACTTTTTGATTATATCTATTCGCTGTTGTTTGATTACTATTGTGATATGTGATAACCAGCACTCAGCACGTTCTTCTTGATTACAAGCACTTACTAGCACTTTGTCAGCATATTCATCTGCTGCTGTTCTCTCTGCATTGTGTGGTTTCCGTCTTTCTGGGGGCGTGATGTTGGCCTGGCGCCGGCCCGCTCATGTGACCTGGTAGGCGGAGCCACACTGTGTGGACAGACGGAGCACAATGATGCAAGACCAGCGCAGGCCATTAGGCCTGGTGGGCTGGGCTACATCATGTGGACAGACGTAGCATAATGATGTAAGAACAGTGCAGGGGCAGCATCGGAGTGATATATTCTATATTTACACACTTACGGCGGCCATATGTCCTGGACTATCATGGCGGTATGACGCCGATCTCACTACAACACTAGCACAATATATTACCTTTGCACAGTAATGGGGATTCAATCCCGGGTCCCCATGGTTACAGGACGCTTAAACTAGTTCATGCGCACTGTAATTGGGCAGGGATAGGTTGTTATGGAGCCACATGACCGGAACAGCTTTGTATTTAAAGGGACTGAGATTGAGATCTAGCCACGCCCCCTGAGGAAGCGAGGCTGTCATAAGCACGCGAAACGCGCGTTGGGGTGATCGGGGTCCTTACAGGAGTTGGAAACCAACGAATGGGTAATTATTACCATTATTCTTTACATGTAAACAGGCTGGTGTATCTAATATAAACAGAGTAGTAAGGTGGGCGGTTTAGGTAATGAGCATTGAGCTGCAGTGTTATAGTCTGCCTTGAGGAATACCATATTAAGCTGCTACTATTCACCAATCTTATGTAATAGCCTGTTTAGGTATAATTGGTTACCCGCTGTGGACTTTCGGTCAGTTATACTCACCTGGGTAGTTCACATAATTTGCATTTGATGTTTAATATCCATTTTTACTATGTATTAAATCTTTTGATGCAATAAATGGCTATATTTAGTAAACTCTTGGTTCTCCTTTCTATATAACTTGCGTATGAGTGATTCTAAATAGTTGGATGTGTTTACTTTACTGGTACTGTTCTAAAGATGCATGGACCAGTAGGCATGGCCAGGGACGTTACATGTCCATCATGGTGCACTGAATTAATGTGGAGGATGCAGGGTCCACAGGGGACAGCCATATTTGGACAGTTCTGCCTAGCCCACGGTCTAGGAAACAGTTGGCTGTAGGCGTTCGCCACCCCTCCTCCTCCTCCTCCTACAGAAGCGAAAGCTCGTCCACAGACTGCAGTAGCACAACCACTCCATCCGCAGCTGCCAGTGTTGCACACGAGGTGTCCCATTATCGAACAGCTAGTGGTAAGCATCAGCAGGCTGTGTTACAAATGAAGTGTTTGGGCGACAACAGACACACCGCGGAAGTACTGGCCGAGTACTTGCAGCAAGAAACTCAGTCATGGCTGGGCAGTGTACATCTTGAGGCAGGCAAGGTAGTCAATGATAACGGAAGGAATTTTATGGCTGCCATAGCCCTTTCAGAACTGAAAAACATACCTTGCCTGGCTCACACCTTGAACCTGGTGGTGCAGTGTTTCCTCAAACATTATCCGGAGTTACCAGCCCTGCTCCTGAATGTGCGAAGACTTTGCTCGCACATCCGCCGGTCGTCCGTACACTCCAGCCATATGCTGAACCATCAGCGATCACTGAATCTTCCCCAGCACCGCCTAATAATCGACGTTGAAACAAGGTGGAACTCCACACTGCACATGCTTCAGAGGCTGTGCGAACAGAGGCGTGCTGTAATGTATTTGTGGGAGGATACACAAACAGGCAGGCACTTGGATGGCAGACATGAAGTTGTCTGGTGTGCAGTGGTCGAAGCTACAAGACCTCTGTCAAGTCCTTCAGTGTTTTGAGGAATGCACATGGCTGGTAAGTACAGACGACGCCATCATAAGCATAAGAATCCAACTAATGCGTCTGCTGATGCAATGTTTGACGCACATAAAGGAACAGGCGTCTGCAGCCGAGGATGAGGGAAGCCTTGATGACAGTCAGCCATTGTCCGCTCAGGGAACTCTCCTGGACGAGTTGGCGGATGAAGAGGAGGAGGAGGAGGATGATGATGGGGATGAATATTTATGGGAGGAGGATGCTTCTCTGGAGGCAATAGAAACTGGTGGCGTTGCAAGGTCAGGGACAGGGTTTTTGCGGGACACAAGTGATGTTGATTTGCAAGAAAGTGCTCCTCAACCCAGCACAAGCAGGGAATTGACACCTGGAACATTGGCCCACATGGCTGAGTATGCCTTGCGTATCCTAAAAAGGGACCCCCGCATTATCAAAATGATGACCGATGACGATTACTGGCTGGCCTGCCTCCTGGATCCACGATATAAAGGAAAATTACAAAATATCATGCCACATGAGAACCTTAAGCAAATATTGTCTACTAGTGTTGAGCGATACCGTCCGATATTTGAAAGTATCGGTATCGAATTGGATCGGCCTATATCCAAAAAATATCGGATATCGCCGATACCGATATCCGATACCAATACAAGTCAATGGGACACAAATATCGGAATTGATCCTGGATGGTTCCCAGGGTCTGAAGGAGAGGAAACTCTGGGATCCATATTCATGTAAAAAATAAAGAATAAAAATAAAAAATATGGATATACTCACCCTCGGACGAGCCCTGGCTGTCACCGCTGCAAGCGTCTGCCTCCGTTCCTAAGAAGAGCAAGGTTTTGGCGTGCACTCAGTCTATAAAAGGCGAGGTGCTGGTGTAATGGGCCAGTAAGTCCCAATAGGTAATGAATTTCGTGATACACCGCACACTCTAATTGAATATCGCACAATATGCAAAATAAGGTGTAAATTTATTATTAAACCTGGGAGCGTAACAGAATAAAGCAGCTCATGCGATCATATACAACGTTTCGGCTCCACCGGAGCCTTTCTCACGTAATCGCTGTAAAATGAAACAAAATAAATATAACCAATAAATACATAAAGCAAAAACATATAAAACAAAAACACCTGGGTGGAAAAAAGGAAAATTATGTACAAGGGAAAACATATAGAGAAATACATCGTCCTGTTGTAAACATAGTCTACTAACTTCTACTGATGCAATAGTGTCAAGCGGACACTACAATAAAAGTATACATACAATATTGAAATCAACATAAATAGCGGTAGGAGACACCTGAACCGCCTCAGGGATCAATTGTGAGAACGGATTGAGGTAAGCATAAGGTTGTCCAAGTATGGGCCTGTAAGAGTCATGTCGGTCTGGTAGTTGGGGGCAGGTATATCTCGCCTAGATACCTGTCCTATGTGAGTTAGGCTGCTCAGTGTCTTCAGCATACTCATGGGTTAATAAGTGCAGGTTTAAAAGATGACGAGCTGGAGGAATCAGGCGTCAGCCTGAGGCACACAGAATGTCTGTCTGTGTGAGACAAACGTGAGTGAGAGCTGTGCTCATGAACTGTGTATTGTTAGCTGGGTGGGAGAAGCCCCCCAGTTGTTAGTTAGGAACATGTTTGTTTAGTTAGTGCCGGACAGGCAAGGATTTATGTTTATGTTTTGTTTTATGATTGCTTTCACGTTAATAAACCTGACCTAAGGTCAGTCTACTCAGAATCCTGCTGTACGCCTTAGAGTTTATTGCACAAACCACGTGACCTTTGACCCCTGCAAAGGCGATCCCGGAGTGTTTCGTCACATTGTGGTGGAGAACGCGGGCACTCCGTGGCGCAGGCGACAGTATGGAAGACGTGGTGAAAGCCCTAGTACAGTCCACTGCCATACAGCAGCAGGCCACTGCGGCACAGCAGGAAGCTAATCGCTTGATGGCCGCACAGCTGAAGGAGTTACTGGACATGACGGCTGCAGACCGCCAGCTTCTCCAACAGGTGGCGCAACGCTTGGTGAGCATGCCTGAGGTTGACCCGGAAGCAGAGACCAGGAGGATCCATGTGAGTCGATACTGGCAAAAGCTGACCGCAGAAGATGACGTCGAGGCGTACCTGACAATGTTTGAGCGGACAGCGTTGAGAGAGAAGTGGCCGAAGGAACGATGGGCCGATCTAATTGCTCCGTTTCTCTCCGGTGAGGCCCAAAAAGCTTACCATGACTTGGACCCGGAAGTCGCTCAGGACTTTGAGAGGCTGAAAGCTGAGGTCCTGGCCCGGCTGGGTGTGATGACGGCTGTCCGTGCACAGAGGGTACATCAGTGGACCTATCAGCCAGATAAACCACCGCGATCGTAGATGTTCGACCTGATCTACTTGATAAAGAAATGGATGCAACCCGAGGTACTGACAACTCCGGAGATAATCCAGCGGGTCGTTCCGGACAAGTACCTGAGAGTACTACCACCGGCGCTGAAAAAGTGGGTGAGCCAAGGAAATCCCGCGACAGCGGATCAATTGGTGGACTTGGTGGAGCGTTATTCCGTGGCGGAAGGACTTCCTGATGATACCGCTACTACCCGAACTGTACCTCCTCCTCGTGGAACCGGTAAGACTGTTCCAGGGACTGCGGGGGAAGGAAAATTGCCAAAAACTGTGGGGGAGGAACACGGGACTGCTCGCACCCTGAGATCAAGGGTGTCGGACTCTGGTTTCAATAAGGGGCCTGTTAGGTGTTTCCGTTGCCATGAGAAGGGCCATGTTTCTGCGAACTGTCCTGTTACCACTGAACCCATGCAGTGCAACGTTGCGGACTCTAAGAAACGCATGTCTTTGGTTACATGGCTAGTAAGTGTGAATGCGGGTCAAAATGATACAGTAAAACATCTGTGTGAATTGTCTGCAGACGGGAAAAATGTTGTGGCATTACTAGACTCTGGAAGTGTGGTGACTCTAGTGAAAGCCAGTCTGATAGCACGTCCAACTAGTCCGTCTGACAAGTTTTCTGTAACGTGTGTGCATGGTGACACCTGCTCATATCCTACAGCGGTCATATGTATCTCCACTCCCTATGGGTCTGTGCAACACAAAGTGGGACTCGTTCCCGCATTGTTACAGGATATAATCTTGGGCAGGGATTTTCCTCATTTCTGGCAGTTGTGGGAGAATCAGTTGCTCCTTCACGGTAGCTGTATCCGTGTATCTTCTCCCATGCTACCTGGAGGTCCCGAGCTCCTGGAGGAGACCCCACAAGAAGATGCTGCTGGGGAGATTAGTGAATCTAACCTTCAGTACCCCTTCTCAGTTATGGCGGGGGAAACTGAGGAAACTGAGGAAACTCACCGAGAGGCGGGGGCAGGTAGCCATCCAGCCCCCTGCCTGCCAGATTTGGAAGTCCAGGTGGATGACTTTCACAGCGAGCAAATGAAAGATCCTACTCTGGCTCCGGCTAGGAAAAACGTAAAAATAATAGATGGGGTACCCATAGAACCTGACACCAGGCTAGCATACCCGTATATGGTTCTTGAAAATGATTTGCTCTACCAGGTAGAGAAAAAAGGGGAGGACACTGTGCAACGGTTAGTGGTACCCAAACCTTATCGGCGGAAGGTACTGGACCTGGCCCACAGACATATAATGGGGGGACATCTGGGGGTGCAGAAAACCACAGAAAGGATATCCCATTGTTTTGTGTGGCCCGGCCTACATAGTGATGTGCGTAACTATTGTGAGTCCTGCCCAGAGTGCCAAATCTCCGCACCTAAAACTCGGTTCCGTAGCCCTTTGGTACCTCTCCCTGTCATTGGAGTCCCATTTGAGAGAATTGGGATGGATTTGGTTGGGCCCCTTCCCCGGTCCGCACGTGGGCACCAACATATTCTCGTCATCGTGGACTATGCCACTCGCTACCCGGAAGCCATCCCTTTACGAAACACGGCTACCAAAACGATTGCTAAAGAGTTGGTACAAGTGTTTAGTCGGGTGGGAATTCCTAAACAGATACTCACCGACCAGGGGACTCCCTTTATGTCAAGGGTAATGAAGGAGCTCTGTAGGCTCCTACAAATAGACCCATTGCGTACATCTGTCTATCACCCTCAAACAGATGGGTTGGTTGAGCGGTTCAATAAAACCTTAAAAAAAATGCTCCGGAAGGCGATAGACAAAGACGGGAAGAACTGGGATTACTTGTTACCCTATTTGCTGTTTGCCATTAGGGAAGTTCCCCAGTCTTCCACAGGATTCTCGCCTTTTGAACTATTGTACGCACATCGTCCCCGTGGTCTGTTGGACATCGCAAAAGAAACCTGGGAAGGTCAAGTCACTCCCTTTAAAATGGTGATCGACCATGTAACACAAATGCAAGACCGTATTGCCGCGGTCATGCCCATTGTTAGGGACCATATGTTACAGGCCCAGGGAGCCCAGAGGCAAAGTTATGATAGAGGTGCTAAGGTCCGTACCTTTGCATCCGGGGATAGGGTGTTGATCCTAATCCCTACGGTGGATAGTAAATTTCTGGCGAAATGGCAGGGCCCCTTTGAGGTCATGGAGAGGGTTGGTGAAGTGAACTATAAAGTATACCAGCCTGGTAAAAGAAAGCCAGAACAGATTTATCATGTGAATCTGATAAAACCCTGGAAAGACCGCTCTGCCCTAGCGGTGGATATACCCCGCCCGGTTTGCGCACCTACCGTACCGGAGGTGCAGATTGCCGAGACTCTCTCGGAACGACAAAAATCTGAGGTGAAGCAGTTTTTGTTACAGAACCGACAGTTTTTCTCGGAAAAACCTGGCCAGACTAAGCTGGTGAAACATGAGATCGTCGCAGAACCCGGGGTCACAGTCCATGTGAAGCCTTACCGGATTCCGGAAGCCCGCCGTGAAGCCGTCTGAAGTGAGGGCAATGTTGGACTTAGGAGTCATTGAGGAGTCGCACAGCGCTTGGTCCAGTCCAATCGTGTTGATACCCAAGCCGGATGGCTCCATAAGATTTTGTAATGACTTTAGGAAACTGAATGCGGCTTCTAAATTTGATGCGTATCCTATGCCCCGGGTCGATGAGTTGATCGACCGGCTTGGTAAAGCCCGATACATTACGACCCTGGATCTAACAAAGGGGTACTGGCAAATCCCTCTGGCCGAGGCGGCCAGAGAAAAGACGGCATTTGCTACACCGGAAGGTCTGTTCCAGTATATCTACATGCCATTTGGACTTCACGGAGCACCAGCAACGTTCCAGAGACTGATGGATTGAGTCTTGAGGCCCCACAGGCAGTACGCTTCTGCCTACCTCAATGACATCATAAATTACAGCATGGACTGGGGGACTCACCTCCAGAAAGTACAGGCAGTGATTAATGACCTGCGAGAAGCAGGCTTAACTGCGAACCCCAAGAAATGTCACATCGGGCTTGAAGAAGCCCGATATTTGGGCTACGTGATAGTCAGAGGAGTGATTAAGCCCCAGATCGACAAAATACAGGCTATTCAGAGCTGGCCGCAGCCAGTGAACAAGAAACAAGTACAAGCGTTCCTGGGGATTGCCGGCTATTATCGCCGGTTCATACCCAACTTTGCAGCCATTGCCACCCCCTTGACGGATCTTACCAAAGGGAAGGATTCCGTCATGGTAAAGTGGACTTCAGCGGCCGAAGAGGCCTTCCACAGCCTGAAACGGGTTTTGTGCTCTCAGCCCGTACTAGTGACTCCCGATTACAGCAGCGAGTTTGTGGTGCAAACTGATGCCTCTGATGCTGGTATCGGAGCTGTACTTTCCCAGGTGAAGGACGGAGTGGAACACCCGGTCCTCTACCTCAGCCGGAAATTAAATGTACATGAGCAGAGGTATGCCGTGGTTGAAAAAGAGTGCCTAGCCATTAAATGGGCTCTCGACTCCCTCAAGTATTACCTGGCAGGTAGGAAGTTTAAGCTGGTCACGGACCATGCCCCTCTCAAGTGGATGTACCTCCACAAGGACCGTAATAGTAGGGTAACTCGCTGGTTCCTTGCCCTGCAGGCCTACTCTTTCACAGTAGAGCATCGCCCAGGGGCGCAGATGGGAAACGCCGATGCCCTATCCCGAGTGCACTGTTTCGGGGGTGTCCTTGCTCGACCGGAGTGGTCTGAGCAGGGGGGGGGGAAATGTAAGAGTCATGTCGGTCTGGTAGTTGGGGGCAGGTATATCTCGCCTAGATACCTGTCCTATGTGAGTTAGGCTGCTCAGTGTCTTAAGCATACTCATGGGTTAATAAGTGCAGGTTTAAAAGATGACCAGCTGGAGGAATCAGGCGTCAGCCTGGGGAACACAGAATGTCTGTCTGTGTGAGACAAACGTGAGTGAGAGCTGTGCTCATGAACTGTGTATTGTTAGCTGGGTGGGAGAATCCCCCCAGTTGTTAGTTAGGAACGTGTTTGTTTAGTTAGTGCCGGACAGGCAAGGATTTATGTTTATGTTTTGTTTTATGATTGCTTTCACGTTAATAAACCTGACCTAAGGTCAGTCTACTCAGAATCCTGCTGTACGCCTTAGAGTTTATTGCACAAACCACGTGACCTTTGACCCCAGCAAAGGCGATCCCGGAGTGTTTTGTCACAGGGCCATACAGGGTAATGAAAGAAAAGTAGTATGCCCCAAAAGACAAAAAATCAAATGCCATCAATGGATGTACTCCCTATGTTCAGTGAAGACAACATACATTATAAATAGCTGGTATATTACCTTATTCCAATGTGTGGAAACATACGGAAGAGAGGGTAGAAGGAAGAGATTCCAGTGGTGACACTTATACTGTGAAGAACAGTGAGACATAGTTAGCATCTAGCTAACAAATATCAGACGTGCCCATTAAACACAGACCAAGAGGAGGTACCTAGTTATAATGCAACTGCCTGTATGCAACTGGTGGTGGCCAGATGTAGTCACTCTGTAAAAATAAATGATAAATGTATACACCTCTGTGGTGAAACCGCTTCGGTACTGATCAACAGGGCAGTGCAGGGCCCTTTGGTAGTTACCTAATGACGTCGCTGGGCTGAGCGGCGCTCCCGCGCCTTGTTGTAGTCGGCGTGTGCAGATAGTAATGGAGGTGTGTATTAAGTGTAGTTCCGCATCGCGGCACCGGAAGTGCATGTGCGGACCGGATGTGACATATCGCTGTTGATACGTATGTACTGCGCATGCGCTGGTGTTGCTATGGTGACTCAGTACACACTGTGACTGACCGCCACTGTAGTGTGTGTACAATGCGCAGGCGCTAGCAACGCTGGATCATAGACAGGCACAATGTGTCTGAATAGCTAATGTGGGCAATCTATGTGATAAAACCGGAGTCTAAACAGGGGGTACTGCCTAAGACCTGGGATATAATGCTGGAAATGGCCTGAATGGAGAACCTAAAGTGTAGCAGAGGAAGTTCAAGAGAAATAGATTACTGGCAGGAGTATTATGGTCGGGAAAAGTACAAGGAGGGGGTAAGGGCAAACTCACCTAGTGTCATAACATACTAGCGGATCTGTAAGGTAAGAGAGAAGAAAATAATTAATAAAATGCTCATGACAGCCAATCAATCTCCCTGTTGAGCCCTTTGGGAGTAAGGGTATCTAATCTGTGTATCCAAAAAGTCTCACGTACTTTAAGTAATTTAATATGGTCCCCCCTCTTCTCGGGCGGGGGACATGCTCAATCACCTGGAACTTCAGTTGGGCCACTGTATGTCTGTGTCTAGCAAAATGGTCTGGTAGGGGAAGCCATGTCTTGCCACACCTGATTGTAGATTTGTGGCTGGCGATGCGGTCTTTAATGTGCTGCGTGGTTTCCCCCACATAAAGGAGTCCACACGGGCATTTCACCAAATACACAACAAAATTGGAGTTGCATGTATAGAAACCACGTATTTGGTAGGTCTTACCAGTCCTAGGATGGGTTATATTATCCGCCTTAATGATATTGGAACAGGCTGCGCAATTCAAGCAAGGAAAAGTACCATTGCGTCGTGTCGTCAGTAATCTTTGCATAATGTTGGGGCGTGCACTGCCAATGTCTGCTCTGACCAACTTATCTTTAATATTGGAGGGTCTTTTTCTACACATTAGTGCTGGTTCCCCAAAGGGGGCAATTTTAGGATAGGCTTTTGCAAGTAGAGACCAGTGTCTCTTAATGATTGAATACACTTTTGGCATGAGTGGGTGGAATGTATGCACAAAAGGGATGCTTTCCTTTGGACTTACTCGAGGAGGGGGAGATGGAGGTGCTAGAGTGTGTACTCTCTCCTGGTTGAGGAGTCCCAGGGGATAGCCTCTTGACCGGAATTTTTGTGCCATTGTGTCCCCCTCCTCGAGTAAGTCCAAAGGAAAGCATCCCTTTTGTGCATACATTCCACCCACTCATGCCAAAAGTGTATTCAATCATTAAGAGACACTGGCCTCTACTTGCAAAAGCCTATCCTAAAATTGCCCCCTTTGGTGAACCAGCACTAATGTGTAGAAAAAGACCCTCCAATATTAAAGATAAGTTGGTCAGAGCAGACATTGGCAGTGCACGCCCCAACATTACGCAAAGATTACTGACGACACGACGCAATGGTACTTTTCCCTGCTTGAATTGCGCAGCCTGTTCCAATATCATTAAGGCGGATAATATAACCCATCCTAGGACTGGTAAGACCTACCCAATACGTGGTCTCTATACATGCAACTCCAATTTTGTTGTGTATTTGGTGAAATGCCCGTGTGGACTCCTTTATGTGGGGGAAACCACGCAGCACATTAAAGACCACATCGCCAGCCACAAATCTACAATCAGGTGTGGCAAGACATGGCTTCCCCTACCAGACCATTTTGCTAGACACAGACATACAGTGGCCCAACTGAAGTTCCAGGTGATTGAGCATGTCCCCCGCCTGAGAAGAGGGGGGACCATATTAAATTACTTAAAGTACGTGAGACTTTTTGGATACACAGATTAGATACCCTTACTCCCAAAGGGCTCAACAGGGAGATTGATTGGCTGTCATGAGCATTTTATTAATTATTTTCTTCTCTTTTACCTTACAGACCCGCTAGTATGTTATGACACTAGGTGAGTTTGCCCTAACCCCCTCCTTGTACTTTTCCCTACCATACTACTCCTGCCAGTAATCTATTTCTCTTGAACTTCCTCTGCTACACTTTAGGTTCTCCATTCAGGCCATTTCCAGCATTATATCCCAGGTCTTAGGCAGTACCCACTGTTTAGACTCCGGTTTTATCACATAGATTGCCCACATTAGCTATTCAGACACATTGTGCCTGTCTATGATCCAGCGTTGCTAGCGCCTGCGCATTGTACACACACTACAGTGGCGGTCAGTCACAGTGTGTACTGAGTCACCATAGCAACACCAGCGCATGCGCAGCACATACGTATCAACAGCGATACGTCACATCCGGTCCGCACACGCACTTCCGGTGCGGCGATGCGGAACTACACTTAATGCACACCTCCATTACTATCTGCACACGCCGACTACAACAAGGCGCGGGAGCGCCGCTCAGCCCAGCGACGTCATTAGGTAACTACCAAAGGGCCCTGCACTGCCCTGTTGATCAGTACCGAAGCGGTTTCACCACAGAGGTGTATACATTTATCATTTATTTTTACAGAGTGACTACATCTGGCCACCACCAGTTGCATACAGGCAGTGGCATTATAACTAGGCACCTCCTCTTGGTCTGTGTTTAATGGGCACGTCTGATATTTATTAGCTAGATGCTAACTATGTCTCACTGTTCTTCGCAGTATAAGTGTCACCACTGGAATCTCTTCCCTCTACCCTCTCTTCCGTATGTTTTCACACATTGGAATAAGGTAATATACCAGCTATTTATAATGTATGTTGTCTTCACTGAACATAGGGAGCACATCCATTGATGGCATTTGATTTTTTGTCTTTTGGGGCATACTACTTTTCTTTCATTACCCTGTATGGCCCATACTTGGAGAACCTTATGCTTACCTCAATCCGTTCTCACAATTGATCCCTGAGGCGGTTCAGGTGTCTCCTACCGCTATTTATGTTGATTTCAATATTGTATGTATACTTTTATTGTAGTGTCCGCTTGACCCTATTGCATCAGTAGAAGTTAGTAGACTATGTTTACAACAGGACGATGTATTTCTCTATATGTTTTCCCTTGTACATAATTTTCCTTTTTTCCACCCAGGTGTTTTTGTTTTATATGTTTTTGCTTTATGTATTTATTGGTTATATTTATTTTGTTTCATTTTACAGCGATTACGTGAGAAAGGCTCCGGTGGAGCCGAAACGTTGTATATGATCGCATGAGCTGCTTTATTCTGTTACGCTCCCAGGTTTAATAATAAATTTACACCTTATTTTGCATATTGTGCGATATTCAATTAGAGTGTGCGGTGTATCACGAAATTCATTCCATTCCTAAGAATGCGGAGTGAAGGACCTTCGATGACGTCGTGGCTTGTGATTGGTCGCGTGACCGCTCATGTGACCGCTCACGCGACCAATCACAAGCTGCTACGTCATCGCAGGTCCTTCACTCCGCATTCTTAGGAACGGAGGCTGCCGGTTGCACCGCTGAGGTCCAGGGTCTGTCGGAGGGGTGAGTATATCCATATTTTTTATTTTTATTCTTTATTTTTTACATGAATTTGGATCCCAGGGCCTGAAGGAGAGTCTCCTCTCCTCCAGACCCTGGGAACCATACGCACCGCACACGCCTGGGAACATATAGGAACTTCCGATTCCGATTTCCGACATCACAAAAATATCGGAACTCGGTATCGGAATTCCAATACAGCGAATATCGTCCGATACCCGATATTTGCAGTATTGGAATGCTCAACACTATTGGCTACCAAACAAGCAACTCTTATAGACCGTTTGGTTCAGGCATTCCCAGCACACAACGGCGGTGATGGTTCTCACACGAGCCGTAGGGGGCAACATGGCAGAGGTGTTAGAGGTGCACAAATCCGAAGTGGCATTGGACAGAGGGGTTTTATGACCAGGTTGTGGAGTGATTTCGCAATGACCGCTGACACGACAGGTACTGCTGCATCGATTCAAAGTGACAGGAGACAACATTTGTCCAGTATGGTTACAAACTACTTTTCCTCCCTTATCGATGTTCTCCCTCACAGGTCATTCCCCTTTGATTACTGGGCATCTAAAATAGACACCTGGCCTGAATTGGCAGAATATGCATTACAGGAGCTCGTTTGCCCTGCTGCTAGTGTGCTATCAGAAAGATTCTTCAGTGCCGCTGGTTCAATACTGACCGAAAAAAAGACACGTCTGGCTCCCCGAAATGTTGATGATCTAACCTTCATTAAAATGAACCAATCATGGATTTCAAATTATTTTGCCCCACCTTCCCCTCCTGAAAAATGTCTTGCTTTTGGCCTCCTCTTACTGACTTCTCCAATTTCTCCATTTGCAGCTGCTGAATGTCCACCATAGGCCATTTTTATACCTCCCTAAATGGGCTGACTCCCCCCACAGGGCCGCGGTCACCAGTGCGACGGCACTGGCACAGGGTCCCTCATAGTACAATGAAGTGTCTCTGACGGTGGTGGTGCACAACCAACGTCAGACACACCATCGTAATATGAGGGGCCCTGTGCCAGTACCACCGCCCACGAGAGAGTGTTCCCCCAGCTCGAACAGTGCTCTACCACTTGCAATACTTACCTCTCCCTGCTCCACCACTGTGTAGTCTGTGCTGTTAAATCCTTCAATGGCACTGCCAATACAAATTTGTTAAAATGATACAGGGACCCTGGTCTCCATTTAGACCAGTTAATATGTTGCGCCTACTACCACTGTCTGCTACTCAGCAGAGGAGCCCACCCCTGTACCTAGCTATGCCACCTGTTTATTTATGAATAGTGTTGAGCGATACCGTCCGAAAGTATCGGTATCGGAAAGTATCGGCCGATACCGGCAAAGTATCGGATCCAATCCGATACCGATACCCGATACCAATACAAGTCAATGGGACTCAAGTATCGGACGGTATCCCTGATGGTTCCCAGGGTCTGAAGGAGGGGAAACTCTCCTTCAGGCCCTGGGATCCATATTAATATGTAAAAGAAAGAATTAAAATAAAAAATATTGCTATACTCACCTCTCCGACGCAGCCTGGAGCTCACCGAGGGAACCGGCAGCGTTCTTTGCTTAAAATTTGCGCGTTTACTTCCTTCCGTGACGTCACGGCTTCTGATTGGTCGCGTGCCGCCCATGTGGCCACGACGCGACCAATCACAGCAAGCCGTGACGTAATTTTCAGGTCCTTCAGGATTTTAAAATTACGTTCCGGCTTGTGATTGGTTGCGTCGTGGTCACATGGGCAACGCGACCAATCACAAGCCGTGACGTCACGGGAGGCAGGAAACGCGTGCATTTTAAAATGCGCGCGTGTCCTGCCTCCCATGACGTCCCGGCTTGTGATTGGTCACGTCGCCCATGTGACCGCGACGCGACCAATCACAAGCCGGAACGTAATTTTAAAATCCTGAAGGACCTGAAAATTACGTCACGGCTTGCTGTGATTGGTCGCGTCGCAGCCACATGGGCGGCACACGACCAATCAGAAGCCGTGACGTCACGGAAGGAAGTCAACGCGCAAATTTTAAGCAAAGAACGCTGCCGGTTCCCTCGGTGAGGTCCAGGCTGCGTCGGAGAGGTGAGTATAGCAATATTTTTTATTTTAATTCTTTCTTTTACACATTAATGTTGTTTCGATACCGATACCCGATACCACAAAAGTATTGGATCTCGGTATCGGAATTCCGATACCCGCAAGTATCGGCCGATACCCGATACTTGCGGTATCGGCCGATACCCGATACTTGCGGTATCGGAATGCTCAACACTATTTATGAACAATTTTTTGGCAGACATTTAGCCCACTTTATTATTTGGGCCTACTAACTTAGCCTGCTGTTATGATCCCAATGGCAGAGGATCTCAGAGGTTTCAGCAAAGTCTGCAAACACAAAAAACCCAGCTCATAGGGAAGTGGTAACTAGGCTGACCGTATACCTGATCCTAGCACAAACAACTAGCAGTAGCCGGGGAACGTACCTACGTTGATTCTAGACGTCTCGCGCCAGCCGGAGAACTAACTAACCCTATAAGGGAAAATAAGACCTCTCTTGCCTCCAGAGAAAAGACCCCAAAGTTAAATACAAGCCCCCAACAAATAATAACAGTGAGGTAAGAAGAAAAGACAAACGTAAGAATGAACTAGATTTTAGCAAAGAGAGGCCCACTGACTAATAGCAGAAAATAGGAAGATGACTTATAAGGTCAGCAAAAAACCCTATCAAGATATCCACGCTGAATATTCAAGAACCCCCGAACCGACTAACGGTGAGGGGGGAGAATATCAGCCCCCTAGAGCTTCCAGCAATATCAGGAATCACATTTTGTACAAGCTGGACAAAAATTAGAACAATGCAAATAAACAAAAATAAGGAAGCAGGACTTAGCTTATCTTGCAAAGAACCAGGACCAGCAGACAGGAGCAAACATAAATGAACTGATTACAACGATGCCAGGCACCAGACTAAGAATCCAGGAAGTTTAAATAGCAACACCCCTGGCCTAATGAACCAGGTGGGTACCAACCTGGGGAAAGACAATCCCAGTGCCATACCACTAGTGACCACAAGAGGGAGCCAAGAAGTATAGTTCACAACAGTACCCCCCCTTTAAGGAGGGGTCACCGAACCCTCACCAAGACCACCAGGGCGATCAGGATGAGCAGCGTGAAAGGCACGAACCAAATCGGCCGCATGAACATAAGAGGCGACCACCCAGGAATTATCCTCCTGACCATAGCCCTTCCATTTGACCAGATACTGAAGCTTCCGTCTAGAGAGACGAGAATCCAAGATCTTCTCCACCACGTACTCCAACTCGCCCTCAACCAACACCGGAGCAGGAGGCTCAACAGAAGGAACCACAGGCACAACGTACCGCCGCAACAAAGACCTATGGAACACGTTGTGAATGGCAAACGACACCGGAAGATCCAAACGAAAGGACACTGGATTAAGGATTTCCAAAATCTTATAAGGACCGATGAAGCGAGGCTTGAATTTAGGAGAGGAGACCTTCATAGGAACAAACCGAGAAGACAGCCATACCAAATCCCCAACACGAAGTCGGGGACCCACACCGCGGCGGCGGTTGGCAAAATGCTGAGCCTTCTCCTGTGACAACTTTAAGTTGTCCACCACATGATTCCAAATCCGCTGCAACCTATCCACCACGGAATCCACCCCAGGACAGTCAGAAGGCTCAACATGCCCCGAGGAAAAACGAGGATGAAAACCAGAGTTGCAGAAAAATGGCGAAACCAAAGTAGCGGAACTAGCCCGATTATTAAGGGCAAACTCAGCCAATGGCAAGAAGGTCACCCAATCATTCTGATCCACAGAAACAAAACATCTCAAATAAGCCTCCAGTGTCTGATTAGTTCGCTCCGTTTGGCTATTAGTCTGAGGATGAAAGGCAGACGAAAACGACAAATCAATGCCCATCTTAGCACAAAAGGATCGCCAGAACCTGGACACAAACTGGGATCCTCTGTCAGACACAATATTCTCAGGAATGCCGTGCAAACGAACCACATTCTGAAAGAACAAAGGAACCAGATCGGAAGAGGAAGGCAACTTAGGCAAGGGCACCAAATGGACCATCTTGGAAAAACGATCACACACCACCCAGATGACAGACATTCCTTGAGACACCGGAAGATCTGAAATTAAATCCATGGAAATGTGTGTCCAAGGCCTCTTCGGGATGGGCAAGGGCAAAATCAACCTGCTGGCACGAGAACAGCAAGGCTTAGCCCGAGCACAAGTCCCACAGGACTGCACAAATGACCGCACATCCCGTGACAAGGAATGCCACCAAAAGGACCTAGCTACCAAATCTCTGGTGCCAAAAATCCCCGGATGCCCTGCCAACACCGAGGAATGAACCTCGGAAATAACTCTGCTGGTCCATTTATCAGGAACAAACAGTCTGTCAGGTGGACAAGAGTCAGGTCTACCAGCCTGAAATCTCTGCAACACACGTCGCAAATCAGGAGAAATGGCCGACAAGATTACTCCCTCTTTAAGAATACCAGCTGGCTCTGAGACTCCAGGAGAGTCAGGCACAAAGCTCCTAGAAAGAGCATCGGCCTTCACATTCTTTGAACCAGGCAGGTACGAGACCACAAAGTCAAAACGGGAGAAAAACAATGACCAACGAGCCTGTCTAGGATTCAGGCGCTTAGCAGACTCGAGATACATCAGATTTTTGTGATCAGTCAAGACCACCACACGATGCTTAGCACCCTCGAGCCAATGACGCCACTCCTCAAATGCCCACTTCATGGCCAACAACTCCCGATTCCCAACATCATAATTCCGCTCAGCAGGCGAAAACTTCCTAGAAAAAAAAGCACATGGTCTCATTACAGAGCAACCAGAGCCTCTCTGCGACAAAACAGCCCCTGCACCGATCTCAGAAGCATCCACTTCAACCTGAAAGGGAAGTGAGACATCAGGCTGACACAAAACAGGCGCCGAAGTAAACCGGCGCTTCAGCTCCTGGAAGGCCTCCACGGCTGCAGGAGCCCAATTAGCAACATCAGAACCTTTCTTGGTCATATCCGTCAAAGGTTTAACAACGCTAGATAAAACGACGGTAGAAGTTAGCAAAACCCAAGAACTTCTGAAGACTCTTAACAGACGTGGGTTGAGTCCAATCATGAATAGCTCGGACCTTGACTGGGTCCATCTCCACAGCAGAAGGGGAGAAAATAAAACCCAAAAAGGGAACCTTCTGCACTCCAAAGAGACACTTTGAGCCCTTAACAAACAAAGCATTCTCACGCAAAACCTGAAACACCATCCTGACCTGCTTTACATGAGAGTCCCAATCATCAGAAAAAAACAGAATATCATCCAGATAAACAATCATAAATTTATCCAGATACTTCCGGAAGATGTCATGCATAAAGGACTGAAACACGGAAGGAGCATTAGAGAGCCCAAAAGGCATCACCAAGTACTCAAAATGACCTTCGGGCGTATTAAATGCAGTTTTCCATTCATGTCCCTGCTTAATGCGCACAAGGTTGTACGCACCACGAAGATCTATCTTGGTGAACCACCTGGCACCCTTAATCCGGGCAAACAAGTCCGACAATAGAGGCAAAGGATACTGAAATTTAACAGTGATTTTATTCAGAAGCCGATAGTCTATACAAGGTCTCAAAGATCCGTCCTTCTTGGCCACAAAAAAGAATCCCACACCAAGAGGGGAAGAGGATGGATGAATATGCCCCTTCTCCAAAGACTCCTTGATATAAGAACGCATTGCGGCATGCTCAGGTACAGACAGATTAAATAATCGTCCCTTAGGAAATTTACTACCCGGAATCAAATCTATAGCGCAGTCACAGTCCCTATGAGGAGGAAGAGCACTGGACCTGGACTCACTGAATACATCCTGATAGTCAAACAAATACTCAGGAACTTCTGAAGGAGTAGAGGAAGCAATAGACACCGGTGGGGAATCGCAATGAATTCCCTGACAGCCCCAACTTGCCACAGACATAGCCCTCCAATCCAAAACTGGATTATGGGTCTGTAACCATGGCAGACCTAAAACGACCAAATCATGCATTTTATGCAGAAAAAGAGAACGAATCACCTCCCGATGTTCAGGAGTCGTGCACATGGTCACTTGTGTCCAAAACTGCGGTTTATTTTCCGCCAATGGCGTAGCATCAATTCCTCTAAGAGGGATAGGATTTTCTAAAGGCTCCAGAACAAAACCACAGCGCTTGGCAAACGACAAGTCCATAAGACTCAGGGCAGCACCTGAATCCACAAACGCCATAACAGGGTAGGAAGACAATGAGCAAATTAAAGTCACAGACAAAATAAATTTAGGTTGCAAATTACCAATGGCGACAGGACTAACAACCTTTGTTAGGCGTTTAGAGCATGCTGATATAACATGTGCAGAATCACCACAGTAAAAACACAACCCATTCTGACATCTATGATTTTGCCGTTCGGTTCTAGTCAGGATTCTATCACATTGCATTGAGACAGGTGTCCGTTCAGACAACACCACCAGAAGATTAGCGGATTTGCGCTCCCGCAAACGCCGGTCAATCTGAATGGCCAGCGCCATAGAATCATTCAGACTTGTAGGAATGGAGAAACCCACCATCACATTCTTAATGGCTTCAGAAAGGCCATTTCTGAAATTTGCGGCCAGAGCACACTCATTCCATTGAGTAAGCACGGACCATTTCCAAAATTTTTGGCAATACACTTCCGCTTCATCCTGGCCCTGAGAGATAGCCAGCAAAGCTTTTTCTGCCTGAATTTCAAGATTGGGCTCCTCATAAAGCAATCCGAGCGCCAGAAAAAACGCATCAACATTTGCCAATGCCGGATCTCCTGGCGCCAACGAGAAAGCCCAATCCTGAGGGTCGCCACGCAAGAAGGAGATAACAATTTTAACTTGCTGAGCTGAGTCTCCAGACGAACGAGGTCTCAAAGATAGAAACAATTTACAATTATTCCTAAAATTCCTAAATTTAAATCGATCTCCAGAGAACAGCTCAGGAAAAGGTATCTTAGGTTCTGACATAGGACTACTAGTAACAAAATCCTGAATGCCCTGCACCCGTGCAGCAAGATGATCCACACTAGTAATCAGAGTCTGGACATTCATGTCTGCAGCAAAGCTTCAAGCCACTCAGAGAAAAGGGGAGGAAGAAAAAAAAAAAAAAAAACCTCAGAACTTCTTTTCTTTTAATCCTGCTTCTGCAATGCAATAACTATTCACTTTGGCCTGGCATACTGTTATGATCCCAATGGCAGAGGATCTCAGAGGTTTCAGCAAAGTCTGCAAACACAAAAAACCCAGCTCATAGGGAAGTGGTAACTAGGCTGACCGTATACCTGATCCTAGCACAAACAACTAGCAGTAGCCGGGGAACGTACCTACGTTGATTCTAGACGTCTCGCGCCAGCCGGAGAACTAACTAACCCTATAAGGGAAAATAAGACCTCTCTTGCCTCCAGAGAAAAGACCCCAAAGTTAAATACAAGCCCCCAACAAATAATAACAGTGAGGTAAGAAGAAAAGACAAACGTAAGAATGAACTAGATTTTAGCAAAGAGAGGCCCACTGACTAATAGCAGAAAATAGGAAGATGACTTATAAGGTCAGCAAAAAACCCTATCAAGATATCCACGCTGAATATTCAAGAACCCCCGAACCGACTAACGGTGAGGGGGGAGAATATCAGCCCCCTAGAGCTTCCAGCAATATCAGGAATCACATTTTGTACAAGCTGGACAAAAATTAGAACAATGCAAATAAAAAAAAATAAGGAAGCAGGACTTAGCTTATCTTGCAAAGAACCAGGACCAGCAGACAGGAGCAAACAGAAATGAACTGATTACAACGATGCCAGGCACCAGACTAAGAATCCAGGAAGTTTAAATAGCAACACCCCTGGCCTAACGAACCAGGTGGGTACCAACCTGGGGAAAGACAATCCCAGTGCCATACCACTAGTGACCACAAGAGGGAGCCAAGAAGTATAGTTCACAACAGCCTGCTACTCATTACAGTTTTCCTCCACTGAACAAAGCAATGCCGCCTGTTTAGTCCTGTTACCACATTTGAACTGAATTTAGCCAACTTTATTATTTGGGCCTATATCTGTGTTTCCTCCTCATCCTGCCAATTGCCCAGCCACTGCTAGATGAGTCTGCTGGTACATTGACCAAGACCACTACATTCCCCTTGCACTCTGCACAGCCAGAATCTGACCCTGCTGAAAGTCAGGTTCCCATTCCCGCATACTATACCACCTTACACGGGGACAAAGAGGAAGGTGCAGATGAAAGTGCAGGTTCCTTCATCAGGTGGGGGGGCATACTCGTTGGCGACGTCACTGGCACAGGGCACCTCATAGTACGCAAAAGTGCATACTATGAGGGGCCCTGTGCCAGTGCCAATGCGAACGAGTGGGCCCCCCTGCTTGCTCAGGATCACAGCACTTGCAAAGTTGAAATACTTACCTCTCCCTGCTCCACCATTGTGACGTATTCCGCGTTTCCTGGGCCCACGAAAATCTTGAGCCAGCCCTACTCCCCCCACAACTTTTGCCAAATGACCCCCAGTTTTCAATGCCTAATTATTATTATAAAGTAAATTAAGATTGACAAGCTTCAGTAAAAAGAATTGATGTTTTTGGCATTAAAATGGGCACTGCAGGTGTTTTCCTGTCCTCCACTCACTGCCGACTTTGATTCCCCATTGACTTGCATTGGGTTTTGTGTTTCAGTCGGCCCCCCACTTTTTGCAATAATCGGCCGATTTCACCCGACCCGACTTTTCACAAAGTCAGGTTTCGCGAAACCCGACTCGATCCCCAAAAAGTTAAATTCGCTTAACTCTAGTAAATTAACTTAAAATGAAGTTAATGACAATAATAATCATTAAAAATCTGAATAATACTAATAATACATTTTAGAATGCGGATGCAATTAAATGCACGTTTACCTTGGCTGAAGTGGTTGAATTACATAGAAAGGAAGTGCTGTGTGTGGTAATTTGGGGGGCGGAGCCTCATGTCTTAATGTGGGGGAACGGAGCCTCGTGTCTTAATGTGAGGGGACAGAGCCTAGTGTGGTAATGTGTGGAAACGCAGCCTCGTATGTTAATGTGTGAGGACGGAGCCTCGTATGGTAATGTGTGGGGACAGAGCCTCGTGTGGTAATGTGTGGGGACGGAGCCTCATGTGGTAATGTGTGGGGACTCAGCCTCGTGTGTTAATGTTTGAGAATGGAGCCTCGTGAGGTAATGTGTGGGGACGAAGCCTCGTGTGGTAATGTGGAGGGACGGAGCCTCATGTGTTAATGTGTGAGGACGGAGCCTCATATGGTAATGTGTGGGGATGGAGCCTCGTGTGGTAATGTGTGGGGATAGAGCCTCGTGTGGTAATGTGTGAGTGCGCAGCCTCGTATGGTAATGTGTGAGGATGGAGCCTCATTTAATGTGTGGGGACGAAGCCTTGTGTGGTAATGTGGAGTGACGGAGCCTCGTGTGTTAATGTGTGAGGACTGAGCATCGTATGGTAATGTGTGAGGAGGGAGCCTTGTATAGTAATGTGTGGGGACGCAGCCTCCTGTGGTAATGTGTGAGGACAAAGCCTCATGTGATAATGTGTGGGGACGGAGCCTCGTGTGGTAATGTGGGGGGATTATGCGTGTTGATGTGTTGGTGGCCGGATTATGTGTGGTAATGTGGTGGGGGGGCGGGATTATGTGTGGTAATGTGGTCGGGGCGGAATTATGTGTGGTGATGTGGTGGGGGGCAGGATTATCTGTGGTGATGTGGTGGGGGGCGGGATTACCAGTGGTGATGTGGTTGGGGGGCGGGATTTTGTATGGTGAAGTGGTGGTGGCGGGATTATGTGTGGTAATGTGGTGGGGGCGGGATTAAGTGTGGTAATGTTGTGGGGTGTGGGATTATGTGTGGTAATGTGGTGGAGGGTGGGATTATCTGTGGTAATGTGGTGGTGGGCAGGATTATGTGTGCTGATGTGGTGGGGGCAGGATTATTTGTGGTAATGTGGTGGGGGTGGGATTATCTGTGGTGATGTGGTGGGGGGTGGGATTAAGTGTGGTAATGTGGTGGGGGCGGGATTATTTGTGGTAATGTGGTGGGGGTGGGATTATCTGTGGTGATGTGGTGGGGGTGGGATTAAGTGTGGTAATGTGGTGGGGGGTGGGATTATGTGTGGTAAGGTGGTGGGGCGGGATTATGTGTGGTGATGTGGTGGGGGCGGGATTATGTGTGGTGAAGGGGGTGGGATTATGTGTGGTGATGGTGGGATTAAGTGTGGTAATGTGGTGGGGGGTGGGATTATGTGGTGGGGGGCGGTATTATGTGTGGTAATGTCGTGGGGGCGGGATTAGCGAGTAATCATGATGCCTCTTATATATATATAGATGCTGAACCTCCTAACAAAACTGCAGAGTCAGTGAAACACGCTGTTAGGGGTCAAGATCTTGCCTTTGCACAGGGGGAGCCTCGGGCCATCTCCGCTGCGGTCTCCCATTCTTCTCCTGCTGCAGTGGAGCCTGCTCAGTGGAGACGTCGGTCCCAGCGTCTCGCTCAGTCTGACTGTACAGAGAGTTACTGCTGCTTTTCCTGCTTCTGCCATTGAAGTCAGTGCTGGGCAGCGTCAAGCAGACGCTTCTGGGACTAAGTCCTGCTTTTCTCGTTCTGAGCATGCCCAGAGTAAGATCTCTCAGTGGAGATCGAGGGTCACATGATCAGACACTGCAGCTAAGGTCCTGTAGGTGCTTACGTTCTGTGGCAGCCTCTCATTGGTCCTTCTAGGAAGGTCCTGTACGTGCTGCAACTATTTAAGGCTCGTATGGCCGCACGGCCATGCGCTAGTATTGAATCAGTTTTGTGCATGCGCCTGTGTGGTCACGTTTATGTGTGTGTTTAGGGACACGGCTGAAATAAGCCCCTAGAATAACGGCACCTCCGGCGAGGAGATTGTGTGTGTGGATCTAGTGCCCCGGCTGAAATAAGCCCCTAGAATACCGGCTCCTCCGGTGAGCAGATTGTATGTGTGTGTGACCACAGACTGCCTTCAGCTCAGCAGTTAGCTGTGAACTCCTGTGGAGTTAACAGGGCACAGCGTCTTGTTTCCGTGCGACTCTGTGAAGTAACAGAGTCGCTTAGACCGCCATATAGTGCCGGCATTTGCTAGCAGCAGGTTCCTCCTGCACGGTGGACCCCGAGCTGCGAACGCACCAATAATAACATCTATATTTACTCGGTGCGTTCCGCTAGCCCTAACATAATACTAGAAAGAAAACAAAGAAAAAGATATGCACACAATGGGATCAACCATACATAATAGTCTTTATTATAACATATCTCTTCACACAGAGGCAATGAAAAAGACAAACAATTAAAAACATTTAAAACCAAAACGGACCAACCCACATCCCCCAGGACATAATAATGAGGATCAATGTGACAATACACACAATAAGTGCAGATGGTACAAAGGACATAGGATCAGACAGCAAGTTCAAATAATAGCAGTATAGATACTTAATGCCCCGTGCTGCCAGCTGACCCGACCCCTAATGTCACAGATCCAAATACAACCGGCAATCCTTAACAATAAAGCAGACATGAAATAAATGTGCATCCACCCACACGAGTAGTATAATATGCCTGCTAACCTCCTTAATGCTCACACCCCATGCCATACGTCACCCAATGCAAAGTGAAATCCTGGCCACTGAAGAGCCGATATCCTGATGGTAAGAGTATTTGGATATGCCCTATAGGAAGGGGTTGCCAAAATAGCAAGCGCACAAAATCGTGTGCCCCCAGGCACAACTGGGATGTATAAGGGGATTGCCGAGGAAAGGTCCAGAGAGGGGGATGGAGGCCCCAAGCGTATCGACGCTGCTAGAGCGTCTTCGTCAGCGGAAGGTTATGGAAACATTGTCCCAATCATGCCCCTTAAATGTAAGCCATAATAAGAAAAAATAGGTATCACCTGTGAGGCTGCGGCGGCGTAGGTAGGTGATTGGCGTGCAGCACTGAAACAAACTTCCGGTCATGCGCATACGAAAGTCCTATGCTCACGCCACTAAGCAATACTTCAGGCGCTGTATTAGTCGATAAGACCGACACTACAAAATCTCCAAAAGATAAGAGTATATACGCAGGCGCCAAAGTAACCACAAAAAAGGACGCCTGGGCGTGCACAATACAATTCCGGAATGAATACACTGATGTGGATCGTCGGTTATATTCCACCACGCAGGCACTGTATTTATAGATAGAATAAGCGCCAAACAGTCCAAAGTGCATACAGCTCTATGCGCAGGCGCCAAAGTTACCAAGGAAAGGACGCTTAGCTGGACACTGGGGCAGAACGCTGGACACGGGGGCAGAACGCTGGACACTGGGGCAGAACGCTGGACACGGGGGCAGAACGCTGGACACTGGGGCAGAACGCTGGACACTGGGGCAGAACGCTGGACACTGGGGCAGAACGCTGGACACTGGGGCAGAAAGCTGGACACTGGGGCAGAAAGCTGGACACTGGGGGGCAGAAAGCTGGACACTGGGGGGCAGAAAGCTGGACACTGGGGGGCAGAAAGCTGGACACTGAGGGGCAGAAAGCTGGACACTGGGGGGCAGAAAGCTGGACACAGGGGGGCAGAAAGCTGGACACAGGGGGGCAGAAAGCTGGACACTGGGGCAGAACGCTGGACACAGGGGGGGGGCAGAAAGCTGGACACTGGGGGGCAGAAAGCTGGACACTGGGGCAGAACGCTGGACACAGGGGGGGGCAGAAAGCTGGACACTGGGGGGCAGAAAGCTGGACACAGGGGGGGGCAGAAAGCTGGACACAGGGGGGCAGAAAGGACATTGGGGCAGAACGCTGCACACGAGGGCAGAACGCTGGACACGGGGGGCAGAACGCTGGACACTGGGGCAGAACGCAGGACACGGGGGCAGAACGCTGGACACTGGGGCAGAACGCTGGACACTGGGGCAGAACGCTGGACACTGGGGCAGAAAGCTGGACACTGGGGGGCAGAAAGCTGGACACAGGGGGGCAGAAAGCTGGACACAGGGGGGCAGAAAGCTGGACACAGGGGGGCAGAAAGCTGGACACTGGGGCAGAACGCTGGACACTGGGGCAGAACGCTGGACACTGGGGCAGAACGCTGGACACTGGGGCAGAACGCTGGACACTGGGGCAGAAAGCTGGACACTGGGGCAGAAAGCTGGACACTGGGGCAGAAAGCTGGACACTGGGGCAGAAAGCTGGACACTGGGGCAGAATGCTGGACATTGGGGCAGAACGCTGGACACTGATGCAGAAAGCTGGACATTGGGGCAGAACGCTGGACTTTGGAGCAGAACGCTGGACATTGGGGCAGAAAGCTGGACACAGGAGCAGAAAACTGGACACAGGGGCAGAAAGCTGGACACTGGCAGAAAGCTGGACACAGGGGCAGAAAGCTGGACACAGGGGCAGAAAGCTGGACACGGGGGCAGAAAGCTGGACACAGGGGCAGAAAGCTGGACACAGGGGCAGAATGCTTGACACAGGGGCAGAATGGAGAAACGGGGCATGATTGGAGACACGGGGCAGGATGACAGACATGGCGTCATGACTGGAGACACTGGAGGCAGGATTGGAGACAGATGGGGCAGGATCATGGGGCAGGATGGATACGATGGAGACAGATGGGGCAGGATGGGAAGATCATATGGGGCAGGATGGATACTCATGAGGGCAGGATGGGAGAACATATGGCTGGAGCCAGGAATGAGACACACGGGGGCCAGGATGGCGAATATTATTACCACAGGGGCTAATTAAGGGATATTATTACTGCAGTGATGTATTTATTTTATTTTTTGAGTATACTGTTTTAAATGGAGGGGCAGTCCTATTACTGTGAGAGTGACACTATGTCGCCTTCTTCATGTGGTGTAATGTAGAAGTTGGGAAAATTAAGTAATGTGTTCTGCAAGTGGAACTCGTGATAACTGTGTTATTTCCTGCAGAGACGAGTCCTGGCTGGATGAAGTGATGGCGGTCTGTGCGGGTTGAAAGATGAAGGACTTCACCTAGAGATGTCACTGGTGAGTCAGTGTGTTACCTATACACTGACACTATACACTGTATACTATATACTGAGGTCCTGTGTATGTCACCGGTGATCACTGTATTACCTATACACAGACGCTGCATACTAAGTACAGATCTCCTGTGTATAATGGCACTTATGGTGATAGTATTGTGGGTTTTTTTTATTATTGATCAGTATTGTAGTATTCAGTCACTAAGTGGTGGTAATATGTGGTCTGGTCATGATGTTGTGGTATTTGTTCCTTGCATTTGATATTATTCGATCACTGTGGTGGTAATATGTCATCTGGTCATGGTGTGGCGGTATTTGTGCCTTGTAGATAGTATTATAGGTCACTGCGGTGATATGGTGTCTGGTCTGTCTATTGAACATCAGCTGAGTGAAGAAATAGACTTGTTGTCCTGACTATTTTTGGTAACCTTTGTGTGTATTGAGCCCGGGGGGGGGGGGGGGGGGCGCCAAACTCGGGAACAGCCCCGGGCGGCAAAAGCTCTAGCTACGCCCTTGGCGCCAAGGCTCGTTAGCATACAAGGGGCGCATTTATTGAGCTCAGCAGATTAATGTCACATTACATCACAATGTAGACGCTTAATGGCCTGAGGGCGCCCGCACCTCTTGTGGCGCCCCCCGCCGCGCCATTTGCGCTATCTGTATCTGCTGCTCGCCTGCTCCTGCCCAGTGCCGCCCGCCCGGCGCCCGCCCTGTCGCTCGGCTCTCTGCGTGTGACGTAATGTCACACGCGCAAGCCGTTCTCCCCGCTGGGCAGGGACAGCACGCAGAGGAACTTTAGTTCCGCCTTCTGCTGTCCCCGGCGGGAGAGAACGGCTGCACAGCGTGTGACATTACGCCACACGTCCCCGCTCGTGCCCCGCCGCTCTCTTCCCGGCACTGAAGAGCAGAGCAGAGGTGGACCTGAGGAGCCAACTCAGCCAAGCAAAGCGTGAGTAACCACCTCACATGGCCCAGGCCTCCACTATGCTGGCGGTCGCCCCGGGGGGGGGGGGTGTTGGGGTGCAGCTTGCTTTTTTGCAGTGTGCGTGTGGGGGTGGGGGGGTGGGGTTGGGGTGCAGCCTTATTTTTTGGTGTGTGTGGAGGGTGGGGTGGGGTTGGGGTGCAGCTTGCTTTATTTTTTGCAGAGTGTGTGGGGGGGGTGGAGTTGGGGTGCAGCTTGCTTTATTTTTTGCAGTGTGTGTGTGGGGGGGTGGGGTTGGGGTGCCGCTTGCTTTATTTTTTGCAGTGTGCGTGTGTGGGGGGGGTGGGGTTGGGGTGCAGCCTTATTTTTTGGTGTGTGTGGGGGGGGTGGGGTTGGGGTGCAGCCTTATTTTTTGCAGTGTGTGTGGGGGGGGGGGTTGGGGTGCTGCTTTATTTTGCAAACGTATTATGTGTGGGGGGGGGGCGGGGGGTTGGGGTGCAGCTTTATTTTGGAAACGTATTATGTGTGTGGGGGGGGCGGGGTGGGGTTGGGGTGCAGCTTTATTTTGGAAACGTATTATGTGTTGCCGCAAGCAAGGGGCCCATCCGCAAGCATGGTCGCTGTGACTGGGTCCGGACACTGTGGCTGGGCACCATTGCTGTGACCCTTTTGCTGTGGGGCCCATTGTGTGGCTGGGCACTGTGCTTGTGGCAAAAATAAAAAAAAAGGACACACCATGGATGCGGGCGGGCGGCACTGGGCCCCCCCAAGCCACGGGCCTGGGTGCTTCCGCATCCGTCGCATCTATGGTGTGTACGCCACTGCATATGGCTCTAGGAACACAAAAGGGTGTTTAGCCTGATTTTCAGGCGTCCTATGGGTCTACCATGTAACATACTACTATGTCCAGGGCAGAAGGGGCTAAAATAGCCCTATGGTGCCTAACCTAACCATGGCAACCGGGGGGGCAATTGGGGGTTAGGTGCATTGCTCAGGAGCCACCCTACTCTTACTTCCTCCCGCTCCTCTCTGCTAAATGTATTCATCCATCCTTCTCCTTCTCCTTCTCCCCCTCCCACTCTTCCCAGACTTTGTGCAGTGTACAGTGGCTTACTTGTTTCTAGTTACTTATCACCTGCTCACCTCTGCCACCTTAGGTTTAAATGAGCAGATAGATGGTTATAGTAGCATGTGGACTGCACTAATAAGACTTTTGGTCCACACCTAACCTTTTCAGGGAAGAATAACATTTGTCAGGCAAGATGAGCCCTAAGAAAGCATCTGGTGCACAGAACAGAAAGCGAAAGGCCTTAGCAGAACAGGCAAATCAAAAGCAAGCAGGGTCTTTAACCCCTTCACCCCCAAGGGTGGTTTCCACGTTAATGACCGGGCCAATTTTTACAATTCTGACCACTGTCCCTTTATGAGGTTATAACTCTGGAACGCTTCAACGGATCTTGGCGATTCTGACATTGTTTTCTCGTGACATATTGTACTTCATGTTAGTCGTAAAATTTCTTCGATATAACTTGCGTTTATTTGTGAAAAAAACGAATATTTGGCGAAAATTTTGAAAATTTCGCAATTTTCCAACTTTGAATTTTTATGCCCTTAAATCACAGACATATGTCACACAAAATACTTAATAAATAACATTTCCCACATGTCTACTTTACATCAGCACAATTTTGGAACCAAAATTTTTTTTTGTGACGGAGTTATAAGGGTTAAAAGTTGACCAGCAATTTCTCATTTTTACAACACCATTTTTTTTTAGGGACCACATCTCATTTGAAGTCATTTTGACGGGTCTATATGATAGAAAATACCCAAGTGTGACACCATTCTAAAAACTGCACCCCTCAAGGTACTCAAAACCACTTTCAAGAAGTTTATTAACCCTTCAGGTGTTTCACAGGAATTTTTGGAATGTTTAAATAAAAATGAACATTTAACTTTTTTTCACACAAAATTTATTTCAGCTCCAATTTGTTTTATTTTACCAAGGGTAACAGGAGAAAATAGACCCCAAAAGTTGTTGTACAATTTGTCCTGAGTACGCTGATACCCCATATGTGGGGGTAAACCACAGTTTGGGCGCATGGCAGAGCTTGGAAGCAAAGGAGCGCCATTTGACTTTTCAATGCAAAATTGACTGGAATTGAGATGGGACGCCATGTTGCATTTGGAGAGCCCCTGATGTGCCTAAACATTGAAACCCCTAACAAGTGACACCATTTTGGAAAGTAGACCCCCTAAGGAACTTATCTAGATGTGTGGTGAGCACTTTGACCCAACAAGTGCTTTACAGAAGTTTATAATGCAGAGCCGTAAAAATAAAAAATCATATTTTTTCACAAAAATGATCTTTTCACCCCCAATTTTTTATTTTCCCAAGGGTGAGAGAAGAATTTGGACCCCAAAAATTGTTGTGCAATTTGTCCTGAGTACGCTGATACCCCATATGTGGGTGTAAACCATTGTTTGGGCGCAGGGCAGAGCTCGGAAGGGAAGGAGCGCCATTTGACTTTTCAATGCAAAATTGACTGGAATTGAGATGGGACGCCATGTTGCATTTCGAGAGCCCTTGATGTGCCTAAACATTGAAACCCCTAACAAGTGACACCATTTTGGAAAGTAGACCCCCTAAGGAACTTATCTAGATGTGTGGTGAGCACTTTGACCCAACAAGTGCTTTACAGAAGTTTATAATGCAGAGCCGTAAAAATAAAAAATCATATTTTTTCACAAAAAATGATCTTTTCACCCCCAATTTTTTATTTTCCCAAGGGTAAGAGAAGAAATTGGACCCCAAAAATTGTTGTGCAATTTGTCCTGAGTACACTGATACCCCATATGTGGGTGTAAACCATTGTTTGGGCGCAGGGCAGAGCTCAGAAGGGAAGGAGCGCCATTTGACTTTTCAATGCAAAATTGACTGGAATTGAGATGGGACGCCATGTTGCGTTTGGAGAGCCCCTAATGTGCCTAAACATTGAAACCCCCCACGAATGACACCATTTTGGAAAGTAGACCCCCTAAGGAACTTATCTAGATGTGTGGTGAGCACTTTGACCCAACAAGTGCTTCACAGAAGTTTATAATGCAGAGCCGTAAAAATAAAAAATCATATTTTTTCACAAAAATGATCTTTTCACCCCCATTTTTTTATTTCCCCAAGGGTAAGAGAAGAAATTAGACCACAAAAGTTGTTGTGCAATTTGTCCTGAGTACGACGATACCCCATATGTGGGTGTAAACCATTGTTTGGGCGCATAGCAGAGCTCAGAAGGGAAGAAGCGCTATTTTACTTTTCAATGCAAAATTGACTGGAATTAAGATGGGATGCCATGTTGCGTTTGGAGAGCCCCTGATGTGCCTAAACATTAAACCCCCCCACAAGTGACACCATTTTGGAAAGTAGACCCCCTAAGGAACTTATCTAGATGTGTTTTGAGAGCTTTGAACCCCCAAGTGTTTCACTACAGTTTATAACGCAGAGCCGTGAAAATAAATTTTTTTTTTTTTTCACAAAAATGATTTTTTAGCCCCCAGTTTTGTATTTTCACAAGGGTATCAGGATAAATTGGACCCCAAAAGTTGTTGTCCAATTTGTCTGGAGTACGCTGATACCCCATTTGTGGGGGGGGACCACTGTTTGGGCGCATGACAGAGCTCGGAAGGGAAGGAGCGCCATTTGGAATGCAGACTTAAATGGATTGGTCTGCAGGCGTCACGTTGCATTTGCAGAGCCCCTGATGTACCCAAACAGTAAAAACCCCCCACAAGTGACCCCATATTGGAAACTAGACCCCCCAAGGAACTTATCTAGATGTGTTGTGAGAACTTTGAACCCCCAAGTGTTTCACTACAGTTTATAACGCAGAGCCGTGAAAATAATTTATTTTTTTTTTTTTCACAAAAATGAAATTTAGCCCCTAGTTTTGTATTTTCACAAGGGTATCAGGATAAATTGGACCCTAAAAGTTGTTGTCCAATTTGTCCTGAGTACGCTGATACCCCCTATGTGGGGGGGAACCACTGTTTGGGCGCATGACAGAGCTCGGAAGGGAAGGAGCGCCATTTGGAATGCAGACTTAAATGGATTGGTCTGCAGGCGTCACGTTGCATTTGCAGAGCCCCTGATGTACCCAAACAGTACAAACCCCCCACAAGTGACCCCATATTGGAAACTAGACCCCCCAAGGAACTTATCTAGATGTGTTGTGAGAACTTTGAACCCCCAAGTGTTTCACTACAGTTTATAACGCAGAGCCGTGAAAATAATTTATTTTTTTTTTTTTCACAAAAATGAAATTTAGCCCCTAGTTTTGTATTTTCACAAGGGTATCAGGATAAATTGGACCCTAAAAGTTGTTGTCCAATTTGTCCTGAGTACGCTGATACCCCCTATGTGGGGGGGAACCACTGTTTGGGCGCATGACAGAGCTCGGAAGGGAAGGAGCGCCATTTGGAATGCAGACTTAAATGGATTGGTCTGCAGGCGTCACGTTGCATTTGCAGAGCCCCTGATGTACCCAAACAGTACAAACCCCCCACAAGTGACCCCATATTGGAAACTAGACCCCCCAAGGAACTTATCTAGATGTGTTGTGAGAACTTTGAACCCCCAAGTGTTTTACTACAGTTTATAACGCAGAGCCGTGAAAATAAAAATTATGTTTTTTTCACAAAAATGATTTTTTAGCCCCCAGTTTTGTATTTTCACAAGGGTATCAGGATAAATTGGACCCTAAAAGTTGTTGTCCAATTTGTCCTGAGTACGCTGATACCCCCTATGTGGGGGGGAACCACTGTTTGGGCGCATGACAGAGCTCGGAAGGGAAGGAGCGCCATTTGGAATGCAGACTTAAATGGACTGGTCTGCAGGCGTCACGTTGCATTTGCAGAGCCCCTGATGTACCCAAATAGTACAAACCCCCCCACAAGTGACCCCATATTGGAAACTAGACCTCCCAAGGAACTTATCTAGATGTGTTGTGAGAACTTTGAACCCCCAAGTGTTTCACTACAGTTTACAACGCAGAGCCGTGAAAATAAAACATATTTTTTTTCCCACAAAAATGATTTTTAGCCCCCCAAATTTTTATTTTCCCAAGGATAACAAGAGAACTTGGACCCCAGAAGTTGTTGTTCAATTTGTCCCTAGTACGCTGATACCCCATATGTTGGGGTAAACCCCTTTTTGGACGCACGGGAGAGCTCGGAAGGGAAGGAGCACCGTTTTACTTTTTCAACGCAGAATTGGCTGGAATTGAGATTGGACGCCATGTCGCGTTTGGAGAGCCCCTGATGTGCCTGAACAGTGGAAACTCCCCAATTCTACCTGAAACCCTACCCCTAACCTCACCCCTAACCGTTTACTGAACATTTTCTGACAGTCATAAGTGCCACGTATTTAAGTGCCACGTATTTAAGTGCCACGTATTTCAGTGCCACGTATTTCAGTGCCACGTATTTCAGTGCCACGTATTTAAGTGCCACGTATTTAAGTGCCACGTATTTAAGTGCCACGTATTTAAGTGCCACGTATTTAAGTGCCACGTATTTCAGTGCCACGTATTTAAGTGCCATGTATTTAAGTGCCACGTATTTAAGTGCCACGTATTTAAGTGCCACGTATTTAAGTGCCACGTATTTAAGTGCCACGTATTTAAGTGCCACGTATTTAAGTGCCACGTATTTCAGTGCCACGTATTTAAGTGCCACGTATTTCAGTGCCACGATATTTCAGTGCCACGTATTTAAGTGCCACGTATTTAAGTGCCACGATATTTCAGTGCCACGTATTTCAGTGCCACGTATTTCAGGCACTGAAAAATACGTGGCACGTAAATACGTGGCACGTAAATACGTGGCACGTAAATACGTGGCACGTAAATACGTGGCACTGAAATACGTGGCACTTAAATACGTGGCACTTAAATACGTGGCACTTAAATACGTGGCACTTAAATACGTGGCACTTAAATACGTGGCCTCTGAAATATCGTGGCACTTATATACGTATATAAACGTATATTTCAGTGCCACGTATTTCAGGTTAGGGGTAGGGTTAGGGGTAGGGTTAGGGTTTTTTGTTTTTTTCTTGTTTTCTTGTGTTTTTCTATAAAAACGCATGCGTTTTACCGCGTTTACATGCATTTTTTCACACGTGGTTTTTTAAAAAAACGCATGCAGATAAAAACGCAAGTGTGAAACCAGACTAAAAGACGCTTTTTATAGCAAAAAAGTTTTTGCGTCTCCACATTTTGAGACCTAGAATTTTTCCACATTTTGGTCCACAGAGTCATGTGAGGTCTTGTTTTTTGCGGGACGAGTTGACGTTTTTATTGGTAACATTTTCGGACACGTGACCATTTTTTATCACTTTTTATTCCGATTTTTGTGAGGCAGAATAACCAAAAACCAGCTATTCATGAATTTCTTTTGGGAGAGGCGTTTATACCGTTCTGCGCTTGGTAAAATTGATAAAGCAGTTTTATTCGTCGGGTCAGTACGATTACAGCGATACCTCATTTATATCATTTTTTTATGTTTTGACGCTTTTATACGATAAAAACTATTTTATAGAAAAAATAATTATTTTGGCATCGCTTTATTCTGAGGACTATAACTTTTTTATTTTTTTGCTGAT